>NW_027518700.1:33906666-34515833 GCF_043159265.1 Tasmannia lanceolata | reverse complement strand
AAGAGAAAAAGCCTCAAAAGAAAAGTCTAGATGATTATCAGTGTCGTCGATTACTACATGTTTGTAGCCGAAAATTTTATCGTTTTGCTTTATTTGCTCAATATCATCGAAAAGATCCTCACCTACGGCCATCCGTTCCTAATTAACGTTCCGATCATTTCAAAAGGACACAAAAAAGGAGCATGGATGAACGATGGGAGAAGATCGATTTGAAATGAAAGCTGTCTCAACCCCTTGTGACAACATACAAAATGACGGCTAATCGCAAGACGAAGAGAATGAGAAAGGGAAAGAGAACGGAAAAGAAAAAGAGATTGAAGACTTTCGGAAAATGCGGATTTTTCAACGAATTGGTCCTCTATCTCCAACCTTGAGGAGAAGGTTGATTTCAAGGGGGGAGGAATGTTATGTGATTGAATGGGTCCCACGTGGGCTAGAATAAATTGTTGATACGTGGATTTCATGCTTTTGAATAGGATTCTTTGACTTATGAAAATAAAGATGTGTTAGTGTTAGGTAGGAGTCATTTATGTTTAGGAGTCTTTTGAAATTATCTATATTAGTTGTGATATGAGTAGTTGAGTAACCATAGGAGTGAATCGTGAGTTACATATTTGTATTTAAGGAGATTGCAATGAATAAAAAGGAAGAAGAAATTTATCGTCAAATTTGTGTTTTTGCACATAAAGGAGGAACAACCCTTCCCTCGAAGTGGGTCAAGAGGCTGATCTTCCCTCTGAGAAGATCAAATCCGTTACGAACCGATTTGGGTTCGTAACAATTTATTATTTATTTAGTATTTAATTAGAACTATATGTTAAGGTTTTAGCTTGAAATTCTGTTTATTTGCTTATGTAATATTAAAAAACTGGACAGAAATAAAGCACAATTTTTTGCCCAAATTTTTGGCCTTTTGTATCCTTATTATGGAAAATCAATCTTTTAATGTGAGAGAGACCGAGGCTAAAAACATTAGGAAAAGTAATATGTCCCCCTCTTTGTACTCTTTTATCATACTGATAAAAATTAAGATGTGGGACGGGTTCCTAGATAATTTCCAGCAAATTCCTGGCTTCACTCCTGATTACAAATATAGAGAGAAGAGAAAGAGGAAGAAGAGAGAGAAAGTGAGAAAAAAATCATTCCCAAGAAACTGGAGCGAAACCTACATTTTTGTAGTTTTCGGCTTGGATTTCTTTGGAATAAGACAAGGGTAACACATGAGCAGACATGTGATGATTACTCAGGAGACATCCCTAGCAGTCTCATGGAATTTCAATGCTATGTTGGTAACCAAATTAGGGGTTTCTTATGGCGTACACCCACATGCCAAGCAAAACCCCTAAGCCCTTTGTGCAACCAAACAGAGGGCCTAAGGAAAATAGTCATAAAACATTAAATAGAGGCAGCCGTGGTTGAAAGATGTGGCCAATTCATCAAAGCATATATATTTTATTCTGCATCTACTGACCAAAAATAACAATAAGAAATAAATATAATTGGGAGAAGGGCAAAAAAAACATGTGAACCCACCTAAATTGATGTAAACTATGTGTATATTTTAAAGGAGTAATAAAGCAAGTGGATTCATATCCGCACTGTCATATGTTTTGATAATAGCTCTACTTTGTTTTACTACTTTTTAATGGGATATTGATAGCATCTTGAGCATTGTAAAAGTGAAAAACAAAGTAAGTAGTGCTGTTATCAAAATATGCCAGCGTAGATATCAGTACCCTAAATCAATGCTGATGACCAATTTATTAGTTCTTGTAAGACCTTGCAAATTCTAGTCTGGCAACTCCCATTTGTGTAAATTATAAATTTAAGGCATTGGCTAGCTACCTTTTCTCAAAAGCCATCCCTTTTTTTTTTCTTGAATGGTAGGATCAATTCATTGAAAAATCGAAGACCGAGTTCCCGAAAGTATTCAAAAGAAAGGGCAAATAGAGCTGAAAAAATACTAAAGAAATAAAGGAAGAAAAAAGCTAGCAGCTATATGGGAGAAAATCGAAAAGCTCCACCCTCTCCCTGTGTACGCCCTCCCCTCTCTTGCAAGCTTGTCCGCCTCTCCATTATCTCAAAAACCCTCTATTCTTACAAATATCTCCAATCTATTTTAAGATATACAGATATTGGGAAAACAACAAAATCCTAGAATTAAAAATCATCAAGATGTCATTAGATTTTATAAATTCATAGTATTATATATATATATATATATATATATATATATATATATATATATATATATATATATATATATGAGAAAACGGTTCCTACACATATGTGTAGATAAGTTATCTACACACTAGCTTAAAATACAGTGGGGGCCACATTATTTGGGTGATCCAAACCATTCATTTTTAAGGCCCTCACATAGATAGGGTGTCCATAAAAAATCAGATTCATAGGATCATCCTAACCATTCGAACTGTGGAGGCAAAAAATGGACTAATTTGTGAAGGTTTAAAGACATCCATTTTACCTCCACAAATCGTAGGGTTGGGATGATCCGTTTTCTCTATATATATTGTCCTAATTTTTTAATTAAATTCCTTTTTCTATATTTTGTAATAATTTTATTTGCCAATTTTTTTTTCTAATATAAACCTGAAATAACAAAAAAAAATTAAAATATCTCAAAATACACCATTAGCAAAAAATTCCAAAGACCAATATTTGTGACAAACTATTTTCCAATCCAATGGAAGAAATATTCCGGGGTCAAACCCCTAGGCACACGAAGCAGCAAGAACAAGAACAAGAAGAAAGAGAAAGATTAAGCGGATTTAACCGATACAGTTTGCATCATATGCTTAAATTCAAGAAAATCAACCTGGCCATCTTGATCGCGATCAACGGAACAGATCATCTGTCGGACCCGATCGATCTCCCGTCCTTCGGGCAATCCTAATTTCCCAAGAACAACTTGCAATTCTCGCGCTGATATAAAACCATCACCATCCTCATCAAACACCTTAAAAGCTTCACTTAGATCCTCCTCCTCTTGTGTACCAACATCCTCATTAGATGTCTCATCCTTAACATCATTTTCCGTTCCCCCGAAGAAACTTTCGCCAAGTGCCCTGTGTAATGACTCAAAGTCCTCGTACTCTAAGCCGCACTTACCCGGCTTTATGTAGGATTCCACAATTGACTCCAGCTCGGAGGTGTCGGCCTCTAAGCCGAGCTGTTTGAGGGCTTGAGTCAGCTCATCAATGGTTATAACATCATCTCCGTTGTGGTCAAAGATATCGAAGATTCGCCTCAGCCGGATTGCGTTGAGGCTCGAGCTGCGGAGCCGGAAGGATGGGGAGGGTTTGGCTAGGATCGGCTTGGTGGCTGATGGCTTGGCTTCTACTCCCATGGCGGCTCGGCTGATGAATTGGAGTGGGGAGGGGAGATTTTTTTGAGAAGATGGAGAGAGATGTAAGAGAGGAAGAAGGATTTATATATAGTGAAGTGATATATATATTTGCCCCCTTTCATTAATTGGGACGCCCCCTCTAGTGTATTTATGACCACTCTTTTACCCTAAATGAGGCTGTCGTAAGTAGCAAAGGGAGTCGAATATATCATTTACTTTTATTTAAGAGGGGACTTTGTTTTCAATTTTACCTTCCAAACGCGTAAAGTCGCACAGATCCGTGGAATACGATTCAATGCCTCTTCCTGACCGTAGAGAATCACATTGACTAAGGGGAAATGATATTTCACCAATTTTGTTTGTCATTTATTATAAATTAATTTGAGCAATTTCATGTAGGGGTGTCAACTGATCGACTTCGGATGGGATCCACCGATGTCTCAGTCATGGTCCATTCATCACTAATCGGTCAGATCGGATCCATTTCAAATCAGATCGTCCATCGCCGTGTCCTAGTAGGTCATACTTATACACAGTTAGAATTATTTGCAACGATGCAGACTCAAGATTTGAGATAGATTAATGACAAAGTACTAAAATTAGAAATAGCTCGAAAAATGTATATTACTTATTTTTACTAAAATACCCTTGAAATAATACTAAATGTTATAAAAGGGGAAATGATTTCAGCACACCAATGTTTTGATAAACATGCTATCCACATGTTTGTCATGCAGTATTTAAAGGGCTTTAAGTGAATTTTGAGAACCCTAATATTCCTCGGAGTGGATGTTTATCAAAATATTGGAGTGCAGAAATCATTTCCCTATAAAAATTGGAGGGGTGCAGAAATCATTTCCCTATAAAAATTGGAGGGTATTTTTATAAAATAATATAACAATATCATATTTAGGACTGTCCTACAGGCTTTTACTAGTTGTTTGGATCCGGTAATTTTTCCCGATCCTAGTTATAGGACCCCATTGTTATAGGATCCAAAATATGTTCATTATCCTAGTAGCAGTTTGTATAGGTCCTGTTCATTTTTCTTTGGATTTGGATTGCCCACTGAATATGGCTGGGTCCATTGAGAATGACACCCGTACTTTTATGGCATAGTAACGTGCAAGTCTTATCTTTTACTTTCTTTTCATTGATTTTTATAGCCGTCCACACGCATACTAGTCAAAGGAATTCTAAAAAACAAGAGGGGGGTAATATCAATTCCCCAAATAAAATCTAAAAAAACTAAGCTCCATCTCTTCTGGATCTCCGAGAGTTACTAATTTTAGACTGAGTAACTTTTTTAAGGGGGATGATATTTTCGTCATAGTGGCTCCCGGGTGCCCGATGAGACATGCTCTTGCAAATGCCTCCACCCTTGGTATTTGGTCCAAAGCAGCCCACATTTTTCTTCCTTTTAAGGGGCTGCTGTTGGATCAAATATCAAGGGCAGGACTCTTTTACAAAAGCATGCCCAATTGGGCAACATACAATTTCTCCAAGATTGTCCAGGGAAGAAAAGGAGGCTAATATATCATTTGCCTTTTTAAAATGGTAGGAGTTAGACCGAAAATCGGTAACAGGTACGACAGTGACGTAAGAGTTGAGCTGGATGACCGGAGGAGCTGAGTCATGAGGGACCGGAGTGAAGGAGAGCGAAGTGGCTGAGTCCCGCTATGAGGGCTGAGTCCTGCACAAGGCAAGCGAGGTCAGAAGACCAACCCGGGTTTTACTCCGGACAGGCCCTTCGACACTCAAGTCAGTATGAGCAGGAGTGCAGAGCTAGTCTTAAGAGTTTTTGGTGGAGAGGGTTTTTCGCATTACCTCTTGGTTTAAGCTTTGAACTCCTATTTATAGGGGAAAACCTGGTGAGGTGTCCAGGACAGGTGTCCAGGACAGGTGGCGGCCTGTGAGAGGCTGGAGTTCACCTACTCCAGGACAGGTGGCGGCCTGTGAGAGGCCGGAGCTTTTACACCCCATCAGTAGGCATATGAACAAATGAGTGACAGATGTACTCTGTAGTAGTGGCCATTGATGAGCTGTTGAATTATTGAGAGCACTCACCGCTACGGGTGTTAATGGACCCAGACAGTCCGATGGACAGTCCGAATCCAAACCATAATAGATAGGATCTAGGCACATTAGAAGGATCTATGGACATATTTTGGATCCTCTTCGTAAGATATAAAAATTTTCGGATCTTGATCAAGACATGGCAAAAAAATCCGTTGGATCACGATCTGAAGTCCTTTAACTAAAATACCTCAAAATATTTCTTATGTTAAGTCTTAAAGGAAGGGTATTTTCATAAAAAAGAAGTAAATATTGATTAGCTTATGACTTTCCACTTCCCCCTTTTTCCAGATATCTTTTTCTCTTCCTTTCCTCAATTGGTTTTTCTTCCTGTAAACTTGCCACTCACCCTCGACAGGGATTAGTTGCTACAAAGTTTTATGGTGACGCACCCCGATCATTGGAGTTAATTTCAACAAAAAAATCCTATTCTTCATAAAAATCATGGGTTGTTATAAGAAATAGTGACTAATTCTCTTCTGAATTGAGGAAATTTTGGAGTTCATTTGAAGTGAAGAAATCTGAGATTTTTTTGTTGTTTTCTAAGTAGGGCTTAATAGGACAGTGCAATGGACGGTCTGATTTGAATGGATCAGATCCGAAGTGCGTCCGTTGAGACCCATACTCACCGCCCAATATTCCTTTGAGTGCTCTAGCAAAAATGGAAACCCAAAAAATAGTTGAGTATCCTGTTTTGCTACAATTAAGCGGAAGAGAAGAAAGAATAAAATAATAGTAACTATAACCATCTTATTTTCTCTTTTCTTCTATCTTTTTTTCTTCTGTGCATTGATATGTGAGTGCATGTGTATGTGGATAAGCGAGTGCCACCAGTGTGCGCGGGTGTACATGTGCATGTGCATTTGTAAATGCTGAGTGTGGGCATAGGCACAGCTTAGAAATGGGTGTGTGTGCCCTTGCAGGCGCATTTGTGTGACCAAAATCCCTTTTATTTAGATCCAATAGTAAGGTTTTAAATATATTTTTCTATGTAGCTTTGTTTTCTTAAATTTGGATAGATTAGTCGTGAATATTTATATTTATTTAAAATTTACTTCATAATAATGGATTTTTTACTACGGTGGTAAAATGACTCTAGAAAAGTGAATTCAAAAATTTTTATCTTGTCGTCGTGCCGTTCAACGACCATCATCCCAACGGAAAATTAGAAGAAGAAAAATAGAATGACAACTAAGGGTGTCAATTTTGGCTCGGGCTCGGAAGCTCGCTCGAGCTCGGCTCGAAAAAAGCTCAGCTCGAATCCTTAACGAGCCGAGCCGAGCCCGATTTAGGCCAGGCTCGGCTCGGCTCGGCTCGTTAAGGCTCGTTAAGAATTTAATATATTTAAATATATATATTATATATTAATATATACACTAAAAGGGTTGTCCAGGGAGTGAAAGGGGGAGGCAAAATATGTCACTTCGTTTTAGGAACCCCATTTGTTACTTGGACCACCCCCCATAGTGTAAAAAAAGTAGTGAAATTACACTATATAGGGCTGTCCAGGGAAGATGAGGCGTGTGAACTTAATATAACCCAAGCTCGGTAAGGCTCGCGAGCTTGGCTGAGCCTGACCGAACCGAGCCGAATCCGAGCCTGGTTCGAGCCCGAGCCGAGCTTTTGAGCTTAACGAGCTGAGCCGAGCCTGGCCAAGCTCGGCTCAGCTCAGCTCATTTACACCCCTAATGACAACGAAGACAAGATGAGTTACTTCAATTATTAAAACATGACAGTGCCAATATTAGTAGCTTTTTTTATAATATATAAATATGAAAGTACTCTTGTTTTATGATTATCCCCAATAGTCATGCTAATATTATTTTAAAATTAAACAATTTTAGCGTAGGTTTATTGTTTTATCAAGACGGTAGCTGTATCTTTCTCACGAATAAACAATTATTAATGTGGTCCTTCCTGGATGCTTCCTCTAACACTGACCTCAACTCTATTCCCTAGAAAAATGGGCCAAAATAAAGAGACACAGAGATAGTGAGATACTCTATTTCTTAAGGGGGCAAAAAGCCAAACAGTGTTAGAAAGAAATACCTTTTACAAGTGTAAGAATGAAACGCCTTTTAAAATGGAAATAAATGTTTGAATAACGTTAAGTCCATTAATTTTTTTAGGAAAAATGACAAAAAAAGGGGCTTTATTATGATATTGACGTGTGAAGGAGGGAGATTTGGAAATGACGAATGTAGAGTGATAGTGACTGGTTTGGGACTTTTAAGACCAAACTACCCCTCAGTTCAAAATCATGGTTTTTACTTTTCTCAAACGTTAACCTTGTTATTTTCACCTCTCTCTCTCTCTCTCTGGGTGATCTCTCCGGCCCTCTCTCTCCGGCCTTTCTCTCTCTCGCCGGCCCTCTCTGGTGTAATCTCTCCGGCCTCTCTCTCTCTCTCTCTCTCTCTCTCTCTCTCTCTCTCTCTCTCGCCGGCCTCTCTGGTGTGATCTCTTCTGCCTCTCTCTCTCTCTCTCTCTCTCTCTCTCTCTCTCTCTCTCTCTCCGGCCCTCTCTCTCTCTCCCTCTCTCCGGCCCTCTCTCTCCGGTAGCCCCTGATTCTGAGCGGACCTCCTCTCACAGGTTGGTACTCTCTCCCTCTCAGTTATTTTTTGAGATTTTATGTTAGGGTTTTGAGAAAATCAGTTTGGAAACCAAAAATTAGGGGTATTGAGAAAATCAGTTTAGAAATCTATGGTTGGAAAAATCAGTCCTCTCTCTCTCTCTCTCAGCTGCGAAAATCAGCAACTAAACCCCTATTGTTTGGTTTAAACCCCTATTTCTTTTAGAAATCTATAGTTTAAAGCCCTAAAGTTTGGTTTAAACTCCTATTTTTTTTAGAAATCTATGGTTTAAAGCCCTAAAGTTTGGTTTATACCCCTAATTTTTCCCAAAATTTTCACAAATTATTGGTTTAAACCTCCAAGTTTGGTTTAAACCAAAGATTGGTTTAAAGCCCTAAAGTTTGGTTTAGAAATTCAGTTTAGAAAATCCTATATTTTCCCAAATCAGTTGAGAAAACGATATATTTTGGAAAATCAGTTTAGAAAACCCTATATTTTCCCAAATTAGTTGAGAAAACCTTATTTTTTGGAAAATCAGTTTAGGAAAAACCCTATAATTTTCCCAAATCAGTTTAGACTCAAACCAATAAGTTAGGGTTGATACTTTCTCTCTCTCTCTCTCTCAGTTGGGAAAATTAGCAATTAAACCCCTAATTTTTTTTAGAAATATATGGTTTAAAGCCCTAAAGTTTTAGGAAACCCTATATTTTCTCAAATCAGTTGAGAAAACCCTATATTTTGGAAATCAGCTCATAAGTTTTGAAAAACAATTGTTTGAACCAATATTTGACAGAAATATTTTGTTAAAACCCTTATTCAGTTTAGAAAACCCCTAATTTTTTGGAACTCTATGGTTTAAACCAATAATTCTCACACATTATTGGTTTAAACCCTTAAATGTTGAATAATAAATGGTTTAAACCAATAATTTTTGAAAAATCATTGGTTTGAATCCCTTCTACTTTGGAAAGCAACCCTTAAGTTTTGAAAAATGATGGTTTAAACCAATATTTCTTATAAATCATTAGTTAAAACCTCTATTTTTTCAAAAATCAGTTGAGAAAATTCGTAATTTTTTGAAAATATATGGTTTAAACCAATAATATCTCACACCTTATTGGTTTAAACCCCTAAATCTTGAATAATAAATGGTTTAAATCAATAATTTATGACAAATCATTTGTTTAAACCCCTTCTATTTCATAAATCAGCCACTAAGTTTTGAAAAACAATGGTTTAAACAAATATTTCATATAAATTATTGGTTTAAACCCCTAAATCTTGAAAATCAATGGTTTAAACCAATAATTTATGAGAAATCATTGGTTTAAACCCCTAATATTTGAGAAATCAGTTGGTTTAAATCAATTGTTAACTTTTTTTCATCACATTCTGTTTGAACAGGTTCAAATCTGATTTATTGGATTTGATTCCATCTTTTTCCACCTAGTGATCATCTCATCAAACCATGGTAATGCCTCCGTTATTCTTTTAAGCCTTGTATTTTTTAACTGTTGTATATATATCTGATAATGGTTTGTTTTGCAGGCGTCTTATGCTACATCGAGATGCTGCCCCTCCAAGTTTCACGACTTCTTCAGGTCCCTTGAGTTGAGGAAAGCACATACTGATATGCTAGAGAGTAGCCAATTTGGGGCCTTGCTTAATCTGAAATTGCTCAAGGCAATAGTGACCGTCCTCGTGCGATCTTGGATACCCAAGTCGAGGGCATTTAAAATAGGTGGTATATTAGTCCCCTTTGAGGTCAGGGATTTAGCATTGACATTGAGCCTAAGCCTTATAGGGGATAGAATATGGATAGACTGGCATTCGACAGAGGAGGTCGAAGGTTGGAGTTTTGTCGGTGCTTGGGCGAGATTTGGCGAGATTTGGCGAGATTGCAGATGTTATGAGGGCAGAGTCCAGATCGGATGAGATTGCATTGGTCCAGGTGACAGTGAGACATGTGTTGCTGCTCCTGTGCTGCTCTGTGCTTTTTGCCCGGGCTGACCCTGTGGATCACAGGACGAAATCTTGCCTCTTCCCCTACTTAGGAGCAGAAACCGTGGGAAGAATTGTTTGGGCATATCCCGTCTACGACTTCCTGGTAGAGTCATTGGATTAATATTCCAAAAACGGGAAGACCGGATATATCACCGGATGCGCTATTGTGCTACAGGTAAAGAGAATATATATTATATACCTGTCTGTCTTCATTCCAGGTGTAGCTATTCGAGCATACTACCTTGTGGGCACCTTCAGCTCCAGATGCACATCCACGCCTATTAAAGTGGATCACAGGGATCCAAACACGGAGGAGTGACCAGGCAGCCCTTATCAGACAAATCCGTGATGGGAGGCTAAAGAAGACCCAGGTTAGACCTAGAGCTTCTGTACTCCCCTAGTACTCACTTCTTCTAACCGAGATTAATGATTTGATTTCAGATTGTGAGGTGCCTACTACCCGTTCCTCGAGAAGAGGGTCTCCTATCCGTCGCAACTCTTCGAGAAGAGGGCCTGGTATCTGTAGCAGCAGATGAGGTCGAGGAGGCTGGTACTCTGATGGGAGAGGTAATGAACATCACTCTCTTTCTTGCATAGGGTCGTTATATTCGGGTTATCTAAATTTCATTAATTGTTCGTAGGTTGCTAAGACAGAACATGTCGGAAATGAGGAAAGTGTCCACGACATTCCCATTTCAGAGGGTCTCGTATCCGCCGCAGCAGATGAGGACAAAGAGGCTGCTACTCCAATCACAGTGGTAAGGAACAACCCCCGTCTTTCTTACATAGGCTCGTCATATTCAAGTTATCTAAATTTCCTCTATTGTTCATAAGTTTATAAGAAAGAACCTTCCGCGACCGCCCCAGCAGACGAGGAATGCTTCCAAGACATTCGAATTTTAGAGGAAGAATCGATAGCGCCTCTGAGTGATATGTTACTAAAGGTACTGAATTTTAATTCCATTTTCAATTACTATAGAGTCCATTCTCTGAGTAATATGTTACTAATTTTCCATTTTCGCTTTTCAGATGAGCATACATTTTAAGGAGAGGAGAGGGACAAAAAGAGATGCTGATAGGGAAGTGAAGGCAGAACATGTGTTTATAAGCAAGGCTGATTTGGATTTCTTAGTGGAGAGGGTTAGAGAACTTGAAGAGACGTCAATACGACATGAAAATGAAATAGCTGAGCTTAAGAGGATCATTGCCTCGGGTGGAATGGAGGCCGAATGGGAGGTCCGAATGCCCAGGACTGAAAATGAAATAGCCGAGCTTAAGAGTTTTACAGCTCAACGGCGAGTACCTGTATGCCCAGGACTTGCTTATCCTTAACAACCCCATAGCGTGGTTGAGTTCTCTGGTAAATGTTTTGGTTATTATTCTATAATTGAATTCTTTAACCATCGATATTTGTCTCAAATCTCTGTATGTTATTTTACGTAGGTTATCAATGTATACGCCAAATATCTAAACGTCCGGGACGAAAATAACAGAAAGCCCGGAGAAAGAGGTTTTGTCTCCATCACCACCTTCCTCTATGTAAGAATAGATAGTATTTCATTTCGAATCATTCTCTTTATAGTTTGTTCACAAGGTCCGAATTTGTTTTGCTCACTCCATTAACTTCTCTTGTATTGCTTTTGTAGGATTGTTTAGCTAGCAAAGACTACACCGGCCCCGATAGTGTTAAGAAGTTTGTCTAACGCTTAAACGAGTACCCGCTAGATAGCCTAAAAAGAGTCCTCTTCCCGGTGTATGTCCCTCAACATTCGATTCTCCTGGTCCTCGATATGGTGGAAGAGAAGTTTAACATCTTCAACTCCTTGAAAGATCAGGTCTACTATAGAGATGTTGTACCATTGGTGAGTTCGGGTCCCACCTTCCTTGGTTATATTTCAATGTATATAAAATCCTTAGCCTGTATTGATTGTTTTATAGATACGATACCTTGAAGGGCTATACTTAAGTAGGTGGGAGTTGGATGTAAGCAAGTTTAGAGTGGTAGAACTCGAGAAGAGGCCCCTACAAGTTAACAGGTATTAAATTTCATTTTAAAATCAGTTTGGAAGTTTAAAGTCATTGTGGAAGAGCGTGGTCGTTGATGTTGTTGTTTTGCAGCAATGATTGCGGGCTGTTTGTGCTTAAGGAGATGGACTACATAGCACGTGACGTTCCGCCAGAGTTCACTCAGGCAGATATAGAGCATATGAGAGGACAATTGTTGGAGGATTTCTTAGAAGGCCGGTGTGGCACGATTGTGAACTTGTAGGAGTTGATGAACAGATAGGCTTGGCGAGGATGAATTTCATTTGAAATGAAGGTGTGTATGTTAAGTTTGATATAAGAAACAATCTCCTTTCAAATTTTTTTCATCATTCATTCTCAGCCACTTTTTCATCCTTACGCTATTCATTGCATGCGTAGTGATGGTGTATATGATGCAATTCATTTCAAACTATTTTTTTTGCAGATATTCATAATTTCATTAATTTTGTTACTATTTCATCTTCAAATTGTGAATAGGTAGTTGTGGATTCAATTCACCATATGAGAGTGCTCTCATTCTTCCATACTCTTAATTGGCCCCAACCCAGCTGGAGTTACAGGCCTAATAATTCTCTTTATCTTATATATGATTGGGCTGGTTTATATTAGTGTTGTATGGACCATTGTGTATTTCATGTGCAAGTCTTATCATCATGAAAATATTGACAAGTCGTGCTTGGCGGATCACTTGGAAGTTTATTTGGGGGAGTATGTTCCATTGAAGGAGAGAAGGGTTCAATTAGAGGAGTTCTATGCTTGATTAGAATTTGCTTGGGAATGATATATTGAAAGCTAGATTGAAATATTTGTGTGATGTTTTATAATTTTGTGTTATAATGAGATTTACTTGTCCTGGGGAAAAGATATACATATTAGATTTGTTAGATTTGTGTTGTTGATAATGAAAAACAAGGGTGACAAACTTGATACTGCGATTCTTGTCTCTCAAGACTTGCATAACAAGTCCCATATCATTCCCTTGTGAAATCTATGCCTTCATAATATCTAAATCTCATTTTCTAATTTAGCAGTTAAGATCAAGGATACCCATTTTCAGCAGAACAAAACTTGGCTTTATAACTGCCCCCAGTGCAGTTAAGATCAAGGATACCCATTTTGAGGAGCGCTTTACTGCCCCCAGTGCTAAGCACTTTGCTATTAGCATTTAATGGCGGCCTTGTGCAACCAACCACAGAAGTTGGACACTTGCATCTAATGTGATGGAAACCTTGACCCTAAATGACCAAGCATTTTTGTTTTCAAAATTGTAAACCAATTAAACCAACAACTTGGCTTTTTTTCCTGCTTCAACTATTGTTGTTTGGAATCTGAAATCACCTCAGAGTAGTGATTGTACCCCAAGGTTTGCAAATGGTTCAAAAGAAAACAAAAATTACATACCAAGAGGCAGGCAGGATAGACCTCAAAATAGTTTCTATCATAGAAATCGAAGTCCCTTCAATTCAAACGATCCCAAAAATACAAAAAAAGAATCATACTCAAAAGAACGGAGGCAGGCGAGATACGCCGGGGCTGCAATAAAATTTACAAGAATAGATTAAAGCCGGCACGGGTTGTATCAAGGATCATAATATAAGAGAAAACACAAGTCAAAAAATTATATAACGGTTTTCCATTGGTGCGGAAGGCCCGATTGGAACCGCGTTTGGCTGAGGAATTACGATGGGCAAATTCTTGCACGATCTCTTATTATGTCCAAGTTAACTGCAAGTACCGCACTTATGATGCACTCCTCTTTGCATCCTTCTCTCCGTTCTCACTTTTTTCGGTCGGCCTAGCTGTCGTCTTGTTTTTGGAGACAATACCAACGGCAAAGGATGGGTAGGCTCTGACCATTGCGATCCGTCTAATGTGGGATAAATTGCTCTATCGTAAGTCCTGCGATAGGTATCGGCATGATACCATTCCTCACAGTAATTGTATGGGTCTCGTTGGTCCAGTCCCATGGCTGCTATCGCATGTGAGCACGGCATTCTCATCGTTTGGAACAAACAACACGTACATGTTTTCTTTTCTAAGTCCACCTCCACCTCATCAATGAATTCTAAAAAACTATTGCTTCAAACAATTTATTTCTCAAACTTTAGGGGTTTAAACCAATAGTGGGTTAGAAACTATAGGTTTTAAACCATTGATTTTTTTAAAATTAGGGGTTTTCTCAAGTGGTTTCAGAAATATTAGGGGTTTAAACTAATGATTTCTCACAATTTAGGGCTTCGACTAATAATGTATGTGAACTTATAAGTTTAAACCATTGATTTGTGAAACTTTAGGTCTTTATCAACTGATTTACAAAATACTAGGGGTTTAAACCAATAATTTGTGATCAATTGTTGGTCTAAACCATTAAAATTTTCAAAATTAGGGGTTTTCTCAACTGATTTTGGGGTTTAAACCAGATATTTCTCCCAAAGTATTGGTTTAAACCATTAATAGTTAAAAACTTAGTGGTTTAAACCAATAATTTGTGACAAACTGTAGGTTTAAACCATTGATTTTTCAAAAATTAGGAATTTCCCAACTGATTTTCTAAAAATTTGTGGTTTAAACGAATGATTTGCCACAGATTATTGGTTTAAACCATTGATTTTCCAACATTTAGTTGTTTAAACCAATAATGTCTGAGAAATTATTGGTTTAAACCATACATTTTCCAATAATGTGTTCCCAATTATTGGTTTAAACCATTGTTTACGGGAACAATAACTGAAAAAATTAGGAGTTTTCCAGACTTTATGGGAACAATAACTGAAAAAACTGAAGGAGAAAGTGACAGTGAGAGGGGTACCAACATGAGAAGCGCACCGCCTTGTGCGGAGCGCCCTCTTTTGTGCCGGTGACGAGGAGAGAGAGGGCCGGCGAGAGAGGTAGAGAGAGTGCCAGAAAGAGAGAGAGGCGGGAGAGAAAACACCTAAGAGAGAGAAAGAGAGACGAGAGAGAGAATGCCTGAGAGAGAGAGAGAAGAGGGTGAAAAGTGAGTGTAAAGTCTCTCAAAATAGTACAGCTGAAGGTAATCATCACCTGGAATTTGATTTGATAGGAGGGGAGAGAGAGAGGAAGTGGGAGAGAGAAAAACGTACACTAGGCCATTCTCGTCCAAAAAACTCTACATTGCTCATTTACAACTCTCCCCCCTTGAATGGTCATTGTCATATCAAAGCCCGTGTTTTTTGGTTATTCTCTCATTTTTTATGATTATTATACGAATTATTTTTTTTACCTGGGCCTCACTGGATTTTATTGGTAGGCTCTCCATCATGGTTAGAGTATAGGTCATCGATTAGTATACTTGTGGGTTCCATTTTTTTGGGAAAAATACACTTAGACCCCCTGTGGTTTCTTACACATTCAACTTAACCCTAAAAGTTTTAAAAGTTACAAGTAGACCCCCTGTGGTTTCAAAACGTGACAAGTACTATCCATCCGTCAACTGTTCGTCAGTTTAACCTGGCAGAAAGACTAAAACTAACCATGGTTAATATTATGAGGATAGAAATAGCCTCATTTTGCAGAGGGATTAGGGTTATGCCATTTCCCATCCCCGCTATTGCCCCTCCGGCCACCGCCTTCGTCGCCACCTTCGGCCACCGCCGTCACCTCCACCAGAGACAATCAAACCCCACCCCATGGCTACATCAAACCCACATTTCAAGAAAAAAAAACTTTGACAAAAACAAAAAATAAATCCCTAAAGCATTAAGGTTTTTGTGCAAATCATCATAATGATGTGAATGAAGACAAGTAAAACTCCTAAATGGACTGTTTATGTTGATAAATCAACAAGGGTTTGAATCAAACCCCAATTTTTAGTTTTCAACTATGTAAACCTTAATTTTCAGTTGGGGAAGACAAGGGCATTTTTGTCTTTTCCCCCACGCCGTCAGCTCCGTCTAGTTAAAAAAATCTGAAATTTGGTCAAAAGGTACCTCAAAATATCTGAAATAGTGAGATGGAACCCTTGAATTTCAAACTTGTCAAAGGGTTCCATTTTGCTTTTCTTGACAAGGTTTTTGACCGAAATACTCTTCCATGCTCAAAATACACGTTAAGCCATAAAAAAAGGATAAAAAAATGTTCCCTTCTTTTTCTACCAACCATTCTTTTTCCCCAATCCCCATTAACGCCTTGAACAAGAAAAAGGAGAAAAAGGTGTATAAGGGTGTATTAAGGGTGTATTAAGGGTTTATAAGGGTTTATAAGGGCTCATAAGTGTTATTAATGTTTGATGGCCCTACCATTAAGTTGAACCCTTGCTATGTATTTCATAACTGCCGTGATTAGGGTTGTCTAAGGGTTTATAAGGGTTGATAAGTGTTATTAATGTTTGATGGCCCTACCATTGAGTTGAACCCTTGCTAGGTATTTCATAACTGCCGTGATTAGGGTTGTCTAAGGGATTATCCAAAAATTAATCCCTAATTTTTTGGCTTTCATAATCCCATAGAAAACCCCCATTTAGGGGTGTCAATGGATCCAGACGGTCCGATGGACCATCCGAATCCGAACTTCAGTGGACAGGATATAGGCATACCAAGAGGGTCCGTGGGCAGATTTCGGATTCTGAAGCATACAATCCGAATATTTTCGGATCGGATCTAGGCATGCTTCAAAAGTCCTTAGGGACAGTCACGATCCGAAATCATCTTACTAAAATACCCTCAAAAGTCAAAATCATTATAAAATCAATGTTAATAAGTGAGGGGTATTTTCGTCAAAGTAGCCCAAATCTTTCTAATGCTTATCGGTTTCCACTTTCCAAGTTCTAACTGGCAACTTTCCATCATTATTGATTTATTGAACGTCAAAATCTCTTCTTTCCATTTGAAACTCTTCCTTCCCGTGCAACCAACCTGTAACCCTTCCCCATTGATTTGCAGAAGAAACATATCATCTCATCTTCCTCACTGCCTCACCCTCTCCATTGTCGCAACCTTGCCTTCCCATTTTCCCAAGCAGTAAGCACAAAAAACTCATGTTATATTTTTGGTTTCTATTATATTCTTAGTATTATGGAATCAGTATATATTTTTAGTCACATTTTTGAAGTCTCACTTATTTTTTCTAGTGGTTATGATGGAATGATCCAGTTCCTAGACTTTTAGAGGGTTTGATTGTATTGTAAAGAATCTTTGCGGCTGATCATTTATTTGAGCAAAGATTTCAGCCTGAGTAATGGGGTGTAAGCCCAATGGTTCCCACCTCGGCATTCCCATCTTCTTTTGATGATTCCAATACACAAGTGATTTTTTATCACTAATGTGTTTGATTGTCTAAGTTGTAGATCATAATTGTGCTAACACAAGATTGCTTGGATTGAGGCCAAGAAGCTCTCATTGGACCACATTTGGAAGGCCAAAGACATCGGAGATCCAAGACGCATGAAGACTTGAAGCATCACAATTGAAGATCGAAGTCATTTTAGAATGTAAAGATCCAATCCTAGTTTAGGTGTTTAGAGGCATGAATGAATAATCACACATACCCTAAAATATTTAAGAGATTTTCCTTGTGGTGTTCCAACACTTTGGAACCCTCATAACAATCCCAACTTGGTGTAGAGTTGGAAGCCCAAAAACAAGAATTGGAAATCTACTGCAAATAGGCTTCTCGGAACTCCGAGAAAATCCTCGGAGCTCCGAGATTTGGTCCAGTAGCTTTTTTCCAACTTCTGTTTGTATTCCCGGAACTCCGAGAGAAATTCTCGGAACTCCGAGAAAATTTCTCTGAACTCCGAGACTACTACTTCGGGAAGAAAAAAGAGCCGTTGGTGTTTTTGCCAGAATTACCACTATGCCACCAAACGGTCATATTTTGGTTTTTCTATATAAATGGGTATTCTAAACTTCCAAATCATCAAATCCTAACACTCTAAAATCATATTGGAATATCTTAAGAGTGAATCAAGCTTGTTTATGCCTCTCATCCTCTAGATTTAGGATTTGGATCATTAGGTTCAAATTTGTACATCTTCTACAAAGTTTGTAAACCCTTGTGAGGGATTTTTTTGTTTCCTTCTTTCTTTATCAAGAAGCATGTATTGGGCGAGTGTTCGGAGAAGCGGAGCCCACTCTCCGTGGTGAAGATTGCCACCAAAGTTAAAGGCAATTGGAATTGTAATCGGCACCGATCTTCGCCGAAGTTAAGAAGATCAAATAGTAAAGCCATCAACGGGTTTGGTTGGTGGAGTGGAGTAGGCCTCGCGTTGGAGGACCGAACCATTTTAAATCTTGGGTGCAATCTCTCTTATCTCTTGCCTTTCTTTTATTGCACTTAGGATTTAACTTGTGTGCTTAATTTTCATTTTTGATCTCTTAATCTTCAAAATTTGGTTTGAGTTTTTAAAAGATTAAAACTTGTTAGCAACCTAATTTTTTCCTCCTCATTAGTTGCCATTAGAGTAAGTACTCGGGCCTACCCTTGGAATTTCACTTGGTATCAGAGCCTTGCCTCTTAAAAGATTTTCTTTTCTTAAAAATCTTGCGTAAATTTTTTTTTAAATTTTAAAAGGGAAAGATCATAAGATCTTTGGCGACTTTCTAATTGTGAAATGGCAAACATAAATGGAACCAGACTTCCGGAAGGCCATTCCACAACTAGACCTCCTTTCTTTAATGGGTCCAACTATGGACATTGGAAGACAAGGATGCACATCTATCTTCTTTCGATAGATGTGGAACTTTGGCATATTGTTGAAAATGGATACATGTTGCCTTCGAAGCCATTTGAAGAATGGAATGTTGTAGAGAAAAGGCATGCAGATCTAAATTACAAAGCAATAAACTCTTTGTTTTGCGCCTTATCTACGGAGGAGTTTAATAGAGTAGCTCTTTTTTATTCCGCCAAGGTTATTTGGGATACTCTTGCCGTTACCCATGAGGGAACATCACAAGTCAAGGATTCCAAAATAAACTTGTTAAAGAGCAAATATGAAATGTTTAGAATGCGTCAAAATGAAAGTATTTTCGAAATGTATACCCGATTTTTTAAATTATCAAACGAATTAGCTAATCTTGGTAAATCTTATCCTACTGATGAGCTTGTGGGTAAGTTGCTTAGGTCACTTCCTCCACATTGGGATCCAAAGGTCACCGCCATACAAGAATCAAAGGATCTCAAGACGTTAACTATGGAGGAGCTTGTAGGATCTCTTATCACTCATGAGATGCTCCTCACTAGCCGTCAAGAAAAGAAGAAGCCAAAAGAGAAAGAGAGTAGATCTCTAGCTCTAAAGGCCTCCAAGACGGACTCATCATCCTCAAATGAAGCAGATAGTGATAAGGAAGAAGCGTTAAGAAAATTTAAAAGCTTATGGAGAAAGAATCACAAAAAGGATAAAAAGAAGAAGAAATAAGAAAGTGAAGTAGAAGGAGGAATAAGGTGTTATAATTGCAAGAAGACGGGACACAAAAAATCGGAGTGTCCACTTCTCAAGTCATCTTCCTCGAAGTACAAGGGAAAGAAGAAAGATTGGAAGAAGAATAAGGGTTTCGTCGCCGCTTGGGATGCTTCAAGCACGTCGGACAAAAGCTCAAGTGAAGGGGAAGCTAATAAGGATGATCTTTGCTTCATGGCACTCACCCATGAAGATGAGGTAAATTCTAACCCCTCTTATAATTCATCAAGTAGTGATAGTGAAAAAATATCTTATGATGAATTGTGCATAACCTTGCATTCTCAAATTTCAAAAAATAAAGTTCTTAAAAAATCTATTTCAAAATTAGAAAATGAACTTGATGTTTTGAAAAATAAATCTTCTTCTTCCATGTCTCAAGCTAAAGTAAAAATTAAAAATTTTAAACTTGAGATTGAAACCCTTAAGGGTATTTTGGATGAGAAATCTTGCCAAATTGCTAAACTCCAAAATGTGGCAAGCTCTTCCAAATCTTATGAAGATGACACTAATGATTTTCTAAATCAAATAACCCATCTTCATAATGAAAATGAAAGGTTAAGATTATGTCTCCATGGATTCCTAAATGGTGATAAAATCATTGACATAATCTTGAAGAAGGCTAGTCATAGACCTAATCATATATTTTATGATAGGACTAGTCTATCTAACCCTCATGTTAGATGCCATTATTGTGGAATCAATGGTCATTACCAATTCCAATGTGCATCTAAGATTAGGGATTGTGGTGGAACCAAGAAAGCTTGGGTTCCTAAAGCCCCTATATGATTCTCTTCATATGTGTTTTAGATTAGGGGATTGCACTTAAAATTGAATATCTTTTTATGATTATTTAAATATCCCCTCTTGTGTTGAATAAAAACTCTAAATAGGGGGAGTTCTATGTTTGTCTTTTTCCTTAAAAAAAGGGGGAGCTTAAATTAGTAAATTTCATCCCTTTGATTTTCTTTTACCCCATCTTTTTTATAGATGCCAAAGGGGGAGAAAAATCTAGATAAAAATCTAGTGTAAGGAAATATATGTGTGCTCTTATTTTTATCTTAAGGAAAATCATCAAAAAGGGGGAGATTGTAAGCCCAATGGTTCCCACCTCGGCATTCCCATCTTCTTTTGATGATTCCAATACACAAGTGATTTTTTATCACTAATGTGTTTGATTGTCTAAGTTGTAGATCATAATTGTGCTAAGACAAGATTGCTTGGATTGAGGCCAGGAAGCTCTCATTGGACCACATTTGGAAAGCCAAAGACATCGGAAATCCAAGACGCATGAAGACTTGAAGCATCGCAATTGAAGATCGAAGTCATTTTAGAATGTAAAGATCCAATCCTAGTTTAGGTGTTTAGAGGCATAAATAAATAATCACACATACCATAAAATGTTTAAGAGATTGTCCTTGTGGTGTTCCAACACTTTGGAACCCTCATAACAATCCCAACTTGGTGTAGAGTTGGAAGCCCAAAAACAAGAATTGAAAATTTGCTGCAAATATGCTTCTCGGAGCTCCGAGCTCAGAACTCCGAGAAAATCCTCGAAGCTCTGAGATTTGGTCTAGTAGCTTTTTTCCAACTTCTGTTTGTATTCCCGGAACTCAGAGAGAAATTCTTGGAACCCCGAGAAAATTTCTCAGAACTCCGAGACTACTACTTCGGGAAGAAAAAAGAGCCGTTGGTGTTTTTGCCAGAATTACCACTATGCCACCAAATGGTCATATTTTGGTTTGTCTATATAAATGGGTATTCTAACCTTCCAAATCATCAAATCCTAACACTCTAAAATCCTATTGGAATATCTTAAGAGTGAATCAAGCTTCTTTATACCTCTCATCCTCTAGATTTAGGATTTGGATCATTAGGCTCAAATTTGTACATCTTCTACAAAGTTTACAAACCCTTGTGAGGGATTTTTTTGTTTCCTTCTTTCTTTATCAAGAAGCTTGTATTGGGCGAGTGTTCGGAGAAGCGGAGCCCACTCTCCGTGGTGAAGATTGTCACCAAGGTTAAAGGCAATTGAAATTGTAATCGGCACCGATCTTCACCGAAGTTAAGAAGATCAAATAGTGAAGCCATCAACAGGTTTGGTTGGTGGAGTGGAGTAGGCCTCGCGTTGGAGGACCGAACCACTTTAAATCTCGGGTGCAATCTCTCTTATCTCTTACCTTTCTTTTATTGCACTTAGGATTAACTTGTGTGCTTAATTTTCATTTTTGATCTCTTAATCTTCAAAATTTGGTTTGAGTTTTTAAAAGATTAAAACTTGTTAGCAACCTAATTTTTTCCTCTTCATTAGTTGCCATTAGAGTAAGTACTCGGGCCTACCCTTGAAATTTCATGGGGAAAACTTGATTACCAATTATTTGGATGTAAGAAACTCAATGGGTTTTTAGGGCGGTAATAAATCCACCCCCTTCTATTACAATATTCAGCCCCTATATTTCAAAATGGACTGTACAGCCCACACCATAGGATGATCCAAACCGTCCATTTGATGGGCGACAATGTATATAGGTTGTGCCCCAAAAATCATTTCCATAGGATGATCCTTGCCGTCCAATCTAGAGATGGTTGATTATATTTAGTTTCTCTATTAGAAAATATATTAGAAGATGGAGCTTTGTATTATTTTTTCGTTTAAATCCCTAGTTTGGCATGAATAAAGCTTTTTCCTGAAATTTCACTTTAATATTGATTATAATTCATTGTAAAAAACTGGTTCATTTATAAAGTTATAATCAGTTGTTTAAGAAACTAGTTTTCTCCCCTTATAAAGCATCTTTTTCTGAAAATGGATATTGAATAGCCCTGAAAGTTCCAACTCTTGCTTAGTCCTACACGCCTTATGTTTATTTTTTTGTGATACACGATAGCCTCAAGACAGACTAGACATCTAGCCTAAGATAGCCTACCAATTAAAAATCTTGATAAGGCCCATATAGAACTTCCAAGAGGCTTCATCAGAGAGTGAATGTGAGTTTAGCTATTAAATGTGAAAAAATGTAATTTTCGTCTTGGCCATGTTTGGCATACATGCTTTGTGTTCTGTTATAATGAGTTTGATTATGTTTCTTGAATATTTGTAGCCACATTCAATAGAGAAAATTTAATTGGTATGGTGTTCGATTATATTAATTTTGTTTATGCGTCTTAAATATTTGTAGTTATATTTCTTGAATAATTGTTTGTACAGATGGATAATTAATAAATAACAAGTGATTAGCTAAATAAATTCTATGGTTTCTTTTACATTTTATGCAGGAGGCTACTGAGGATGAGAATGTTAATGAGGTAAACCTTTCACCACCCAGTCCTAAACGACGAAAGTTGAGGTCAGTTATTTGGAATGATTTTGATAAAATAGAAGATTCAAATGGGGTTGAGTGGGCTGTATGCCAACATTGTAAAAAGAAGTTCACTGGTTCTAGTTCCAGTGGAACTACCCACTTAAAGCGGCACCTTCCACATTGTACGAAAAAAAAACCAAGACATAAGGCAAAAACTTTTATTTATGGGTCAGAAAACATTAGATGGGAGTGCAGGTCTTAGCAATTGTAAGTTTGATCAAAATCAAAGCTGAGCAGATCTTGCTCACATGATTATGTTGCATGAATACCCCTTTAAAATGGTAGAACACCCCGGTTTCATTAAATTTGCTAAGAATCTTCAACCATTATTCAAGATGGTGTCTAGGAACACGATAAAGTCTGATTGCTTAGCAATTTATAGGAAAGAAAAGGAAAAACTATCTACAATATTTGAAACTATTCCGGGCTGTATCAGCCTAATAACGGACATGTGGACATCCAACCAAACGCTTGGATATATTTGTCTTACAACTCATTTTGTTGATCATGAGTGGGTGTTGAATAAGAGGATAATAAATTTTACAATGGAATCATCTCCTCACACCGCGATAAATTTATGTGACACAATTTATCGACAATTATTAGAGTGGAAAATTGAAGAAAAGATATCTACCATAACTGTAGATAATTTGACAACAAATGATAGCATGTGTGCCAAGTTGAAAGAAAAATTGCATGACACACTTCCACTTGAGGGTAAGTTTTTGCATGTTCGTTGTTGTGCACACATATTAAATTTGGTAGTACAAAGTGGTTTGGAAGTGATTAATAGTGTGATTCACAAGGTTCATGAGAGTGTCAAGTATGTGAAGGCTTCACAATCACGTCAACAAATATTTCAGGAGTTGGCTAGAGTGTCAAAGGTAAATAGTGAAAAGAAGGTTTGCCTTGGTGTTCCAACTAGGTGGAACTCGACATACCTTATGTTACAAGTTGCACTAGAACATAAGGTTGCATTTCTTCAAATGACACAACGTGATATGAATTACCAAGTTGCACCAATAGAAGATGAATGGGAAAATGCTGAAATTATTTGCAAGTTTCTGAAAGTTTTTTATGATGCTACTAATATTTTTTCTGCTACCAAGTCTCCTACTGCAAATATATTTTTTCCTGAATTAGTCACAATTCGGTGTGCATTGCATGATGCATATGTGTGTGAGAAACTGTTTATGAGATTTATTGTTGAGAGAATGAAAGAGAAGTTTGATAAGTATTGGGGAGACTGCAGTAGTTTTAGATCCTAGGTACAAGATGAAGCTATTGGAGTATTATTACCCTAAAATTTACTATTTTGAAAGAAATGAGATGGAACTCCAAAAGGTCAAGAATGCTATTAGAGATCTATACCGAGAGTATGAAAGAAAAAAATCTTCGTCTACCGTGAGATCATCCTTATCAGGTTTTAATTTTGAGACCGAGGAAAGCGTAGGGCTCAACATTAATCCAACTCGAGAAGATAAGATGAATCGATTTCACCAATTTGCTCTAGAAAGTTCTTCAAGGGTGGAAAGGAAAGCAGATATAGATCATTATTTGGATGAAGCCATTATTATAGTCCCTGTCAGTGATGAATTTAATGTATTGAATTGGTGGAAAAGCAACGCACTTAACTATCCCACACTCTCTATAATGGCTCGTAACATTTTAGGCATACCCATATCTACTGTAGCTTCAGAGTCTGCATTCAGTACTGGAGGTAGAGTACTAGATCAGTATCATAGTTCCTTACTTCCAGAGACGGTAGAGGCTCTCATTTATGGGCAAGATTGGTTGCGGGCTTCGATTGATGGTATGTGTATATTCAATTTAAATTTTTTATTTTTTCTAATTATTGTTTATAAATATGCTTTTTAATTTTTAACATTTGCCTTTTGTACGTGTGAAAGGTTTGACAAGTTCTATGAATTCTATCACAATTGACAATGAAGACTAGAGGTGGTCTTTATATTATTTTCTTCGAGACAGGTAAATAATTTGTTAATTATTGGATGTTACTTAATTTTTTGTTATTAACTTCGCATTGTTGAATTCATGGTGCATATATATATATATATATATATATATATATATATATATATATAGATAAATTACTTATTTTGTTCTTTTATATGTTGTTGTAGGGAATATCGACAATGGATAGGAGATTTGTTTGGTTTGGTTGTGCCAATCACAAAACCAACATAGCAACATTATGTTTTTGAGTTTAAAAATTTTGTTTATTACTTTGTGGTTACGCGACTCTTGTCAAATTTTGAAGACCTATGTATTTACGGTGTGCTGCTATTATGATTAGTGAACTATTTACAAATTCATTTGACTTGTTGTCTTGGACAAGCTTCATTTTTCTTATTTAGATGTTTCACTATTTTAGTTGAAAACTATATACAATTCTTAAAATTTGCAGGAATTTGGACATGGTTTAGAAGGAGTAATACTATT
This sequence comes from Tasmannia lanceolata, assembly GCF_043159265.1. Classification (NCBI taxonomy): domain Eukaryota; kingdom Viridiplantae; phylum Streptophyta; class Magnoliopsida; order Canellales; family Winteraceae; genus Tasmannia; species Tasmannia lanceolata. The sequence goes on along the minus strand of NW_027518700.1, from coordinate 34,490,531 downwards.
TTTGGATGGTTTTGGTGTCATGTTGATGTTGATTATCATGGTGAGGTTTTTTTTCTTGATTCATTTCGTCAGTTTTTACTTTCATTATGCTACTCTATTGAATATATTTGTTGTCCTGAATAAACTATTAGTTCATCATTTTGTTATAACTAAATTTTATTGTATTACATCATATTCTTTGAAAATATTAGTGTATGTAATTTAGATTAGTTTTATTGTTTACAAGCATTATTTTATTTATTTAGATATGTAGATTAATCATAGATAAATTTTTAATTTATTTGAAGAAAATGCGTAGAGACACACTAATAGTGGACTGACATTCTAAGTCTTTTTAAAAAAAAATTAGTTGTGTACATTAGTAGGACATACTAGGACACTCCGATGGACGGTCCAGTTTAAAATGGATCATGACCGTGACGTGGAAAGTAGGATCCGAAGAACAATCCGAATCCGACCTGACCGATGAGGAATTTGAATGGATCGTGACTGTGACATAGGTGGATCCGATCCGAAGTGGATCCATTGACACCCCTACCCCCATTTAGGTACTGGAAACCACCTTTTAGTCCATGACCTTATTTTATTCCAATAAGTCCAATTGAAAACACCCTAGATAAGCTCCATTAAGCCACAACTTTATAGCCCCTTTTAAAGTCTTGAAGTTTATGCTAGAGAGTTTAGAACCCCTGTGTAAAATTATAGAAGAATGCCCGAATCAATGGTTTCTCTTCTTTACACTATGATGGACATTTGAAGGATGAGGTTTCTTGGGACTATGTCGGGGGGAGGAAGACATTGTTATCGGTTTCCTGTCGAATTAATTTTGATGAATTTCAAAGTGCAATCCAAAGAAGAATTGGTTTAACAAAAAGGAATGTTTTATTATCGATCAAATGTCGATACGTTGTTGATCCATATATAATCACTTTAATCGATGTTGTGGATGATGATGTCCTTGAAACAATGTTGAGGATGTTTGACAAAGACATGTTCAATTCTGTGATGATATACATAACAAAAACCATAAGTGAGAACGGTATTAATTCATTGAATTCGTCAATGATTCCCCCAAACAATATTTGTATTAGTAGAACCTCTATTAATCCTAACGTTCTATCTACTTCAATTCCGCTCCAAAAATGTGCACACGAACGAGAAAATGTCAAACTTCGCCCCCATTTTGAAGTGGACTTGCAAAAAGACTACGAAAGTGAATTTGTAAGTGAAGAGATCCTTGATACTAGTATAGGAGGTGGTCCAGGAGAACGCAGCATAAGGTATTTTTGTTCTTTAGTAATCTTTCAAGACTTCCATAGTTCAAATTATAAATTAATTATATGGATTTAGGCTGATTATATATTTTCGAACTATACAGGTCTCGATCTGACTTAAATGAAACATTCGCAAGTGGTTTGCATGCTAACCATGTTACCAGAGGTATAGATGAGTTACAAAATGTTGGAGATCAACACAGCATAATGTATTTTTGTTCTTTGGTAATCTTTCAAGACTTCCGTAGTTCAAATTATGAATTAATCATATGGATTGAGGCTAATTATATATTTTCGAACTATACATGCCTCGATTTGACTTAAATGAAATATTGCCAAGTGGTTTGCCTGCTAACCATGTTACCGGATGTATAGATGAGTTACAAAATGTTGGAGAACATGAAGTGGACGTCAATAATGTTTTTGAAAATGATTACTATGTAAGGGGTTTAGATTATGAAGAAGAAAGAAATGATGATAATGATGATGATGATGATGATAATTATGAGGAGGAGGAGGAGGAGGAGGAAGTGGAGGACGAGGAAGATCATCATGAAAACATCGTTGTTAGTCCAACCACTCAGCCTATCAACAGAGGCTACAACAGAGGCTTTCCTATTAGAGGGGGTACTCCTATCAGAGCTAGTACTCAATCGGTTCTGAGTGACGGTAGTGGGCCAATGGAAGTATATGGCATGTCTGTTGGAGCCCAAGATATAGAAGCTGATACATTACAATTTGACCAGTTAACAGTTGGGGCAATGTTTTATGACATGATACACTTCAAGAAGCTTGTTCGAGAATATGCTATTCGATAGAGATTCATCTTTAAGAAGGCAAAGTCATCACGCAAAAAGTAATCCGTTCAATGCAAGGAAGATGGATGCAAATGGCGTATAACGGGTGTGAATCATAGGACTTTTGTGGTAGTGAAGTCGTTTGTTGCGGACCATACGTGTACAGCTAAAATAAGGGGCAATGATCACCCTCTTGTTACAGCAACTTAGGTAGCTGAGACATGTTTACATTTATTCGCTCGTCCAGAGGACATCCATCCGTAAAGTCCCTTGAAACTACATATTTCGTTGATTTGAAAACTCAAACGTGTAGTTATCGTGCCTTCCAAATATATTGACCTCCGTTCAGACATGCAATCGTAGCCATTAACATCACAGAATTCAATCCGTATGATTACTGTGACGAATGTTTTGATGCAGAAAGGTATCGGGATACATACGCTAAGGTTGTACACGCAACACTAGATCAGACACAATGGCATGAAAGTCCCAAACTGTTGATGACAATATTTCTACCGCTTGCGAAGCGACCTCCTGGAAGGCCACGCACGAGAAGAACGGATCGTGAGTTGAAAGGTGGATTACGTTACAAGTGCACCCGATGCCGACAACTTTGTCGCAATTGAAGAAGTTACAAAGAACCTCCCGTCGTCGGACCGAACCTCGACGAAACTGCTATTGCACCTTCTGCACCAATACTCATGAGGTCGGGCGTACCTTGTCAAGCTCCTTTCTTTGTGTAAGGGTGTGGGTTTTTTTAGGAGAAGTTGTGTATGATTTTTTATGTACTCATATACTCTTATGATTTTTTTTGTTATTTTGTAAACAGTGGCTGTATTCAGATACACTTATAAATTTTTGGGAGTATATATTTGAAACGGTGACAGATCGATTGCTGAGTTCTTACAGTGGGTCCCATAGTTTGGCATAAGTCGGCCTGATATGGTCAAGTAATAATAGAGGTCCCCTCCATCCCTGGTAATTTCTAAATTTTCATATGTGATACTCCCATTTTCCTTGACCTGGTAACCCCTTCCAGGCTCAACAGACATGAACCGAAAATTTTCCAGGTATGATAACCCCATTTCATCTCTTGGTCAACCCATTTTCATATGTGATACCTCCATTTTCCTTGACCTGGTAACCCCTTCCAGGCCCAACAGATAAGAAACAAAAAATTTTCAGGTGTGATACTCCCATTTCATCTCTTGGTCACCACATTTTCATATGTGATACTCCCATTTTCCTTGACCTGGTAACCCCTTCCAGGCCCAATAGACATGAACCGAAAATTTTTCATGTGTGATAACCCCATTTCATCACTTTGTCACCCCATTTTCATATGTGATACCCCCATTTTCCTTGACCTGGTAACCCCTTCCAAGCCCAACAGACAAGAACCGAAAATTTTTCAGGTGTGATAACCCCATTTCATCTCTTGGTCTCCCATTTTCATATATGATACCCCCATTTTCCTTGACTTGGTAACCCCTTCCAGGCCTAACAGATAAGAAACAAAATTTTTCCAGGTGTGATACTCCCATTCCATCTCTTGGTCACCCCGTTTTCATATGTGATAATCCCATTTTCCTTCACCTGGTAACCCCTTCCAGGCCAAACAAACATGAACCGAAAATTTTCCAGGTGTGATAACCCCATGTCATCTCTTGGTCACCCCATTTTCATATGTGATACACCCATTTTCCTTGACCTGGTAACCCCTTCCAGGCCCAACAGACATGAATCGAAAATTTTTCAAGTGTGATAACCCCATTTCATCTCTTGGTCACCCCATTTTCATATGTGATTCCCAATTTTCCTTGACCTGGTAACCCCTTCCAGGCCCAACAGACATGAGCCGAAAAATTTTCAGGTGTGATAACCCCATTTCATCTCTTGGTCACCCCATTTTCATATGTGATACCCCCATTTTCCTTGACGTGGTAACCCCTTCCAGTTAAAAGAGGGTTGTAAGCCTGTAATATTTTTAAAATAAATATAACTGCATGAGGGGTATTTAGGTAAAAAAATATGTCAGAGAAAGTAAAATGGACCCATTTCACAAATTTAAAATGTGGGGGTACCGTTTCACTATTTCTGCTATTTTTTGGACCCTTTTGACCAAATTTCCTAAAAAACCCAATGAAACCACAGGGGGTCTACTTGTAACTTTTAAAACTTTTGGGGTTAAGTTGAATGTGTCAGAAACCACAGGGGTTCTAAGAGTATTTTTCCCTTTTTTGTCATTAAGCCCTCTACACATGCCCTACTATTATATAACTCATTACTATATATATGGTCATCATTGAGTTTTGTGGGACCCGATCTCTTGAGGGGGGAGCGGCCCGTCTCCCTCTTTTGGTCTCTCGTACCCACGCGAATGGTATGTGCTTTTTATTATTATTGATTTAATTCATCTTTTCCGTGAACTTGGGATCACTAAAGCAATCCGAATTTCACGGAAAAGAGAATGACAGAGTTGCCACCTAGATAAGAGATCTAAGACCCATAATTGACCAAAAATCTAGATTCGTTACCTGATTACGAGAATGGAAGGTATGGGAAGTTACCACCACATGCACCATTCTTGCCCGATAATCCAGTCTTCAATTCCAAAAGTTAACTCTCTTGAATTTTTTTAAATAGCTCATTTAACTCTATATTAATGTGCAAACTATATGACATGCGTCCTAAGATCTAATTTCAATGTATTTCCTAATGTGTATCTTGATTTTCTTAATTCATTTGGATTCAATCTATGTGAAAGTTCTCCTAAAATTCTAATTTGGGGAAAAGTCATAAGTGATTTAATCAATTTTAATTTAAGGTTTTAAATGATGAAAGAAAATAAAAACTACCCAAAAAACCCCACTGATTGTGTGTGGGGCCGATTCGTGATTGGTATGCCATCAAGCATCCAAGATGCCTATGTACCCAAGCCTCACTGGGATCAGAGTCGACGTAGTTCGGTGGCCTAGACTAAGCTACATGCCTAAGACATCTAGGACACCGATCTGACTAAACTGACTGTTTTGACAGTTTAAGAGAGATTATTTAGTTCAAGTTGAGTAGATTTTTTTTATCCTAAGACTCCATCTAAGATGTTATATGGCCCTATCTAAGTACAAGATGCTCCCTAAACTAATGTAGGTGGGTCCTACATCCTAGATTAACTAGGCTTTTCCTACAGGCAAAAGAGACTTAACTAGTGAAACTAATCTAAAGGTCAATTGCTAATAATAGCAATCAGTCGCGATGAGGCTGGACTCCTAACTCTAGGACACCCTAAAACCTAGAACACAACATGACGTAAATGTTCTTAAAGCGGCTCTAAAGGTTCCTATGAGGTGGGACAGTGATCCAACGGTTCCAAGATTGACTTGAACATGGGTTTATCCAACCCAAATTATTAGGTTAATGATTTTTAATTCTTTTTAGGGTTCCTAACGCCTAAAATTTAGGAAACATCTAAGGCTCTAAGGGATACTTATTTTCCTAAAATTCAGGATTTTAGTGGACAAAGACCTGGGAGCCAACAATATATTTAGATTTAGATACTAAAAAGTCAAGGGTTGATCGCAACGAAGAAACGATTATGAATACAACCCTCTCATCTAAGATGACCTAGATTAGCCAGTTATGAAGGAACTTAATGATTTTTAAGGTTTCTATTCAAATGACTTAAGGATTACATGCATTCTGGAAAGCTAAGATATTCTGAAATTTTTCATGATTTTTTGAATTGAAGTGAATTTTTAATGATTTTAACAAAATCAGACCAAATTGATACTATTACAATATATAGTAAAAATTCTCCAAATCATTCCAAATTATCACTATAATATTCTCACACTAATATCAAACCACAATAAAATTTTCACATTATCTCTGAAATTTACTATTTTAAATATATTTATTTATATTCTGTCCGATTCAAAGCTAAATCGTAACAAATATCAAAACACACACAAAAAATCCCAAAAACTCATAATATAATTTTATTGGGCCAATTCATCTTACTACAAAAGTTCCGTTTCTGAAGAGTTCATTTGATGGTATCTCCTTCATACATGTGAAAATAAGTAATTTTCATTAAAGAATTCCAGTAAATATAATAAATAAACTCAAAATATTTTGAAATTTTTTTTATGATATTTAAATAATAAAATACTACTAATAATAAAATTTCTTTCAATTTTGAATTTTTTTGATACATGAAGGATATTTTATTTGTCAAATTTCCTTTTTCTAGGTATTTTTTGGACGAATTTTAGAGTCATCAAAATAAATGAATTCTAGTGAAATTTTTTGATTTCTAGTGTTCTTTTATCCCAATTGAAACTCAGAAAATATAACTTTGCAAAAAATCCTTGGTTTTGAAACACTTGCTTTGTAAATCGTTATAAAAACTACTTGAAACCCTAATTAGTTGATCGAATTTGAAAGCCATCAATATAAATGAATTCTATTGAAACTTTCAGATTTATAGAATTTTTTAAATCTAATTTAAACTCAGAAAATATAACTTTGCCAAAAATCCTTAGATTTGAAATACTTGCTTCGTAAATCGATTCAAAGACTACTTAAAACCCTAATTGGTTAACCATCCAATTTTCCACATGTAACATGGTTCTTCTTCCACAAAAATCAGTAATAAAGTAAATTGACCCATCATAAATTATATTAGATCATGCAAGACAACCTCTCATGAAATTCTCTAGAAAATCCCATGAAGAAAACAAAGAAAAGACACCTCTAACATGTTACTAGTTCTAGATTACATAGAATAAGATACTAACCGTTGATCGCTTTCCTTGTCTCTAAGGTGTGTAAATCCAAGATATATGCTTTGTCACATCTTGTATACGCAAAAGAAAACCCCAAAGATCGCCCAATATAATCCGGTTTTGACGTTTGTTGAAGAAGAGACGAAGAAATCCAAGTGTGCTTTGAAGAAAAACAAGTAATAGAAGATAATCAAGGACACCACAATAGGGGAAGGAATTTTTTAGAGGGGGAAGACACGGTGGGATATTTTTTCAAGAGAAGAAAAGCCTTTGGTGGGTTTGTTTTTATAGGCACAAGGCTAGGTTTGAGTGAATTTGAAAGTTTCTAATGTGAGTTCTCTCCTTTTGGCTTGTTTCCAATTTGTACTTTGACTTTCTCATTCTTTGATTTTCATAATGAACTTATTTCTAAACCTTATTTCTTGCAAGCTAATCAATGCTAAATTACACAATGGAGATCCTTCAAGATCAATCTAGAAGCCTTCTCACATAGGAAACTAGCTTTTATGAATGATTTTCGTCCAAAGAGGGCTGCCCAACGTTTGAGCTCATTGTTTATCTATTTAAAGGCTGATTCAGGAAAAGTTGTAAACTAGAAAGTTGTAGATCTTTTTGAGACGTTCAGAACAAGTATAATAAAAAAACTTTTGGACCAGAAGGTAAAACGTTATGGTCATTTTACTAACCTGACCATACTGGCCCTTCTAACTATAGCTCTTCCTTTCTTTATTATTTTTTCAAAACAAATATGATGTCACCAACCACCTCATCCCATGTTGGACATTTTTGTATGTGGCCTTCCCATGTGGGGCGCCCACTTATGTGACCGACCCACATGGGTGTGTCCACATGGACCCCCACCTTGTGGGCTTTAGCCCAATGGGTCTTATGACATGTATTTTGAGTTTTTTTTCAATGCAAATTCAATAAAATCATTTAAATTCAAATTTTTTATTGATGAACCCAACCCATATGACATTTATGGTGCACCCTCGACATATGGTCAAACCATCTCCTTTAGAAGAAATAATTTTTCGGACCAAAATGCCCCTGTTTGATCATTACGCACCCAAAGGCGACTAAAATGAACTTAAATTGGATTGCCCCCAAAGGGGAAAGTTAAAAATATAAAGTCTTCATGGTCAAACCTAAAAAATAGAAAGTTTTTAAGTTTGCTTCTTTTGGTGGGTGATATCAAACAGGATCACTTGGAATCCCCTGAAAATGCCCAAAATGCCCTCAACAAAAAAAAAATTCAAATCAAGCGAAATCCCTGAAAAATTTCAAATTTAGCAGGTTTTCCAAAATTCACGAAATGACTCGTGACTCCTTAGACACACTCTAGAGATCAAATGAAACATATTGGAAATGACCAAATTACCTCCGAGGTGTAAAAAAAGGCAAAAATGAGGAAAACCCTGAGAAACCCAAAAATAGCAGTTTTTCCTATTTGATTGGAAACTTGATTATTCATCTTCCGGAGGCCAATGGAACCCCCTAGTGACTTTCAGGATTATGAATCAACTTCAAAACTCCTAAAATGATGTGAAATTCACCCTAAAATGCAACAATACCTAATCTAATATGGAAAACCGACTCAAGACTCGATGAAACTACCGAATCTTTTACTTTTTAAAGCGTAGCAAAATGGGAGTGTCTACAAGTTTTTGCTATTAGGATCTCCATCTTAACTCCACTAATATGCAACTCATTGCTATAGATGTGGACAAGTAGTCCTCAGCTTAGCCCCACTTGTAGATTATTGATTAGTCTACATGATGGGTTTATTAAGGTAATTAGATTCTCTATGTAAGCCTAAAAAGTATATATGTAAGCCTGACAAGTATATAACGTACTCATTAGTATTTGTGGGTTACAGTGATTTTCGACCATTGAGCTCTCCAAAACCAGTGTTGTTATTACATTACTGATTAGTATACGTGAAGGTTACATGATTTTATTTTTTACCCTTAGGCTCTCTAAGATCATGCACTAGTGTAATATAATATTATTTTACATGTAGGTCCCATAAGTTTTTTACCATTGGAGTCTCCATCTTTGCCTAGTAGTAGATCATTTATTAGTATACATCTGTCCAGTCAACTGTCTATTTAGCCATTAGGCCCTCTTTATGGGCACCAAAAGTATATGTTAAGAATATGTATAGGTTGGTTTTGTCTTTTCACCTTTTAGGTTAGCATAGATATAAATATGTAACCCTCCTTGAAAACCCTAAGAAAAAAATCACTCGTTCTCCCATCTCTCTCTCTCTCTCATAACATGGTATCAGAGCCATACGGTTCATGATCCCCTTTGCCTTCTCCATTTTCCCTTTTTTTCCTTTTTCTCTTCGTTCTTTTCCTTGAGATCTACTGTAGACACCCCATTTTGATCAAGCCCTAAACTACTGAAGCGTCCGAAACTAATCCCGAAATGCCCAAAACCTGAGTCTTGAAATCGAATTCAGAATCAATTTCAAATTCTCAAAATTGATCTCGAAATTTTTGAAAAAATCTGGTCCCAAGTGCGAAAGAACCTGAAAAGTCTAAAATTCCTTCGTTTACAAGGCATTTTGGAAAACCCGGAAAGAGGTACTGATATCGTTTTCCTTCATTCAATGTTGAAGGAGGGTGATTTATTGAAGCGGGGATGTTCTCATGTCAATTCCCATGCACTTTTAACCCAAAAGAGAAATGGCGAGCTAGGGGAGCGCTCTTACCAAAAGCATGGTTGTTCTCACATCATTTTCTTAGTCTAAGCAAGGCAAAAAGGGGGGGTATATCATCAAAGTAAAGGAGTGCCAATACTAGTTCCCATTTGAAAAATAGAAGAATTTATGCCCTATTTCCTATCCCCGGACCATCCTTATAGGGTAAAAGAATAGTCATAAATTCATCTGCAAAGGGGCTGTCCATGGAAAAAGTAGGGGCAAAAACGTCACTTCCTCTTTAGAGAGGATCGACTAGGGCTGAAAAAAAGAAGGGAGTCTTCTTCATTTGAGGGGGGGGGGGCATAAGGGGGGATCTTCAGCCGCAAGGGAGGAGAAGGAGAGGGAGGAAGGGAGGAACCTCTTCTGCCATCGAATCCGGCCACCGTAATCCGGTACCAACCCTCGGCATACCTCATCTTCTTGTTCTATTTCCTAACCCAAATCAAAACCCACCATTGAACCACCATCAAAAACCACTATTTTCTAATCCAAAACCCATATCAAACCCTCTTCACTTCCTTCCATTACCTCAACCATCTTTACCCCATCCACCTCCATTTTCCACCGACCACCATCTTTATCCTCATCTTCTTCTCCTTCTACCTCAGGCCGAATCTAGTTTAAAAACCCATATTTGTAAGCCACCATCTCTACCATTCCACCCACCACCACTAATTCCGGCCGGCCACCACCTCTTGCCCCCATCACCACCTACACCACCATTGAAAGAGAGAAAAGAAGGGAGCCCCATTTGGCAGCCACAAGAACAGCAGCAGTAGAGAGAGGGAGAGGAAGAAAGGGATTTGCAGCCACCTCCTATCTCCACGACCGACCACCATCCTCCACCATCATCATCACTCCCTTCACCTCCACCTCCACCAACAGCAGCCACCAAAGAAAACAGAGAGAGAGAAACAGAGAGAGAGAGAGGGAGGTTTGGGGTCGTCTTCTCCGACCTCGTTCTTGCCAGCCATTTGCTCCGGCCACCGACCCTACCACCATTTTCTTTTACCCATCAAACCCACTTGGGTTTTCTTCCATTTGCAGCCACTCTTCCCTTCATCTCAAAAACCCATCTCATCCACACCACTATTTTGAGCAAAAATCCAAACCCACTTCGAAATCCGGGCACCATTTTCTCCGTCCACCTTCGATTACTCCCATTTCAGCCCCATCACAGATCTAAACCCTATTTACTTTTTCCTCCCCTATTCGTTCCTAACTCATGCCCCTCCCATCACCGTTAAACCCACATCCGCAGGTTTAAAAAAAAAGAAGAAAAAAAAGCAAAGGAATAGAGAAATCCGTAGTGAACGGAAAAGAAAGAAAGTGGGGACCGAAGCAGAGGGAGAAAAAATCATTCTTCGGCCGACAAATCGAAGCTCCGATTCCCCCTTTTCTGCTACAATTCCGGTGTGAATCATCATCTCCGGCGAGATTCTATTGAAATCCGGGCATCCCCACGATCCGCAATCACTACCATTGATCCCAGAATTGCAGCATCTCTCCGGATTGTGAAGCATCAGTGTGCAGATGGTTCGTTATTTCCATCGGCAAGAGTGCAACGTTGAGAAACCGTAGTAGAGTCATGCCCCACGATGTCGATTGCTCTCCCGCATACAGTCAGATAACCCTCCCCTTTCTTTGTCAATTTCTGGTTCGAATGGAAATGATGCTTGCTAGGAATGATATGTAGTCTGTAACTTGCTTTCATTTCTTGTTTTAGGGCCCTGCGTTCACTGAAGTTATCTAAATAAGGCATCGTAAACATCAATAGCTAGACCTACTTCTCCCATTTCACAATTTTGTTGTGCCTCCTCTTCTCATAAAAATGGATCATGTGTCAATGCATGCCTTTAATTGTCCTTACTTGACACACATTTTGAGTTATCTGAACAGCTGCCCATGCCCAAATTTTAATTCTCCTACAATCCAGTTAACTCAGATAATTGCCCATGTCTACATCCTAAGTACCATGACACCACTTACCCTTCTTGTCTCCTTTCATGTTCTGGGACTTCTCATGGGGTTTAGGGATTCCTCATTCTTTGGGGCCTTTGCTTCTTATAGGGTTCAAGGGTTCTATCTTTTCTTCTTCCGGGACTACTCTCTTCACGTTCCTAGGGATCTTGCTCGAGCTTCGGGATTCCCTCGATTATAGGAACGCTCCGTCGGGTTTAGGTGACGGACGGCAACCTCTTGAGCCAAAACCCCCTTTCAATAAAAAGGGATAAAAAAATACATAAAAATCCAAAAACAACAAAAATTCAAAAAGCACTCAAAGCGTATTTCGAAAAGCTGCTTCGACCTACGTTGGCTTGTGTGGACCCCGATCTGAGAGGACGGTGAGAGGGAACGAGTCCCTAACATCCTCTCTGTATCTCCACAACTTGAAGGAGAGCTCTACCAAGGAACTCTCCAAATAGGTTGCCACCCTCACAGCATAGCATGAGTGGCGATATAAAAAGAAAGAGATACATCCTGATCCGGAGCCAGGGCTCGAAACCAAGATATATCTGAAAATAACTCAGAGTCGCCATCCATGGATGCGCCATGGAACCAAAACAAATGCTCTGTTTGCAATGGATAACTAGAGACACTAAAGGTCCGTGCCTGGTGACGAATGGAGAAGGTCCGAAGAGCGCCCCAAATTCGCCCGAGTGCGAACACTTGGTCTCTTATGCCATTTATTATTAACCTCGAAGAGTTTTGGGTGAAAATCATGTGAAATGGGAACAAATATCCCCGGGAAGACGTCTACCTAATCATGCACGACCAGGGGATGAAATAATAAGCACATACAAAACAAAATAAAAAATGTAACGCCTAATCACAACTAGGTTATGAGTGACATACCTAACTGGTGTCTAAGTTCTGGTGGACAAACACATGCATGCTACAGCTATAGGTATAGGGTCTGCACAAGAAAGTAAGAAAACACAACAAATACACAAAATAACAACACAACAAATCCTAAGACTCTAAACAATTTAGCCCGAGTCCTCGGATGGTCTGATGTTCATCCAAAGAAGCCTACGTATCCCCGCCTCCACGAGAATCAAGGCAACGTAGTTCTTCGCGTATATTCTAAGTTATGATGCCTGAGACACCTAGACCTCTATCTTAGACTCGATCTAAAGGACCGGACTAGTTATTAAAACTTCTTGAACGGTTATTTAAATTCCAGTGAATTGTAGATTTTAGGACACCCTATATGCCCTAACTAAATGCAGGTTAGCCCTAAGCTAATGCAGGTGGTTCCTATAACCTACGTGTAACTAGGCTGTATGCTCTAAAGAAAATAATAGGATTGCTAACGTATCCAAGACCTACTCATCAGTCGGCGATGTGAATCGCCAACTGACCGGACGGAGGCGCTCCTAGCTAGGACAAACTCCTAACTCTAACACAAACACAAACAAGCACATAACAAATCAAAGACAAACTCCTAACTCTAAAACTCTCTATCTAGGACAAACTCCTAACTCTAGAGGAAGATCTTGTTGAAAACAAGGTTGAATAATTTTTGAAAGATTTACAAAGTCTATTTACGAAAGTTTGGCTGGACTTGGGATAAAGATCCCAAGCTGCACTACGTACCTCGTGAGAGAGGATCAAGCCAACATAGTTCGAAACGAACTCTTCTAATACACTATAAAACTCAACACTTTAGTTGATTTAAGGTTTTTTAATGTTTTCAAATGTTTTTGATATTTTTTAAAGTTTTCAAATGTTTTTGAATTTCAAATTTCTAATGTTTTTGGATTTTAAAGCTTTTCCAATGCTCCGAACCTTTAAATGTTTTCAATCTTAAAGGGAACACGCAAGTAACACCACAAACTAGAGCAAAGCCCTAAATCTAAAGGGGGAAACCCCAAATAAGCAACTGGCGTCTCAAAGAGACAAACCACAACAAGAAAGATAGTGCCCCAAGAACAGAGAAAACAATCTAAGATCTCAAGCAGGGAAGGCTCTAACATGAGGCTAGGTAAGCCTCCTAAAGAGGAAACTCTCTATATGAGACAAGGCTTGTCTCTGAGACACAAATGACGTAAGCAAGGACTCTGATGAGATTGGGCAAGTCTCCTATATACAAGGGAGGGGTATGCTACTTGGACTGAGCAAGTCCCCTAAGGATGGGCTTGGGCTAGCGCCTTCATCGCCCGAACCCCAAGAGGAAAATTCTCAAAAATTGATGGAAATGCCAAACCTTGTGAAAAACTTAAGCTCTAATGGAAAATCAAGATGACAAGGGTTTGCTCAAGAGATCCCAAATAAACCCGAATATCGATACCAAAACCCACAGGGGTAAAGATAAAAGAAAAATGAGGATATTTTCCACAGGCATGAACTAAGTCTGAAGGTGATGCGGGGTTGCTGGAATTGATTTTCTGGAGAAGCACCCACCCAGGAATCCAATAGCTCTATGCCTAAAAAATCTCACATGCTCACGAAGGAGGACGGGTGCATAACTTGAAAACCCAGAAATTGAATAAACAAAACTCCAAACTACGCTTAGAAATATGAGATCTTAGATGCATAAACCATGGTGGGGAAGAGACTAAAACGTAAAACCTGATGCCCGTATTATTTGAATATCCGCAAAGATAACCATGGAATGGTAGTAAGAATTAAGGTAAGAGGGCAGAATTCTAACCACATACAGACACCAAGGATAAAATGAAATAGTAGGAATGAGACCGAGAAATACCAAACTATCCATTTGCAATACCCAACTATATCTATCAAAATGTCCAAGATCAAAGTAAAATTAGAGTAAAAGACCAAATCACGACCTGTACTGTTCAAATATTCCCTCCAGAGGCAAGCAAAATGAAATTAGAACTGAAAGTGATGCCCTTCCTCCGAAAAATAAACATGTGATGCGGAGGCCAACTAGGGCATCGAGCATATGTTAACATGCTTCCTAATAAAAACCAACATAATTCTCAGGGCATTTTTTTTTATTAGGAACCAAGGACCGATTGGGAATAATGGGGACAATGGGGACAAAAAGAAATGTGGAAATTCAACCTGCATTTGCAAGACTCACAATGGAGACATTTCACAAGTCATACCATCCACAAAATATTATGTTTGGCTTAAGATAAGCATCCATAAAACAATTCAGCTGAACCCTCGACATGGGTCTCCTGTGTATCATCTGATTTCCTACATCAATTAGGCATACGTCACTTCACCCTCCATTCACCACAGAAATTGAAATTCAAATCAAAGTATTTGATATGGATCTAAATCAAAGTGCAAAATGGGCTACCAATGCAGAGATCTAACTCAACAGATATGATCAAGATACAAATCAACATGCCAAAATGGGCCACAAATGTAAGAAATTGATGATTTTGATCCAAATCAAAGTGCAAAAAAAATGAGCTATCAATATAGAAAAATTAAAGAAAATGAGACTTAGGCAGACCTTGTTTTTTCACCTCTTCCTTCTTTTTTTCTTCAAATCTCATTAACCCAGCACCGTTAGTATCCCAAAACCCTCTTTCTTTCTTTTTTCTTTCCTCTGTAAATCCTTTTGAGACCCTTATAGATTTTTCATTTGCAAGGAGAAGACGAAAAGATGATGAAAATGGCGTTGTTGAGGTGGATGTGGCCGTGGGGGTGGGAGATTGTGAAGATGATGGAAGCAAGAAATGGGATATGATGCTGATGTAAATGGGTTGGATCTGATGGAATAAAGGAGAATGGAGGAGGGTTTATAGATGGTGGTAAGGGTTTAGTAGGGAGAAGAAAATTTGAGGGAGATGGTGGTGATGGATGGATAGGATTGGATTCAACAGTGTTCTCGGTCGGATTCCGGCAATCTTGCCTGAATCAATGGAGAACGGTTTGGGCGGCTGGCTTTTGGGGTTGACTGAGATGGGTTTGGATCTAGTGATAGTGGTGTGGAGATGGAGATGGGGTTTGGGAATATGGGTGTAGAAGATGGCCGGTGGTGGAGGCGAAGAGGGGTCGGAGAAAATGGGGTTGGGTGAAATGGGTTTTAAGAAGAAAAAAAAATAGAAGAAGAAGAGGGAGAATAAGAAGAATAAGGTGGTGGATCAAGGGGATGGGGAAGATGATGATGAACGGCCAAGATGGGGAGGCCGGATCTCTGGCGAGACACCGTAGAAGATGGATATGGGCAGAGCTTTCCACCTTCTCTCTGTGATTTTCTTCTTCAAAAATGGAGGGTTTGGATTAGAGGGGGTAAATCTGCGTGGGGAAGAGTTGGTCGGAAGTGATGGGGCTTGCCGGATTCCGACGAGGATCGTCGGGGAAGATGAAGATGTTGGTAATTCCGGTGGGTTCACCGGAGGAGGCGGTGGAGATTTACCCGAAGTTCCGGCAACCTTGCCGGAGGAGAATGGATCTTCTCTCCATGCTTCACTCTCGGCTCCCTCTGCAAACGAAAGGGGATTTTGAAGTGGGTTTGGTTGTGAAAGAAATGGCAGAGGAGATGGAGGTGGGTTTGGGTTGCAGATGAAGGGAGTTTCTATGGAGATGAAGAAACTGGAAGTGGGTTTGCTGGGGTAGATATTAATGGTGGTTCGAGGTGGGAGATGGGATCTGCCGGCGGGAATGGGCTGGCCGGAGAAGATGAAGTGGTGATAATGGTGTGTTTTGGTAGGAGCTCCGGTTGGAGGTGGAATCTGTTGGTGGTGGATTTGGAGGTAAGGATTGAGGGTCTGTGAAGAAGGAGGTGGAGATGATTAAATGGGTTTGCTGGAGGTAGAAGTCGGTGGAAATGGGTTAGGATGATCGGCGGTAAGGTGGAGATGGAGGTGGCGTATTTGCAGAGGTGCTTATGGTGGAAGGAAGGTGGAGGGTTTTGGATCGGTGGAGGTATTTCAAGGTTCGGTGATGGCTTGGTGGAGCTGAACAGAGGAGAAGAAGAAGAAGAGGAAGAGGAAGGTGGTGTTAGAGCTGATGGGTGGAGAAGATCGGCGAGGATGGAGATGAGGCCGTGGAGATGGCGGCTCCTCCCCTTCTCTCTTGCAGTTGCAGAAAACCCCTTTCCAGAAAATGAGGCTCTCCCTCAAACCCTAACTCGTTTTTCTCTTTTTAAAGAGGAAATGAGTCATTCGATCCCCCCCCTATTTCTTACTTGGACAATCCTATTTAATGCATTTTATCACTACTCTTTTAATCCTATAGGGGTGGCTCGGGCAATAGCGAGGGCAAAGGAAAAGAAATGATATTTTAGTACCCCCCTTCTCTTTTCTGGACAGCCACATATTGCATTTGTAGTTACTCTTCACATTACATGGGGGCCTGGGTACAAGCAAGCCCTAGGAAAAAATGATAAATCCGACCCTTTCAATTTCTATGGACAGCTCTTCTAATGTGTATTTGTAACTACCCCTTTTTGCAAAACAGGGCTGTCCAAGCTAGAAAAAGGGAAATGATATATTTTTGCCCCATTTCTTCAATGGGCAACCCCCATCTGGCACTTTATTTCTTCCTTATTGCACTTGAGTAGGCTGTCCCAAGTATAAAAGGGACAAATATATCGCTCCTTTTTTTGCTACACGCGGGGTTGGTATTGGCACACACATCTTTGATAATGCACCCCTCTTCTGCCTTCCTGAATTTACACAAGGATCAATCTTTCGAGACTCAGGTTGACTTTAAGGCAACTGCTCGACTTCGGAATTTTATTCGATTTTGAAAATTAGGGTTCGGTCAAAATGGGGTGTCTACAGCTTGATCCCTTTCCACAGGGTACGTAGGCAGCTTGGGATTTTCGTCCCAAGTTCAGTCAAACTTTTCAATAAAATCATTTAAACCCTTCAAAAAAATCATTTCAGTATCTAAAAATATCTTTCAAGCTTTTCCCAAAAATATAAAAACCAAAATGGGCAAGGATGGTGATTGCCAGGTCACTCGGAGCCTCCTTTTCATTTCATTTCCGATTTTGATCGTGGTTTGCCGGTTTTATCGGTTTTCCGACATTTTTTCTGGTCTTGGGATGGGCGACGTAGCGTAGCCCCATTACAGGGATTGTCCTCACTGAGCCCAACGATAGGCTATGACGATCGCGAGACTTGTCCGATCTTTAGCGGATCAGGATCACTGAGCTCGATTCCTTTAGAATCGCTCTCTGAGTCTATCGTATGTCCCATTTTCTTTTCCCTGGCATTTTGGGTTTGCGCATACCGTCTATTTTCTGATTCCTTTCTTTCCTCGCATCTTTTAGCTTATCGTGTGTTTGTCTTTGGTTCCTTGTGTGTTTACTTTCAGCTTGCTTATTCCTTGTGCGTTTAGTTTCACATGCTTATTTACATGCTTAGCTAAGACATTTAGTTGCTTACTTATCATGATCATATGCTTAGCTGTAGATATTTACTCCTTTTCTGCTTATCATATCTACTATTACTTGCTTAGCTGTAGCTGTGCATGCGGATGTTATTGCTTTCTTAGATGTGATGGGTTAGGAGTAGATGCGGTGAGTTAGGATTTGGATGTTTATTTTCTTTTGCCCATCCCTGGGTCATGCATGCTTAGATAGACATTTCTTCGGGGGTACTCGTTCCCATTTCACATGATTTTAGCCCAAAACTCTTCAAAATTAATTAAAAATGGCATAAGAGACCAGGTGCTTACACTTGGGCGAATTGGGGGCGCTTAACACCTTCCCCATTCGTCATCAGGCACGGACTTTTGTATCTCTGGTTATCTGTTGCAACAGAGTATTTCATGGGATCCAGGGCCTACTTCCTTGGATGGCGACTCTTCCTTGTTATAGGTACATCTTGGTTCTGGGCTAGTCCTTGAATCGAGAGGTATCTCATTTATATCGACACCCATGCTACGAGTGGCACCATTTCGAGAGTTCCTTGGTAGAGCTCTCCTTCACATTGTGGAGATCTTAGAGGATCGGCGTGGGCTCTCGTGTCCCTCGCCCACCGTCTCTCGGATCGGGGTCCACAGCCTGGCGACTCTGCTGGGGAATAGATGTTTGGAACATTGCCTAACTCTGTAAAAATGCAATTTTTACTAATTTTGGAAGAAATTTGGACTAAAATTATTTTAAATGGGAACATTTTCCGTTAGAATGCCAGGGGCACCAGATAGGTGCGTAAATAAAACAAGGGCTCACACACTCACTTCCATCCTTTGCATATATTATCTGTTTTGTGGTTACTTTCTGCTGTGGATTTGCTATCAGGTTACTCTCGGAGAGATACTATAAGTAGGAGCTGTGAGGGCTATACCCGCCTTCTAGTGCCACCGCACCAGTAGTATCTCAACACCTGGACACCTTGTGTGTAAGACGGACATAGTTCGTATGCTGGGCGATAGTCACAACATACAAGTAACTATGCACCCGGCCAGGTGGACCTCGCGACATTACCCTCTCTATATATTGCATGGTCCTTTTGTTTGCATTTATGGATGAACATGTGTTGCTTACACATGTGGAGCCTAGATTTAGGAGCGTTGTCCTGTCTATAGATTATTGTAGTTCACTTTAAGTGGCTACAACGCGATCCTAGTACACTCATATGTCTGTCTTGAGTCAAGTGTCTTGACTCTGCGGGATTATATTTAGGGTGGGTGCCCCTGGTTAGAATGTATATATATATATATATATATATGTATATATATTTATTACTATATTAGGGCTTGCTTCATAGTTATGTTTTCTTTCCTAATCTAATCCATTTTTCCCATCCATCCGTCTTTTGGATTATGATCAGATCATTGGTTTCACATCATTATCTTTATAGCCATGATCTATCTTCCCTGAGCTTGATCCTTTGATCGATCTTGATCAGATCGCTCCGTATGCCAACTATGAGTCTACTTTGCCATTATCACTACCAGAGTGTGTGTTCTTGCTGAGAGCCCTATTTCATCTTAACCTTGTCGGCGTATTCTTTATGCTTGGTTGCCGAGACCCTCCTTGTACAATCGTTATGCTATCAGATTTTCTCCAAAAACCTTAAGCGTAACCATTATCCTTTAGGGTTATTGATAAACCATGTGCTTATCGTACCATATCTCCTAGTACAGCTGTCATGTTGCCGGATTTTCTCTAAATGTCCTGAGTGTGGTCATCATCTTTTTAGGCTTGTTCCTAAACCATGTACTTACCTTACCACATTTCCATGTACTGCTGTTATGCTGCCGGATTTTAGCCAAGAGAAAGATGTGCTTGTGTTACCTTTTGTTTCAATCTGCACATTACATTGCCATGTGATTACTTCTCACTAAGCCTAATGTTTGTGTTGTCCATGACAAGAGACTTGCCCAGTTGCCTATCATATCCCCCAAAAGAGCTCACATCTCTAAACTCGCTTGGTCTAGCCAGTCCGCTGTACCTATTTCCTCTCACCTTGCCCAGATGGCTGAGCCTACTGAGAGTCTCGTCCTGGCCGAAATGAGAGAAATGATGATGAAATCTAGGACCTGATAGACGAGGATCTCTTCAGTCTTTTCAAACTCAAACGCTTTTGAGAACCCTACACCAAACCATATTGCACCCTTTTCATCCACTGTGGGAACCATTCAGCCCTTCACAGGTCCCATCACCTTTACCTGTACCACCCCAGGGCTGGAAAATGAATAGGAAGGAAAATGAAAAATATCAGAGCTTGAACTCCTTGAAAATATCATGCCAGAGAAAATCCCACCATTACTAATGGATCAGTTTGAGCCAAGTTGACTAGAGCTTGAACTCCTTGAAAATATCATGCCAGAGAAAATCTCACCATTACTAATGGATCAGCTTGAGCCAAGTTGACAAGACATTATAGGGCCGCCCCTTTTGAGATTCCTATCCCAAGACGATCTCTCCAATCACCATGATCATTGAGGAAGGCACGCTTCCCATGAACTCACAACGCCAGTCCACTGCCTCCGAAAATGTGTCTGTTCTTTGAAAAATTTCCTTGTTGTATGTGTACCAACTCTCTTGTCCAAATTAGTAGGTCAAATAATCATGTCAATGTCAAGCCTGAGTATGTTGTGTTCGTTAATCTTTCTTATTGTAAGTCAGTGTCCAGTCCTCTGTTGAGTTTGGTGTAGAGCCCATCGTGGCATGTCAAATATCACTGATGTACTTAAAATCTTCTATGAATTGAACATATGATTCCAGTGTTGGCAATATTCTTGTGTATTCGCTCTTAGATCTAATGTTAATAAACAAACTAAGACACCCTCCTCGGACGAGGATGGCGACGAAATTCCCCTCGAGATCTGAAAGATGGTCAAACGAGAGGAAGAGCGTCGAGCAAAGCCACTTGAAGATGAAATCGAAACTGTGGATAGTGATATCGAAATCCAAGACTCGGGAAATACGGATTGACAAAACTTTATCTCCTAAAGAGCGCGAAGAATTGATAAACCTATTAAGAGGATTCAAAGTAGTTCTGCTTGGTCCTATGAGGATAAACCGATATCGTGCCCTTGCACTGTTCAATGTAAGTGTCCCTCAACTTTTGACATCAGGTCAAAAAAGCCAAACTTTCAAAGGAGGAACATCAAATACTAAGTGAAGATAGTAAAAAGATTGAGAAAATAAAACTTTCGAACAACAAAGTCACAATCAAAGAACATGAGTCCCATAAGAATACTTGGGTCGTGCATTCCGATGGAATTTCAAGTTAAAGCATTCAAGGAGTAGGGACATTCCTGACATCCAATAAAAGAAGAAAAGAAAAAGAATGAAAAAAAGAAAAAGATAGAATCCTAAACAAAAAAGGAGAAGGGAACATACCCCTACGTCAACTCCTTAGAAATATCCGAATCCCAAGAAATGGAGTCAGTCCCAAATCATCTTTAGCATTCAAAGAAGACCCCGAGTCTTAGAATTCCGAGCATCGATTCAAGATCCCAGAGACAAGTGAGAATTCTTTCAGACAAGCTTGCGCAGTACAGATGAAGTCTTGACAGGAAATGCCGCCAGACTCCTCAAAAAAAAAAAAAAGAAGAAGGAAAGATTCAAAGCTATTGAACCTCAATCATTTGAGAAAATCTCATGCCAGAACACCAGAAAGCCATCCTTGGCCGTTTGAACTTTCAAAACAAAAAATTTCAAGTTTGAAAAATCCTTTTGCAAACACCTTTGAGCCTCAACAAAATGAAACCTTCTTTTCAAGCGCCCACAAACCAAGGGCATTTTAACTCTGAACTACGCAGACCTGATCCCCAGTTCTTCAGGGGTACGTAGGCAACCTGGTCTTCCAAGTTCGGTCAACTTGTGAGTTAAAAGCTAAATCATTCTTTTCCAAACCCGAAGCGAACTACGCAGACCTGATCCTCCATTTTTGGGGTATGTAAGCAATCTGGTTAGACCAAATTCGGTCAAAATCGTTTGAAACAAAGAAATATCCAACCCTTTTGAACCCACGCCCACCTAGAAAGTCCTTCTGGTGAACAAGGAAAGGTTCGAGGCAAAAGCAGAAAGAAAAGAGAAAGCGATGGAGTCTGAAGACCTGCTAGGCTGAAAACCCGAAAGGGCGGCTTAGGCAAAAGTTAGGGTCATTCACCCACTAAGTTGACTACCAAAAAGTCGGCTTAGGCAAAAGTCAGGGTACTCAAGCCCGCTGGACCGAAAACCCGAAAGGGCGATCCACGCAAAAGATAGTTCAAGCGGTCCGCCGGATTGAAAACCTAGAAAGGCAATCTGATCAATGGCAGTGACTTCTCACAAGGAGCGAATCAATGGGGAGAAGAAAGAACCTTCAACCGGAGCAAAATCTCAGAGTCCAAGGAGTGCCAGCAAGCTTATTCTGACGCTCCTCTACACTAGGGCATTGAAACCAAGCAATCTGAAAGGGATAATAACCATGAAGGAAATACTGAAGGAGGAGAGTAGTATCACTTGACACGGTATTCGAAATACTCTTAGAGTGGCTAGGCCATACCCTAAAACATATAACACATAAGTTCCAAGAGTGAGTAAAAAAAAAATGAGTCGAGTCTCTAGAGTAATAGTTTTCTTTGATTGAGTCATTTGAAATTCGTTTCTCCTATTTATTTGTTGTCATTTCCCTTTGAAGTCGAAGTCGCTGGCGTTGGAAGAATGGCAGAAATAAAAATTCAGAGTAAATCCTGGTTTAGGTATCAGAAGGGGCAAGAGACATCCTATTCAAACCTACCAAAGACCTTAAGCCTCCAGAAGTGAGCAATGCAAAGATGAGATTCTCAGACTCGGCCATCATGGTGATTGTCCTACTCTCTCCTTACCAAAAAAAAAAAAAAAAAACCCTACAACTTCAAGCCTTCACAGAAAGAAGCATCTTTTCTTCAACCGCCATTGTTTTACCTCCCTAAGACTCTTGTCATGGAAGCACATACACTAGGGGCATCTTTTATGACTTGCGTCATAAAAGATGTCCAGGACACAAAGGCAATCAGTGCCAATGTCTCCAGCAAATTGAGATAAGAGGGGTACGAGCACATCTCGAGCCAAACCTCTAAACTCCCCAGCAAAACCAGTTCCCCAGTGGAGTCTAAAGTCTACTATCTAGAGAGTCCGCTGTCGACTGTTCAAAGCATTCAATTCCCAGCAAAATCCAATTCTTTCAAAAAGGGTCAATACCAAAAATTCCAGCAAAAAAGAAATCATTTGAGTCCGGTCTTCAGCAAGGAACTCGTACTCCCATTTTCTCGGCAAGAGACAAAGCAATTCCCAAATGGATCAATCCAAATCAATCAAATCAATCAATCAATCAATCAAAAGCAGGAGAGTATCAATCTTTTCATAAGAATTTTACTCCTTGATCAAATTTTCATTGCTTGTTACTGCGTGAGGGTTCCGCATAACAACGCTTTCCCTTTTTGATTAGTGCGTGAGGGTTCTGCCTAATTAAAATTCCACCTTTTGTTACTGTGTGAGGGTTCCACATAACAAATTTCCATCACTTGTTACTGCGTGAGGGTTCCGCATAACAACGTTTTCCCTTTTGATTAGTGTGTGAGTGTTCCACCTAATTAAAATTCCACCTTTTGTTACTGTGTGAGGGTTCCACATAACAAATTTCCATCGCTTGTTATTGCGTGAGGGTTCCGCATAACAACACTTTTCCTTTTGATTAGTGCGTGAGGGTTCCGCCTAATTAAAATTCCACCTTTTGTTACTGTGTGAGAGTTCCACATAACAAATTTTCATCGGTTGTTACTGCGTGAGGGTTCTGCATAACAAAGCTTTCCTTTTTGTTACTGTGCGAGGGTTCCACATAACAAATTTCCATTGCTTGTTACTGCGTGAGGGTTCCGCATAACAAAGCTTTCCCTTTTGATTAGTGCGTGAGGGTTCCGCCTAATTAAAATTCTGCCTTTTGTTACTGTGTGAGGGTTCCACATAACAAATTTCCATTGCTTGTTAGTGCGTGAGGGTTCTGGATAACAAAGCTTTCCCTTTTGATTAGTGCGCAAGAGTTCCGCCTAATTAAAATTCCCCCTTTTGTTACTGTGTGAAGGTTCAACATAACAAATATTCTTTGTTTGTTAATGCGTGAATGTTCCGTATAACAAAGCTTCCCTGTGGTTAGCGTGTGAAGGTTCCACCTAACCAAATCTCCCGTTAGTGCGTGAAGGTCCCGCCTAACTAAAAATTATATTTTCAAGGCGTGAAGGTTCCGCCTGATTATCCCAGCCTCATTTTCAGTGCGTGTGGGTTCCGCCTGATTGTTCAAAGTCCAAATTGCCATTTAATAAAAATCCAATCCCTTTTGTATCTTCTTATTTGAAATTTTGGGCCAATCAAAATGTCTTGTCTCTTTAGCTTTGGCATTCGTACGACAAGCGCCCTCTGCCAAAGAGAGGCATCTGTAGACACCCCATTTTGATCAAGCCCTAAACTCCTGAAGCGTCCGAAACTAATCCCGAAATGCCCAAAACCTGAGTGTTGAAACCGAATTCAGAATCAATTTTAAATTCTCAAAATTGATCTCAAAATTTTTGAAAAAATCTGGTCCCAAGTGCGAAAAAACCTCAAAAGTCTAAAATTCCTTTGTTTACAAGGCATTTTGGAAAACCCGGAAAGAGGTACTGATATTGTTTTCCTTCATTCAATGTTGAAGGAGGGTGATTTATCGAAGCGGGGATGTTCTCATGTCAATTCCCATGCACTTTTAACCCAAAAGAGAAATGGCGAGCTAGGGGAGTGCTCTTACCAAAAGCATGGTTGTTCTCACATCATTTTCTTAGTCTAAGCAAGGCAAAAAGGGTGGGTATATCATCAAAGTAAAGGAGTGCCAATACTAGTTCCCATTTGAAAAATAGAAGAATTTATGCCCTATTTCCTATCCCCGGACCACCCCTATAGGGTAAAAGAATAGTCATAAATTCATCTCCAAAGGGGCTGTCCATGGAAAAAGTAGGGGCAAAAACATCACTTCCTCTTTAGAGAGGATCGACTAGGGCTGAAAAAAAAAGAAGGGAGTCTTCTTCATTTGAGGGGGGGGGATCTTCAACCGCAAGGGAGGAGAAGGAGAGGGAGGAACCTCTTCCGCCATCGAATCCGGCCACCGAAATCCGGTACCAACCCTCGGCATACCTCATCTTCTTGTTCTATTTCCTAACCCAAATCAAAACCCACCATTGAACCACCATCAAAAACCACTATTTTCTAATCCAAAACCCATATCAAACCCTCTTCACTTCCTTCCATTACCTCAACCATCTTTACCCATCCACCTCCATTTTCCACCGACCACCATCTCTATCCTCATCTTCTTCTCCTTCTACCTCAGGCCGAATCAAATTTAAAAACCCATATTTGTAAGCCACCATCTCTACCATTCCACCCACCACCACTAATTCCGGCCGGCCACCACCTCTTGCTCCCATCACCACCTACACCACCATTGAAAGAGAGAAAAGAGGGGAGCCCCATTTGGCAGCCACAAGAACAGCAGCAGCAGAGAGAGGGAGAGGAAGAAAGGGTTTGCAGCCACCTCCTATCTCCACCACCGACCACCATCCTCCACCACCACCATCACTCCCTTCACCTCCACCTCCACCAACAGCAGCCACCAAAGAAAACAGAGAGAGGAGAGAGAAACAGAGAGAGAAACAGAGAGAGAGAGAGAGAGAGGGAGAGGAAGGTTTGGGGTCGTCTTCTCCGACCTCGTTCTTGCTGGCCATTTGCTCCGGCCACCGACCCTACCACCATTTTCTTTTACCCATCAAACCCACTTGGGTTTTCTTCCATTTGCAGCCACTCTTCCCTTCATCTCAAAAACCCATCTCATCCACACCACTATTTTGAGCCAAAATCCAAACCCACTTCGAAATCCGGGCACCATTTTCTCCGTCCACCTTCGATTACTCTCATTTCAGCCCCATCACAGATCTAAGCCCTATTTACTTTTACCTCCCCTGTTCGTTCCTAACTCATGCCCCCTCCCATCACCGTTAAACCCACATCCGCAGGTTTAAAAAAAAAGAAGAAAAGAAGCAAAGGAACAGAGAAACCCGTAGTGAACGAAAAAGAAAGAAAGTGGGGACCGAAGCAGAGGGAGAAAAATTCATTCTCTGGCCGACAGATCGAAGCTCTGATTCCCCCTTTTCCGCTACAATTCCGGTGTGAATCATCATCTCCGGCGAGATTCTATTGAAATCTGGGCATCCCCGCGATCCTCAATCACTACCATTGATCCCAAAATTGCAGCATCTCTCCGGATTGCGAAGCATCAGTGTGCAGATGGTTCGTTATTTCCATCGGCAAGAGTGCAACGTTGAGAAACCGCAGTAGAGTCATGCCCCGCGATGTCGATTGCTCTCCCGCATACAGTCAAATAACTCTCCCCTTTCTTTGTCAATTTCTGGTTCGAATGGAAATGGTGCTTGCTAGGAATGATATGTAGTCTGCAACTTCTTTTCATTTCTTGTTTTAGGGCCCTGCGTTCACTGAAGTTATCTAAATAAGGCATCGTAAACATCAATAGCTAGACCTAGTTCTCCCATTTTGCAATTTTGTTGTGCCTCCTCTTCTCATAAAAATGGATCCTGTGTCAATGCATGCCTTTAATTGTCCTTACTTGACACACATTTTGAGTAATCTGAATAGCTGCCCATGCCCAAATTTTAATTCTCCTGCAGTCCAGTTAACTCAGATAATTGCCCATGTCTACATCCTAAGTACCATGACACCTCTTACCCTTCTTGTCTCCTTTCATGTTCTGGGACTTCTCATGGGGTTTAGGGATTCCTTATTCTTTGGGGCCTTTGCTTCTTATAGGGTTCAAAGGTTCTATCTTGTCTTCTTTCGGGACTACTCTCTCCACGTTCCTAGGGATCTTGCTCGGGCTTCGGGATTCCCTCGATTATAGGAACGCTCCGTCGGGTTTAGGCGATGACGAACGGCAACCTCTTGAGCCAAAACCCCCTTTCAATCAAAAGGGATAAAAATACATAAAAATCCAAAAACAACAAAAATTCAAAAAGCACTCAAATCGTATTTCGAAAAGCTGCTTCAAACTATGTTGGCTTGATCCCTTTCCACAGGGTACGTAGGTAGCTTGGGATTTTCATCCCAAGTTCAGTCAAACTTTTCAATAAAATCATTTAAACCCTTCAAAAAAATCATTTCAGCATCTAAAAATATCTTTCAAGCTTTTCCCAAAAATACAAAAACCAAATTGGGCAAGGATGGTGATTGCCAGGTCACTCGGAGCCTCCTTTTCATTTCATTTCCGATTTTGATCGTGGTTTGCCGGTTTTATCGGTTTTTCGACGTTTTATCGGGTTTTGGGATGGGCGACGACGTAGCGTGGCCCCATTACAGGGATTGTCCTCGCTGAGCCCAACGATAGGCTATGATGATCGCGAGACTTGTCCGATTTTTAGCGGATCAGGATCACTGAACTCGATTCCTTTAGAATCGCTCCCTGAGTCTATCGTATGTCCCATTTTCTTTTCCCTGGCATTTTGGGTTTGCGCATACCGTCTATTTTCTGATTCCTTTCTTTCCTCGCATCTTTTAGCTTATCGTGTGTTTGTCTTTGGTTCCTTATGTGTTTACTTTCAGTTTACTTATTCCTTGTGCGTTTAGTTTCACATGCTTATTTACATACTTAGCTGTGACATTTAGTTGCTTACTTATCATGATCATATGCTTTAGCTGTAGATATTTACTGCTTTTCTGCTTATCATATATGCTATTACTTGCTTAGCTGTAGCTGTGCATGCAGATGTTATTGCTTTCCTAGATGTGATGGGTTAGGAGTAGATGCAGTGAGTTAGGATTTGGATGTTTATTTTCTTTTGCCCATCCCTGGGTCATTCATGCTTAGATAGACGTTTCTTCGAGGGTACTCGTTCCCATTTCACATGATTTTAGCCCAAAACTCTTCAAAATTAATTAAAAATGGCATAAGAGACCAGGTGCTTGCACTTGGGCGAATTGGGGGCGCTAAACACCTTCCCCATTCATCATCAGGCACGAACTTTTGTATCTCTGGTTATCCGTTGCAACAGAGTCTTTCATGGGATCCAGGGCCTACTTCCTTGGATGGCGACTCTTCCTTGTTATAGGTACATCTTGATTATGGGCTAGTCCTTGAATCGAGAGGTATCTCATTTATATCACCACTCGTGCTGTGAGTGGCACCATTTCGAGAGCTCCTTGGTAGAGCTCTCCTTCACATTGTGGAGATCTTAGAGGATCGGCGTGGGCTCTCGTGTCCCTCGCCCACCGTCTCTCGGATCGGGGTCCAGATCTACGACACACAAACATGAAAGAGAGATGCTTTTCTTGAGGCAATTGACGAGATCTTTGGCATTGTGGTGGTACTTTTCTTCAATGATTTTAGGACTTGAAGGCGTCTTTAATGCCTTGTCCTCTACTTTATGTGTTTTTATCTCCTTGGTAAGATTTGGACCCTCCTTTGTGCGTATGGTGCAACTTGGTTGTGTCTGTGTAGATATTACAGCTATTGTGGTATAGCATTTCTGTTTCTATGTGATTAGTGATGCACAAGCCAACTTTTATGGGACCGACAACTATGCGTTGATTGTGACGGTTACTTACGATGGAGTCAATCTAGTGAGAACAAAGTGACACAAATTGTGACGGTTACTAACGATGGAGTCAATCTACAGTGCAATTCAATTCAATTAAATGGAGAAAAAAAATTATTTTGTTGTGAAAACAAGCTATGAAATTATTTATTCGTGCAAAAGGGAAGTTGAAATATATTTTAGCAGATCCTCCTCTTCAAACGGATCCCAACTATGTTGATTGGGTTCAAGAAACTATGTAGTTATATCGTGGTTGTGGAATAGTATGGGTCACATATTAGTGCTAGTTCCATGTTTATGGAGACTGCGAAGGGTGTTTGGGAAAGAGTACAGAGTTGGTACTCTAATAACAGGAATATCTCTTGACTGTATGAATTGTATGAGAAAATTTTTATAACCCAACAAGATCGTTGGCCGTTAAGTGAGTATTTTGCCTCCCTTACTACTATGTGGTAGGAATTGAATCTCTATCAACCTATTTCAACTGATGCCAAAGCTATGTAGAAACATCAAGCAAAATTTCATATAGCAAAATTTCTTTCTGGTTTAGATCACAACCACCAGACTATTCGGGGTCAAATTTTGACGGGAGAGGGTGGTGTGCCTGATATACACACTATCTATTCGAGAGTTCAGTAATCTTCTACTTTGCCTCTGATAGTGTCAGATCATGTGGTTATGTAAGCCCAATGGTTCCCACCTTGGCAATTCCCATCTTATTCTGATGATTCCAATACACAAGTGATTTAAGATCACTAATGTGTTTGATTGTCTAAGTTGTAGATCATGGTTGCTTAAAGACAAGATTGCTTGGATTGAGGCCAAGAAGCTCTCATTTGACCACATACGGAAAGCCAAAGTCATCGGAGATCCAAGACAATTTGAAAGACTTGAAGAATCACATTGAAGATCGAAGTCTATTTAGATTGTATAAGATCCAATCTTATTTTAGATTTTAAGAGGCTTAAATAAAGTAAATAATCACACACCCTGAATGTTTATGAGATTGTCCTTGTGGTGTTCCAACACTTTGGAACCCTCATTTACAATCCCAACTTGGTGTAAAGTTGGAAGCCCAAAAACAGAATTGAAACTCTGTTGCTGATAGGCTTCTCGGAACTCCGAGAGAATTCTCGGGGCCCCGAGCTCTAAACTCCGAGAAATCCTCGGAGCTCCGAGATTTGGTCCAGTAGAAATTTTCCAACTTCTGTTTGTTTTCCCGGAACTCTGAGATTTTTTCTCGGAACTCCGAGACCACTATAACGGGAAGAAAAATAGCCGTTAATAACTTTGCCAGATTTACGACAATGCCACCAAACGGTCATATTTGGATTTTTCTATATATATGGGTATTCCCACCTTCCCAATTATTGATCATAACACTCTTAAACTCTACTTGAATATCCCAAGAGTGAATCTAAGCTTGTTTATGCCTCTCATCCTCTTGATTTAGGATTTGGATCATTAGGCTAAATTTGTACATCTTCTACAATTTGTAAACCCTTGTGAGGGATTATTTTTGGTTTTCTTTCCTTCTTATTCAAGAACATTGTATTGGGCGAGTGTTCGGAGAAGCGGAGCCCACTCTCCGTGGTGTAGATTGCCACCAAGGTTAAAGCATTCAGAATTGTAATCGGCACCGATCTTCGCCGAAGTTAAGAAGATCAAATAGTGAAGCCATCAACGGGTTTGGTTGGTGGAGTGGAGTAGGCCTCGCGTTTGGAGGACCGAACCACTTTAAATCTCGGATGCACTCTCTCTTTAAACTCTAGCTCTTTATTTGCATTGCACTTAGGATTTAACTCGTGTGCTCATTTTTCATTCTTGATCTCTTAATCTTCTAAAATTGGGTTTAGTTTTTAGAAAGGTTAAAACTTGTTAGTAACCTAATTTCACCTCCTCTTAAGAAGCCGTACTCGGGACCACCCTTGGAATTTCACTTGGTATCAGAGCCTTGGCTCTTAAAAGATTTTCTTTTCTCGAAATCTTTGGTAAATTTGTTAAAAATTTCAAACAATGGAAAGATCATAAGATCTTTGGCAACTTTCTATTTGTGAAATGGCAAATATAAATGGAACAGGACTTCCGGAAGGCCATTCCACAACTAGACCTCCTTTCTTTAATGGGCCCAACTATGGACATTGGAAGACAAGGATGCGCATCTATCTTCTTTCGATAGATGTGGAACTTTGGGATATTGTTGAAAATGGATACATTTTACCTTCCAAGCCATTTGAAGAATGGAATGTTGAAGATAAAAGGCATGCAAATTTAAATTCCAAAGTTATAAACTCTTTGTTTTGCGCCTTATCAACAGAGGAGTTCAATAGAGTAGCTCTTTTTTATTCCGACAAGCTTATTTGGGATACACTTGCCGTTACCCATGAGGGAACATCACAAGTTAAGGATTCCAAAATAAACTTGTTAAAGAGCAAATATGAAATGTTTTGAATGGGTCAAAATGAAAGTATTTTCGAAATGATACCCGATTTTCTAAAATTTCTAATGAATTAGCTAATCTTGGTAAATCTTATCCTACTGATGAGCTTGTGAGTAAGTTGCTTAGGTCACTTCCTCCTTATTGGGACCCAAAAGTCACCGCCATCCAAGAATCAAAAGATCTCAAGACTCTAACTATGGAGGAGCTTGTAGGATCTCTCATCACCCATGAGATGCTCCTCACTAGCCAACAAGAGGAGAAGAAGCCAAAAGAGAAAGAAAGAGAAAGTTGTTCTCTAGCTCTAAAGGCCTCCAAGACGGACTCATCATCAAGTGATGAGGATAGCGATGAGGAAGAAGCGTTAAGAAAATTTAAAAGCTTATGGAGAAAGAAGTATAAAAAGGATAAAAAGAAGAAGAAAGAAGAAAGTGAAGTTGAGGGAGCTTTAAGATGCTTCAATTGCAACAAGATTGGACACAAAAGACCGGATTGTCCTCTTCTCAAGTCATCTTCCTCAAAGTACAAGGGAAAGAAGGATTGGAAGAAGAACAAAGCTCTTGCCGCCGGTTGGGATGCTACTAGCACCTCGGGCAAAAGTTCAAGTGAAAGGGAAGATAAAAAAGATGATCTTTGCCTCATGGCATTCACCCATGAAGAAGAGGTAAATTCTAACCCCTCTTGTAGTTCATCAACTAGTGATAGTGAAAAAATATCTTATGATGAATTATGCTTAACCTTGCATTCTCAAATTTCAAAAAATAAAGTTCAAAAGAAATCTATTTCCAAATTAAAAAATGAACTTGATGTTTTGAGAAATGAATCTTCCTCTTCCATATCTCAAGCTAAAGTAAAAATTGAAAATTTTAAACTTGAGATTGAAACCCTTAAGGGTATTTTGGATGAGAAATCTTGCCAATTACAAAAAGTGGCAAGCTCTTCCAAATCTTATGAAGATGAAACTAATGATTTTTTTAAATCAAATAACCCATATTCATATTGAAAATGAAAGGCTAAGATTATGTCTCCATGGATTTTTAAATGATAATAAAATCATTGACATAATCTTGAAAAAGACTAGTCATAGACCTAATCATGCCTTTTATGATAGGACTAGTCTATCTAACCCTCATATTAGATGCCATTATTGTGGAATAAATGGTCATTACCAATTCCAATGTGCATCTAAAATTAGGGATTGTGGTGGAACCAAGAAATCTTGGGTTCCCAAAGCCCCCATATGATTCTCTTCATATCTGCTTAGATTAGGGGCTTGTTGATTAATTATTTGTATATCTTCATCTTTGAATTTTAAAATCCCCTCTTGTATTGAATTTGTTTTTCCAATAGGGGGAGTTTTAAGTTTGTCTTTTTCCTTGAAAAAGGGGGAGCTTAATAATGTAAATTTTATCCCTTTAATTTTTCTTTTACCCCATCCTTTTGATAGATGCCAAAGGGGGAGAGAAATCTAATGTAAGGAAATATATGCATGCTTTTATTGAAAATCTCTTGTGCTTGTCATCATCAAAAAGGGGGAGATTGTAAGCCCAATGGTTCCCACCTTGGCAATTCACATCTTATTTTGATGATTCCAATACACAAGTGATTTAAGATCACTAATGTGTTTGATTGTCTAAGTTGTAGATCATGATTGCTTAAAGACAAGATTGCTTGGATTGAGGCCAAGAAGCTCTCATTTGACCACATACGGAAGGCCAAAGTCATCAGAGATCCAAGACAATTTGAAAGACTTGAAGAATCGAATTGAAGATCGAAGTCTATTTAGATTGTATAAGATCCAATCCTATTTTAGATTTTAAGAGGCTTAAATAAAGTAAATAATCACACACCCTGAATGTTTATGCGATTGTCCTTGTGGTGTTCCAACACTTTGGAACCCTCATTTACAATCCCAACTTGGTGTAAAGTTGGAAGCCCTAAAACAGAATTGAAAATCTGCTGCTGATAGGCTTCTCGGAACTCCGAGAAATCCTCAGAGCTCCGAGATTTGGTCCAGTAGAAATTTTCCAACTTCTGTTTGTTTTCCCGGAACTCCGAGATTTTTTCTCGGAACTCCGAAGACCACTATAACGGGAAGAAAAATAGCCGTTGGTAACTTTGCCAGATTTACGACAATGCCACCAAACGGTCATATTTGGGTTTTTCTATATATATGGGTATTCCCACCTTCCCAATTATTGATCCTAACACTCTTAAACTCTACTTGAATATCCCAAGAGTGAATCTAAGCTTGTTTATGCCTCTCATCCTCTTGATTTAGGATTTGGATCATTAGGCTAAATTTGTACATCTTCTACAATTTGTAAACCCTTGTGAGGGATTGTTTTTTGTTTTCTTTCCTTCTTATTCAAGAACATTGTATTGGGCGAGTGTTCGGAGAAGCGGAGCCCACTCTCCGTGGTGTAGATTGCCACCAAGGTTAAAGCATTCGGAATTGTAATCGGCACCGATCTTCGCCGAAGTTAAGAAGATCAAATAATGAAGCCATCAACGGGTTTGGTTGGTGAAGTGGAGTAGGCCTCGTATTTGGAGGACCGAACCACTTTAAATCTCGGGTGCACTCTCTCTTTAAACTCTAGCTCTTTATTTGCATTGCACTTAGGATTTAACTCGTGTGCTCATTTTTCATTCTTGATCTCTTAATCTTCTAAAATTGGGTTTAAGTTTTTAGAAAGGTTAAAACTTATTAGTAACCTAATTTCACCTCCTCTTAAGAAGCCGTACTCGGGACCACCCTTGGAATTTCAGGTTATAAATAACTCAGCCCTGCTATCTAATTTTGATAGGAGTAATGGCACTAGGGGTCGTGGTGGCCTCTCTCGTGGTCGTAGTAGACATAGTGCCAAGAGTAGTAATAGAGGTGGATCAGTTGATGGTAAAACATTTTATCGGGCTAAGAAAACAGATTCAGTCTCTCTTAGTGTTCAAGTCATGTATTTGTCAATGTCCTCGTTTGTTGTTGTCAAAGTCTTTCTTTTGTCTAGTCGAGGTCAAGTTTTCAAAGTTGTGTTTGGTCAGTATCCTCCCAAAGGCTGGGTGACAAAAAAAAAGAACAAGAGAAGAGAATTTGTGTCTCCTGTGAACAACATCAGCAGCTAGCAGAGATGAAAGAAAATTTTGAGCAGATCTAGTTTCTAGTGTCTGTGAAAAACTTTATAATCCCAAGTGTTCATAAATGACAGCTTTTGGCCTATCCATTTTGAATCTACTCTCCAATGAATCTTGTCATGGAAGTAAATCATACTAGGGGCATCTTTTATGACTTGTGTCATAAAATATGTCAAACAAACAATGATAATTGAGATGACTATTCTCAACAAATAGAGATTAGAGAAGTTTGAACACACTCTTTTGAGTCGAACTCCTCAGTCAAATTGTTTTCTTTTGGAGTCAAAATTTTAGAAAATCTTATCCCCAGCGGAGTTTAGAATTCATTCCTACAATCTTTAAACCCCAGCAGAATGCTTTTCACCAGTTGATAACGGTCAATACCCGAAAATTCTTTCCAATTTTTTTTTAGTCTGGTCTTTGGCGAAGATCATGCATCCCCAGTTACTCTCGGCAAGAGATAGTCAATCCATCAGTGAAATCAATCAAGGTTTGTAAATTCTTCAACTTTTTTTCATAATAAAGTAAGCATTTGCTAGCTCCGTGATTTGCAGTCTAGTCTCATTCTTCCATCGTTTTGAAATTTTGAAATAGAGAAGAAATTGCCAATGGCTCTGTGTTTTGGAGTTTGGTCTTTTTTCCACTGTTTTAAAAAGTTTTAGAGAAAAAATTGCCAATGGCTCCGTATTTTGGAGTTTGGTCTTTTCTTCCATTGTTTTAAAAAGTAAAAAGAAAAGAAATTGCCAATAGCTCTGTGTTTTGGAGTTTGGTCATTTCTTCCATCGTTTTAAAAGGTTTTACATAAAGAAATTCTGGTGAAGTAGCTCCGTGTGTTTGAAGTCCGGACATTTCTTCATTCATTTGAAAGGTTTTAAAGAGAAGGTTTTGCATAAAGAATTTTTCGGTGAAGTAGCTCCGCCTGTTTGAAGTCCGATCTTTTCTTTAATCGTGGGAGAGTTTTAAAGAAGTAAGAAATTAGCAGCAAAATTGATCTCCGAGTTTTGGAGTCTGGTCTTTTCTTCCTTCGCCCGTGACAATTAACAGTGAAAATGCCAAATTTTGGCTTGTCTAATTGTCACTCCGCAATGTACCGCTACCTAATGAGTTAGGAATCAGGTATATCTGCGCGGATTTATATAGAGCCTTTTCACATGACCATATAAGTCAGGGGCGATCTGCTACCTTGAAAAGAAGGAGTCAGGATTACCCGGATAACTAGTACAGATGGATTTTCTGCAATGGTCTGTACAACTATTATCCTGGTATTGAATGTTTGAGTTTCCTCAAATATTTGAATACCCCCACAATTAGCCGAGCGATTTTTAGTCAGATTGTCGAGAAAAATCCTTATTCATCCTATACAATGAAACAACTTTGATAATTAGCCAAGCGATTTTTGGTCTAATTGTCGATAAATCCATATTCATCGATATAAGGAAATGAGTGTTTAGAGTATGATTACCTTGATAAACTCTGAGTGATTGGTTTGTATTTTCTTTGGTAAGGCCCCGGTTTAATGGTAAAAAAAATGTGTGTTTTAATAAAAGTCCTCGTTAATTGATATGGATTGCATAGTTAAGGGAGGAGAGAGGCTATCTCATTTACATGTCATGATTGTGGAGTTAAGAGTCGGTGAGAGGCTATCTCCCCATGTTTGTAAAATTTGAGTTCTGTTGGAGAGTCATTTTGTCTTTTTACCCTTGTGAATACCACTTTAGAATCAAAACCTAAAGATTTATTTTACTTTATTTTTGGGTCGGCTAAAATGTGTTGTCTATTCATCTTTCGCATTTACGCGACAAGCACGCTCTACCAAAGAAGGGCATCTGTAGACACCCCATTTTGACCGAACCCCAAATAATCTTGTTTGAATAAAAACCCATCAAATGATTGAATTAGAGTCCCAAATTGTGCTTTAAGGTAGGTTGAAGTCGCAATTAGATCCCTTTAAAATTTCAGAAAAATCCGCCGAAGTTTTCCTAATAAGACGAGTGTGGTTCGTAGTGTAGTGTAGTATAGTGTAGAAAGAGGGGAGTGATTTATTCGGTTTGGGAGGCGGTCTAGTTAGTCTAATTAGTTGTAAAGGGTTGTCCTTGGGCAACTAAAAGGGCTTATTTAATCTTCTTAATTTTTCATTAAAACATTTTTTTTAGACCACCTATTTTTTGATAAGGCAAGGCTAAATATACACATGGGGGATTGTCTCAGCAACTGATGGGGCTAATTAATTAACAAAATTTTCTATATATAGAGGTGTAGGCCTCATTTTTTCTAATTTTTAGGGTTCTCTTGCAAGCCATAGCAAAGATTTTAAGAAGAGAGAAACAAGAGAATGAGAGATTATTCAAAGGAAAGTTAGGGTTTCTATTTTCACTCATCTTCTCCGGCTATTCATTTGCCGAAGTGTCATTTTGCCGAATTGCTTTTTCTTTTTCCTTGCTGCTATTACTTTGTCCACCATTAGAACCTATTCTTATCATGTTTCTAACCCTAACTCAAGCTTAGAAACTCTAGAATTCAGCTCTTAAACTCTAGATCCAAGCTTCAAAATATCTGATCTGATCTTTCTTCATCATCTACCTCCTTTTTCTCAACCGAAACCCTAAGATTCGAGCTGTGCTATTACTTCTTTTGGTTTTTTTACTAACAGAGTTTTGGATCTAGCTCTAAGATCCGAATCTGAGCAATTTTTTTTAGGTTTATTAGATAAGTCTTGTAAGAATTCAAGCATTACTGGTTCATCTTCTTCTAAAAGGAGAAAATCAAGCTTGATTTAAAAGGAGGAAGAAGCAGATCAATCGGTTTGTCATTTTTCAGAAAATTAGTTTCAGGTAAATATTTTTTTTTATGATCATCTATTTTTCAAGTGATTCATTTTTTAACAAAATTGGAAGTAGCATAGGAATTTATTTTAGTTGTCTACATTATAAATTTAGCTTGCATAATATTGAGCTGAAGTTGTTAGCATTCCACATGTTTCTTCTATATAGTCTTTTTTTTTATTTTAAAGTTTTGATTAAAACTCTGTTCAAGGTGTATTTTCGTTTTCTGTTAAATCAAGTATTCTGTGATGCCTGATTCATCTTATCTGTCACTTTATGCATTGTGTCTGCACAATTTTCATTTTTAGATGAAGTCTTATGGGATATTCAGTAAAAATGATTTTCTTTTGTTACATATGTTGCCTATTGGAGTGAGAGCATTGTAGGATTTTTATACAGTGGAGAAACTGAGCTCTGAAATTTAGTGATAGGATTATTTTTTATCATATGATATGAAAGATTTAGAATAAAAGGAGGTTACTGTATGCTTGGATACATCATGATAAAACAGTTCTCTTTGGTTTATTATGACTGTTTGGGGTATTGATCATTTCTCATGTGTGGATAATTTTCCTGAAAATCGAGATTTGAATGGAAGTGATTATTGTTTGTAGAGGGATGTTTATGGAGCGTATTCACTTAGGTTAATTTGAACTGTTTCTTTCTCCGTTGAACTGTAGCATTTTCAAGGAATCATTATATGTCCAACAGGTTATTATAACATAGGAAATAGGTTGAAACGATATATATATATATATATATATATATATATCTAATACTATATAGCAGAAGAGAAAAGATGAGATTTTTTTTCATTTTCTGCAAAATTCTATGCGATTTACACGTAGCCATTTCAATCTTTTGACCATTTAACTCTGAATTGTTATACAATTTCTACATCTATTTATACCTATATATTTCAATCTTTTTACCATTTAACCCTGAATTGCTATACCATTTCTACATCTATTGATACCTATATGCAAGGGTAAAATCGTCATTTGCAATTTCCCCTAATTATCTCTCTTGAACTCTCGATCTCCCTCTTCTTCTCCCTTCAAAGAGACAAACCTTGGTTGTTCTCCACCACATGGATTAGGGATATAGGGCTTCAGTTTGGCTCTCTATCTCTCTTTCTCTTTCTGAAGGGCCACCGATTCTCTCTACCACACGGATTTAGGGATTTAGGGTGATGCGTGCACAAATAAATCCCTACTTTTTAGGCTTTTTAATTATTTTATTTTAGTTGTGGCTGCGGTTAGGATTGTGATAGTGGTTAGTTTCCTGATTTCTCTCATTTCTGCTTTATCTTTTAGTATAGCTATTTTCCACGTATCGTTAAAACGTGTAAACGTGTGTTGGTGAAGACGGTGTATTTAAATGGCATGTTTATCATTAATGAAGAAGAAGAGAATTTACAGTAAAATAGAAACTATGTTTCTAGGAGAGTAATGGCTCCTCTCAAACCGAGCCGTTAGGAGGTCCCGGTTGCCTCGAATCAACCATCTTCTTTCCTATTCTTCCTTTTTATTTTGTTTATTCGTGTTACGGCCGATTAGGCACGTAACATACGGATTCTGTTCCATTTTGTGAACCATATTTTTTTTGCAATCTTCCGACCCTTTTGTCTCTACCAGGTATGTGGGCCTCTTCTTCTTCTTCCTCTTCCCCTTCCTCTTCCTCCTCTTCTTCTTCTTCTTATTCTTCTTCTTCTTCCTTTTCAGAAATTGATTTCTAAAATTACTTTTTCTTATTTCTTTGGTATTCGGGATTTTATCTAAACCTGGTATAATGTTCCAGGGATTTAGGGCTTCTGTTCGATTCATTTTCTTTGGCACTACATGCAGAAGAAAGATAGAGGGATCTTCCAGGCCTTTTCTCTCTACAAGTTATGTATTAGGTTTTTTTACCCGGTTCCATATTTTCTTTCATTGGTATGATGTAGGATTTTGATTTGCTGGTCGATTTTGATGTTATTTGGAGGTACGTCAACAGATCTTTCACCACTTGAGGGTTTTGGGTACGTAGTTCGAATGCCATTATCTTCCTTCAATTATAAAATGTAAATCCAAAACCCATTGTTCTTTCTTTTCTTCTCCATCTAACATTGACCTTTTTCGGGTTCCATGTCTTGAGGCAGGACCTCCAAGCTGACCCGCTAATTTTTTTGTTGAATATTATCATGCCCACACAAAGTGTTCAATGAAATGCCTTCTAGAAAACAAATTTTTAACTTCCAGAGCAAACCCTTTCAGTCACCCCATGCATAGCAAGAGCTGTCGATGTTATTCTGCCTATTTTATTATCAGTTTATTATTGGTCTTTTCTTCCTATCTATGTACTTCTTTCTTGCAGTTACATGGAAGTCGATAACGAAGAGGCAAACAGACAGCACAACGGAGGAAAATAGGGTGAAGATTCTCCTTCATGAATATCGATGGATAACGACATTTAATGATAGAAACAGATGAATTTATGTCCCTAGGTTTTTTTGGGTTTGAACTGATAAGCTATCTCTATTTTTTTTCCTGCACAATTGGGCCTAATTTTTTTTGTTCCTTATTATGGTTTGCCTTACAAATGTTCTGAATTTTGGTATGTATGCCTACGCATGTGTCCATCTTGCATGTAATTTTAATGAACTTCTCTATGGCTCTTCGTATAAATGTTCAAAGATGTGAATATTTCTTTGTAAATCCATGTTCCTAGCCGCTTCTTCTCTGTCCTCTCTTTCTCTAATATTGTAATGCTTTTATTATATTTCCATAATCAGTATCCTCTCTTTTTCTCTAATGTTGGTACATTTTGGGGATTTGGCCACATTGATAGTATATATTTCATATATTAGGGAATTGAATAGTTCTTATTTGCAGTAATGCACTCATGTTAGCTGACAAAATCATTTCCTATATTTTTTACTTCTTTGATTAAATGCATTTTTTTGCTGTTCGATGAGTACCGGTATCGAGTTCTTTTACTCAATTTCAACATACCTTTGTGTTATAAATTTCAACTTTTCAGGAAATTAATGACCTCTACTCACCGTTGTTCTAACAAAACCATTTTGTCGCTCATTCCAGTTTCTTGATGGTTTCTTTCAGTTCTTTCTCTATTCATTCCACTTCCATACCAAGTTCCAATCAATTTTTTTCGCATTAACACCCAAAAAGCCTTCTACGCGAGGATGGAGATACTCCATTTACATCATTGGTACTATTATTTGATTGTCTTTTAAGATCAAACCCCAACCATATTGGACTCAAATTAAATGCACAAACTATATACCTCCCCAAGTCTTATAACAATATTTTCTCAAACCTGTTATGCAGACATGCCTGTATAATTGTATTGCCACATTAAAAGGTGCCCTACACATTCGCTGGCTTCGTCTTTTTTATTTTTCATTCATGGGCTGGGAGATTGTTGAAAGGGTGTTTATTTGGATGCTTCCAGTTAAAGATGTTGATTGCCGTAGTTATCTAATTTACAACGTCATTTTTTGCCAAGACAATTACATCTCCAGACACTGTCAGACCAAAGAGTTTGGCCTCCTTTTGTGCAAGAAACTTTGGTTTCCTCTATCATAAATGTATTTCCTACACCAATTATGTCGTTTACAACCTGTTCTACGAGCTTTGCTTCCAAGAATACGGGCATGCTATCTTTGGCTTCTTTAATTCAATATAATCACTATCATCTACTTTTTTTT
Source organism: Tasmannia lanceolata (assembly GCF_043159265.1). NCBI lineage: Eukaryota > Viridiplantae > Streptophyta > Magnoliopsida > Canellales > Winteraceae > Tasmannia > Tasmannia lanceolata. Next base: position 34,449,879 of record NW_027518700.1, on the reverse strand, counting down.
TTGAAAGATCACTGTATCGTCTACTATCTTGAATCACCTAGCAATCTCAGTCATTGAAACTTTCTCTTTGCCCTGTTTGAGGTTATTTCATTTTCCTGTCTAATTGCTTTCTATAAGCCCAAGGGTTCCCATGGGTTAATCATTCACCTTACCTTCTTGTTTTAATGCTATCAAACTAAATTGATTAGCTTTTATGGACTAATGTGTTGTCTTGAGGTGTTGTGTCATATACAAGAATTTCATGTCATAATCGTCATTACACAACTCAACTCAACACATAGCTTATGGATCAAGAAAGCAAGGCACAAAGAGCTTGCACCTACATTAGAGTCATCACCATTTGGAGATGATCAAGTCAATGAGCTCAACATGAAGATCCCACAAGTTCTCCAGCAAGTGTCAAGAAGGAGCTTGAAGTTGAACATGCCACGATGACACCTCATGTACCTCAACATGCATTGAAGATTGGAGGACAAGTCACAAGAGCCAAGACAAAGTTCAAGTTGTTCACTCAAGCATAAGAAGTCCAAGGATGTGCAAAGGAGCCAAGACATTCCAAGAAGACTCAGGGTTTTTATTTTTAGAATGTATTTGGAGTCCTCTTGATTTTATGTTTAAATGCACTTTCAATAGGTTTTCAAAATGGTTTTTTATACTTAAATTTTAATATCTTTGGAAACTATACACTCACCCAAAAATGTGTTTAAAAACCTAGGACTTAAGCCCAAAGACCACAAAGCCCCAAGCCCCTGGAATTTAAAGTTAAAAATGGAATTTTACTCAGGGCCGGTCGACCGGGCTATACCGGGCGACCGCGGGATGCTACCTGGATCTCCAGGGCATCTCAAAAATTATCGGGCCAGTTGACCGGGGTAATCCGGGTGACCGCAGATATGTTTTATAGAAATCCAGAAAACATCCAGGTTGGGCTTGGAGGTCGACCGCGATAGTGTTTTTGAGCCGAAATTTTATTTTAAACAGGTAGCCCTCGCCGGGCGACCACCATAGGGCCGGTCGACCGTGCCGGTACGAAATTTGAAATTCAAACTAAGAGCCCAATAAAGGCGGGTGACCGCTGTGCATCGGTCGATCGTTGGGGCTTGCGCAGGTTGACTTTTTCAACCCTGTATTTTACAGTTTGACCCCCAAACGGTCATATTTCTTTATGGGCTATATATACACTCTCCAAACCTTCCTAAACAACCTTTTTGGCATGATTAAATCCTATCTTCTTGAACCTAAACTTTTATATGAAAGCTTTAAACCTCTTTGAACTTGCATTTGTAAATTCTATCAAGAGGTACTCCATAGGCTATATATTTTATCTTCCTTGGAGTGTTTGTGAGCTTTCAAAGTTGTAATCAGCTTATCTAAGAGGCAAATAGAGTTCTTATTTTTATTTATTCATTTGTTTGTGAGGGTCTCCGATTCGGCCCGTTAAGAAAGGTGAATCATTGTAAGAGGCAGGTGCCCTCGCAAGGCTTTGTGTGGAAAGGGTGTGATCCCTTTGAAGAAGAAGTTGGTGTACGGCTTTGAGATTCGCCTGTTGAAGAATCTTATTGGTTTAGTGGAGATCCCAAGGAGAAAAACTTGGAAGAGTGGAGTAGGTCAAGTTGTGACCGAACCACTATAAAACTTGTGCCTTGTCGATGCTTTCTTATCTCCTTCTCTTTGCACTTTGGTGGTTGGTAATCTCTACCCTTTACTTGTGTTTATGTTTCATTGTACAAGGGTTAGAGTATATAAGCATAAAGTCATATCTAATCCCTATCCTTCATTATATTTATTGATTGATAAAGGGTTAGACTTGTTAAGGCTTAATGGGTAAATTGATTTTAATAATCCACTTAATTAAGCCCCAAATTTTTAATTAGCCAATTTACCTCCCTCTTGGATTGTCACCTTGTATTTCATTTGGTATCATAGCATTGGCTCTTAAAGAGATTTATAAATTCAAAATTTACAAGAGATAAAGATCTGTGACAATCCAAATGGATTTTGAGTTAGGACAATCCGCTATAATTCCTCAATTTTTTTATGGATCAAATTATAGAGCTTGGAAAGTAAAGATGCTTGCCTATCTCAAATCCATAGACATTTACATCTTAGATGTCATTGAAAGGGAATTTTCTATTCCAAGGAAATGCACTAAAAATGATGCAAAATTATTTTCATTAAACTCAAAAGCTATTATTGTAATATGTTGTGGATTATGTCCTAATGCTTTTGAAAAATTCTCATCATGTACAAATGTAAAAGATATTTGGACTAAACTTGAAAATTCTTATGAGAAAAGTGATAGTCTCTCTCCAAATGATAAAAATATTATTTTTAAACAATAAGAGACTCTACAAAAATCTTTTGCAAAGTAAAATTCTTTCAGACATTCAATTTCTGATTTGGAAAAATAAATTTAAAATTTAAAATCGGAAGCTAATGAATGCTTGGAAAGAAATGAAAAATTAAGTCAGTTGAGCAAAATCTTAATAAATAAGAATGATGACTTAATTAAAAAGTGCACTATCCTTAGAAAAGAAAATGAAAGCCTTGAAAACACAAACAATGATTTAAATGAAAAATATAAACTTGTTTGTGAAAATGAAGAACATTTAAAAATTAATTCTACTCATCAAATAAATCATTTTAAGAATCAAATGAATGAGTTTGAATTAATGAATAAAGAACTCTCTATAAAGAACCAAAGATTACAAGAAGATAAAAATACATGTTCTCATATGTACTCTTGTGGTTCTAGTTGTTCCTCATCTACCCATACATATTCATGTTCATATTGTGGTAGATTAGGGCATCACAAATCTAGGTGTAGGCTTAGATTTGTGAAATCAAGCAAGTTTGTCTGGGTAAGAAAAGATACACTCCCACAAACAAACTTGGTTGGAACCAAAGTAATTTGAGTTCTAAAATCACCCATTCAAACTCTTTATTGAACACTTTGGTTGAATGCGTTGTGCTTTAATTGATATATTATATGAATTTTCTTTCTGGATACTATTTCAATATTGCATTCAATGTATCTAGATCACATGTGCTTTAATGATATATCATTTTATAATTAAGTATAGATACATATCATTAGTCATGTTTTTAATAGAATGTATCTTTGCCTATTGAGCTTCATGATCACATCATATATCACTTATAGTTTATAAAGAAAATAAGAAATTACCTCTTTAGACTATATGTTGTGGTTTATTGAAAATCCTTTAGTAAAATCCATCTAAGTGCAAAAACACGCACACGTGCACTAGCATCCACAAACTACATGAGCTAACATGTCAAATATTGCTAAACATAGATCTAACAAGTGTCACATTTTGTATCTAGCAAAATTCATCAAACACACATCCACAAGGAACTTCATTGAAAATATATGTCCATTCATTTTCTTAAGCATTAAATGTTAGAAAAATAGAAATGAATTTTTAGATGTCCTCACATAGCCTAGGGATCGAGTTTACATTTTCATTAGAATCCCATAAATGTGAGAAAAATAGGAGAAAATCGATTTGTCCACAAAATCACTTTAAAAATATCAAGAAATTGAAAACAGGGGTCTGGCGGTGACCGAACCTTGGCGGGCGACCGCGGAAGGCAACCTAGACAAAAATAAAATCGAAACAGGTTAAACGTGGCGGACGACCGTGATAGCCAGGTCGACCGCGACGGTCGAAAACTGTGTTTTAAAGGGCGTCCGTGAATCGATTTTTTCACTTCCGCCGTATCATTCTTCCCTAGGGTTCTTGTGCTCCTCCTCTCCCAAAATCATTTTTGATCAAGATCTTCAAGATTAAGGCATTCAAGTGAGTTTTGATCCATCCCTCTTTCTCTATTTTTCTATTTTTCTATTTCTCATATTTTTTTCTTTGTTTCATCCATTAAATCACCCCATAGCTTATTATCTCCTCATCTCTCCTCATTTTCTCCCACAAATCATTCATTTTCTACGTGTTCCCATCCTTTTTATCCAATCCCATCATCTTTCTCAAAACCCCCTTGATTTTCACTTTGATTCTTCATTTTTTTCTTTCTTCTCAAAACTCTAACTCAAAAATGTTATCCTCTAGAAAATCCATCGCACAAAAGGGCAAGTGTGTGAGAACTGAGCCGGAAGAAGAGGTGTTCCCCACCAAACACTTTTTCAACAAAAGGGCCATGGATCTTTTCACAGTTTTTCAACATAGAGGTGTCATCGCAGGGCGAAAAGTGATTTTTCAAGACTTTAATAAGTTCTATCTTTTATCGCTTTTCGAATTCCAAGGTTGGTCATTTTTCCTCATTTAGTCTGCCTTGGTCTATCCTGAAATAGTTAGGTATTTTTATACCAATCTGGAAACTGCCCATTGAGGAGTAGTAATGAACACCCACCTTCGAGGAGAACAATTTGGATTAAATTTAAAGGATTTCTGTGCTTGGCTTGATATACCTAATGACGGGAGAAGGATTTTCTTTTGGAAAAATGATGAAATAGAAAAACATTTTTCATGACGGATGTTTATAAAACCTTAGAAATTGTACCCCCTTCTGGAGAAAAACTGAACATCAATGCCGGCTCGATGAATTACACTGCAAGACTGATTCACAAAATTGTGGCCTACAACATCACCCCTAGAGCAGGAAACTTTGATATCGTAAAGTCCTTTGAAGCTCTCATAATCCATTGTATTTTAGAAAAGATCCAGCTAAACCTAGGATTCATTATGATGGGTTATATGGATGAGGCAGTCAAGAGAGGACAAGGTGGTCTTCCTTATGGGGTCCAAATTACCAAGCTCCTAAGGTGCAATAAGTTCAATTTTGAAAAAGTCTTCTTAACAAACCCTGATCCACTAGTCAACCAGTCCACCATTACCCTTATGAGAATTCTATACTAAGAGTAGGTGGTCCTAGTGGGGTTGCACCTGATGAGGTTGATGAGGCGGTAGCTGAAGCTGAATGCGTAACTCATATGCAGGAGCAGATTAGAGTACATGAGCAGACACAGGCTCAGCAACATCAGCCCCCTACCACTGGTCCATATGAGAATCTTGCCAGAGATATTGCATCATTGAAGACTGGCATGGACACTCTCACGACTGGGTTTGATACCCTCTCTACTGCCTTTACAACTGCAGAGAGTCAGAGAGCCTCTGATCATGAGAAACTTATGGAGCTTATGACGAGGCAGCATAGGGAGATGATGTAAGCGTATCAGCGGAGTCAAGCCACCAGATACTACACCTCCAGGACTCCACCTTGTGAGGAGCACCAGCCTCTACCTCAGGACTGATCATTTGCCAGCACCTTCTTTGCAGCAGACACAGTTGATTATATTTTACTGCTGATTATCTGGTTTTGTTTAGCTTTCTCTTGCCCCGTATGGGCTTTTGGACTATTTTTTTACTCTCTCATGGATGATGTATATGCCCAGTATGGGCTTTATGACTGTGTGGATGTTGCCCTAGATGGGCTTATGGATATTGTTGGTCAGATGCCAAGTGTGGGCTTTATGGTTAGGTGATGGATGTTCCGTGCCCAATAAAGGGCTTTTTATGCTTTATTTTGGTTCATGTCTCAGAGATTGTATGACTGTATCTATTGTAGTGGTGTTTAGTACATGTCTTTCACACCCACTCATGTATCTCTGATGATGTTTTGACATGATGTGAAGAGGGTGTGTCTCTTCCATCTATTGGCTCATGTATATGGAGTTTTATATTTTTCTATATATATATATATACATACATGATCATTTGGTTGCCATGGATGTATATTCCCTTGGTGTTCATTATTTTAGTATCCATGTGGTTATTTGACTGTACTTGCCTCAACTTTATAATCCTATGTCTAATCATCCATTCTAATTCAAATGGTATTTCTCATTTGAATGGAGCAAAAATTAGAATGATTAAGGTAATTTGAATCATGGGCCTATGTGCTTAGAACTTTTACATTTAGATTTAGTGCACATAGTCAGGGGGAGCTTTCACTTACAAATGTATAACTATCTAGGGCCAAACAACTTAAACTCAAAAGTTATTTTATAGTTCTGGGCATGTTCATGCTCAGGAAGAGACTTGTCTGCCCTATGCTCAAGAGGCGAATGATAGACACATTATCAAAAGATTAGATGAGATCGCACGAAATTGCTTTCAATGGGTAGATCAAGAAGAGACTAATCCTATGAGATCTTTGAAAAAATGGGATTTATATCCTAATCCCAAAGGGAAAGCTTTTAATCTTCTTACATTTTAACAGGTGTTACCTGAAGGCATCAAACCCTAATCCTAATCTAGCGGAGTGGAGAGAGTATCTCAACTCATGACTTTGTTTGTGTTTCTAAGAACCGATCGTAGCCATTGGAACATGGACTATGGCCTAATCTAGACACCATTGGATAAGATATCCTAATCTAAGCTTACACATGTGATGCATGTGTTTTCGTATACTATATGCATGTGTGGGGTAATCTAAGGGTAAGGCTAAGAGTTTCCTTAGCGCCAATCCGTGCTCAATATACTGTATCAGTGTCCGGCGTATCAGTACGTGAACAAGAGATCCGTTTACACACCATAAAGGTACTAGGCTAAGGGTGGTGGAATACTTCTCTAGCACAGAAGCACCAGGTGATGAAATCCCAATCAACCATGCTAGGTAACACTCCGGGTTCCGAAAAGGACGTGTGTGCATGTGAGATGCAGGGGTTTAGATGCAAGTGATGTAAGTGTGTGCAATATGTTTGCTCAATCTATGATACCTTCAGGTTTTGTTAGATTAAGTTCGAGTATGATGTGATGAGAAAATAAAAAAAGACTAACTAATCTAGCAAACATACAAGATATAAGATAGAGTTTTTATGAGCCAATTAAATCAAATTCAAATGAATTATCTTTTGAAATTTTAGTGAAGTTAGGTGGTCCCCAGCAGAGTCGCCAAACTGTGGGACCGGATGGTGAGTGAAAGAGGTGCAACACGGTTAGGTGCAGGGTTCTCGGAAGCATTTGAGTTCAAGAAGAATGAAGGGATCCCTGTCTATTAGGTCATGGATGTCATCATCATCTCTCTCATTTCTGTCAAGATGAGACTTTCAGTATACTCAGTCATCTGGGCAATGTGAGAGGAAATAGGGACAGTGGACTGGCTAGACCAAGCGAGTTTAGAGATGAAAGCTCTCTTCGGGTTGATGGTAGACGAGTGACTAAGACTCCTGTCATGGACACGATAAACACTAGGCTCAATGAGAATTAATCACATGGCAATGTAATGTGCAAGTTGAAACAAAAGGTAGCACAAACACATCATTCCCTTGGATAAAATCCGACAGCGTAACAACTGTACATGAAGATGTGGTAAGGTAAACACACGGTTTGTCAACAAGCCTAAAAAGATGATGACCACACTCAAGGTACTTAGAGAAAATTAGGCAGCATAACTGTTATACTAGGAGATGTGGTAGGGTAAGCACTAGACGGCGGTGGGATCCGATCCCGCAAGAGGGGTGAGACGCGAGCCGCCACGCTCTCTCTTGGTCTCTCGTACCCACACGAATGGCGTGTGCTTTTTATTATTGATTTTAATTACCCAACCAAGCAGGTAGCAACCAAGCCATAGGGTGCAAACAAACGTGCAACCCAGTACCCATAAGGGCAGGGGTAAGCCGCCGAGCCTAGCAAGGTGTGATTTAATTCATCTTTTCCGTGAACTTGGGATCGTTAAGGCAATCCGAATTCCATGCAAAAGAGTGACAGAGTCGCCACCTAGATGAGGGATCTAGGACCCATAATTGACCAGAAATCTAGACTCGTTACCTGGTTACGAGAATGGAAGGTATGGGGAGTTACCACCACATGCACCATTCCTGCCCGATAATCGGTCTTCAATTCCAAAAGTTAACTCTTTTGAATTTCCTTTAAATGGTTTATTTAACTCTATATTAATGTGCGAACTACGTGACATGCATCCTAAGATCTAATTTCAATGTAATTCCTAAATGTGTATCTTGATTTTCTTAATTTGTTTGAATTCAATCTAAGTGAAAGTTCTCCTAAAATTCTAATTTCATGAAAAGTCCTAAGTGATATAATTACTTTTAATTTAAGGATTAATATACAAAACCCCACCACTTATGTATGGAGCCGACTCGGGCTTGGTATGCCACTCAAGTATCCAAGTTGCCTACGTATCCCAGCCTCACTGGAATCAGAGTCGATCGTAGTTCGGTGCACCTGAACTAAGCTACTTATGCCTAACTCATCTAAGACACCGATCTAGACTGGATTGACTGTTTTAACAGTTTAAGAGAAATTATTTAGTTCAAGTTGAGTAGATTTTATTATCCTAGGACTCCATCTAAGATTCTATATGGTCTTATCTAAGTGCAAGACATCCCTTAGACTAATGCAGGTGAACCTACATCCTAGGTAACTAGGCTTGTCCTATGGAAAAAAGGGGTAATTAGTGTAACTAGATCTATGACTCAATTGCTAATAATAGCAATCAGTTGTGATGAGGTTGAACTCCCTAACTCTAGGACACCCTAAAACCTAGGACACAACGCGAGGTAAGTGTTCCTAATTGGTTCTAAAGGTCCTTACGAAGAGATATCGTTATCCAACGGTTCCAGAAGCATTGATCAAATGATCTTAATTTATTAAGTAAATAATTTTTAATTTTTCAAAGATTTTTGATTCCTAACATCTAAAGAATACCAAAGGCTCTATGGTTGGTAAATTTTGGCCTTGAGTTGCATCCATGGAAGGGCATCGTGCTCTCAATCTTTGTATAATTTAACACATAAATTATAGTATATTATTGCCTGGCATGATTCTCAGAATTTTCGTGGACAGTGGACCTCGGAGCCAACAACATATTATAATTTACATGCTCAAATTATGCATGAACGATCACAATTAGTATACGATTATGAATGCGATCTCGACAGTTAAACCGTTAAAGCGTAGTCAATTTACAAAGGGAATCTATAACCTCTAGGGTTTCTGTTTCAAACAATTTTTAGGTTAAATATATGATGAAAAATTAGGGTTTTCTGAAAGTTTTAACTGACTTTTGTGTTGATTTGCTATTAAGTTGTGATTTATTAACATTAAGACCAGATTGCTAGGATTACACAGTAACCCTAAGCAATCAAACTCCAAATTCATTGTAACTTTTTCAGTAACAAGATATGAATGAGTTTAGACTACTGGAAGAGTTTCATGAATTTGAAACAAGTTTTACTATCAAGTTCTGAATTTTTAAAATTTAGGTCAAATTGCAAATTAACAAATTAACTCATAGCATACGAATCTCAAATCAAGTAAAACGGTTACAGTATAGATAGAATCATGGTATTAGACTACTGTAAAAATTGCAAAGGTGTTTATCAAGATTTGATGCCAATTAAAATTCACACAAAATTCGGATAACATCAATGAATCAATTAAAAAGTAGATTAAATGGTATCCTAAAATCATGTACAAATTCCAGTAGATATAAAATAGGCTATATGATTTAGTGACAAAATTTCAAGACCTAATAATTAATGCTCCTCCATAAAATTGATTTTTGAATAAAAAGGGAATTTCGTTTCCTAGGAATTAAAACCCGTTGTGAAATCATATTAAACCTTTGTAAAATCGTTTAAAAATTTTCCACTAACCTTTTAATGGCCTAAACTACTGGTTCGTAGGAAAAAGATTCGAAATTTCATTAATTTAATATAAAAAAGAATTACGACACGTAAAACGAAGAAGCGATTAGAAAACAAATAAAAAAACCTTTTCTTCAAAAAAACAATTTCCTGAGAAATTCAATTTATTATTGAACATTAATTCTGGAGAGTTTCATCAATTTTTAAAACTTTTTGATATTTATTAAAAATGGCCAAAATTTAAAATAATTTAAAACAGGATTAAAAAAATTCAAAAACATCCGAAAATTTTTTCGTGGTCTGGAAATCAAAAAATTGGTTTGGAAATAAGATTTCACAAATTTTGGACATGGTTTGATATACTTTTGGCTTCGTTCATCAAGAAATAACCCCTTTCGGGGTTATTTTTTTAAAAATAGAATGAAAATTAAAACGGACAAACCGCGATTGGAAATTAATTTTATTTTATAGAAATCCCAAAAAAATATCAGTTTTTAAATAAACCCACATTTTCAAACACTTGCTTTGATAATCCGATTTAAATCCATATTGAATAAAAAACGAAAGAAAATCATTATTAAATGGAGGAAAATTAATTTTTTGGTGAAATTTTGGATTTTGAAAACTTATAATCTATATTATAACATAGTGGAATTTTAAGGAAAAATTCATTGATTTGATCTATCAAAAGTAAAACCCTAGCATGCTTTTCTACGTTTGATATTACAAAAATAAAGATCCTACCGTTGATCGCACTCCTTGTCTCTAGAGTGCGTAGATCCGAGGTATACGCTTTGTCGCTCCCTTTTATATGATGAAGAAGACCCAAAGAAGACCCCAAAGATCCTTGATGTGTGATTTGTTGAAGAAGAAAAGGGAATTCAAGAATCCCTTTTATGAAGAACCTTTGAGAGTGATGAACACATTTCAAGAGGGAAGAGGTTTTTCTTTTCTTTTTTTAGAGGAGAGAGAAGAATGACGAATTTTGATTTTTTTGGATCTTTCCTAGGATTGTTTGCTTTGATTTTTATACAAAAATGTTAGAGTTAAGAGAGAAATAGTAGTTTCCAATGTGAGAGCTCCCATTTTTGGCTTGTTTCCAATTTTTCCCTCTTGCTTTCTTTCTTTCTTGTTTCCAAATTGGATTTGATTCCAATCTTAATTTCTTACCATTCAATACATGTTATTCTCATTCTACATTACTTCTTTGAAATAAAACTTTTTTAAGCAATCATTCATCTTTTCCTTCTTTCATTCTTTTCTTTTTTTTTATTCTTTTTTTTTCTTTTAGCAAATATGATGTCACCATTTTGACATCATCAAGGTTGGGTGCTCAATTCATGTGGGTCAGCCATGTGGGGCGCCCACCATGGTGGTCGACCCATATGGGTGAACCCACATGAGCTCCATCTTTGCGGGCTTTAACCCAATGGGCCATTTCACACGGGCTTCGGGTTTTTTCGTAAAAATTCAGTAAAATCTTTCTAAATTCAATATTCTATATATGGACCCAACCCATTTGACATTTATGGTGCATCCCTCACACATGATCGAACCATCTTTTTTGGAAAAATAATTTTTCAGACCAAAATGCCCCTATTTGACAATTACACATCCAAATGTGACCAAAATACCCTTAAATTGGTTCACCCCTAAAGGAAAAAGTTAAAAATGGAAAGTCTTTGTGATCAAACTTCAAAAATAGAAACTTTTAAAATTGGGTCCTTTCGGTGAGCAATATTAAACAGGATCATTTGGTATCCCCTAAAAATACCCAAAATGCCCTCAACACTCATAATTTCCAAATTAAGCGAAACTCCTGAGAAATTCTAAATTTAGCAGGTTTTCCAAGATTCAGAAAATCATTCATAATCTTTCAGACATATTTCGGGGATCAAAAGAATTACACAGAAATGCTAGAATTTGGTGAGACTAGGGAAAATCCTGAGAAATTCCAAAAATAGCAGATTTTTGTAAATTTATGAACGGACTCAAGATTTCTTAGACGCAACTTAGTGACCAAATATGATATGTTGAAAATGTCTACAATACCCCTGAAGTGAAAGACTAAGAGAAAATTTTAAGAGATCTAAATTTAGCAGGTTTCCTAAATCTTACAAAATTACTCCTAATCTATCTGCCATACCCTCAAGGTGGTTTTGGATATATGAGAAATGATTGAAATATCCATAAGATGATGAAAATGTGGAAGCCCCATGAGTTTCTAAAAATAGCAGCTTTTTAAAAATTTGTAAAATCACTCAAGATTTCTCAATTATAACTCGGGGGTCAGACAAGACACATCGAGAATGACCAAAATACCCCTGTAGTGCAAAAATGGGCGAAAATGAAGGAAACCTTAAAAATCCCAAAAATAGCAGATTTTTTCACTTGCTTGAAAACTTGATTTTACATCTTTCGGAGGCCAACGGAACCCCCTAGAGACCTTTAGGATCGCGGATCAACTTCAGAATTCCTTCAACGAGGCAAAATCTACCTTAAAATGCACAGATGCTTAATCCTAGTTGGAATACGGACTCGAAACTTGACAAACTACCAAATCTTTTGCTTTTTAAAGTATAGTAAAATGGGGGTGTCTACACTTATTCATCTATTTGTTTGATATATCCTTCCACCCAAATAAATTTGTTTGCCATCATCAAAAAGGGGGAGAATGTAAGCCAAAGAGTTCCCATGGGTTAATCATTCACCTTACCTTCTTGTTTTGATGCTAGCAAACTAAATTGATTAGCTTTTATGAACTGATGTGTTGCCTTGAGTGTTGTGTCATATATAGGAATTTCATGTCAAGATCGCCATTACACAACTCAACTCAACACATAGCTTGTGGATCAAGAAAGCAAGGAACAAAGAGCTTGCACCTACATTAGAGTCATCACCATTTGGAGATGACCAAGTCAAGGAGCTCAACATGAAGATCCCACAAGTTCCCCAGCAAGTGTTAAGAAGGAGCTTGAAGTTGAACATGCCATGGTGACACCTAATGTACCTCAACATGCATTGAAGATTGGAGGACAAGTCACAAGAGCCAAGACAAAGTACAAGTTGTTCACTCAAGCATAACAAGTCTAAGGAAGTGCAAAGGAGCCAAGACATTCCAAGAAGACTCAAGAATCTTATTTTTAGAATGTATTTGGAGTCCTCTTGATTTTATGTTTAAATGCACTTTCAATAGGTTTTCAAAATAGTTTTTCAAATTAAATTTTAATATCTTTGCAAACCATACACTCACCCAAAAATGTGTTTGAAAACCTAGGACTTAAGCCCAAAGACTAAAGCCCAAAGCCCCTAGAATTTAAAGTTAAAAATGGAATTTCACTCAGGGCCGGTGGACCGGGCTATGCCGGGCGACCGCGGGATGCTGCTTGGAACTCCAACGCATCTCGAAAATTGTTTGGCCGGTCGACCGGGGTAATCCGGGCGACCCCGGATAGGTCTACCTCCATAGCTCCGGTCGACCGCAATAGTGTTTTTGAGCCGAAAATTTATTTCAAACAGGTAGCCCTCGCCGGGTGACCACCCTAGAGCCGGTCGACCGCGCCGATATGAAATTTGAGATTCAAACTGAGAGCCCGATAAGGGCGGGCGACTGCTGTGCCTTGGTCGACTGCCGCGACATGGAAATAGATCTTTGGGGCTTGCGCAGGTTGACTTTTTCAACCATGTATTTTACAGTTTTACCCCCAAACGGTGATATTTCCTTGTGGGCTATTTATACATTATTCAAACATTTCTAAACAACCTTTTTGGTAAGATTAAATCCTATCTTCTTAATATGAAAGGTTAAAATCTCTTTGAACTTGTATTTGTACATTCTATCAAGAGGTACTCCACAGGCTTTACATTTTATCTTCCTTGGAATGTTTGTGAGCTTTTAAAGTTGTAATCAGCTATTCTAAGAGGCAAAGAGGGTTCTTACTTTTATTTCTTCATTTGTTTGTGAGGGTCTCCAATTCGGCCCATTAAGAAAGTTGAATCATTGTAAGAGAGAGGTGCCCTCGCAAGGCTTTGTGTGAAAAAGGTGTGATCCCTTTGAAGGAGAAGTTGGTGTACGACTTGGAGATTCGCCCGTTGAAGAATCTTATTGGTTTAGTGGAGATCCCAAGGAGAAAAACTTGGAAGAGTGGAGTAGGTCAAGTTGTGACCGAACCACTATAAAACTAGTGCCTTGTGGATGCTTTCTTATCTCCTTCTCTTTGCACTTTGGTGGTTGGTAATCTCTACCCTTTACTTGTGTTTATGTTTCATTGAACAAGGGTTAGAGTATATAAGCATAAAGTCATTTCTAATCCCTATCCTACATTATATTTATTGATTGATAAAGGGTTAGACTTGTTAAGGCTTAATGGGTAAATTGATTTTAATAATTCACTTAATTAAGCCCCAAATTTTTAATTAGCCAATTCACCCTCCCCCCCTCTTGGATTGTCACCTTGTATTTCACTTCCTTTTTTCTGGCATATTTTTTGAAGGCTCTTGAAGGAAAATCTTATTGGTTGGAACATCTTTGGGTTTCATGTTAGCTCAAGGGTTCAACAAGTACTCCCATTGAAATATTTTGATGATTAACAAACTCAATTTGACATAAAAAGGTTTTATATACTAATGATTTCCATTGGCTAAGTGATTATGTTCATAGCTTTAGCACCGTCAAGATTGCACATCAAATGGCAAAATCATTCAAACTCAAAGTGAGATCAAATACTTGGAGAAGGCATCATTAACACAATGGCGAATCAAGCAAGACAGGACGAACACAAAGGCAAGTCAAGATTATTCAAAGTCAAGGTTGAAGTCAAGCCCAACAAGCTCAAGCTTGGCTCAAGCATCAAAGGAGTTGATTGAAGACATGTCAAAGCCTCTACAAAGTGCCAACAAGATTGAAGACCAAGCAATTTTTGAATGTATTTGGTTTGTCATGTATAGTCTAGGTCAAAGGCACAAAAGAGAGTTAAAATCAACCTAAATAGATCTTAAATGGTTAGTGAATGTTCATAGTGGTGTCCACACATGTTTGGACCCTCATGACATTCCATTTAACATTATAGAATTGAGTTCCCAAAGCCCAAACCAAAACAGCAACAAAAACACATTTTCTATGTTGTTTTCAGGATTCTCGGAACTCCGAGATTATTCTCGGAGCTCCGAGCTCGGAACTCAGAGAAAATTCTCGGAGCTCCAAGAATCGTTCCAGGTTCGAAGAAATAAGGGACTACGGTCCGCTCGGAGCTCCGAGCCCGAACTCCAAGAAGACTGTAGGGGAGCTTTAAAAAGGCATATTTGTTTCTCCTATATATATATGAACCATGGGACTCTTGGGAAACCACTTAAGGAGTTTACCTGACATTCTAAGAGTATTCAAAGGCATTTATTCTCATTCTCCTTAAGATTTTCACTCTCCCTCTCTCTCTTGTGCCTTTACCTTAGATTATCCTTGAGAGACCATAGGCTTTTCATTTGTTCATCTTTTTCTTGTGAGAGTGAGTGTACTTTACATGTAATAAGCCTATCTAGAGGCAAGAAAGCTACACCTTCATTTCTTCTTTGTATTTGGCAACAAAGGGAGCGCAAAGCTCGGTTTGTACAAGGCGGAAGGAACGCCGTATTTAAGTTCCTTGGAGAAGATAGTGGAATCCTCAAGGAAAGCAACTTGAAAAGAGTGGAGTAGGTCTTGGATTAAGACCGAACCACTATAAAAATTCTTGTGTCTTCCATCTTGTCTCTTCCCTTCTTCTCTTATGGTAAGCTTTTTACTTTTGCGTTTGAATCTTAATTTTAGTTTTCTAAACAAACTAAAACTAGTGCAAACGAAAGTTTTTAAATCCGTAAAATTTGATAAGAAACCCAATTCACCACCCCTCTTTGGTTGCTAAGTTGAATTTCACTTGGTATCAGAGCTTAGGCTCTTATATAGGATTTCTCTTGAAAACCTACAAGGGAAAGATCCAGATGGCAACCTATTCTCAAAGTAGTGAACCCACCATTGACATGGAACTATGGGATGAAAATGAAAAGAAAAAATCCACCATAAATGCTAAAGCCATGAATGCCTTGATTTGTGCCTTATCTCCCGAGGAGTTCAACCAGGTTTCGAATCTTGAATCCACCAAGGAGATTTGGGATATGCTTGAAGTAGCACATGAAGGAACAAATCAAGTCAAGGAGTTTAAGATGAATCTTCTCTTTAGAGAATATGAGCTCTTCATGATGTACCCAAATGAAACAATAGCCGAAATGCACACTAAGTTTACTAATATAACAAATGGCTTAAAATCTTTAGGTAAATAATTATCCAACAGGGAACTAGTCACTAAAATTCTTAGATCTTTACCTAAAGAATGGGATCCTAAAGTCACTGAAATTGAAGAAGCAAAAGATGTGTCTAAAATGGGACTAGAAGACTTGATCGGATCATTAATCACTTTTAAAATTGTTCAAAAAGGAAGAGACATTAACCAAACGTAAAGAAGATATTAAAAAGAAAAGTACAGCTTTCAAAGCAAGAGTTGAAAGTGAAGAGGAGAGTGAAGAAGACATACAAGATGATGATCTTGCTCTCTTCACTCAGAGGTTCAAAAAATTCCTCAAGTTCAAGAGAGGAGGAAGCACAAGCCAAGGTAGAAATCGACCTACAACCAAAGAAGAAATGCGTTGCTACAATTGTAGGAAGATTGGGCATATTAGGATAAATTGTCTACTCAACCAAAATGATGACAAGAACAAAAAGAAGAAAAGAGTTGGCAAGAAGGCTCTATGTGCGGCTTAGGATGAAAGGAGTGCCTCATCCGGAAATGAATCCAACGGAAAGGATGAAGATGACCTTTGCTTCATGGGACTAGCCGAAGTGACACAAGATATCTCCATTTCCGAGGTAAATGATCTTGATGATATTTCTCATGAATTTTCTAATGATGAATTATTGATTGCTTATAAAAAACTTCATAAAAATTTGGATTTCCAACTTGCCAAAAACAAAACCAAGAAAAAATCCTTGCAAAATATAACTAGGGATTTTGGCTTCTTGAAAAAGGAACTTGATTTGCAAACCAATACAAGTGAAAAAATGATTTTGGAAAACAAGGCCTTGAATGAAGAAATTGACAAGTTGATTTTTGAAAACAAGAACTTGAAAGAGGAAAATGAAAAACTTGAATTAAAATGCAAAGAACTAGATTTTACTTTTAGAAAATTCACATGTGGAAAGAACAAGTTGGATGAAATTCTTGAAAACAAGCTTATCTCTTTAGAAAAAGTTGGTCTTGGATATCAACCCATTTCAAAAGGAGAAGCCTCATTCAAGAATAAGTTTGAATTGTATTCTTCTAACATGCATGCTAGCTCTAGCTCATTTATTCTTACTTGTCACTATTGTAGTAGAGTAGGACACTTAAGATTTGCATGTAATGTCAAGAAATCAAAATCATCTAATCTTGTTTGGGTTAGAAAAGATGAACTTTACGGTGTTGCTAACCTTGAAGGACCAAAGAAAAAGTGGGTATCTAAAGCTTCAACATGAGGTTTGATTCTTGTAGGTATGCTTGAAAGGGAAGCCCTCAAAAGAGAAATGATTTTTGGATAGTGGTTGCTCAAGGCATATGACGGGAGACGTAACCAAGTTCGCCTTTGTCACCATGAGCCACCAAGAAAATGTCACATTTGGGGATGACACAAAAAGTAAAATCAGCGGTGAAAGTACCATTAAAATTAAAGATATTAAAGTTGAACATATGTTGCTTGTTGATGGTTTTTCTTTTAATTTGATAAGCATTAGTCAACTATGTAATCTTGGTCATAAAGTTCTCTTTGAAAAGATAGATGCAAGATTTTGAATGTTAAGAATAATGAAGTAGAATTTATTGCATATAGAGACGGTAACATGTACTCATTGGCCTTAGAATAATGTGATCTTGGTCATCCAATGTCTCTCCGTCATGGAAGATAACCCTTGGTTATGCCATAGAAGACTTAGTCATGCTCATATGGATTTGATCTCAAGATTGTCTTCCAAGAACCTAGTGAGAGAGCTACCTAAGCTCAAGTATGTTAGAGATAAAGTTTGTAGTACTTGCATTCATGGAAAACATACTAAAGATTCTTTCAAAGCCATGAGTGTGATATCTACATCTTGTCCATTACAACTTCTTCACATGAACCTATTTGGTCCCATGAAGACTTGTAGTAGAGGTGGAAGTAGATATGTGTATGTGCTTGTTGATGGTTATTCTAGATTCACTTGGGTGTTATTTTGAACTAGTAAAGATAAGACCTTCAAAAAGTTTGTCAAGTTGTGCAAAAGAATTCAAAATGAACAAGGGATTTTCATAAATGAAATTAGAAGTGATCATGGAATCGAGTCTGAGAACATTGAGTTTAATACCTTTTGTAATGAAAATGGAATCAAACACAATTTCTCGGCTCCAAGGACGCCTCAACAAAATGGGATAGTTGAAAGGAAAAATAGATTACTCATCGAAATGGCTAGAACTATGTTAAATGAGCACAATGTTTCAAGGAATTTTTGGGTGGAAGACGTTCACACGGCTTGCTATATTTTAAATAGAGTGCTCATTAGACCTCACCTTAACAAAACACCTTATGAACTATGAAGTGGAACACCTCCTAAAGTTAGCTATTTCAAAGTTTTTGGTTGTAAATGTTTTATTTTAAATATGAAAGATACTTTGCACAAGTTTGATTTAAATCTGATGAAGGCATCTTTGTAGGCTATTCAACTCATAGTAAATCTTATAGGGTTTATAACAAAAGAACTCAAATTGTTAAAGAGTCTGTGCATGTTAAATTTGATGAGTCGTTTCAACCTTCTAAAGTCATTAATAATGATGATGATGCAAACCTTCTAGAACCTCCTAGTCAAGTAGATTCTCTTGTTCAACCTCTAGAAAATCTAGATTTAGATGGTCAACCTATAGAAGAAGTTTAAGTAGAAGGTCCTCCTAAACATAGTAGAATCATGTCTAGTCACCCTTCTACACAAATCATAGGTGAAACATCACAAGGACTCAAGACAAGATCTCACTATAGGAATGAGTGTACCAACATGTCATTTATCTCCCAAATAGAACCCAAGACCATAAAAGAAGCCGAGAATGATGAATTTTGGATGGTTGCTATGTAAGAGGAATTAAACCAATTTGAGAGAAACAAAGTGTGGATATTAGTTCCCAGGCCTAGTGATCACGCGGTCATTGGAACAAAATGGGTGTTTAGAAACAAACTCGATGAGCATGAAGATATCCAAAGAAATGAAGTTAGATTAGTATCCCAAGGTTACAACCAAGAGGAAGGCATCGATTATGATGATACCTTTGCTCCGGTTGCTAGATTAAAAGTCATAAGGATGCTTCTTGCATTTGCATGCCATAAGAACTTCAAATTATATCAAATGGATGTGAAGAGTGCATTCCTTAATGGGTATATCATGGAGGAAGTGTATGTTGAACAACCTCCCGATTTTGAAGATTTTAAATACCCTAATCATATACATAGGTTGGATAAAGCCTTGTATGTTCTAAAGCAAGCTCCTAGAGCTTGGTATGAGAGACTTAGCTCGTTCCTATTAGTGAGTGGCTTCCAAATGGGCAAGGTTGACAAAACTTTATTCATTAAAAGAAAAGAAAAAGATATGCTTATTGTTCAAATTTATATGGATGATACCATATTTGGAGCTACTAATGATAAGATGTGTGAAGAATTAGCTCAATCCATGCAAAAAGAGTTTGAGATGAGTATGATGAGAGATCATACATATTTTATAGGACTCCAAATTAAACAATATAAGAATAAAATTTTCATCAACCAAGCGAAGTACACTAGGGAACTCCTTAAGAAATTTGGAATGGATAGCTCTCAAATCAAGCCAACTCCCATGAGCACATCCACCAAATTGGAAACGGATGAAGTTGGTAAACCAGTTGATGAAAAGAAGTTTAGATACATGATAGGTAGCCTATTATATTTGATTGCTAGTAGGCCAGATATAATATTTAGTGTGTGCATTTGTGCTAGATTTCAATCGGCTCCTAAAGAGTCCCATTTGAGTGCCGTTAAGTGAATATTCAAGTATCTCAAAGGAACTCATTCTTTAGGTCTATGGTATTAAAGATCAAATGAATTCAACCTAGTGGGGTATTCGGATGCCGACTTTGGTGGTTGTAGGATTGATACAAACAGTACAAGTGGCACATGTCAATTCCTTGGTAGATCTCTAGTATCTTGGTTTAACAAAAAATAAAACTCCGTAGCCTTGTCTACTACCGAAGCCGAATACATTGCGGCCGGTGCTTGTTGTGCCCAAATCCTATGGATGAAGAACACTCTCACGGACTACAATCTTGAATTTAGCAATGTTCTAATCCATTGTGATAATACAAGTGCAATCAACCTGGCAAATAATCTAATTCAACATTCTCGAACCAAGCATATAGAGGTAAAGCATCATTTCTTAAGAGATCATTCTCAAAAAGGAGATATTTCAATTAAGTATATCCACACCAATGAATAATTGGCGAATATCTTTACAAAACCCCTAAATGATGATAGATTTTGTGACATTAGGAGTGAACTCAATATTTGGAGCTTGGATCAAGTTAAAGAGTTTGACAATGAAGCATGAATAGGTGATAGGGTTCTCCTAGTATGTGTGTGTATATATATATATATATATATATATCACCCTTGTTTTGGTAGTGACTACATGGCTTAAGATGATCAAACACTTAAAACTCACTCAATTGGTGCCCATAGCCCACTTTACACAAAGGGGGGAGTCGGTACCGTCACCTTAATTTAAAAAAAACACTTAAGCTTTTGGCCATGTGCCATCATCTCAACCATTGGTAAGTCATATATGGAATTCATGTTTTGAATTAGTAATAAATATGTGCTATATCTATTGGTAATATATATATATATATGATTATTCATGAGTGACATTGAATGTACAATGACTGAGTGCTACAAATGCGCTACTTTTAATGGCAAAATATTGCTGTTCAATGACACTTGCTCAAAAAAAAAAAACTCGAAACTCCTAGAAATCTCTCGGATCTCCGAGCAAGGGTCCGAAGATCCCTGGATAAATTCTCGGAACTCCGAGGTTTTTCTTGATCCTCGGAGCTCCGAGAAAATTTCTCGGAACTCCGAGAATCGGGACAGAAGAAAATAAAAAAAATGATGGGGTTGCGGAACTCCGAGATTTTTTCTCAGAGCTCCGAGAATCGGTCCAGGCACAATTAAAGGCCTGGACCCGGTTCATTTCCTTAATTTTTTTCTTCCCTTCTCTCTTATTTCATCTTCTCTCATTCCTTCAAACCCTAACTCTATTCTCTCTCTTTTCCTTCCCTTTTCACCTCAATCTAACACTAATCCCCCTCTTCCACCTTCAAAATCCTATTTTCTCCATTCAAACCTAGTTTTCTCCATCCAAACCCTAGGATTTTGCCCCTTTGTCAAAATTCCAACTTTCTCCCCCTTTTTTCCTCTCTCTCCTTCATTTTCTTTAGTTTTTTAGTATTCTTCCTTCCTTTCCACTATTTTTCTTCCATTTCCTCCCATTCATAGTTGGTTCTATCAATTCTCTCTTAGTTTTTCTTCAATTTTGGGCTATTCTTCTTCACTTCTTCTCTCTTTCTCACACCCTACCTTCTCACCATTGCTCCTAAAACCAAAAATCTAAGCATTGGAGGTTCCTCCCAAGTTGAAGAACACGAATATGATCCCGAGGAAGAAGGACCTTCACGGAAGAGGACAAAGGCTAAGGCTCCGGCTGTGGCAACGGAGGTTGTGCCCAACTTCTACTTTACTGGGGATAAGGCCAAGAAACTATGGGCCGATGTCGGCACTAAGGGCATCCTCACCGGTAGGTACATTGATCCCCTTATCCTTCAATATTTTGATTTACAAGCCAAGTTTGATGCCCTACATTGGACGCCCGCCCATCCTTCACATCAACAAACCCATTTACCCTCGATTGGTGCATCTCTTCTACGCCAATCTCACCATTTCTCCTTCCTTCTTCAAAATCGAATCTAAGATCAAGAAAACTATCATCAAACTCCACTATCACACTTTTGCCGCACTTCTTGGGATTAGCCATGAGGGCTTTTTACACTATTTTTTGCCGAAGATGGGACCCATTCACTTGATGATCTTAATCATGACACTATCCATGGTCGGATTATCCAGCGCTACAAACCAAATATGCCTGTGAAAGCTACCAACCTCATTCCGGTTGGGCGGATGCTTCATAATTTCATGTACCACATCTTCACCCCTCGTGCTGGGATGCGTGAAGCCCTGAGACCCTTAAAAGCCTATCTTATCTACTGCATCCTAGAGGGTCACTAGATTTATCTCCCCTATATCATGTTTCGATACATGTTTCAGACCCCTGGCCGCTACCGCTCTCCCTTGCCATATGGCATGAATCTCACCCGTGTCTTCCGCCACTTTGGCATCATCTTGGATGGAGAGATGACCATGACTCCTATTGCCCCGTTTGATGATCAGACATTTAAACACATGGCACTTGATCAAGCAGCGGTTGAAATTGTCTCTGATGACGCCAACTCCGACAATGAAGAAGAAGACGAAGCGAAGGACCTGGATGCACAAGCATCACGGGATACTTCTCAGTTCTGCACTCAACAGGATTTGGCCCACATGCAGGACGCCATTGAGCGCTCCATGGCCTCACAGTTTGAGCGGTTGTCTACTCATGTCGACTCGGAGATCTCTACTCTCTTCCAGACTCTTACTACACATGTTGATGACCAGTGGGCCGCCTATTACCACTACATCTCCAGTGGCCAGTGAGGTCAGCAGCCGGGCAGTTCATCTTATCAGCCACCGCCTCCTCCCGAGCAGTAGCCGGCCTCAGTTCTCTAATGATGGACATCTTTTTGATCAGACTCCTCTGACATATTAGGATTACCTTTCTGCATGTTTGTTTCACCTCTTCATATTTCGCTGTTTCTATTTGGACTCATGATGGTTTGGATCCTTCGGATCATCTTGGATGCTTGTATGGTTCTCCTTGGATGTATTAGGCTCATCTCTCTGTAGATGTTGTTCGTGTGTATATGGCTATTGCTTGGAGTATATTTGGATGGTTCTTGCTATGTTTTGGATAACATTTGGATGTACTTTGGATTATCTTTCTATGTATCCATTTCACATTATCTATATATATATATATATATATATATATATATATATATATATACTATGGTTTGCTCTCCACTTGTATACTCGGTTCTATCTTCTTACACTCCTTACTGTGTTGTGGGGTACTCGCTTTACATTATCTCTATGGCATTGCACTTTACTTGTCTCCTTGGTTCTCACATACCCTCTTTCCTTTTGTTCCACATTTTTTGTGATGACAAAAGGGGAGAATATTTGAGCTCCCAAGTCATAATAATATGCATATATTGAGGGGGAGCAAAGCTCCATGCTTATAATTTTGCAATCAGTTTCAATCATTGTAATTAACGCATTAAATGGTCAATCTAATCAATCTCTTAGGGGAGCATTATTTGTTCTATTCATCCCTTAAGGGGGGGCTCTTTTCCTAAGGCAAATTGTGTTTGTCATCATCAAAAAGGGGGAGATTGTTAGCCCAAGGGTTCAACAAGTACTCCCATTGAAATGTTTTGATGATTAACAAACTCAATTTGACATAAAAAAGTTTTATATACTAATGATTTCATTTGGCTAAGTGATTATGTTCATAGCTTTAGCACCTTCAAGATTGCACAACAAATGACAAAATCATTCAAGCTCAAAGTGAGATCAAATACTTGGAGAAGGCATCATTAACACAATGGCGAATCAAGCAAGACAAGACCAACATAAAGGCAAGTCAAGATTATTAAAAGTCAAGGTTGAAAGTCAAGCCCAGCAAGGATGCAAATCAACTCAAAGGCTCAAGCTTGGCTCAAGCATTAAAGGAGTTGATTGAATACATGTCAAAGCCTCTACAAAGTACCAACAAGATTGAAGACCAAGCAATTTTAGAATGTATTTGGTTTGTCATGTATAGTCTAGGTCAAATGCACAAAAGAGAGTTAAAATCAACCTAAATCGATCTTAAATGGTTAGGGAATGTTCATAGTGGTGTCCACACATGTTTGGACCCTCATGACATTCCATTTAACATAATAGAATTGAGTTCCCAAAGCCCAAACCAAAACAGCAACAAAAACACATTTATATGTTGTTTTCAGGATTCTCGGAACTCCGAGATTATTCTCGGAACTCAGAGAAAATTCTCGGAGCTCCGAGAATCATTCCAGGTTCAAAAAAATATGGGACTACGGTCCGCTCAGAGCTCGGAGCCCGGACTCCGAGAAGACTGTTGGGGAGCTTAAAAAAGGCATATTTGTTGCTTCCCTATATATATAAACCTTGGGACTCTTCAGAAACCACTTAAGTAGTTTACCTAACATTCTAAGAGTGTTCAAAGGCATTTATTCTCATTCTCCTTAAGATTTTCACTCTCCTTCTCTCTCTCTCTCTTGTGCCTTTACCTTAAATTATCCTTAAGAGACCTTAGGCTTTTCATTTGTTCATCTTTTTCTTGTGAGAGTGAGTGCACTTTACATTTAATCCGCCTATCTAGAGGCAAGCAAGCTACACCTTCATTTATTCTTTGTATTTGGCAACAAAGGGCACTGTAGAAGACCCTTGGGGCGCGAAGCTCGGTTTGTACAAGGCGGAAATAACGTCGTATTTAAGTTCATTGGAGAAGATAGTGGAATCCTCAAGGAGAGCAACTTGAGAAGAGTGGAGTAGGTCTTGGATTAAGACCGAACCACTATAAAAATTCTTGTGTCTTCCATCTTGTCTCTTCTCTTCTTCTCTTGTGGTAAGCTTTTTACTTTTGCATTTGAATCTTAACTTTAGTTTTCTAAACAAACTAAAACTAGTGCAAACCAAAGTTTTTAAA
Organism: Tasmannia lanceolata; assembly: GCF_043159265.1. Classification (NCBI taxonomy): domain Eukaryota; kingdom Viridiplantae; phylum Streptophyta; class Magnoliopsida; order Canellales; family Winteraceae; genus Tasmannia; species Tasmannia lanceolata. The sequence goes on along the minus strand of NW_027518700.1, from coordinate 34,425,244 downwards.
TCCGTAAAATTTGATAAGAAACCCAATTCACCCCCCTCTTGGGTTGCTAAGTGGAATTTCATTTCATATTTCTCAAATTCAATTATTCGGGAAATGAGGGAGCATTTGGATTAGATTTTTATAACTAATGCTGTTTTTCTTCGTCCCGAGCTAAAATGCATACCATTTTTACAACTTCGCCTCACATTTGACGGGATAGTCAGAGAGCATCTTGATGAAGGGTAATTGCATCAACTCTGTTATTAATATTTTTTAGGCATCTAAAGCACTACGCAAAAATTTTATGGTTGAATTCAGCGGCTTTTCTAGACATATGATTTTCATGTTATATTCTTGGAAATTCTGATCTAGATTCTCAGTTTCATCTTACACAGAAAATGATGGTCTGATAATTGCTCATAAAGCTCCCTCTTTAGAACTGATTTTAGTATGCAAATTGAAAATCCGATATAGGGGGTCCCAAGTTGAATTAGAAATGGCAACTATGAGGAGGGAGAATACGGTTGTTTAAGAAAACTAGAATTTACCAATTTGAAAAAGTTAAACCTATTAAGAGATTAAAAACAATATTTTAAGCATACAAGTTAAATCTAACGGTGCAATGCAAATGAAAGAGCAAAGAGATAGAAAGAGTGCACCCGAGATTTAAAGTGGTTCGGTCCTCAACCCCGAGGCCTACTCCACTCCACCAACCAAACCCGTTGATGGCTTCACTATATGATCTTCTTAACCTTGGCGAAGATCGGTGCCAATTACAATTGCTTTAACCTTGGTGGCAATCCTCACCACGGAGAAAAAGGGCTCCGCTTCTCCGAATACTCGCCAAAATACAAATCTTGAAAGATGAAAGAAAGAACTAAAAAATCCCTTCACAAGGGTTACAAAAGATGTACAATTGAGAGCCTATGATCCAAATCCTAGAGTTGGTGATGAGAGGCACAATTGAGGCTTGATTTACTCTTGGGTATTCAAATGAAGTTTAAGAGTGTTAGGATTGATTGTTTGTATGTTTAGAACACCCATATTTATAGGAAAAACAAAATATGACCGTTCAGTGGCATTACGGTAATTCCAGCAAAATTCCAAACGGCTCTTTTTCAGACCGTTGGAGTGTTCTCGGAGTTCCGAGAATAATTCTCGGAGTTCCGAGAATTCTCGGAGTTCCGAGAAAAAATCTCGGAGTTCCGAGAAGCCACACAGAAATTGGAAAAAGTCTACTGGACCATTTCTCGGAGTTCCGAGAATTCTCGGAGTTCCGAGAAAACCTCTCGGAGTTCCGAGAAGCCTATGCAGAGCAGATTTTCAATTCTGTTTTTGGGCTTCCAGTTCTCAACCAAGATGGGATTGCTATGAGGGTTCCAAGGTGTTGGAACTCCACAAGTACAATCACTTGTTTATTTAGGGTGTGTGAGATTACTTTAATTATGCCTCTAAAAACCTAATCTAGGTTTGGATCAATTACATTTAAGAAATGGTCTTCAATATTAATTTCTTCATGTCTTCAAGTCTTCATGACTTCTTGCTTGATGACTTTGGCCTTCCAATTAGTGGTCCAATGTGGGCTTCTTGGCCTTCAATCCAAGCATCCTTGATCTTACTTTATCAAGATCTACAACTTAGACAAACAAACACATTAGTGATAAATGATCACTTGTGTATTGGAATCATCAAAACAAGATGGGAATGCCAAGGTAAAAACCATTGGGCTTACAATCTCCCCCTTTTTGATGATGACAAGCACAAGAGATTTACAAATCAAAGCATATATTCTTTTCACATTTTTCTTACACTAGAGACATTGCTCTAGATTCTTCTCCCCCTTTGTCATCAACAAAAAGAAGGGGTAAGAAAAACAAGGGTTTAAAATTTACAATTTTAAAGCTCCCCCTTTTTCAAAGAAAAATTCAATTTTAACTCCCCCTAGTTAAAATAATTTTACAATACAAGAGGGGTTATCAAACAAAACATACAAATGAAATATATTCAATTTTAAGTTCAAAAAAACCCCTAATCTACACAATATGAATATCATCATATGGGGGTTTTGGGAACCCAAGATTTCTTGGTCCCACATCTAGCCCTACTCTTGGATGCACATTGGAATTGGTAATGACCATTCATTCCACAAAAATGGCATCTAACAAGAGGGTTAGATACACTAGTCCTATCATGATAAGCATGTTGAGGTCTAAGACTAGTTTTACTTAGGATTATGTCAATAATTTTATTTCCATTTAGAAATCCATGTAAACATAATCTAAGTCTTTCATTTTCATTATGAAGATGGGATGTTTGAACTAAAAGCTCATTTCTTTCATCTTCATAAGAATTGGAGGAGCTTGCCATATTTTGAAATTTTAAAAGTTGGCAAGTTTTCTCATCCAAGCTACCCTTAAGGGTATTAATCTCAAGTTTATGATTTTCAAGTGTAACTTGTTCTTGAGATATGGAAGAAGATAAATCACTTTTCAAAAATTCAAGTTCTTTTTCTAACTTTAAAATGGATTTTTTAAGAACTTTGTTTTTGGAAATTTGGGTATGCAAGGTTTCACATAATTCATCATAAGGTATACTATCACTTTTACTACTAGATGAAGAATATGAGGGGTTAGAGTTTACCTCAACTTCATGGGTGATTGTCATGAAGCAAAGATCATCTTTTTTATTTTCTTCCCCTTCACTTGAGCTTTTGCCCGATGTGCTTAACGCATCCCAACCGGCGGCAAGAGCCTTATGCTTCTTCCAATCCTTCTTACCCTTGTACTTAGAGGAAGTTGATTTTAGAAGTGGACAATCCGGTCTTTTGTGTCCTATCTTCCTGCAATTGAAGCATCTTAAGGCTCTTTCAACATCACTTTCCTCTTTCTTCTTCTTATCTTTCTTATGCTTCTTTCTCCACAAGCTCTTGAATCTTCGTAAAGCTTCTTCTTCGTCACTATCCGCTTCACTTGATGAGTCTTCCTTGGAAGCCTTGAGTGCTAGGGATCTAAATTCCCTCTCCTTCTCCTTTGGCTTCTTTTCCTCTTGTCGGCTAGTAAGGAGCATCTCATGGGTGATGAGAGATCCTACAAGCTCCTCTATGGTTAGCGTCTTGAGATTTTTTGACTCTTGAATCGCGGTCACCTTTGGATCCCAATGGGGAGGAAGAGACCTAAGTAACTTACTTACAAGCTCATCGTTAGGATAAGATTTACCAAGATTAGCTAGTTCGTTAGAAATAATAGAAAAACGAGTATACATTTCCGAAATACTCTCGTTTGGACTCATTCTAAACATTTCATACTTACTCTTTAACAAGTTTATTTTGGAATCCTTGACTTGTGATGTTCCCTCATGGGTAGTTGCAAGGGTATCCCAAATAGTCTTGGCGGAATCAAAAAGAGCAACTCTATTAAACTCCTCGGTAGCTAAGGCACAAAACAAGGAATTTATTGCTTTGTAGTTCAAATTAGCTTGCCTTTTCTCTACCACATTCCATTCTTCAAAAGGATTGGAAGGTACATTGTATCCATTTTCAACAATGTACCAAAGTTCCACATCTATCGAAAGAAGATAGATGCGCATCCTTGTTTTCCAATGTCCATAGTTTGACCCATTGAAGAAAGGAGGTCTAGTTGTGGAATGTCCTTCCGGAAGTCCGGTTCCTATTTGGTGTGCCATTTCACAATTAGAAGTTGCCAAATAAAATCTTTCCCTAGTTAGATTTTGAAAAAACTTTCAAAAAATTTTAAAATCTTTTAAGAGCCAAGGCTCTGATACCAAGTGAAAATCCGATATAGGGGGTCCCAAGTTGAATTAGAAATGGCAACTATGAGGAGGGAGAATACGGTTGTTTAAGAAAACTAGAATTTACCAATTTGAAAAACTTAAACCGATTAAGAGATTAAAAACAATATTTTAAGCATACAAGTTAAATCTAACGGTGCAATGCAAATGAAAGAGCAAAGAGATAGAAAGAGTGCACCCGAGATTTAAAGTGGTTCGGTCCTCAACCCCGAGGCCTACTCCACTCCACCAACCAAACCCGTTGATGGCTTCACTATATGATCTTCTTAACCTTGGCGAAGATCGGTGCCAATTACAATTGCTTTAACCTTGGTGGCAATCCTCACCACGGAGAAAAAGGGCTCCGCTTCTCCGAATACTCGCCCGAATACAAATCTTGAAAGATGAAAGAAAGAACTAAAAAATCCCTTCACAAGGGTTACAAAAGATGTACAATTGAGAGCCTATGATCCAAATCCTAGAGTTGGTGATGAGAGGCACAATTGAGGCTTGATTCACTCTTGGGTATTCAAATGAAGTTTAAGAGTGTTAGGATTGATTGTTTGTATGTTTAGAACACCCATATTTATAGGAAAAACAAAATATGACCGTTCAGTGGCATTACGGTAATTCCAGCAAAATTCCAAACGGCTCTTTTTCAGACCGTTGGAGTGTTCTCGGAGTTCCGAGAATAATTCTCGGAGTTCCGAGAATTCTCGGAGTTCCGAGAAAAAATCTCGGAGTTCCGAGAAGCCACACAGAAATTGGAAAAAGTCTACTGGACCATTTCTCGGAGTTCCGAGAATTCTCGGAGTTCCGAGAAAACCTCTCGGAGTTCCGAGAAGCCTATGCAGAGCAGATTTTCAATTCTGTTTTTGGGCTTCCAGTTCTCAACCAAGATGGGATTGCTATGAGGGTTCCAAGGTGTTGGAACTCCACAAGTACAATCACTTGTTTATTTAGGGTGTGTGAGATTACTTTAATTATGCCTCTAAAAACCTAATCTAGGTTTGGATCAATTACATTTAAGAAATGGTCTTCAATATTAATTTCTTCATGTCTTCAAGTCTTCATGACTTCTTGCTTGATGACTTTGGCCTTCCAATTAGTGGTCCAATGTGGGCTTCTTGGCCTTCAATCCAAGCATCCTTGATCTTACTTTATCAAGATCTACAACTTAGACAAACAAACACATTAGTGATAAATGATCACTTGTGTATTGGAATCATCAAAACAAGATGGGAATGCCAAGGTAAAAACCATTGGGCTTACACAAATACTTTATTTGAATAGGATTTTTAATTAATGTCATCAGTTCAAGAAAAGATAAAACTATCTTAATTGAATCATTTATTCACATCACATAGTTTTATTGGCTATTGAAGTGGTGTGCATAATGAAAGGCCTTCATACTATTTATGATGTACCTTTATTTCGACTGGGAAAGTTTAGAAGGATAGACTCTAACACTTCATCTAAGTCCATTGCAAATAAATGTATAATAATTACAGGAAAAATAATTTTTTAAAGGTTTATGTTTCAAATGGATGTTTAATTACTTTTTCTATAGTTTAATTTTTTATTAAACTTTGATAGATTGGATGTGCTCTTATTTATTTGATATTATCCCTCATAACTCATGACTTATCGCAACTGATTCTTAACTCATCATGTCATAAAAGGGATGCTTTGTTTATTAGAAAATCATAACTGGGATCTGTTTCTATGATAATAAATTCTCCAGATGGGAATACATATTTTTAAGATGTAAGAAATGGTAGGGTCTGATTATTTGGAGATTTAAAACCATCCCTTCCTTTTTCTTCCTTTGTAACTTTTATGACCTTTGATAAAGTACCACATAAACATTTTTAAGAGGTTATTATGATTTCATAATTTTTTGTTCTAATTTCTTCTCTTACATCAAAGTGTTATGTTGAAGGATTAGGAATGGATAGAGCGCTTGGTTTGTCAAAAATATATATAAAAAATGGAATTAAATATTATTCATATCAATGGACGATTTGCGAAACGAACAAAGATTCAGCCAATTTCCTAAAATTTTCTTGAATTTTAAATCCTCATGGTGACTCTATTCATTTTTTTTTGTGCCTTCACAATATATAGCTAGTCATTTTGGCAAAATTAGGATGGGAGTTGCCTCATTTTGCATTCATATGCTAATGGTTGTCTCATTGTGATTCTATTCACAAGCTAAAAACATTTGTGTTGTTTATTTCTTAGTTGCTGATGTGTTACCCTTTTTTTATTTCTGTCATATACTGCTTCCTCATATCTTTTGATTAATAAGCATATTTTGTGATGCAGAAATGGGGATCCATTGTTTTGATAATGACTCCTCTAGCTAATTGGTTGTTAGAGGCTGTTACAATTCCCATATGAACTGTTCTAGCTGGGTTTTTTTATATTTGTGGATAGGCATTCATTCCTTGATTAAAGTTGTGATTGGCAAAATTGTTAGATCCTCAGGCTTCTTCAAACAAGGTACTGATGTACTCTGCGCCAAGCTTTTACACTTCTTCTATGTTTGAGCCTATCAAATTGGGCAGTGATGGCTTGAGAACTGTAGTGATCTTACAAGATTCCTCAAAATTATAGTCTTGCAAGCTGATATGACACAAAATAGTAGAACCTCAATATTTAGTGAACAAATCCAAATTAGATATTTTCTCTTTAGAGTTTAGTTTAGACAAGCTAAGTGAATTTCGCAGTGTGATGATTAATTTGAATTGTATACTGTCTAAAGGTCAAAGGTTTCCTCTATGGTTGGCCTTGTGTGTGTGTGTGTGTGTGTGTGTGTGTGTGTGTGTGTGTATATATATATATATATATATATATATATGAATGTGTAAATGTGTGGATATTTCTCACCGTGGAAAATGCATCTTGTTTTGTTAAAGACATGAAATTGCTTCTTTTAAGGTTTTATTTTTACTTGGAATTTCAAAATTCAGGCTCAATAGACCTGTTAGATTTTTTAAAAAGATAAATGAGTTCAGCAAATTGTTTTGTTTCTATTCATTACAAAGAATTGGAAAAATTAGCTCTTCTTTGGTTCTTGTTTGTGCATATAAAAAAAAGAAGGTAATTCCTGTACTTCTCTGTTTCATACCTGATTTTTAATGCTTTGCTGTGTGGAGATAGTGTTATCTAAACCAACAGTTCTTTGGTAGTCATTTTTAGAAGGCCTGTTTCAGTTTTAGCAAGAGTTGCATGCATAACTTCAAAATTATAGAGGCTTATGAAAAATGGTAGTTAAGTCCATTTAACGTTTTATTTTTTAGTCTCGTAGGCTTGTTATGGTTAAAAAAGGAATCAAAAGTTACCATGATTAGCTTTTCTGAAAGGGACGTCATGCCTTCGCATACTAGTTTTTTTTTGTATTTCATTAAACTGTTAGCCCTATTTTGAATGATTGTATGCATTACTTGGGTATTTTCTTCTTAATTGATTTGGAAACCTTATATTTTCAGGCTATTTTTCATTTTGGCTTATGAGTATTTCTTTTAAGAAATGGGGCAAATTTTCTTCCTATGTTATTTTCTTTTGTTCTAGTGTGCTGTCAGCCAAGTAACATCACCCACACCAGCCACTACATGTGTCCAAATTATGCCTGAAAACTCATATGGAAAAAGATTGCATTTTGAACTACTATTTTGGGACAACTCAGTCCTTCGATTATAGAGAGTTGAAGACAAGGATCTACTACTAGTTTTTGCATCGCCACAAGAGGATCCTATTGCACCCAATTGCTTGAACGTTATGGCAGGTCAAAAATCACTAGATGTGAAACACAACCAGTCCCTTCCATTATGTTGATCAGTTTTTCAAGAAGGGGAGTGGATTGGTCATACGGAGGATGATTCTGAGCATGGCTTCACACATGGAGCAGTCCCTAGACATTCTTCATGCACATATGGTGACGACTGATGGAGATCCCTGAATTTCATTGGGAATGGAAGCAGAAGAGATTGATGGGTGGTTCAGCACCGTTGAGTGGGTGGTCAACATCAAGAAGGGCATTCCAGAGAGACAGGTACCTTAGCCGCATCGAGATTTCGAGGCGAGGCCCGAAATTAGTGGCGTACTTTGATACATCGGTGACAAGAGACAAATGAGCCTCCAATTCAGACATGGGAGGAAATGAAAAGGGTACTTGGGTGGGAGTTGATTCCATCACCACCACCATCAGTTCGTCGTGTTGTCAGTCTGTCTACTCCTGTTAGGTCAGTAGTGAGATGCATTTGGTGTGGTATGCTTGATCACAACATGTGGAGTTGTCCGACTCGATGTCCACCACCACCTATTGCCACCACCATTGATGTTGGGGATGACAAGCACCCGGATTGTCAGGTTTTCGTAGAGGAGACCATTATTCTAGAGCCAGGCATGGGCGATGGTGAGATTAGCACTAGCGAGACTGGCAATGCTAGTGGTGGACCGGTTGTTCATAGTGATAAGGCCGACATTGATGGTCATGTTGTAGAGCACTTTGAGTTTGAACCTATTGTAGAGATCACAGACACAGAGCCCTTGGATATGACAAAGATTACAAATGAGAAGGCTACAGATGAAGATGAGGTGCATGAGGACACATATATTACAAATGGCCCTATAGTCGCTGATATGATATTGGCAGATGTCGATCATGTTGAGATTGTACTGCCTATGGCGTGTACAACAGGTTGGCATGGAGGGCCACTACTTCTCAATCATTTTCAGTCGATCAATGGATTGAGCCATATTGCCACTACTCCATTTTGTCGTATTTGTCAAGATGGGCTATTTTAGATGATTTTTACCATGGTTGATTTTGATGGTCTTGTAATCCTACCGAGAGAGTGAGTCATTTATGTCTTTGACCCTGGAGGACACTTCCTCTTGGTGAGCTGGTGGGGGAACTCGAGGACGAGTTCTTTCAAGAAGGGGAGTGTGATGCAAGAGCATCCCTTCGCCCATCAACCTTGACATTGCTCTAGTAGTATAGTTGTTGTTGTCCTTTGTGTTACTTGTGTTACGTGGGATTTTACATGTCTATTTGTGTCTCTGCATCTTAGGAGGGGTATTTTGGTTATTTTTCTAGTACTTGTGACATTTTAGGCTTTTTGAATTAGAGAGGCTTCTATTAGTCATTTTACATTGTAATTACCTATAAAAGGCCATTTCCCACCATTGATAACTAGACCTTAATTTGAATTAGAATTAGAAAAGAGAGTTTTCTCTACATCTTGGATCTAGTACATTTTGGAGGGAAAATCTCTAGCGAAAGGGGGTTTTCTTGTGTATCTTTCATGGGGAAGAAGATTTACAAGTTGATTTCTACAGCCTCTCTTTTATTCCAGCCTATTACTCCTTGTAAATCAAATATTTATCTTTGCTCGTGGAAGATCTTGCGTCTCCTCGTAAGATCTGGAATCAATTTCAAGAAAACGTATCGAGAAGAACTCGAATTTCCAGAGTCTCTCCCGAAATTTAAAATTTCTGGAAATTTCGAAGCCTCTGCACATTTTCGCTACATTAATTTTCCTTCCCGTTTGAATAATCGTGCATCACGACCATTTGATGTTGTTCATTCTGATATTTGGGGCCATATGCGGCTTACGAGTATTTCAAGCTTTGCATATTTTGCGACTTATTTGGATGATCATTCTCATATGACTTGGTTATATTTTCTTAAGGATAGGTCTGAATTCTTAGTTGTTATTTAGTCTTTTCATAAATAAATTGAAGTGCAATTTAATTCTCCTATTCGTATCATACAATTTGATAATGCTCTTGAATATGTTAAAGGTGAGCTTCAACATTTCTATGAGACTAATGGAATTATTCATCAGACTTCTTAGAGTGACACCCCATAACAAAATGGGGTAGCTGAAAGGAAGAATCGACACTTGTTAGATGTGACTCGCACTTTATTGATTACTATCCATGTCCCGAAGATGGTTTGGGGGACGTTATATTAATCGCTTGTCATTTAATCAACTGCCCTCCTTCATTTTTCTTAAAAAGTCGAACACCTATTTCTGTCCTTTTTCCATCTAGATCTGCCTTTGAGTTACTTCCGCGTGTTTTTTGGTGTGTGGCCTATGTACATGTGTTGGGTCCCGGGACTGATAAATTGTCTCCCCGAGCAACTACATGTATTTTTGTTGGTTATTCTCCCCGAGCAACTACATTAGCAACTCAGAAAGGATATAAGTGCTGAAATCCTATTTCACAAAAAATACATTGTGAGTGCTAATGTCACTTTTTTTAGGGGACATCTTTTCTCTCCAACAGATCAAAGACCTACCCTTGGACCTTGTTCGTGTGCTCGGGATGAGAATGGATCTGTCGATGTTCCCATTCTTATTCCTGTGCAAGTGTCTGGGCAGGCACTGCAGGTGTTCAACAACAGCATAAGGCTCCTATTCCTATGCAGGTGTCTAATCAGCCACTCCAGGCATCTCGACAACAACATCACACGCTTCCAGACATTCCCCTATAGCTAAATCTCCTAACCCATCTCCATCTTCATTTGATGGCCCTCTCCCTCCCAATCTACCTATAGCATGGCGTAAACGTACTCGTTCATGTACTGCTACTTGTTATACTCTTTCTCAGTTTATTTCTTTTTCTTAATTATCTAATTCATTTCGTCAGTTTGCCTTTTTCCTTGTCTACTTTGTTTGTTCCTAAAAATTTATAGTAGGCTCTTTCATCTTCTGAGTGGAAGCGGGCAATGAATGAATAGATATCGGCTCTTCATTTGAATCATACTTGGGATCTATCTGATCTGCCTTCTGGTAAATATGTTTATTGGTTGTCGTTAGGTCTATACCGTCAAGTACCAGCCTGATAGATCTCCATTAAGAGGTTGAAGGCCAGGTTGGTGGCCAAAGGATATACTCAAATTTTTGGAGTGGCTTACCTTGAGACCTTTTCACCAGTTGCTCATCTTAATTCCATCTGAGTTATTCTTTCAGGTGCAATATCTTTTTTATTGGCCGCTATCTCAGCTTGATGTGAAGAATGCATTTCTCAATGGAGATCTGCAGGAGGAAGTATATATGGAGCAATCTCCAGGTTATGTTGCTCAAGGGCAGTTGTCTAATATAGTATGGCGATTAAAGAAGTCGCTTTATGATCTCATGTAGTAGCATTATTGGGATGAAGAGAACATCATCAGATCACTCGGTATTTGTGAGGCGTTAGACCAGTGGTATGATAGGATTGGTGGTGTATGTGGATGTTATTATTATTACTGGTAATGATATTGTCGCGATTCATGACCTAAAGAGTCATCTTAGCAGACACTTTAGAATTAAAGATCTTGGCCCGCTGCAATATTTTATAGGCATTGAAGTGGCAAAGTCGAAAAGTAGTATTTGTCTCTCTCAAAGGAAGTATGTGACGCAGGGAGCATGGAGCAACAACACCAAGATGAAGATCAACACAAGAAGCAACTAAAATAATCTCGTGGGGGTTTGAAAACACGTGCCACGGTTTGGAGAAAAACTCCACTCTAACACGTGAAAGGAGCCACACTCTTTCACCCATGTGAAAGAGCCAATACTCTCTTCACAAGTGATATCCCAAAAATAAACTTTATTCAATCTCTCTTTCTTTCCTCATGCCATTACATAATATAGAGAGTCAAAATCTAAGAATAGCAACCCTAAATACTTGCCTAACAATTATTCTCCATCTTCTATCTAAAGCAACAAAAATAAAAGCAAGAAATATGACTAAGATAATCCTAAAATAGTAATCCCGTAATAAACACTTACCATGTCCTAAAACTGCCTATAACTTAGCCAAATCAAGTCAAAATCGCATAATCTTGGGCTATTTAGATAGATAATCGAAAACCTTTTCTAAAAATACCAAAATCAAGCTAAATAGACAAGTTTTGACGCCCCAAAAAAATACTACAAATAAAATGACGAAAATAGGATATAAAAATAAAAGATTTGATCAACACCATTCGTTCTGCATCATTCACCCCCGCTTGAAATAAACTCGACCTCGAGTTTAAGCCACTATCCTGAAAATTTAATTATTAAATGCCGCATCAATCTTCTATTCTTCATTCCCCCTTTTTTTTTTTTTTTTTTTTTTGTGAACCCTTACACAACTCTTAGCCAGGAAAAGGCCTCTCGAAGGCACTCTCAGATCCATGGGTGTCTTCTCATGGATGTGGGCTTCGAGTAATGTTGATTGTGTAAAAGTCTTCACTTGTTGTTGGTGTTCTTCGTTCACCGTGGCTAGATCAGGCTTGCTGACGTTAGGTGCAACGACTTTTTCATCCCGTCATGCATTTGTCAGGGATCCCTTGTGCTCTTATACCAACTGACGCAAGGAGCGTGGAGCCGCAACACAAGATGGAGATCAACATAAGAAGCGACTAAAATAATCTCATGGGGGTTTGAAAACCCATGCCATGGTTTTGAAGGAAAACTCCAATATAGAACGTGAAAGGAGCCAAGCTCCCCACCCATGTGAAAGAGCCAATGCTCTCTTCACAAGTAATGTCCAAAAAATAAACTTTATTCAATATCTCTTACTTTCCTCATGCCATTACATAATATAGAGAGTCAAAATCTACGAATAGCAACCCTAAATACTTGCCTAACAATTATTCTCCATCTTCTATCTAAAGCAATAAAAATAAAGCAAGAAATATGACTAAGATAATCCTAAAATAGTAATCCTGTAATAGACACTTACCATATCCTAAAACTGCCTATAACTTAGCCAAATCAAACCATAATCGCATAACCTTAGGCTCTTTAGATAGGTAATCGAAAAACCTTTCTAAAAACATAAAAATCAAGCTAAATAGACAAGTTTTGACGCCCCAAAAGAATACTACAAATAAAATGACGAAAATAGGAAATAAAAATAAAAGATTTGATCAACGCCATTCGTTCTGCATCAGTATGTGACAGACTTACTGGAGGGAAGGGGATATTAGTGACTAAACCAGTGGATGTTCCAATGGATCCTAATGTGAAACTTGATCGTGAGCAAGGTAAATTATTGGATGACACGGGGAGATATAGAAGATTGGTAGGAAAGCTGATATACTTGACTATTACGAGGCCTGATAATACCTTTGTTGTTGGCATGGTTAGCTAGTTCATGCATGCTCCGAGACAACCACATATGGATGTAGTGTACCCGATACTCACATACCTAAAGAGTTCGCTTGGAAAAGGTATTACGTTTAGACCTTTCGGAAGAATAGATATTATATGATATTCTGATGCAGATTGGACTAGAAATAAGTGAGATAGAATATCAACATTAGGTGTTTTTACTTTTGTGGGAAGAAATCTAGTCACTTGGAGGAGTAAGAAACAAAATATTATGGCTAGATCGATGATAAAGTTAAGTACAGAGCTATGGCTCACACTGCATGTGAGATGATGCGGGTTAAATCTCTACTGGATGAGATTGGTATTCCTAGTCGTTTGCTGATGAGTATGATGTGTGATAATCCAGCAGCCATTTATATTGCTAACAATCTAGAATTTCATGAGAGGACGAAACACATCGAAGTTGGCTGTCACTTTATTAGAGAGGTTGTGGCTAAGAAGATTGTGATGCCACATGTGAAACTAGAGGATCAATTGAGTGATGTATTCACCAAAGCTATGGGTGTAAGTCATTTTCAGTCCATATGTATCAAGCTGGGCATGACTAATATCTATGCTCCAACTTGAGGGGGAGTGTTAAGAATATGTATAGAGTAGATTTGTCTTTTCACTTATTAGGTTAGCATAGATATAAATAGTAACCCTTGAAACCCCTAAGAAAAAAGATCACCCGTTCTGCCATCTATCTATCTCTCTCTCTCTCTCTCTCTCTCTCTCTCTCTCTCTCTCTCTCTCTCTCTCTCTCTCTCTCTCTCCCTCTCTCTCTCTCTCTCTCAACAGTATACAACCCTTACTTTAAGGCCCTGTTTGTTTTGGATTTTGAGAATTGATTGCGAGTCCAAGACCGATTATCGTGCTCAAATTTAGGCCCTGTTCAATTTATATTTGGAATCCAAATATGATGATTGGACTCAAAATTGCGTTTAATTTGAAATCCAATAATCAGTACAGGACACAAATTTGATTCTCAAATTTTAAAACGAACAGGGCTTCCGTTTAATTTTGAGTTCAATAATCAGTTGTGGACTCATAATTAGTTCTCAAAATCCAAATCAAACGGCCTTAAATATAAGCCCTTATAAGGCATTGCCTTCTCTTTTAGACTAATTAGTAAATCACTAGTCAGTATATTTGTGGAATTCATTGTATCAATGTCCATTAGACCTTCTAAGTATACCCTACTAATATAACTTATTAGTATGTATCAACAGGTATAAGTGAAGGTATAAATGAAGTGCTCATTTATCCCTCCTAAGTAACAAACAAGCATCTAGGGATTGAACCTCTAGCTCAATGGTCAAGGCTCTCTTGTTCGACAGCTTACCTACGAAAAACGAGGTAACAAGCATCTATACAGGGAGAAATTATACGTGCCCGACCGTCAATTCCGGTGTGTGTGGTACGTCAAAAGTGCCGCCCTTGATATTTTATCTAACAGCAGTAGTGATAGCCCAAGGGCTCAACAAGTACTCCTATTGAATTGTTTTGATGATTAACAAACTCAATTTGTTATAAAGGTTTTATACACTAATAATTTCCATTGGCAAAGTTATGATGTTCACAGTGTACCATCCTCAAGAGTGCATGACAAGGATCAACTCAAGCACAAGAATGGCAAATCAACTCAAGCACAAGAATGGCAAATCAACTCAAGAACAAAAATGGCAAATCAACTTAAAAGTTCAAGCTTGGCTCAAGCATCAATGGAGTTGAGTGAAGACATGTCAAAGCCCCTACAAGGTGCCAACAAGATTGAAGACCAAGTAAATTTAGAATGTAAATGGTCCTTAATGCTTAGTCTAGGTCTATGGTACAAAGGAGAGTTAAAATCAACCTAGATAGAATTTAATGGGTTTGTGAATGTTCATAGTGGTGTCACAACATTTTTGGACCCTCATGACATTCCATTTATCTTAAAAAATCAAAGTTCCAAAAGCCCAAACAAAAACAGCAAAAATATAAGGAAATTCTGCTGTTCGTAGGCTTCTCGGAACTCCGAGAATAAGCTCGGAGCTCGGAACTCCGAGAAAATTCTCGGAGCTCCGAGAATTGTTCCAGGTTCAAAAATTATGTCGCTCGGAGCTCCGAGCCCGGAGTCCGAGACGACCGTTGGGGAGCGAAATTTTGTGTTTTCTTTGCCCTCCCTATATATATGAACCTAGGGACTCTTGGGCTTTTCACCTAAGGATTTTACAAAGATTTCAAGAGCACTAAAAGCCACTCATTCTCCTTATCTTGAAGATCTTCACTCTCCATCTCTCTCTTGTGCCATTTACCTTAGATTATTCTTGAGAGACCTTAGGACCTTCATTTGTTCATCTTGTTCTTGTGAGAGTGAGTGAGCTTTACCTTAAATTAGCCTATCTAGAGGCAAGCAAGCCTTTTCATTTCATCTTCTTTGTATTTGGCACAAAGGGCGCCGTAGAAGACCCTTGGAGCGTGGAGCTCGATTTGTACAAGGCGGAAGGAACGCCGTATTTAAGTTCTTTGGAAAAGATAGTGGAATCCTCAAGGAGAGTAACTTGAGAAGAGTGGAGTAGGTCTTGAGCTAAGACCGAACCACTATAAAAATCTTTGTGTCAAAGCTTCTTTGCCTCTTCACCTCTTTTTGTGTCGTAAGTTTTCACCATTGCTTTGAATACTATTTTTGATTTCCTATTAAATCTAAAACTAGTGCAATCTAAGTTTTCAAAATTCTTAAAATTTGAAAAGAAACCCAATTCACCCCCTCTTAGGTTGCTAAGTGGAATTTCACTTGGTACCATAGGCTCTTACATAGGAATTCTCTTTGAAAACCTACAAGGGAAAGATTCAAATGGCAACCTTTTCTCATAGCAATGAGGGGCAATCCACCACTAGCCTCCCTTCTTCAATGGCTCAAACTATCCATATTGGAAAGCTAGAATGAGAGTGTTTTTAAAATCTTTGGATTTTGATGTTTGGAGAAGTATCCAAAATGGATATAATGAACCCAGTGTTGATATGGAACTATGGGATGAAAATGAAAGAAGAGAATCCACTATCAATGCAAAAGCAATGAATGCCTTGATTTGTGCCTTATCTCCCGAAGAGTTCAATCGAGTTTCTACTCTTGAAACCGCTAAGGAGATTTGGGATATGCTAGAGATAGCTCATGAAGGGACAAATCAAGTGAAAGAGTCCAAGATGAATCTTCTCTTTAGAGAGTATGAGCTATTCATGATGGACCCAAATGAAACCATTGCCGAAATGCATACTAGGTTCACAAACATAACAAATGGGTTGAGATCCTTAGGTAAACAATTGTCTAGCAAGGACTTAGTTACCAAAATACTTAGGTCTTTACCTAAATATTGGGATCCCAAGGTCACCGCCATTGAAGAAGCAAAAGACGTATCAAAAATGGGCTTAGAAGACTTAATAGGTTCCTTAATAACTTTTGAAATGGTTTTAAAAGGAAGAGAAACCTTAAACAAACAAAAGGAAGATACAAAAAGGAAAGGAATAGCTTTCAAAGCAAGAGTTGAGAGTGAAGAGGAAGAGAGTGAAGAAGACACACAAGAGATTCAAGAAATTTCTCAAATTCAAGAAAGGAGGCAACTCTAGCCAAGGAAAAAATAGGCCTTCAAACAAAGAGGAGATGAGATGCTATAAGTGCAACAAGGTTGGTCATATACGGCCAAATTGCCCACTCATCAACAACAATGACAAGGATAGGAAGAATAGAAGACATGGCAAAAAGGCTTTGTGTGCGGCGGCTTGGGATGAAGGGAGTGCTTCATCCGGAAATGAATCCAACGGAAAGGATGAAGATGACCTTTGCTTCATGGGACTCGCCGATGTAACACAAGATATCTCCTTATCCGAGGTAAATAATGTTGATGATATATCTCATGAATTCTCTAATGATGAACTAATTTTTGCTTGTGAAAAACTTCATGAAAATTTGGATTTACAACTCGCCAAAAACAAAACAATGAAAAAGTCCTTACAAAATGTCACTAGGGATTTTGGGTTCATGAAAAAGGAATTCGATTTGCAAACCAATACAAGTGAAAAATTGATTTTGGAAAACAAAGCTTTGAATGAAGAAGTAGACAAATTAATCTTTGAAAACAAAAGCTTAAAAGAAGAAAATGAGAAACTTGTTTTGAAATGCAAAGAACTTGATTTAACATTTAAAAAATTCTCATGTGGCAAAAATAAACTAGATGAAATTCTTGAAAATAAGCTTGTCTCTCTAGAAAAAAATGGTCTTGGTTACCAACCCTTTTCTAAAGGAAAAGCCTCATTCAAAAATAAAGTTATAGGAAATTTCTCCCACATCCATGCAAACACTAGTGCTTTTATTCCCACTTGTCACTATTGTGGTAGAATAGGACACTTAAGGTTTGCATGCAATGTTAAGAAATCAAAAGCAACAAAATTTATGTGGGTTAAAAAGAATGAGCTTTATGATGTTGCTAACCTTGAAGGACCCAAGAAAAAGTGGGTACCTAAAACTTCAACATGAGCTTTGTTTCTTGTAGGTGTGCTTGAAAGGTAAACCCTCAAAGGACAAGTGGTTCTTGGATAGCGGTTGCTCAAGGCACATGACGGGAGATGTATGCAAGTTCACCATGAGTCATCAAGGAAATGTCACCTTTGGGGATGATACAAGAAGCAAAATCCTCGGTGAAGGTACCATTAAAATTAAAGACATTAAGGTTGAACATGTTTTGCTCGTTGACGGTCTTTCATTTAATTTGATAAGCATTAGTCAACTATGTGATCTTGGTCACAAAGTTCTTTTTGAAAAAGATAGATGTAAAATTTTGAATTCTAAGAATAATGAAGTTGAATTTGTTGTATATAGAGATGGCAATATGTATTCATTAGCATTAGAAGACCTTGAAAATCAAAACATCCAATGTCTCTCCGCCATGGATGATAACCCTTGGTTATGGCATAGGAGACTTGGTCATGCTCATATGGATTTAATTTCAAGATTATCTTCTAAGAATCTTGTGAGAGAGTTACCTAAACTCAAATACATTAGAGATAAAGTTTGTAGTGCTTGCATTCATGGAAAACATGCTAAAGACTCTTTTAAACCCATAAGTGTATTATCTACCTCTTGTCCACTCCAACTCCTTCACATGGACCTATTTGGTCCCATGAAGACTAGTAGTAGAGGAGGCAGTAGATATGTATATGTAATTGTTGATGACTACTCTAGATTCACTTGGGTGTTGTTTTTAACTAGTAAAGATGAAACCTTCAAGAAATTTCTCAACTTGTGCAAGCGAATTCAAAATGAACAAGGGGTTTTCATAAATGAAATTAGAAGTGATCATGGAACCGAGTTTGAGAACATTGAGTTTGATACATTTTGTAATGAAAATGGAATCAAGCACAATTTCTCGGCTCCAAGAACTCCCCAACAAAATGGGGTAGTTGAAAGGAAAAATAGATCACTTATTGAAATGGCTAGAACCATGTTAAATGAGCACAATGTTCCAAGAAACTTTTGGGCGGAAGCCGTTCACACGGCTTGCTATATTTTAAATAGAGTGCTCATTAGACCTCACCTTAACAAAACACCTTATGAACTATGGAGTGGAACACTCCCCAAAGTTAGCTATTTCAAAGTTTTTGGTTGTAAATGTTTTATATTAAACATGAAAGACACCTTGCACAAGTTTGATTCAAAATCCGATGAAGGTATCTTCTTAGGCTATTCAACCCATAGGCTTATAGAGTCTATAACAAAAGAACTCAAATTGTGGAAGAATCCGTGCATGTCAAATTTGATGAGTCATTTGAACCTCCTAAAGTCATTAATGAAGATGATGACGGTGTCAATCTTCTAGAGCCTCATAGCCAGCCAAGTAGAGTCTATTATTCAACCCTTAGAAAATCTTGATTTAAAAGGCCAACATATAGAAGAACTTAAAGTAGAAAGTCTTCCTAAACATAGTAGAATCATGTCTAGTCACCCTTCTACTCAAATCATAGGTGAAACCTCACAAGGAGTTAAGACAAGATCTCACTATAAGAATGTTTGTGCCAACATGGCCTTTATCTCCCAAATAGAACCCAAATCCATAAAAGAAGCTGAAAAGGATGAATTTTGGATGATTGCTATGAATGAGGAACTAAACCCATTTGAGAGAAACCAAGTATGGAGGTTAGTTCCTAGGCCTAGTGATCACCCGGTTATTGGGACTAAATGGGTGTTTAGAAACAAACTCGATGAGCATGGAGATATTCAAAGGAATAAAGCTAGATTAGTAGCCCAAGGTTACAACCAAGAGGAAGGTATCGATTATGATGAGACCTTTGCTCCGGTTGCTAGATTGGAAGCCATAAGGATGCTACTTGCCTTTGCATCCCATAAAAACTTTAAGTTGTATCAAATGGATGTGAAGAGTGCATTCTTAAATGGGTATATTATGGAGGAAGTTTATGTTGAACAACTTCCCGATTTTGAGGATTTCAAATACCCTAATCATGTATATAGGTTGGACAAAGCCTTGTATGGTCTAAAGCAAGCTCCTAGAGCTTGGTATGAGAGGCTCAGCTCCTTCCTATTAGAGAGTGGCTTTCAAATGGGCACCGTTGACAAAACCTTGTTCATTAAAAGAAAAGAAAAAGATATGCTTATTGTTCAAGTCTATGTAGATGACACAATATTTGGTGCTACCAATGATAAGATATGTGAAGAATTCGCACAATCCATGCAAAAAAAGTTTGAGATGAGTATGATGGGAGAGCTTACCTATTTCCTAGGACTTCAAATCAAACAATGTAAAAATGGAATTTTCATCAACCAAGAGAAGTATACTAAGGAACTCCTTAAGAAATTTGGCATGGATAGCTCCCAAATCAAGCCAACTCCTATGAGTACTTCCACCAAATTAGAAAATGATGAAATTGGCAAACCGGTTGATGAGAAAAAGTTTAGAGGAATGATAGGTAGTCTATTATATTTGACCCCTAGTCGGCCGGATATAATGTTTAGTGTGTGTATTTGTGCTAGGTTTCAATCGGCTCCTAAAGAGTCTCATTTGAGTGCCGTTAAGAGGATATTCAAATACCTCAAAGGAACTCCCTCTTTAGGTTTATGGTATGAACGATCGAATGAGTTCAATCTAGTAGGATTTTCGGACGCCAACTTTGCCGGTTGTAGAATTGATAGAAAAAGCACAAGTGGCACTTGTCAATTCCTTGGAAGGTCTCTGGTGTCTTGGTTTAGCAAAAAACAAAACTCGGTAGCCTTGTCTACTACTGAAGCAGAATATATTGCGGCCGGCGCTTGTTGTCCACAAATCCTATGGATGAAGAACACTCTCATGGACTACAATCTTGCATTTAGTAATGTTCCAATCCATTGCGATAATACAAGTGCCATCAACTTGACCAAAAATCCAATTCAACATTCTAGAACTTAGCACATAGAGGTAAGGCATCATTTCTTAAGAGATCATTCTCAAAAAGGGGATATTGAAATTAAGTACATCCACACCAATGAACAATTGGCGGACATCTTCACAAAACCCCTTAATGAGGATCGATTTTGTGACCTTAGGAGTGGACTTAACATTTGGAGTCTAGATCAAGTAAAAGAGTTTGCACATGAAGCATGAATAGAAGACACAATTATCTTTGTATATGTCTATATATATCTCATATTTTGATTGTGACTACATGGTTTTAGATGATCCAACCCTAACTCTAAAAATCACTCAATTGGTACCCATAGCCCACTTCATTTCAAGGGGGAGTCGGTACCATCACCCTAAATTAAGATACCTAAAACTCTGGCCATGCGCCATCATCTACACCCTCGGTAAGTCATCTGCGTGTTCATGCATTGTATCATGGTTAAGTTGCAATTCGAAATATCACATGTAACTATGTTCTCCTCACATTTAATTTAATTCAAAAAAAAAAATTCTCGGAACTCCGAGAAAATGGACAGAGGGCTCTGGAGCGTTTCTCGGAACTCCGAGATTTCTTCCAGATTGTCCTCGGAGCTCCGAGAAAATTTCTCGGAACTCCGAGAATCGGACAGTAGAAAAATAAAAAAATTGCGTGTGTTCTCGGAACTCCGAGAATCGGACAGTAGAAAAATAAAAAAAATTGCTTGTGTTCTCGGAACTCCGAGAATATTTCTCGGAGCTCCGAGAATCGGGCCAGGAGCGTTAAAACCCCTGGACCCGGTTCATTTTTACTTATTTTTCTCTCCTCTTTCCCTCTTCATTCCATTTCTCCTCAAACCCTACCTCCATTTTCGTTGTTTTTCTTCCTTTTTCTCCCTACATCTTCCTCCACAACTCTCTTCTCCCTTCAAAATCCCTCTCTTCTTCCCAAAAACCTTTTTTTTTCTTAAAACCCTAGAATTTCACCCCTTTTTCGTTCTTTCCTTCTTCCCTTCTCCATTTCTTCTACTTTCCTCCATTATAGGGCTATTCTCTCTTTTTACACCATTATTCTTCTCTATTTCCCTCTATTTCTCTCTAATTCTCTTTATTTCTCTCTATTTCTCACAATTTCTTTCATTTTAGGGCTCTCTTCTCTTCTTTATTTTTCTCTCCACTCACATCCTTGTCTCACCATGCCTCCTAAAACCAAAAATCTCAACATTGGAGGCTCCTCCCAAGCTGCAGATCCCGAATACGTTTCTGAAGAAGTTCCTGAGGAAGAAGGCGAAGGCGAAGGTTGTGGCGGCCGAGGTTATGCCCAACTCATTTTTCACTGGGGATAAGGCCAAGAAACTCTGGGCCGACGTCGGCACTAGGGGCATCCTCACCGGCAGGTACATTGATCCCCCTATCCTTCAACATTTTGATTTACAGGCCAAATTTGATGCCCTCCATTGGACACCCATCCTTCACCTCAATGAACCAGTATACCCTCGATTGGTGCGTCTCTTCTACGCCAATCTCACAATTTCTCCTTCCTTCTTCAAAATTGAATCCAAAATCAAGAAAACAGTCATCAAACTCAACCATCACACCTTTGCCACTCTTCTTGGGATTACCTCTGATGGCCTCACACACTATTTATGGCCGGAAGATGGGACACATTCACTTGATGATATCGATCATGACACGGTCTATGGTCGGATTACGCCGCGCTACCGCTCAAATATGCCCGTCCAATCCGCCGACCTCATTCCGGTAGCACGCATGCTTCACAATTTCATGTACCACATCTTCATCCCTCGTGCTGGGATGCGTGAAGCCCTCATACCTTTAGAGGCCTATCTTATCTACAGCATCCTCGAGGGCCCCCAGCTTTGTCTGCCGTACATCATGTTCCGCTTCATGTTTCAGACCCCTGGCCGCTACCGCTCTTCGTTGCCCTATGGCATGGTCCTCACCCGTGTCTTCCGTCACTTTGGCATCACCTTGGATGGAGAACTGACCATGACTCCGACTGCCCCGTTTGACGTTCAGACCTTTAACCGCATGGCTCTGAATCAAGCAGCAATTGAGGTTGATTCTGACGATGAAGGCGGCTACGAAGCCGAGGCCCAGGCTGCACCAGCACCCCAGCCATCACAGGATACCTCTCAGTTCTGCACTCGCCAGGATTTGGCTCACATGCAGGAGGCTATTGAGCGATCCATGGCCTCATAGTTCGCGCAGCTGTCTACCCATGTCGACTCTGAGATTTCTGCTCGCTTCCAGAACCTGACTACCCATGTTGATGACCAGTGGACCGCCTATTATCGCTTCCTCTCCGGTGAGCAGTGGGGCCAGGCGCCGGGCAGCTCTTCTCATCAGCCACCGCCTCCTCCGCCTCAGTAGATGGCTCGAGTTCTCTGATGTTGGCTCTTGTTTTTGCTCAGATTTCTATTTCTATTCGGCGTATCTATCTGTTCTATTTTGTATCGATAGTCTTTGGACTATACGTTGGTTGTATGGATTTTTTTTTGGATGTATTAGGTTTATCTACATCTGTCACTATTATGATGTGTCATGAATGCTATGTACGCTGACTGATTGTATGCACTTTTCTGTATGCCATTTCACATCCTCTATATATTTATATATATATATATATATATATATATATATATCTCTTTTGTTTTCTGTGCGGTGTGCTTTTATGTTCCATTCTTTTTGCTTGCATACATTGTATTATGCCTACTCTCTCTATAGCATTACATGTTACTTGTTCATTTGCTCTCACCTACCCTCACTCCTTTTGTTCCACCTTTTTGGTGATGACAAAAGGGGGAGAATATTTGAGCTCCCAATGCATATATTAAGGGGGACCAAAGCTCTATGCTTAAAATTTTGCAATCAAATTTTCATCCTTAAAGTAATGCCTCAAATGTTCAATTAAATCAAACTCTTAGGGGGAGCCCAAAGTGTTTTATTCATCTCTAAAGGGAGAGCTCCTACCCTAAAACAAATTATGTTTGTCATCATCAAAAAGGGGGAGATTGTTAGCCCAAGGGTTCAACAAGTACTCCTATTGAATTGTTTTGATGATTAACAAACTCAATTTGTTATAAAGGTTTTATACACTAATAATTTCCATTGGCAAAGTTATGATGTTCACAGTATACCATCCTCAAGAGTGCATGACAAGGATCAACTCAAGCACAAGAATGGCAAATCAACTCAAGCACAAGAATGGCAAATCAACTCAAGCACAAAAATGGCAAATCAACTTAAAAGTTCAAGCTTGGCTCAAGCATCAATGGAGTTAAGTGAAGACATGTCAAAGCCCCTACAAGGTGCCAACAAGATTGAAGACCAAGTAAATTTAGAATGTAAATGGTCCCTAATGCTTAGTCTAGGTCTATGGCACAAAGGAGAGTTAAAATCAACCTAGATAGAATTTAATGGGTTTGTGAATGTTCATAGTGGTGTCCCAACATTGTTGGACCCTCATGACATTCCATTTATCTTGAAAAATCAAAGTTCCAAAAGCCCAAACAAAAACAGCAAAAATATAAGGAAATTCTGCTGTTCGTAGGCTTCTCGGAACTCCGAGAATATTCTCGGAGCTCCGAGCTCGGAACTCCGAGAAAATTCTTGGAGCTCCGAGAATTGTTCCAGGTTCAAAAATTATGTCGCTCGGAGCTCCGAGCCCGGAGTCCGAGACGACCGTTGGGGAGCGAAATTTTGTGTTTTCTTTGCCCTCCCTATATATATGAACCTAGGGACTCTTGGGCTTTTCACCTAAGGATTTTACAAAGATTTCAAGAGCACTAAAAGCCACTCATTCTCCTTATCTTGAAGATCTTCACTCTCCATCTCTCTCTTGTGCCATTTACCTTAGATTATTCTTGAGAGACCTTAGGACCTTCATTTGTTCATCTTGTTCTTGTGAGAGTGAGTGAGCTTTACCTTAAATTAGCCTATCTAGAGGCAAGCAAGCCTTTTCATTTCATCTTCTTTGTATTTGGCACAAAGGGCGCCGTAGAAGACCCTTGGAGCGTGGAGCTCGATTTGTACAAGGCGGAAGGAACGCCGTATTTAAGTTCCTTGGAGAAGATAGTGGAATCCTCAGGGAGAGTAACTTGAGAAGAGTGGAGTAGGTCTTGAGCTAAGACCGAACCACTATAAAAATCTTTGTGTCAAAGCTTCTTTGCCTCTTCACCTCTTCTTGTGTGGTAGTTTTCACCATTGCTTTGAATACTATTTTTGATTTCCTATTAAATCTAAAACTAGTGCAATCTAAGTTTTCAAAATTCTTAAAATTTGAAAAGAACCCAATTCACCCCCTCTTGGGTTGCTAAGTGGAATTTCAAGTAGCTTAAAAAGTCGAGCGTACCTTATAAAAACTCCTATACAGGAAATACTTTTCTAGGAAAAATTTTCACTTTATCTTATTTTTTAAACCAAACAATTAAGACCTTTTAGGAAAGTAATGGCAAAGAGAAGGTTTTACTAAGAAAGTCCTTTTAGTATGGAAATACAATTCCTTCCAAAAAAACATGCCCTAGAAAGCATTCACTTTTTCATATTTTTAATACCAAACAATTAAAAAGACCTTTTAGGAAAGTAATGGCAAAGAGAAGAATTTCCTAAGAAAGTCCTTTTTGTATGGAAAGACATTTCCTGCCAACCAAACAGGCCCTAGAACGGCTTAAGGTTTAAAATATCTATTATAAATAGATATTGATATATGAGAATAGTTTAATATCTATTATAAATATAGGGAAATGTTATCAGCACTACTGTATTTTGATGAGGGCACTCTTGACTTTATTAAAATTATGGTATGGCCCTCACCATAGGATGATGATGCAAACCGTCCATTAGATGGGCCACAGCCTAAATAGGTTGTGACTAAAAAATCATTTCCATAGGTTGATCCTAACCTCCGATCTGAATGTTAGAGGGTTGATCTTACTCCTCTATAGATCGGAGGGTTAGGATCAACCTATGGAAATAATTTTTTGGGCACAGCCTATTTAGGCTATGGCCCATCTAATTGACAGTTTGGGTCATCTTATGGTGCGGGCCATACCGTACTTTTAATAAAGTGAGGAGTGCCCTCATCAAAATACAGTAGTAGTGCTGATAACATTTCCACATTTCCCTAAATATATTGATAAGGGAATTGCTAGCGTCCATCGCAAAAGGCATTTCGTGGCTGACAGACCACCTCGTTAATGAAGACAACAACTTTTGTCTCCTTTGACGAGGAGGCTGGTCTGACGTGCAATAGACTAGCCGCAAAATGCTTTTTGGGATGGACCCTAGCAATTCCCTATTGATAAATATCTATTACAGATATCAAGGGTGGTACCTCTACCGTATAGTGTTAGGCCTTAGACCGTATAAAAGCTGAGAATAGATACTATGGATAGGTAACTGAAAACATAAATAAATTTAGGCTAGCTATATCAGCACTACCTTGCTTTTTTTATAGTGAGGCTAACACACCTCGTTTTCCATTCTTTAACTAGCAGTCAAAGGCTATTATAATTCCCAAAAGTCTCTCAGCTGCCAATTAAAAGGTATTAAATAAGGTGAGTTCGCCATCAAAACCTGGTCTTTCGGATATTATATACTAGCCTAAATTTATAATTATTGGATGGGATTCGCTCGGAGGAAAGCCATTTTGTGCCCCTCTGCATGTGATCACAGCCACCTATGCTGACTTTGTGGCAGATTTTGTCTTATTCATTAACTTGGCTGTCATCACATGCAAAGGACATTTGAGAAATGGCTTTCAGCCACGGTGGCCAGCAAATCCTGCAAGGGGCTATCGCAGAAGGCATTTTGCGGATGGGGCTGGTGCTGTGAGAGAAGCCACATCAAATGAATCAAATGAAATGGACAAAATCTGCTGAAAACTAAGCCTGTGTGGCTGATCCCATCCTATCCCCGAAATGCCTTGCGCGATGGTCGCTACCATATGCGGGTGTCCTTTTGTACTATTCTTGTCCTTGGATTTAAGTAGGGTAATGGTGTAAGTAATCAACATGGTGGAAACAAGCCTCGGATCTACATGAAACTAATCTCGAAAATTAGTGGTAAGTAGTTATTGGTTGTCAACCTTGTAGAGTAGTGGTAATTGGTGTCATTACAAATATATAGGGAGAGAGAGAGAGCATCATACCCAAGAAATCTAAGCAAAAAACTACCTTTTTTGCTTGGATTTTGTTGGGAGGAGACAATGGTGACACGTCACGAAACAAGCATTAGACAACAAGGAGACATCCCTATTAGTCTCTATAGATTTTATTCGTTTAATGGCAACAAAACAGATACTTTTATGATGAAGCATTAAAAACCCAAGCAAAATCATGCAAAGAAAAGTCAGGCTATTGTGCAGCCAACGAGAGTTAGAACGTCTAAAGAGGTGGTATTCTGATTCTACCCTAGTTCAAATGAAATTTTTATTGAAATTTTAGAATTAAATTTTTCATTTTAATTTTTTGCCATTCTGCTTATAGGGGAATCGGTTTAGGAATAGGAATAGGATGCGTGATTCCCAATTCCTAATTGCAAATAGGAAAACAATATGAGTTTTTGGGAGATAATATATTTTGACCATGCATGTTTTTCCGTCAAAATATTTGGGCACAAGAAAGTATTGTAGGGCCCACCTATTGGATGATCTAAATTGATGGGGGTAAAAATCGTCACCCATTTGGAAGCCGACACATGGCACATGAGAATCAAAGACACTAGGGCCAAAAGGAAAAGTACACACCTTTTCCAGCAACCCTAAAACTACGGCCTAAAGCTACAACTGCAAAAGGATAATCTTAGAAACAGAAATTCCGGGAAAGTCGGCCAATTAGAAAAGAGTCCCTAAGTGTCAACTTTCCTAATTGGCTGGGGACTCTTGCTCTATAAAAAGTGGACAAAGGCTCAAATGTATGGATTCTCTTCCAATTTTTTCCAATTATCTGAGCGTGCAGAGAGCTCAATTCATACATGTTGCCCTTTTTTACTTGGAAATCAAAGAACCTTACCGGAGTCCTGACTTTGGTGGCTTTCTGGCATTCTTCTATGCTCGTAGGTTTTGGAGCCATCTCAGCGCCGTCCATGTAGGTTGTAGATCTTTGGAAGGCTAGGATCATCCTATGGAGATAATTACCGTATTCTTAGTTGAACGTGTATTTCTATGGAGGTACATATCCCACCGACATATAAAAACTAGGGAAAACTATTAGAAACCCCTGGATCGAAACATATCTACAAGATTCCCCCCAAAATTTTAATAATTACCATTGATATAGTTTTGTGCGTGAAATATCTTTTTATTTTTTTCTTTTACCCATTTTACCCCTCATTATATTACCCTTAGAAATCCTTAAAATCTCTCCATCACTGAAAGGCAATATTAAATCCTTTGAAAATCTCCCTCTCTCAAACAAAGGCAACATCTCTCTCATGAGATTTTATATGGTGTAAGCTAGGATAGTCCATTATTTTTCAAAAAGTAATGTATGGGCTATGCCATAGGATTAGGGGTGTAAACGAGCCGAACCGAGCTTGGCCAGGCTCGGCTCGGCTCGTTAAGCTCACAAGTGAGGCTCGGGCTCGGCTCGGCTCAGTCAGGCTCGGCCAGGCTCGCGAGCCTTACCGAGCTCGGGTTATATTATGTTCACACCCCTCATCTTCCCTGAACAGCCCTACTAGTGTAATTTGACTACTTTTTTTACACTATGGGGGGTGGTCCTAGTAACAAATGGGGTTCCAAAAATGAAGTGACATATTTTGCCCCCCCCCCCTTTCACTCCATAGACAACCCTTTTAATGTATATATTAATATATAATATATGTATTTAAATATATTAAATTCTTAACGAGCCTTAACGAGCCGAGCTGAGCCGAGCCTGGCCTAACTCGGGCTGCTCGGCTCGGCTCGTTAAGGATTCGAGCCGAGCTCGAGCCGAGCTTTTTTCCAGCCGAGCTCGAGCGAGCTTCCGAGCCCGAGCCAAAATTGACACCCTTACATAAGATGATCCAAGCCGTTAATTTGATGGGCCACAATGTAAAACTACTTTACAAGCCACACCATAGATAATCCAAACTGTCCATTTGATGGGCCACAACGTAAATAGATTGTGGCCCAAAAATCATTTCCATAGAATGATCGGAACCCTCCGATCTATAGAAGGTTCCTTAATATGCAATTCCTCTATAGATCAAAGGGTTGGGATTATCCTATGGAAATTATTTTTGGGCCACAACCTATTTACTTTGTGGCCCATTAAATGGACAGTTTGGATCATCCTATAGTGTGCCCATCAAGTGGAAGGTTTGGATCATCCTACGGTGTGCCCATCAAATGGATGGTTAGGATCTTCCTGTGTGGCACGTACAGTACTTTTTGACAAATAATGGACTACCGACTTACACCATATACAATCAAGAGATTTTTAGATGATTTAATGTTGCTTTACAAATAATGGACTACCGACTTACACCATATACAATCAAGAGATTTTTAGATGATTTAATGTTGCTTTATTGATGAAGTGAGAGATTTTAGGGATTTCTACGTTATCTATACAACTAAGGGTAAAATTGATAAACACCCAACAGAGAAGTCAACAGTCAGCGGCAGCCTCAAACAGCACGGTTCCCTTCTTTTTGGTCTCACATGACTGCTCCTCTACAAACTCATTCTATAAAATGTCCGCCTTGTTAGAATGTATTGGATCGGATCTAGAAAGATCTGATCGTTGCGTCATGGTAGTGGTAGGTTAGGAAGTTATTTAGTTATCCATTTTGAAATTCAAACACATGTAGTTATAGTTAGTTAAGCACATGTTTTCCAAGGTAACTACTCGTAAAGCCCTCTATAAATATATGCAAAGGGCACCCAAATTGTATTGGGTTTTCTCCCCATTTTCCTACTTTTATATGGTATCAGAGCCACCGACCTATCCTGATCACAAGAACTACAATTTTGTTTTCGGGCGACCGGTTGGTCTAGCGCTCCTCCTGGTCACCATCCAACCGAAATCCTCCCCATTCTTGATGGTTCTCTTCTTCAAAAGCCTGCCCTTCTTCCCAAAACCAGATTCCTTTGCCGCTCTGCAGACTTTTCTTTTGCAAATCAAAGAGCGAGGTACTCATCTAGAAGAAGTAAAAGGACTCTCAAAAGGCACACAAACACCCATCTCTATCATGATGACATTGTTGTTAAAGAAGATAAAGAGAAATTATATGATGCCTGACCGTGAAAATGTAAAGGGCGGAAGGAGATAAAACTTGCTGCCTTGGTTTTTGAACCAAGGAGAAGTAAAAAACAGGGCTTTCCCTTGGATTAAAAATCAAGGGAGAAAGGTTTTCTCCCTCTCTGCCCTTCATTTTCACGGTCAGGCATCATATAATTTCTCGAAGATAAAACCCTGTTGCTGACTAAGAGTTGAAGAATTTCAAGTTACCCTCTCTTCCATCCAAGAAATTGCAAAGTGCACCTCTCTTCTGTCATAATCGAAATGCCAATAAACCCACTCCTAAATATTGATATTGGCACCCCCTTCATCCCAGTCTCTTTGGTTCACATCCTATGTCTCTAGGATCTCTTCTCCTTTTGGTCTTTCACCCCTTCTCTTTTCTGATCTTCTATCAAATTTGATATGCACACTCTCTTGAACAAAAAAAAATTCTTCCACGGTCAGATTTGCCGTCATTGTATTCATACTCTAGTTGTCGCTCTCATATTGACTTCTCTTTTTTTTTCTTAATTTCTCTCTTTTTTTCCAAACCCATATTTCTCTAAATTCCATTTTCTTTGTCCTATTTCGGTTGAGGTACCTAATTTTAGGTGCGTGTCCCAAATAGTTTGTCTTCTCAGTTGAGGTGCCTTGGTCTCGAGGTGCGTGCCTAAGAGATTCATTCAAAATTTAATGTG
The DNA here is from genome assembly GCF_043159265.1 of Tasmannia lanceolata. Classification (NCBI taxonomy): domain Eukaryota; kingdom Viridiplantae; phylum Streptophyta; class Magnoliopsida; order Canellales; family Winteraceae; genus Tasmannia; species Tasmannia lanceolata. The sequence goes on along the minus strand of NW_027518700.1, from coordinate 34,395,005 downwards.
GATCGGTATTCAACACCGACGCCCAATTGAAGGCCCACATATGCCAAATATGGCTAGGTCCACAGTGACCTCTTCCCATGAGGATCCGTATCCAAAATGACCCATAAAGACTCGCACATGGAGGCTCGAGTTCAAACAAGCCCATTGAGGCTCTTCGCTACTTATCTTGCAAGTGACATTTTCTTTGGCAATCGACATCATTGATTATATTCAGTGGACATTAGACAAAGGCTTCAACCACTAACATCAGAAGACTTTCATTAGCAGCAGTGTGCATTAATTGTTGGATTTTAATTTTGAGGGATATTTTATTGTAATCAAATGTATGTTGATTTTCAATCCTCATACGTTTGAGGGGGCATGTTAGAATGTCTTGGATCAGATCTAGAAATATCTGACCGTTGGATTACAGTAGGGGTAGGTTAGGAAGTTATTTAGTTATCTATTTTGAAATTCACACATGTAGCTATAGTTAGTTAAGCACATGTTTTCCAAGGTAACTACTTGTAAAGCCCTCTATAAATATATGCAAAGGGGACCCAAATTGTATTGGGTTTTCTCCCAATTTTCCTACTTTTATACGCCTAACCTTAAGTTGCCAACCCAAAAAAAATAAAATTGTGCCACTTGATGTTTGATTAACATTATAGACATGACTAATACACAGCTATCTATTCCATTGTTGTTGTTGCCACTTCATGATGATTTGTTTGTATTGTTTAGTAATAAGGCTAAGACCTATTTTAAGGCTAATTGATACATGTTATATCAAGCGAATTTTGCATAGAGAACTACTAGCTACTTAGAAAGTCACCTTTTATTATCAATGGTAACAGACATTTTTTGGGTTCAACAAAGGCACATAAGGGGCATGTCTGTGAAATCATCAAGACCGTTGAATCAAGTCGAACATAATGAGGCAACCGCCATGGTCTTCGCTTCATCCTGAATAAAAATCCCATGTGTAAGATGAGGACATTGCCATGTCTGGCTGCTAGTAATATTTTTTCATGATAAATTGGTGTCTCCAAGTGATGAGAGAGGGGTAGGGCAGTGGGAGAAGGAGAGAGATTTGAGAGGTCACAATTGAGATGAACATATTGTTGGTGAGATTTGGTGTTGGTGGAGATCTACGATCAATAAGAAGTGATGCTTCAAGGCGCGTAATCGCTTTCCTTAAGACAAATTTTGCCCCCACAAGTAGTGTGCAAAGAGGATCCGCGAATTGCCTCCAAGATACAATGAAGCTTTAGGAATATCCTACAAATGTTTGACGACGCTTTGCACAAGCGGAATCAAACCCACAACGCCCTTTAAGAATTACAAGCCTTAGAGAAATTCACTAAAACTGTTTCTCCAGAAAAACAGTATTTAGCTTGTTTTGTATAAAACTCAACCTTTAAAATAAGAGAGTAAACAAGAGAGTAGGAGATTTCAAGAGAGAGAAATCCAGCAATAACTAGCTCTAAAAAGACAGATTTTCTGCTATTTTTATAGAGCCATAGATGTCTTTTAAATGTGAAAAGCGTCTCTTCAAAGTGAGCCATAGATGTCTTTTCAATGTGAAAAGCATCTCTTCAAAGTACCCTTTAGAATGTTAAAAGCATCACTTCAAAGTACCCTTTAGATTGGTTTGAACAATGACCGTTAGGTCGCACATCTTCGCAATATAACTAATTTGGATCATCCATAAAGTGTCCATTGGGTTTGAAATCATCCATGACTGTTGGGAAGCAAAAGGACACAAAGAGATTCAAATTTGGAAGTGAAAAGATGTGTCCATATTTCTTCCAACGGATAGATTTTGCGCATCCGGGGTCGACCAAGCTGGCTGCCTGCCAGCCGCCAATATGCTTCTAGACTCTTTTTTTTTATCCAAAGAATCGCGGTCGACCGGGCATACCTTTCTAGAAATTTATACTATCTATATAAAGCTGGATGTGGTACATCAAGGGTGTTCCACGTGGCACCCTCTCTGCAAACCGCATTCAGCCTGTTTTTTTTTTTTTTGACGTAACAGCCGTAATTCCAAATGCCTCTTCTCCATTTTTTTCTCACTCCCAAAAAGCACGTCCTTGAACTTCTAAAAAATAGTCACAATAAAATTGTAGAAATATTCACACCACTTCGTCTCTCTCTCTCTCTCTCTTCCCAAAAAAAATCCCTAAAAAACAGTCCAAAAAAAATCTGTGGAAATATCCGAACCCCTTCGTCTCTCTCTCTCTCTCTCTCTCTCTCTCTCTCTCTCTCTCTCTCTCTCTCTCTCTCTCTCTCCAACCAACTCCCATACATACAAGTTTCCAAATCGATCTCCTAAATAGCAGGAAAAAATTAGGGAATCTCAGCACAACTCCTCAACGTTTGTTCCTTTTTCAATAATCTCTTAGTAAGCAATCGCATCCCATCCATCCACATCTTTTTCAATAATCTGTTTATTTTCACACATCTCTTTATTCCTGGAATTGCAACGATTAGAATGTGAAGAGTCTTTTTATAGATAGATATATATATCCAAAATGTATCACAAATAATCCTAAAATCTCTCTTTCACTCATTAGCATTTCTACTTTGGGAATAGAATATGTTATTTAATTACTGTTATTGTTTTGTAATTGTTTACTTAATGAAGTTTTATAAATCTTGGTGGTTCTCATTTTCTCTAGTGAAGTTTTAATGCACTCGAAAAAGATAAAGATTTCATGCCGCCCCGTGCATCGCACGGGTCTACAACTAGTTGTTTATATTTTCAGATTCCAATCCGCGGTCGCCAGGGAACCCCCGGTCGACCGGCCCTGTTTGAAAATCTATTTAAATTTTCTCTTTTATTTTGATAAAACACTTTCAAGTATTTTGACTTAACCAAAAACATTTTTGAAAATTTCCAACACATATGGCTAAAAATCAGGAAAAAGTCAATCCTATTTTGACTAGGTTTTTGTTTCCTGATTTTTAGCCACTACCCATCACTTGGAGACACTAGTTTCTAGATTTTTGTTGGAAGGTGATTTTTCGCCACTACCCATCACCCCCGAATTTTGCACAGAGAACTACTAGCTACTTAGAAAGTCGCTTTTTATTATCAATGGTATCAGACATTTTTTGGGTTCAACAAAGGCGCATAAGGAGCATGTATATGAAATCATCAAGACCGTTGAATCAAGTCGAACATAATGAGGCAACCGCCATGGTCTTCGCTTCATCCTGAATAAAAATCCCATGTGTAAGATAAGGACATTGCCATGTCTGGCTGACAATAATTTTTTTCATGATAAATTGGTGTCTCCAAGTGGTGAGAGAGGCGTAGGGCAGTGGGAGAAGGAGAGAGATTTGAGAGGTCACAATTGAGATGAGCATATTGTTGGTGGGATTTGGTGTTGGTGGAGATCTACGATCAATAAGAAGTGATTCTTCGAGGCGCGTAATCACTTTCCTTAAGACAAATTTCGCCCCCACAAGTAGTGTGCAAAGGGGATCAGCGAATTGCCTCCAAGATACAATGAAATCTTGTAGGAATATCCTACAAATGTTTGTTGACGCTTTGCAAAAGCAGAATCAAACCCAAAAAGCTCTTTAAGAATTACAAGCCTTAGAGAAATTCACTAAAACTGTTTCTGCAAAAAAACAGTATTTAGCGTGTTTTGTATAAAACTCAACCTTTAAAATAAGAGAATAAACAAGAGAGTAGGAGATTTCAAGTGAGAGAAAATCCAGCAATAACTAACTCTAAAAAGACAGATTTTCTGCACTTTTTATAGAGCCATAGATGTCTTTTCAATGTGAAAAGCATCTCTTAAAAGTGAGCCATAGATGTCTTTTCAATGTGAAAAGCATCTCTTCAAAGTACCCTTTAGAATGTTAAAAGCATCCCTTCAAATTACCCTTTAGATTGGTTAGAACAATGGCCGTTAGTCGCACTCCTTCGCGATATAACTAATTTGGATCATCCATAAAGTAGCCATTGAGTTTGAAATCATCCATGACTGTTGGGAAGCAAAAGGACACAAAGATATTCAAATTTGAAAGTGAAAAGATGTGTCCATATTTCTTCCAACGGATAGATTTAAGTGCATCCGTAGTCGACCGGGCTACCAGCGGTCGCCCGCCGATATGCTTTTGGACTTTTTATTTTTTCGATCCAAAGATACCCCCAGTCGACCGGGCATACCTTTCTAGAAATCGTTTATATTTTCATATTCCAATCCGCGGTCGCCAGGGAAGCCCCGGTCGATCGGCCTGTTTGAAAATCTGTTTTAATTTTGTCTTTTATTTTGATAAAACCCTTTGAAGTATTTTGACTTAACACAAAACATTTTTGAAAATTTCCAACACATATGGCTAAAAATCAGGAAGAAGTCAATCATATTTTTACTAGGTTTTTGTTTCCTGATTTTTAGCCACTACCCATCACTTGGAGACACTAGTTTCCTGATTTTTGTTGGAAGATGATTTTTTCACCTCCTGTAGGATGATGCCCCCCCCCCCCCCCCCCCCCCCCTCTTTTAAAAGGGAATTGTGTGTAGACATTATGGGCGTGTTTGGCAACTATTCTTTTACGGGATTTTCCCTTCTTTTAGGGGTGGAGAATGACAAAAGCCAAAAAAATCTCAAAAATCTTGTTCGGCTGCGTGACCCGCTAAGGTCCATTTCCAAAATATCTGCTACTTGTTCGACAAAAAAATAGGATTCCTTGAAGCGATAAATAACCATTTCTAAAGTTTCTCATCACTCCGTTTCCGCCCGATTCTTTAGGCAAGAATGAGAGGTGTTGCCGAACATGCCCTAAGGCTTTTTTACTTCAAATCACGTTAAAGGGGAGCGCATCATCCTACTAGGGGTGAAAAAATCATTGCTTTTTGGTTTCCTGAATTTTAGCCACTTCACCGTCATCTCCACTTGGAGACATCGATTTATCATGAAAAAAATTCATGTTAGCCAAACGTCCCCTAAAAAAATAAAAATATAAAGATTTATATTTTTCTTAGAAGAGATTTGACGGATCATGGGCGATGATATCCTGAACGGAAAGTCAGAAACCAGCTGTTTCCGTCTCTTGCTCACATTAGAAATTATCTTGCATGAAACAAGAGTTTAAAACAAGAAGATATTACCAGAGATTCATTGAGAAACTTAGCACACGTTTAGCTGCCATGATTTGGATTGCAGGAATTTTCTAGAGAAGTTTCAGAAAGATTTTTTTTTTTTTTTAATTTCTTGCTTTCTCTTGTTTGGTTACATATAAAAAAATAATTTAAACTGTTCAATTTTCATCTAGAGACCTTCAATTTATTATGATATTCCTCTTAATAAGTTATAATCATATCGCTTCCCCTCAAATTGTGGAAACAAAAAATTCCTTAGAAAACATTTTCCGCAAGAAATATTTTCTAACAATCCAAATAGGAGCGTAAAGGCAAAAGCTTGAGGTATCATTCACACAAACACTAGTTTCTTTAAACTACTAAGTACCTTATAAATGTGTTTTTCTATCTGGGAATTGCTAGCGTCCGTCGCAAAAGGCATTCCGCGGCTGGTCGGGCACCTTGTGAATGGAGACAAAAGCTGTTGTCTTCATTCATGAGGTGGCTTGTCACCACGAAATGCCTTCTGCGATGGACCCTAGCAAATTCCTTTCTTTAGAGACTTTTAAATATCATGAGTTATGTAAGCCCAATGGTTCCCACCTTGGCATTCCCATCTTATTTTGATGATTCCAATACACAAGTGATTTATGATCACTAATGTGTTTAAATGTCTAAGTTGTAGATCATATTGGTGTTAAGACAAGATTGCTTGGATTGAGGCCAAGAAGCTCTCATTGAACAACATTCGGAAGGCCAAAGACATCGAAGATCCAAGACAATTAAAGACTTGAAGAATCTATTGAAGATCGAAGTCTATAGAATGTATAAGATCCAATCTTAGTATTAAATTTTAAGAGGCATAAATTAAGTTAATCTCACACACTCCTAAAATGTATAAGTGATTGTCCTTGTGGTGTTCCAAACACTTTGGAACCCTCATAACAATTCCAAGTTGGTGAAATATTGGAAGCCCAGAAACAAGAGTTGAAAATCTGCTGCTGATAGGCTTCTCGGAACTCCGAGAGAATTCTCGGAACTCCGAGAGATGGTCCAGTAGAAATTTTCTAACTTCTGTTTGTATTCCCGGAACTCCGAGAACTCTATAACGGTCAGATTTTTAGCCGTTGGGAATTTTCGCAGAAATTACCACTATGCCCTTGAACGGTCATATTTTGATTTTCCTATATATATGGGCATTCTAAACTTCAAGATAATCAATCCTAACACTCTTAAACTCTACTTGAATATCCCAAGAGTGAATCAAAGCTTATTTATGCCTCTCATCCTCTAAGATTATGATTTAGATCATAAGCTCAATTTGTACATCTTATTCGAAGTTGTAAACCCTTGTGAGGGATTTTTTAGTTCTTTCTTTCTTATTCCAAGATTGTATTTGGGCGAGTGCGAAGGGACGCGGAGCCATCCCAAGAGCGAGTGCAAGGAGACGCGGAGCTTTCTCCGGTTCGTGGCAAGTCTTGCGAGGCGGAGCCGAACCAAATTGTAATTGGGTTGATTCCTCGCCATTAAAGGAATCCTTATTGAAGCCATCAACAGGTTTGGTTGGTGGAGTGGAGTAGGACTCGCGTTTTAAGGACCGAACCACTTCAAATCTCGGGTGCACTCTCTCTTATCTTTTGCTCTAAATTTGCATTGCACTTAGGATTTAACCTATTTGCTTAATATTCATTCCTTGATCCCTTGATCTACAAAATTAGGTTAGAGGTTTTTAAAATATTAAAACTTGTTAGGAACCTAAATTTTTGTCTCCTCATTTGTTGCCATATCGAGACCACCCTTGGATTTTCAAGTTACTTTCTATAGATATTAGAGACCTTTAATAAATATTAGAGACTTTTAAATATCATGAGTAACTTTCTCTAAGTAACTTTTTTTTAATAGATATAGGTTTCTTTATAGCTACTAAATATCTTACATTTTTAAAAGCTCTATGTTTACATCATATAAATTTAGTAATAAAACCACATTTTTCATATTTATCTTTAAAATAAAACGTTTGATTCCTCCAAATTGAGGAGACTAGGTTTAAAACCTCCCTGAAAGTGGACTAGTTAGCTCGAAATCAAAGAAGCGGAGTAGCATTACATAATATCCATCTTTTATATATTTTCCTTTTTTACTTCAAAAAGCTAAACATGTTAAGCAGCTCTATCATGATAATTAACCGAACATCATTCCCATTAAGAAGAAGATTCAGAGCAACCAGTTTCTGAACTACCTAAAGTGGCTGCTTTGCCTTTGGAACAGTGGTTCAATAAACACAACACCCACCGCCCACCCCCACCCCCCCACATCCTCTATTGATTAAATGACCAAAGTGACTGTACATCTGGGCTGGAAAATAGCCCTCCAATAGGCGGCCTTGCTTGGTTTAAATTTCCATCACCTTCCTCTTGACCATGCATAGTCCAATCCCTGCTGCACATCACATGAGAATATGGGGTTAGAACCACTCACTTACTAGGATTCAATTATAACTAGTATGTTTTTGTCCAATAAGCAAGAACACTGGCAATTCTAAAGTTAGACTTCAGAATAGACAAGAAAGAATCAAAGCATCCAATTTATCTTGAAAAAGAGGAAAGAGTTCAACAAGAAGTAAATTCTTGAAACTGATAGATCTCCAACCCGAATCTGTTATATTTTCCAAGTAGACATGCAGTTCTATGACAAAGTGAGAAGAATTGGTAATTCCATTCATATGCGACAATATACCAAGCAGTGAAACAACAATCAGTCAAGGTTTCCTTTCACAGTTGCAAACTGATAAAACCTACACCTTGCTTGGATTGCAAGAAAAATATTTGATGGAATTTATTTTTTTCGAAATATGATTTTATTAATAACGAGACCAGTTACATAGGCAGGGACAAGGTGCCTCCTCCCCCCCCCCCCCCCCCCCCCCCCCCAAAAAAAAAAACAGATACAGGACACCACAAGAGACCAGTGGCTAGAACCCCCTACAGCCAAGCCCTAACTGCATGGATGCTACAATCTTACGAAAGCAGAAGATGAAAAAGACAAAAGCGCAGATAACTTTAACTGCGCGGCCATGCAGACAGAGAGCAGACACTTCCAGTGAGGGATCAGCTCCTAAAAAACAAAGGCGCCCAACCCTTAAATTTTAAACCACATACCCCCGGTAGGGAATCAGTTAGCGTTTGCTTGGATGATTGACACTCATTCGCTGTCTGCCCCTTCTTTAGCTAGCTTATCGGCCTCTTCATTTGCGGACCGCCGCATGTGCTGAAACTTGGGGTTGATCGAAGCCACCAAGTCCCGAATTTCCACAATGATGTCCGCTAACTTCCAAGGACGACACCCCCCACCCCCACCTCCCCCACACCAAAACAAGCTTTACCACAATCAAATGAGACTACCTCTAAGGAGTTCCCTCGATGATGAGGGAGCTCAGATCTATTGACTGCAAACCATCTCAGACCCCATGACAGAGACCTAGCGTCCGCTTCATTAGAATCACAAATGCCGGTTGATCTGGAATAAGAGAACTGAAGCACCCCTTTTGAATCTTAAAATAGTCCTCCAAAACCTGCCAGTCCGCCGTTATCTTTGGAGCTTCCGTCAAAGTTTAAATTGATCCACCCAGGTGGATGAGGGCACCACCTCAGAAATATCTTTTCCTTCTTTCTAACATGATCCCCTTCCAGTTTCAAGGATATCACCAACACTATAAGGTGATAATTCCTTCCAGCTCTACGCCACACTATAATATCAGATTTGATGTCAAGCAAAGTCATTCCCCATCTTCTGGAGCTATCTTGAAAAATCTGATTATTCCTTTCCTTCCAAATGTACCATATAATCACATATGGCACTAGTTGCCAACAGGATTGACCCACTTCACCAAATGGTCTGCCACTCCATTCCAAGATTAAAAAAAAATTTAAATAAAAGGTGAGTGGTGTTTGAAAGCCTTCTCTATCAAACATTCCAAGATAATGGATTTTGCAAAACTTTGAAGCGCCCAAGATAAGCTGAAGCTTGATATGATACTCATCCATAGCCTATAAAAGTAACAACAATGGACTAGTAAGTGGTCCAAAGACTCCTCAACCTTGCATAATACAACACCAAGAGGCCATATGAACTTTCCTTCCTTTTAGGCGATCGCGTGTATTGATTCTCCTTCTTACCACGGTCCATGTAAAAGCCACCAGTCTGGGAGGAGCCAATGATTTCCACACCCTAGTGCAACGAGATGCTTCTCTTTTCAAAACGGCCAACCTGACAAAGAAAGACTGAACCGAGAAAGAAACATTACGGTCCGAGCTCTAAACTCTACGGTCCGATTCGTCGGGAGAACAATAACAAGCATAAAGGCAAGATAGAAGGGTAGAGAAGCCGACTATCTCACACTCGTTGATGTTACGCCTAAGGATAATGGACCACGCCACTCCCCTATCCGCCATTCACTCTATATAATCACACACCCTAGCCTCCCTGTTGGTCGCTAAAAGGAATAGGCTCGGAAATGCATGGCATGATTGGGACTCCTAACCAAAGATCTACCCAAAAATCTTGTCCCTTCCCCCTCCCCACTCTCAACACCTCATCCATGGATCATACAATGGCCTAGACACACAAATGGACCTCCATGCACCAGAGTCTTTTGTTAAAGATGCGTTTCTGTTCTCTCACCCCCACCCCAACCCCTCCCATATTTGTCCCCTATTGTTTGATGCCATAGGGAAATTTTCTCTTCTCCAAATCTCCACAACCATTTTCTGAGGGCCTTATTTCTCAACTTTAGGTTCCCAATGCTTAGTTCACTATCTTTCTTTAGCTGGCACACCTTTTGCCATTTCATCTAGTGTTTTAGCTTTCTCTTGCTTTCTTCACCTTCCCATAAGAAGTCTCTTCACAGTTTGCCAATCCCTTTGCCACTTCGCTCGGGATTTTGTAAAGCGACGTAAAATACACTGGGAAGTTAGAGCTGCGTTGATCAATGTAATCCTCCCTCTGAAAGTAGATATCTTTTTTTCCATGCCGCCAACTTCCTTTCCATCCTTCCAATCACTGGATCCCACAACGTTGCTTTTTGTATTCCGTATCCCAGTGGTAGACCAAGATAAGTGATCGGGAAGCTCACTGCTTTACACTCAATGATGGATACCTCCTCCTTGGATAAGTTGATACCTGCTACAGAGCTCTTTGTGAAGTTGATTCTTAGTACGGACACCCATCTCAAACAATTTAAAGTCTTTTGGTGTTCCTAATAAACTTCACCCCTTCCAAAAATATGAGGGTGTTGTCAGCAAACTGAAGATGAGAGATTGATTGTCTATTCTTACTTGCCTTCAAACCTCTAATATAGGAGATAACAGATCCCCATGCCTCAATCCTCTCAAGCCACGGAAGAAAGCCACTGGGGCCCGTTGACCAAGATGGAGAAGGATGACGAGGAAATGCACTCTCTAATCCAGCCTCTCCAAATCTTGTTGAAACTCATCTTCTGTTGAATGAATTCCAGAAAGCTCCAATCCACATGGTCATATCCCTTTTCCATATCAATTTTGCATATAATCCCCCTTTTTCCCTCTCTTCTATTTTATATCCAGAACTTCATTACCAATGAGGACACCATCTAAGATATGCCTTCCATCAACAAAATCCCCTAGATCTGATGGAAAAAAACTTACTTGGGAATTTTTTTTTTCGCATGATTTTTTTTTTGAAAGATGACAAATTTCATTAATATCCATAAAGCATTCGGGACAAGTAGTCCCATCCTGCGATACAAAATATTAGTTTGTACTGGGCTAGGCATACCCAGACCCAGGATAAAGTGGAAAATAAAATACATGACCCATTCATTCCTATCCTCAATTCTACTACATATGGTTCTGGAGCAACCCCTGGCCCTATTCAGGCCCTAAATCATCCCTCTGGTTCCTCATCTATTCCTGCTTGAGTAACCACAATATGAAAATCTCCCTGCCCAAAAGGCCTCAACTAGCAAAAGACCATGGTCTCTCAAGCTATGGATAGACAGACTACTCACAATACACATAGGGTCTAGGATTACATATCACCCTCAGTAACCCATGCACCACAATCCTTACAGCAGGCTATCTTTCCCCGAACCCATAAGACTAGTACCAACATCATACGTTCCAACCTCATTCTAAATACCCAGCTTCCTGTGGCCCACCTCTTCCAACCCGGCTCTGATGCTTATATCAAACAGAAATTTCATGACTAAAGACGTTCCCTAAGAAATTAGATTGACAGATCCACAACTTACGGTTTAGCCTTAATTAGGATCTTTACTCAGCAATGCAGGCTACATAAAGTATCAAATCAAAGCCACATCTCAAAAAAGTTCCTCTAACGCTTCACAAATTAGGTTCTAATTCACCTGCCTTTTCTCTATCTACTTTTTCTATGCGACTCTGGATTGCGATCCAAGGAACATCTCTCTGGTCTTGCCTAAATCCTCCTGATATGAGATCCCAAGGACATCTCCCATTACTAAGAAATCGTTAAAGCCCTCCGACTCTAGGCACCCAGGATCATCAGAAGTTGGCGGTAACAAAATACCTTTACCTTAGTTATAAATTCCGTTCCGTTCCGGCCGGAACGGACCGAATTCCGGTTCCGGAACGTAATGGGCATATTTTCCGTTCCGGCCGGAATTCCGGTTTCCGGTGGAATTTCAGCCGGAACGGCGGAATTCCCTGTTCCAGCCAAAACGGTTTGGAAAGGCGGAAAAAATTCAAAAAAATTACTAAAATGCCATTAAGGCCGTTGAGGAGTGTATTTTACAGATTTGCCCTCGTTTTATGACCGTTTTATAGTTGTTGGGAGGGCATTTTTCGTCTTTTTCCAAAAAAATTCGAAAAATAAAAATAAAAAATCCAAAAAATTACATAAATTCATTTATGGCTGTTGAGGAGTGTATTTTACACATTTGCCCTCATTTTGTGACCGTTTTATAGTTGTTAGGAGGCCATTTTTTGTCTTTTTGCAAAAAAATTGAAAAAATAAAATAAAAATCTCAAAAATTATAGAAATGCCATTATAGCTGTTGGGGACTGTTTTTTACACTTCTACCCTCATTTTATGACCATTTTATAGTTGTTGGGAGGACATTTTGCGTCATTTTTCACTCCAAAAGCTATAAATAGCCCTCTAACCATTGTTTTTTCACAACTCATTTCCTCTTCAAATCTTCTCCTACAACTACAACTTTTTTATCTCCTACACTAGACTACATACAACTATATCTACTTCTCCTACAACAACAAAGATCATCTCAAAGGCTTTTATTATTCCAATTCCAACCAATTCCACTACAAGCTCAAGAAGATCAAAGGCTTTTTTTATCTCCTACAACAACAAGCTCTACTATATCAAAGACAAGGGCTTCTCTTCTACAACCTAAGGCTTCTTCAACTTATTCTCCCATCCAAAAGGCGTAAGGAAAGTTAAAGCTTTATTTGATTTAATTTCCTTTCATTCCTTATTCTCTTTCTCTCCATTTCAACTTAAAAAATGAGTTCTTCTGGAGGAGCCTCATCTATTGGTTCCGCACCCGCTAGATCGGATGACCCGGCATGGGCTTATGGCCTAGTAATTCCGGGTCAAAAAAATTGTGTTAAATGCACCTTTTGTGAAAAACTCATAAAGGGTGGAGGTATAACCCAGTTTAAAGAACATCTAGCGGTTGTTCCTGGTGATGTAGCGGTATGTAAAAAAGTCAATGCCGATGTAAAATGGAGAATGGCACAAATGTTTGGAGAAATGAGAAAAGAAAGGGCTAGGAAAAGTGTATCAAGGGCAGAGGTGAGTAGTTTTTATGCCGCACCAGAAGAAGATGTGGAGGAGGGGGAGGGGGATGAGGACGACGAACCGATGGGACCACCTCAGCCTAGGAATAAGGGGAAAGCAGTTGTTGTAGAACCGAGTGGGGCAAAGAGGAAAAAGAAGGGTCTTGTAGGGGGGTTAAGAGATTTCTTTGCACCACGAACAACCCCTGGATCCCAGCCAAGCATTAAGTTAAGAGTGCTTTGGCAACAAAAGAAATACTTGATCGAGCAAATATGGCAGTTGGCATGCTTTGCTATGATGCCAACCTGCCTTTCAATGTTGCTAATTCACCATATTGGCAGCCAATGTTTGATGCCATAAATGCAGTAGGCTCAGGTTATAAGGCGCCTTCTTTTCACGATTTACCGGGGGGGGGGGGGGGGGGGGGATATTGAAGAAAACTGTAGAAGATGTAAACAACTACTTGGGGGAAGTTAAGAATTCATGGAAAACTAGTAGCTGTAGCATTATGGCCGATGGATGAACAGAAACCAAACAACATGCCTTAATTAACCTTTTGGTGTACTGTCCTAAAGGAGTAGTTTTCCTTAAATCTGTTAATGCATCTAGCGTAGTGAAGAATGCTGAGGCATTGTTTGCAATTTTTGATGAGATTGTTTTGGAGGTAGGTCCGGAAAATGTGGTGCAGTTTATAACTGATAGTGAGCCAAGTTATAAAGCTGCTGGGAAGAAGTTAGAAATCAAATATGCCACATTCTTCTGGACTCCGTGTGCAGCCCATTGTTTAGACTTGATTTTAGAGCACTTGGGCAAACCAGATGTGTTTCCTCTCATAGGAAGCACAATTGACAGGGCTCGGAAGATTACGAGGTTTATCTACAACCACGCAGCTCCTATTGAACTTGATGAGACAGAAATTCACGGGTGGGAGGGACTTGTGTCGTCCTGCGTGGACTAGATTTGCTACCCAATTTCATTAGTATACAAAGTTTGGTGCTTCATATGAAAGCCCTACAACAGATGTTCGTGTCTGATGAGTATGCTGCTATTAGGTACATTCGACATGGATTGAGTGAAGAGATCGTGAGTACAGTGTTGGATAAACAATTGTGGGACAACTGCAAGCATATTCTAAACATCAGTGAGCCATTGGTGAGAGTGCTGCGTTTGGTAGACCGGCAAGACAAACCAACAACGGGTTACATATATGAGGCCATGGATAGGGCCAAAGAAAACATCAAGGCTAGGCTAAAGAACAAGAAGTCAGATTATGCTCCCATCTGGAGGATTATTGACCAAAGATGGGACAACCAGCTTCACAGTCCCCTCCATGCAGCGGGATACTTTCTTAACCCTGCTCGCTTTTTCAGTCCTACATTCTCCAAGCATCATGAAGTCACCCGAGGTTTGATTGAATGTATTAATCGACTAGTACCTGATGAAGTTATACAGGACACCATCATCAGTCAGATTGAGAACTACCGGGAGTCCACTGGCATGTTTGCAATGAAGATGGCAATCAGCAACCGAGGCAAATTGGGACCAGGTATATTGGTTTGTTCATTTAATTAAGTATATTTTATTTAAAATTTCCACAAGTAAATGCTTAACTATTATTGTTTCCCTTACAGTTGCATGGTGGAACCTGTTTGGAAATGACGTCCCGGACTTACAAAGTTTTGCCGTCAGAATTCTCAGCCAAACCTGTAGTGCTACTGGATGTGAAAGGAGCTGGAGCACTTTCGAGCACATCCACTCGGCAAAAAGAAACAGGTTGGAGCACCAGAGGTTGAATGACTTGGTATTTGTCCATTACAACCTCAAGTTTCGAGAAAGGTATGCTACTTAATTGAATTGGAATTAATTTTCTCATATTTCACCACGTGCCTTTAAATTTTAAGTATTACTTATTAATTTATGTTGGACATTCTTTTCAGGGACTTAAACAGAAGATCTTCTACCACTAGCGACCCACTGAGTATAGATCACCTAGATGTTATGATGGATTAAGTTGCGGAAGATGACGATGTCATTCTGACACCAGACGACATTGGATGGGAAAATATTGAAGCGCCTTCTAGAGTTGGTGCGTCCGACGACGAGGACGCAAACCTTGAGGACACTCCTCCAAGAGGTGGTGGTGACGACGATGATGAGGGCTACCAGTCAGTTGAGTATGATGATCCTCAACCAGATTCACCACCATTTTGATTTAGATTTAGAGATGATATGAGATGTGGCTAGCACTATGTATTTGGCTTTTGTTCTTCTATGTTCTACTTTTTTATGTCTTAGTTGTATTAAACTTTGGTTTTTAAGTAATAAAGATGTCTTTTAGTTCATTTAAGTGTTTCTTATATTTTTCTAACAATTTCTAATTTTTTTGGATTTTTTTCATATTTTTAACTTTTTTTTTCGACCGGAACGGAAAGTTTCGACCGAAACGCCGAACGAAACGGCCGAAACACCGGAACGTTCCGTTCCGGTAGCCAAAACAGAACGGCGACCGAAACGGAATTTATAACTAAGACCCTTACCCTTATCATGATTACCATTAAGCTGCATTATTCGCTGCGTGTCTTCCATTATTGGGGACCCTCGCTCCCGATCCTGGCCCGATCGGAGAGGTTCACGCCTAATTTCCAACGATGAGATCGCCAATTGCTTCTCCTCCCATAGGCGCCTTCGAGTTTGCCTCTCCTTTTCTAGGATCTTATTAAAGATAGGCAGATTACAAAGGGGAGTGTGAAGCTCCACCTCACTATTCAAAGTGGTCTGGGAAGGAGACAACCCCGAATTTCGAGCACCTGCAACGCTTTCTTTCACCCATTGTTTTTTAAGAGGAGAGGGCAGAACCTCAGCCGTTGTAGGCGATTCCTTCATTGACAACTTCTCGTTATATTTAAGATTTTTAGAAGCTCTAGATCTTCATTTACCAGGGTGATTACGCCATTGGCTACGTTGCTTGAGTCTTCAAAATAATCGCTACTAGACATACTTGGACTAGGCGATTTTTGAAAAGTTCGAAGGTAGTGTTGACTATCGAGATCATGTTTCTTCTTTCTGTTTTCCTTTCATGCACTTAATCTTTCTATTAAGTACTGATAATCCTCCACGTGTCGCCAACAGATGAAAATCCTTTGCAGGGCCTTTCCTGAATTTACCTTTACCCAAGCATGTGCACATCATCACTTTTTCCATCAGTGAGAAACCTATTTTTTAATTTTAAAACCTTTAAATCCTCTGCCGACTTTATGCCAGAAGTATCGACAGCCTCTTTTCTACCCGCCTTCCTTTTAATGCCAAGTGGATATGCCAGAACTGATTTTCTTACAATTGGCAGACTCGCAGGACCCCTAACCCTAGCCTCCCTACTTTTTGACGAAACAGGAGTGATCACAGAGGGGACAGGTGGGTAGGTGGGGATTTCAAAATTTGAACTAGGGACCACCGCCGACTCCGATCCACATTCAGTGGCCTCTGCCACCTTTTCCGGTAGAGAAACCGCTGCCGGTGAGCTATATCATCAGGAATCTGAACGGATCCCTAAAAAAGTGGCAAATTGTCTTTACTACTGGCCTCTCCCACCACCGACAATGCCAGAGAATTCATACTGTCCTCAGAGACCATCTTAACTCCCACCGAATAAATGTTAGAATCTACCCTTAAGTTAATGGATTGAGGAATAGATTTCCACAAAGGGGATATAACCAAGGCGGAGGCAAAAGCCAAACAGTGTGAATGATTCCCAAAAAGCTGGGATTCAAGGACCTGGCCCAAGTGTGATCCCAAAAATTTCCACCGTGGTAGCAGACCATGCACGAAGAGGAATATCATAAAAACTCAACCGAACCGATCTAGCACCCGTATTGTAAGCAGGGAACCAGGGTGGGGGGAAGAAAGATAACCCCAAAAGACTCACCTCCACGACGAAGGATTGAGGTGGCCTGAAATTTAGAGTCGAACCGGAATAAAATATCCACGGTACGAATGGCAAGGGCTTTTCCAACTCTGGGAGGCCCCAGAAATGTTTATCCCAAGCCCAAACATCTTCTAACAGTTAAGAACCAGATTTTAAGGATCCAATAAGACAGCTCTAAGATTTTTCTTTCTATCTTCCACTACAGAACCTAGTACATCCAAACATCGATCATCATCACGAGCTGCAACTTGGATCTTTTTGGGTCTCCAAACTTAGTTAGTGTTCTCTCTATGTCGAGATTCGGAGCACTTTCTGCACAGGGTGCGAGAACCAGAGTTTTGTAATTGCATTTTAAGCATCCAATCACTTCCATTCGATAATGGTCTTCAATTGGATTCAACTGCTCTACGACCAGGAGTTTTCCTAGCTCCGAAATCCAACCTTCTCCCCCTTGTGTCCCAATCTTCCAAAGTCCCCAGAGAGCCAGCATGCGAACGCGGAGGGGGCCAATGAGACCAGAGAGGTATTTCTGCCACGGGGCCCAAGAGAAAAGAGAGCTCTTCTGCAATAGAGGTTAAAAATCCCAAGGGATTCAAAAACTTCCATGGTGGAGTAGCCTCCATCTAAGCAATACAGATGAGTATCTGAAAGTCGCTCAAGGTTTGTACCACAAACGCAGAGAAAATCTGATGATGGACAATGATGATTCTCGGTCATCTTTTTTCCAGGGGTATTGGCTATCCTTCTCTATGGCCATCAGTCGATTGCCAGCAGCCACTTGATGTTTTCTTCCCATGATTTAGAGGGAAATGGTATGATTATGGTTAATTTAGAGGGATATTATCATAAATAGATAGTTCCTATAAGTAAAACTTGAATAGGGTTGGTTCAAGTTGTCTTTTTTCGTGTGCGAAAAAAGAAGGGAATTTTAGAAATATTTTTTCTTTACAAACTTTTCCAGAAAACTCCAGCTATCCAAACTGGGCAATGAAGGCTTTCACTAACAGTTGCAAACTGTAAAAAGCTCTCCCTCGTCGCACCGCATTGCATTGCTGCTGCATGTCACCCATTATCACTACTGCACCAACCCACTTTTACCATAGCAGCTGAATCCACCATTTATCAATATATTTAACCTAGAACCCAAATGCAAAGTAATGCATGTAAAAAAGGAAAGATAGACAGTTAACCCATTGGTTTCAAGGGTATTTGCAGAATAACAGATAGGAATGTCAGCATACAGAAACCTCCAATCTCCCAGCTCAACAATCTCTATGACCATCATCATTCCTTTTTGTCTGCCTAGTGTATATGGATTAAGTGTTCTTCTATCTTGCTTCTGAGTGAACAACTTTGATGGGGTTTTCCTTTTTTTGTTAAGGCCCCTAAAACATACCATATGACTATTAATACTATTATATGTAATCTCATTCAAACAATCATTGTGATAGCTTTTTGGGGTCTAAACTAGATTGCAAGCAACTATAATTTGACACTAAAACAACTGAGAAGTCGCAAACTGAACCGAGCTCCACATACTTGAACTGAAAGAGATAAGAAAATCCAAGCCCCGTGGTTTCCATCCATTCTCGTCACTTTTTTCCTCTATTTTACATCAAACACTCTCAAACATAAACCAAGCCTCCTCAGAGGTGTCAAAATTTATTAGACACATGACAGATAAAAGAATCAGAATACATCATAAATTTGAAAATGGAACTACGTGTGAGTATTATTTTCTAAGTAAATTGGTGCCTAAGTAGATCATTTTCTACAATAGGCTCCACTCATGTACTGCCTTTCGGCAAAATTCTAGTAGCAATTATTTATGCAACAAGTGGGCTTAGTTCCACAACTTATTGAGGGTAAGTCAATAAAATTTAGCAAGACTTTGGACTCAAACCACATGGAAATCAAGACTCGACCAGCTCAACAAGTCTACATTTGTTTTTCTTTTCTTACTATTTATGTTTCTTATTTTATTAGGTTGGGAAATGAAAGCTCAAATATTTGCAACAAAAAACGAAAATTCTCCCTCCCATTTCTCCATTCTTTAGACCTATTGACTCCTCTAGAGTCTGACAGGAATTTCTAGATTTGGACAAGAGGCTTTGCTGCTTTTACTTCTCAGCTCAGGACTGCAAAGAGGACATTGTGTGGCGTCCCAACTATTCCAGTACTTTGATTAGGAAAGGGGTATATTAAGTCAGGGTTCTTTAAATTACATTGGTTTTCTACGCTGACTCTTTGGAAAGAAATAACATTAATTGATTAGACATTATCTTGAAATTAACTGACGATTGATAGGATGAATCGAAGAAATCGTTAGGCCAATTAAAACAAACCATTGGAGTTTTACGAAGAGAACACGTAAAATAGAAAATAAAAATAAAACTATTATGATCAATTAGACCAGATGAGAATATCAATCCAACAAATGAAGGACATTGGACTAAAATTCAAACTCAATGAGATTCAAGGTTGCTTTCAGAGGACAAGAAATATGAAGAATTGAAGTGAATAGTGGAAGATAATGCGTATGAATGTATGGAGAGCTTGTTGATGATGATTACTCAAATGAAGAGTAAGTCTCAGATGAATGTGACAAGCTTGAGCGTGAAGACAGCATTGGAACAGGCGATAAGGGTGTAATAACAGATGACAACTTCCGGGTAGGAGTTAAATACTACCGAATTTGTACTTGGTTGATCCACAGGGCACTATCTTCTGAGAAATGAGTTGAAAACAAATCATGATTAATGTGTTCTAAATATGGCAAATGGGACTTCTGTGAAGTTTAGAGCATCTTTCCATTCAAAATACATAGTCCCTTCACAATACTTAGTTTCTTCCACATGAGCCTTTGATGCATCCATGCTCAGACTCGCAGAAAAAAAAAGAGAATGGGAAATGAAACAAAGTCCATTTGATCTTTTAATATGTCAATTTAGTGAGGTCTACACTTGAGTTGTACCAATTGCATCTATTTTTATTAGGGAAGGAATTATTTAAGCTCATTTAAGTTGGGTTTTAAGTTTGTCGTTTTTATTAAGGATTGTTTTAGCAGCTATAGAAGTTCTCTTAGGTTGTTTGACCTGTTTCATATGGTTTTCAGTGGATAGTAATGTAAAATGTGAAAAGTGTTTTGGACGAAAAAATTTGTGACCTTTTGACATGACCCAGCCACTTGATTAGCTGATTTACTTTATTTAGAGAGACATGATTAGGTTTAAGGTATGATAATATTTCTTTCTTTTTCTTTTAGTTGGCATTTCGTTGCTAGATGTGAGGGTTGTCCACATCAAATATATTCTCTTTACTTGTTTCCCTACCAAGGCCCACCACCACTTAACCATCTTACAAAAACTATTTATATCGCATTGGTTATCTTAGAGAGCCAGCATTTATTCACGTAAAGCCCTTCAATGACCCTTTATTTTATTTCATTGGAGCCCTGTTGGGGGCCCACCACTTAAACCCATGTCTCTTTATAAATACCCCTTACCACCTTCAGAAAACCTAATTGCACTATTTGGAAGAAAGCTCAAAAGGCTAACAGCCACAAGCTAATCTCCCCCCTTCTCGTTACTCCACGTACACTCTCTCTTCTTTCTTCTCTTCCCTCCGTGCTCCTCCTTTCCCCTTGGTCCTTTCTTTCCTCCTACCTAGGCTTGCTGACATATGTCCTTATCTACGTTTAGAACTCCGACGAACATATTACCCACGTAAAGAAAATGTTTGAACTCCTAAGGGAAAACAAGTTGTGGACGAATCTCAAGAAGTATGCATTTATGACTGACAATATGACCTTCTTGGGATATATTTTGTCGACTGATAAAATGAAAGTCGACCGAAACAAAGGTAAGGCCATAAGAAGCTAGCGTGTGCCCGAATCCATCAATGGTGTGTGGTGGTTTTACAGGCTTGCATTGCTTCAGCAGCGATTTATTTGCAACTTGAATTACCTGCCGCACATGTCACTGAGTGTCTGAAACACAAGGCCGGTCGGAGTCTCAATCTTGTTAAGAGAAAATGAGTGCTATGATTCTAGCACTCCCTAACTTTAACAAAGTCTTCGAGGTTGATTGTGAAGCCTAACAAAGAAATAGATGTCCTCGGTCAAGAAGGATGACCTATAGCCTTCTTCAGAGAAAAACTGAGCAATGCCTGCTTGAGGTACTCAATGTACGACATCAAATTTTATACCATCGTTCAAAGTGATTTCGTACTAAATTCAAAGCATGAAGCATTGCACTCTATTAATCCCAATGCACTTTGAATTAGTGCCATGCGAAATTGGTTACTTTCTAACAGGAATTCACCTTCAATCTTAGGCACGAATCAGGGGTTCTTAATCACGCGATTGACACATTAAGTAGGTCTTATTTGCTTGGGAGCACGTGGCCTGTAGCTATCGTTTGATTCACTTGAGGACCAGTATCCCATAGAGACATTCTATGGTCCTATTTGGTAGTCATGTCAGTTGATGGGCACTGACCCGAGTGTGATACTGCCTTTCATGATGGATTTCTTTTTTTTTAATTGAATGATGACAATTTCATTAATAAACAGGGTAGGGACAAGATGTCCCAAACCAAGTACATAGAAGTGGAACTTAAAGCAATTACAGAGCCTGCCATATTAGATAATGTCAAGAAACAACAACCAACAATGTCTCCCTGAGTACTCCTTCCTTGGCTAAGATGTTTGTTGCCTCATTAGCCGATCTCCTTCGATGTTCAAACTTGGGCTCCAAGATTCGTATTAGATCCAAAATGTTAGCAATTAACCCTTGAATCCTCCAAGGACCCCTTGAAGCATTTGATGCCCAACTGATTGCATTCGCCGAGTCCCCTTCCACAATTATGTGCCTCATGTCATATTCAAAAGCCCATCGGAGACCAAACAGAAGGGCTCTTACTTCTGCCTCATTTGCATCACATTCCCCTGCCGGTCTTGAGTAGGACATGATGATTCCTTACCTTTCATCCCTTATCAGACCCCCAATCCCAGCTTTACCTGGATTTCCGATGGAACTCCCATCAAAGTTCAATTTCACCCAACCCGAGGGGGGTGGCTTCCACTTCGGCATTGGTTTAGTCTGAATAGTTTTGTCCCATATGATTGCCCACCAATTACGCATAATGTCAGTTAAACTATACGGGACTCTTTTTTTATTTTGCCCAGGAGATGATTCCCACTCTTATATCCGCTATAACTCGGTTTGCAAACCTTTTCGTTTCCTCAAAAATCCGTCGATCGTGTTTTTCTTTTTTTTCCTTTTTTTGAATGGTTCCCGTCGATTGTGTTCTTTCCAGATATTCCATACAATGGAACATGGGATGGTATTCCATAGCAACCGCCTTAATTCCCTAAAATGACGGTGTTCCAGTTTAGCAATACCCTCCTGATGGATTTTAGGACAAACCCATGACATACTAAAGATCCTAAACACATTAGTCCATAGTTTAAATGAAAAAGGGCAGTACAACATTATGTGGTCTAAGGTTTCTTCCACCTCCAAACACAAGATGCATCTACTCGCTAGATGGAATCTCCTTTTTTCAAGTCGGTCATAAGTTTTAATTCTCTTGTAGACCACTGTCCATGCGAAAGCCATCACTCTTGGTGGAGCCATGGGCTCTCATACTCTGCTACTTGAAGAGGCCCGATCACTGTTAATAGAGGCAAAAAAAAAGACTTAGCAGAGAGTATCCCGTCCAGTTCTGGGGTCCATATTCTCTCATCATTTTTGAAATTTGAGCAGTACATGGAATTTAACTGAGTGAGAAGCAAATGGAGATTCCTCATCCTTAAGATCCCTTCTCAGTCTTAAATCCTAGAAACCCTTACCCATGTCATTATCTCATACCAGGTAATCCGCCATCGATGCCTCAGGATTCAGTGCTACCCTGAAGAGCCTCGGGTAGGACTCACAGAGCAATTTGTCGCCACACAATAAGTCGCACCAAAATCTAACATCAAGTCCTTTCCCTACCATATAGCGAATGAGAGCTTCAAAATCTGCCTTCACAGAGCAGATGGACCTCCAAGCTCCTGATCCCTTGCGGGGCCCAAGGTTTTGGCATTCTATTCTCCCCACTCCATTCCATATTTCCTTCCAATTACTTTGTGCCAAAGCGCATATTTTTCATTCCCATACCACCACAACCATTTGCCCAGTAGAGACCTTGCGGGCTTTAATTTTACCTATTCCAAGGTCTCCATTCTTCTTCAATTTAGATACCTTCCAATTCATTATGTGTTTCAACTTCTTGGTATTGCCATCCCCTTCCCATAAGAAATCCCTCTAAAGCTTTTCAATTCTCAGAGCCACCTTTACTGGGATTTTAAATAACGACATGAAGAAAACTGGCATATTCGCTAGGGCTGCTTTTATCAACGTGATTCTCCCACCCAACGAGATGTATCTTCTCTTTCAAGTCGCTAAATTCCGTTCAATTCTTCCGATGACTGGGTCCCACTGAGCTGCTGACGAGATTCGAAAGCCCAAAGGTCGACCAAGGTAAGTTATAGGTAGAGTGCCCGCTTCGCAACCTATTACCGTAGTATACTTCTTGACTAGATCCTGGTCCACATTAATTCATGTCATAATGTTTTTACAAAAATTAATTTTCAGCCCCGATACCAATTCAAACCATCTAAAACTGCGCCTCATATTAGCAAACGAGGATTTCTCATTTTCAATGAATACCAATGTATCGTCCGGAAATTGTAGGTGCGTGATTGCTTCGCCTCTTACACCCACTTTCAGACCATGTATCAGTCCCAATCTCTTTGCTTTTGTTAGCATTAAGCTCAAGGCTTCTACCACCATTATGAACAAATAGGGAGCTAGGGGATCACCTTGTCGCAAACCCTGGAGCTTTTGAAATATTCTTGCGCTTTAGTCCAGTTCCTCCTTCTTTGACTAAAGCCCATACATTGTTGTATGTCTGCTAATACCTCCCAGTCGATATGATCATAGGCCTTCTCGATGTCAATTTTGAGAACTAGACCAATATTACCATCTCTTTTTGCAGAGTCCACCACCTCATTTGCAATCAACACCCCATCTAGAATCTGTCTTGAATCAACAAAAGCTCCTTGGAATTGCAATATGATTCCAACCATAGCGCCTCTTTAATCGTGCTGCAAGGACCTTTGATATGATTTTTGAAATGCTATTAATTAGGCTAATCAGACGAAATCTTCAATTCCGATGATCCCTTCCTTCTTTCAAATAAAAGCAACAAAAGTCACCTCTGCCGCTTCGCTAATAATGCCACTTTACTGGAATTCAAAGATAAAATCCATCACATCTTCCTTGACTATGCTCCAATAGTTCTAGAAGAAAGCCATGGGGAACCCATCCGGCCCAGGAGCTTTGTCTTTCTTCATCGAGGAGATGGCATTTGCCACTTAGTCTTCCGAGAAATCTCGATCCAAGGAACTTCTCTGTACCGAACTTATGGTCCGAAATTGTAGCCCATCAATTTTCTGGCGCCAATCCACAGATTTAGTGTACAAGATGGAATAATACTGGATAATTATATCCTTGATTTCATCCGCATCAGATCCTCTCCTTCCCTTGTACAATTTATAGCATTAACTCTCCTCCTTATATTCGCCATTTGATGGAAGAATTTTGAATTTTTATCGCCTTCCTTTAACCAAACAGCCCTGGATTTTTATCGCCATAGGATCTCTTCCCTCCTAAGAATCTCCCCATGCTCTTCTAGCAAGCCAATGCCTCTAAATCTTTTCTTGATTCGAGAGGCTCCCAATAGCTACCTTCCCTTCGAGGGACTCTAGAGCAGTGAGGACTTCCTCCTTATCTGATTTTCCCCGTCAACTACCTTTTGCCATTCCCTAATTTTTATTTTAACCCTTTCAACATTTTACATAGAATACATCCTTTTCAACCCTCAACCCAGACCTCATTCCACCAGACCTTGAGTCTGTTTTCAGACTCTGGAAGTTCACACAAGTCAAGATCAAATTTAAAAGGTCAAGGCCCACCTGAGTAGTTCAATATTTCTATTAAAATTGGATTATGGTCAGATACAGGTTTGGGATGGGCCAATCAGCGGAAAGTGTTCCTCCCAGTCATGTGAGATCAGTATATGATCCAACCTACACATTGTTAGACGATCCCTGTTATTTGACCAAGTAAACTCCAATCCTTCCAAAGGCAAATCAATCAATTCATTATCCAAAATGAAATTAGAGAGATTCCTCATGCTCGTCGTAAACCCTGGTATATTCTTCTCAGCCAGAAAGCGGATTGTATTAAAATCACCCCCCACAATCCAAGCTCCATGCCACTGGCTACAAATAGAGATTAATTCTGACCACAGCTCCCTCCGTTCTCTGGCTCTCACTGGGCCTTTCACAATGGATTTCTGCACCATGAAACTCACTTATGCACACTTCAGGGATCATTCCACAAGAATCATATTCACGAGCTTCACAGTGGAGGCTTGACATGTCCCTATAGCTCTGGTGGAGCAAATACCATTGCGCTGATTTTTTTAATGAAACCTTTTTTGGCCCTGATTAAAACACCAACGTAATTCATTATGTACGTCAGTGCAGGACGTGTCAATCTTTTTTCTTTTTTTTAACTGATACAGGACGTGTCAATCTTTCAAGGGTCAAGCTTTTATTCTCCGTTACCCATTCCTAGTAGACCTTGAGAAGATGCATTTTGTAAAAGGTTTACCTCGGACTTTTAGGAAGTTTGATTTTGTCTGTCATTGTCTATATATTTTTCCAAAATGTCGTTTTTATCCCATGCCAAAACTTCAGACGTGCCTCATGTTGCAAAGTTATTCTTTAGAAAGGTCGCACATTTGCATGGAGTCCTTAGGTCATTAATCTCCAATAGAAACACTAGGTTTATGGGTCATTCCTATAAAACCTTATGGTGCAAAATGGGGACTACAGTTTAGTGGTTCCTATCATCCCTAGACGGCTGAACTGTCAATTGCATCATTGGAAATTTATTCATATGATTAGCTAGCGAAAGACTTGATCGATGGGACTTAATTCTGCCCAAGTAGAGTTTGCATACAATAGTTAGACTAACCATTCCACTAGAAAATACTTCTTTGAAACAATCTATGGCCACCCCTCACATTTTTTACTGTACCCATATATCTTACCCTAGTCAAATGCATAGCTGATGTTGAGGGCTTCGTTCAACATATCAATGAGGCACAACAAGAGGTGCTAGAGCGACTACAAGCGATCACTCTTTCAGTGATGGGGACTTAGTAGTGGCATACATTCAACGAGACCAATATCGAGCGGGAAAATGCAGCAAATTGAAGCGGAAGAAGTTTGGACCATACAGAATCCTCAAGCGGTTGGGTCCTTAACACATCTATTAGACCTCCATGAAGATATATTGCCTTCTCTCCATTCTTCAAGGCTGTCAATCTCTACTTATTTCACAGAGATCTGCCAGAGCGAGCTCATCTTCAGAGGATACGACATCATGGATATCAGGGCTATGAATACTCGTCGAGGATCACACTATAGACACCTTGTTTGTTGGCGAGATTGGCCGTTGACCGGCTGTTCATGGATGAACGAGGCTGAGTTAAGAAGACTTCGAGTGAATCTTTACCACAATATTGCAGACATACTCGATGTAGTCGAGTTCTTCTCACAGAGGGAACTACTTTGATCCAGCCAATTTATTATCTAGTTTACTATATTTAGAGACTTGCTTAGCTTTAGGATATAATTATATTTCTTTCTCTTAGTTGCATTTTATTTCTATATGTAAGGGTTGTCCACATCAAATATATTCTATTTACATATTTCTCTACCATGACCCACCACCACTTAACCCTCTCATAAAAACCCTTTATATCGCATTTGTTATGTTAGAGGGCACACCACTTATTCACTTAAAGCCCTTAGGTGACCCTTTATTTTATTCCATTGCAGCCCTATTGGGAGCCCACCACTTAAACCCAACCCATGTTTCTTTAACTCATCAGCATGGTAATCTCCCCTACTCTCTTCTTGTTTCAGCTCCTCCACTTCCTTTCTTCTTTCTTCTTTTCCCCCTATCCTACTTCCTTCTTCCTTTCTCCTTTCTTCCTCCACCCACTTTCTTTCTCTCATTCATCCCCTATGTTGCCCACTTGCTCTTGGCCAGCCACCAGTCAATGTCGCAGCCGACAGCCTTTCTTCCCTCTATTCTTTTCTTCACCCCCCCCCCCCCCCCCCCCACCCCACACAAACGCAACCCCCAATATATATATATATATATATATATATGAGGAAACTGTTTGTGTGCAGCTGCACAGATAAGCTACATGTGCATTGCTGCACAAACCATGGGGGCGCCACATTTTTTGGGGGATCCAAAGCATTCATTTGGAAGGCCCTTCCATGGATAGGGTGTGTACCAAAAATCAGCCCTTTAGGATCATCCTAACCCTGCCATTTGTGGAGGGAAAAAATTGGCAGAAACAGTGTCTGTCCATTTTCCCCTCCAAATGTGGCCCCCGCTATGGTTTGTGCAGGCATGCACAGATATGCTATATGTGCAGCTGCACACAAACCATTTCCTCATATATATATATAAAGCGTTTCTGCGCTCGAGCTCAGATAAGCTTGAGTGCAAAGACAGGGGTGGGCCCACATTGTTGGCGGGGATCCAAAGTATTCATTTGGAAGGCCCTTTCATGGATAGGGTGTCCACAAAAAATCAGCTCCATTGGATCATCATTGGGTGTCCATTTGTGGGAGAAAAAATGGGCAGATTAGTGGACAAACAGTATCTGTCCATTTTCACCCCCTACAAATGGACACCCTATGATGATCCAATGAAACTGATTTTTGGTACACACTCCATCCATGATGGGGCCTTTAAAATGAATGCTTAGGATCACCCCAACAACGTGGCCCCACCCTTGTTTCTTGCGCTCGAGCGCAGGAACACCTCTCTCTCTCTCTCTCTCTCTCTCTCTCTCTCTCTCTCTCTCTCTCTCTCTCTCTCTCTATATATATATATATATATATATATCCTTCGGCCAGCAAGCAGTCCCACACTACAGCAAATGATATCCCTTTCCCCAAGACCTTCTTTCTTTCCCCTCTCATTCTTCCTCTACATGGGCCACATGTTTCTTATAGTTCATGCTGCTACTTCAGCAACTGTCCCCTTCCTTTCCCTACATGCCCTCGACTGTTACCGCCAAACAGCCCTCAACAGCCACCCAGCGCCCCCCCAGCCTCTCATCACTAATCTCCTAAATTTGAAGCTTCTCGCAGCCTTGCTACCTCTTCCTCCCCTGATGCCCTAACTGTAGTTACGACAGCCAATTTTCCCCTATTCTTACCCTTGTTGCCGCCTATTGCTGTCTTCCCTTGTTCCTAACCTTTAGGGGTTGTTTGGATACGCGGAGTTTAGAAGCTTGGATTTCTTCAAAATTGTAGATGGGAGAAGATGATGCCGGAATCCAGGTCTGTGATCGTGTGGTGGGTAGAGAGCCTCCGTCCAGTATCTACAATCACAAACAAAGGAGTTAGGGGGTCCGGGGTGGGTCCCGGACGGCCACTTCGACACCCAAGTCAGATTCCAACTCAATCGTATAAATAAACAACAAGAGTAATGAAGGGGATGGCTGGGATACCAGAATCAAACACAGGCTTTTTCTATTACTTAGGTGGTCAAATTGGCTATGGGGTCTGGGGAGAGGAGGGAGCGGGCGTCCATCACCTTTTTCCCCACCTTTCCTTATATATGATGGCTTTAATGGGCAATTAAAGCTTGCCTTTAATGGCGCCTTCTTGTCTAGTTATGTTTTTCATTCCTTCTAGGCCAAAAAGATCAGATCCTCCACATGGGAGGCTTGGTAATGTATTTATCATTTTTTCTCTGCATGCAATTCCTCTCTGTCGTGTGCCACGTGGATCTTTTCAATCATTTTGGAGAAAAGGCCTTCCTTCCGTGAATTAGGTTGCACTCTGGTCGAAGCGGCGGCGTGCATGGCTTGTTAATTTTACGTATAACCTTCCCCATAATCGTGATGATGAGTGATTATGGCCGAGATTTTGGTGATAAGAAAACGACATGTGGCGGGATCCTGTGGACATACCGTATTTTTAACACCCTTTATAATGACAGGCGATCATAGATAAGATCTTGGTGATACGTAGGTGACACGTAGCGAGATTCTACAGTCACACCGTGTTTCATACCTATGATAATACCTCCTTACTCCTTTGGTCGTCCATTCAATGGACTAAGGGAGTAAAGTCTTTTTACCCGGTCATAGAATCTGAGGCCGTACGTAATTATGAGGATCTTGGAATGTAAAGGGGTGGGGAGGTTTTAGTCGGCCGCATCTTCTCGAGTGGTGCTAATGTAATTAGGAATCGCCATTTGATCACCCCATAGGGAAAAGACATGTGTAGCGTATGTCGCGTCATTTCGTAGCCCAAGAGTCTCGTTTTTATGTATAAGAACGAAGCTTTGGGGCGTTCTCTCTCACAAGCTTTCCCTCCCTTTTCCTCCTTTTGCTTCTTGAAAAATGTTTAAGTCTGGTGGTGGCTCCTCCTCTGCTAACAGAGGCAAGGCCGTTATTGTGGAGGCCTCCAGTGACTCTGATTCGGATCAGGACCTAATGAGTTATAAGAAGGCTAAGCGGGACCCGAGTACTTCTCCTGACTTCCTTCCTCGTCGTGTCCCTTCTCCACCCCGCGAGGGTGAACCCCCTGAGGCATACATTGCCCGGAAGCACTCCTTCTTCTCCTACCTCTATCGTCAGGAGATGGAGCTCTGTGATCGTGTTATGGAGATGAGCGGAGAGATTGATGGCCTGAACGCGAAAAACCGGAAGTTGAGGCAGAAGATCTACTGGCTCAACGAGCAGCTTTTCGAGTACGAGGTGGATCCCTTCCTTCCTACAGAGTTCGCTGGAGGAGAGCGTAGATGACGAAGACCTCTCAAGTTAAGATAACTCCCCAAACAGTCGCTCGGACTAAGTTCGGGGGAGGGGATATGTGGCCGGTACTTCTGTGGGCGAGTCTCTGCTACTTCTCTTCTTTCTTTTTTTTGGAAAGAAAAAGTGATGTTTCAAGACCCCGTTGGTTAAGGGTATTTTCCCTTCTTCTACCTCTTTCTTTTTTTCTCTTTTTTTTTGTATATGGTGGGGGGCCCAAGGGCCGTAATGTTGTAGGGCCTGCGGATCATGTTGAATGGGTCCTGTTTAGGCTCCGATTTTTGTAGGCCTTCGGGTCATTATTTTATCAATGGACAGACTTTTTGCCTTTTGTGTTCATTTTGTGCAATTTCTTCCTCGTTCTTTGTCTATGTGTATAAGTAGAATAGGCCTTTTATACCCTTCTAACTGTGGTGAGGAAATGTCGCCGGTGAGGGAGGGTGGAGTGGCGCGCGATTGTTTGATATATCTCGTAAAGCGTAGGTCCTTTACTTGATAGTTAATCCGACCCTCCTAATCTGGCTGGATCTTTTTCCACTCTTAAGTGGGATAGGAGAAAGCTAGAAGGCACATGCGGACCGTTGCCTTCCAGTTTCCTCCTATTCCACTTGGATGGAAAAAAGACTTGGTTGAGCAAAAGGGGTCGGATCTCAAGGCGACGGTCTGCCCGTGCCTTCCAGTTTCCTCTTATTTCATTTGGATGGAAAAAATACCTGGTTGAGCAAAAGGGGGTCGGAACTCAAAGCGACGGTCCGCCCGTGCCTTCCAGTTTTCTCCTATTCCACTTGGATGGAAAAAAAGACCTGGTTGAGCAAAATGGGTCGGATCTCAAGGCGATGGTGAGCAAAAGGGGTCGGATCTCAAGGCAACAGTCCGCCCGTGCCTTCTAGCTTTCTCCTATCCCACTCAAGAGTGGAAAAAGATCAGGCCAGATTAGGAGGGTCGGATTAACTATTAAGTCAAGGACCTACGCTTTACGGGATATATCAAACAAATGCGAGCGACTCCACCCTCCCTCACCGGCGACATTTCCTCACCAAAAAAGCGTGCCTATTCTACTCACGCCCACAGACAAAGAACGAGGAAGAAATTGCACAAAATGAACATAAAAGGCAAAAAGTCTGTTCATTGATAAAATAATGACCCGAAGACCTACAAAAATCAGGGCCTAAACAGGACGCCATCCAACATGACACGCAGGCCCTACAACATCACGGCCCCTCGGGGCCCCACCATATAAAAAAAAATGAGAAAAAAGAAAAAGGTAGAAGAAGGGAAAAGACCATTAACCAACGGGGCCTTTAAACATCACTTTCAAAAAAGAAAAAGAAAAGAAGCAGCAGAGACTAGCCCGCAGAAGTACCGGTCGCATATCCACTCCCCCGAACTCAGTCTGAACGACTGTTCGGGGATTTCTCTTCACTAGAGAGGTCTTTGTCATCTACCCTCTCCTCCAGCGAACTCTCTAGGAAGGGATCCACCTCGTACCCGAAAAGCTGCTCGTTGAGCCGGTATATCTTCTGCCTCAACTCCCGGTTCTCCGCCTTCAGACCATCGATCTCCCCGCTCATCTCCATAACACAATCACAGAGCTCCATCTCCTGACGATGGAGGTAGGAGAAGGAGCGCTTCCGGGCAATGTATGCCTCACGGGGTTCACCCTCGCGGGGTGAAGGGACACAATAAGGAGGGAAGCCAGGAGGAGACTCGGGTCCCGCTTAGCCTTCTTATAACTCATTAGGTCCTGATCCGAATCAGTCACTGGAGGTCTCCACAATAACGGCCTTGCCTCTGTCAGCAGAGGAGGAGCCACCACCAGACTTAAACATTTTTCAAGAAGCGAAAGGAGGAAAAGGGAGGGAAAGCTTGTGAGAGAGAACGCCCCAAAGTTTCCCTCTTATACATAAAAACAAGACTGTTGGGCTACGAAACGACACGACGTACGCTACACATGTCTTTTCCCTATGGGGTGGTCAAATGGCAATTCCTAATTACATTATCAACCCCGCGAGAAGATGCCGCCGACTAAAACCTCCCCGCCCCTTTACATTCCAAGATCCTCATAATTACGTACGGCCTCAGATTCTATGACCGGGTAAAAAGACTTTACTCCCTTGGTCCATGAGTAGGGAGGTATTATGATAGGTATGAAACACAGTGTGACCGTAGGATCTCGCCACGTGTCACCTACGTATCACCAAGATCTTATCCATGAACGCCTGTCATTATAAAGGGTGTTAAAAACACGATATGTCCGCAGGATCCCGCCACGTGTCGTTTTCTTATCACGAAAATCTCGGCCATAATCACAATTATGGGGAAGGTTATACGTAAAATTAACAAGCCATGCACGCTGCCGCTTCGACCAGAGTACAACCCAATCCACGGAAGGAAGGCATTTTCTTCAAAATGATTGAAAAGATCCACGTGGCACACGACAGAGAGGAATTGCAGGCAGAGAAAAAGGATAAATATGTTACCAAGCCTCTCATGTGGAGGATCTGATCTTTTTGGCCTAGAAGGAAAGAAAAACGTAACCAGACAAGAAGGCATCATTAAAGGCAAGCTTTAATTGCCCATTAAAGCCATCGTATCTAAGGAAAGGTGGGGAAAAAGGTGTTGGACACCCGCTTCCTCCTCTCCCCAGACCCCATAGCCAATTTGACCAACTAAGAAATAGAAAAAGCCTGTGTTTGATTCTGATAACCCAGCTATCCCCTTCATTACTCTTGCTCTTTATATATACGATTGAGCTGGAATCTGACTTGGGTGTCGATGTAGTCATCCGGGGACCCACCCCGGACCCCCTGACCCCTTTGTTTGTGATTGTAGATACTGGACGGAGGGTCTCTACCAACCGCACGATCACAGACCCGGATTCCGGCACCGTCAGGAGATGAGAGAAGAAAGAGACCAGCCATCGTTTTCTGATTTCACACCCTTCTTTCCGACAGCAAGAGAGCAGGAGATCGTCCCATGTTTCCAGGTTTTAGAAATTTCAAGATTGGGGAGAAATTTATAAAACCTCGATTTCTTACTTAAAATCCAAGAAACACTGTCAGGTCAGGACAGCATACTGCAGCTTGATCATGAACCCTCTTTTACACTGTTTTCAAACTAAAACCTGGATTCTAAAATCCGCATATCCAAACGGCCCATTACCCTCAGTTTCTTCCTCTCCTTGTGCCCCTTTGGGCTTGATTAGCCCCTTGGCTGATCATTGCTGCAGCTATCGCTTTGGTGACTATTGAAGGCCCGTCCACCAAGAAGCTCCAAGCTGAAGCCCAGCAAGACCAAGGTAAGAATTCCCCTACAGCTTCATCTCAATTTGATTTACTACTCCATTTGAGCAGCACCATTAGATTTACAGCCCTAATTCACCACCCCCCCCCCCCCCCCCCCCCCACATATCACTGTAGCTTTTTACATATCTACCTTTATTCCATTACTCCTAGTTTTTTTGGGACAGATATGGACTTTATGATAGATTGATTTTTATTCATTATACATCTATTTTCATTGATTTTGAATATATTGTTTGCAATCTACTTGGCTGACTTGGTTCTGTTAATGAACTAATTGAAAGGCTACGAATCTTTTTTCGGTAGGAACTTAATATTCCCACTAAACAGTTCAGCGGTTCAGCCTATAGGCTAATTTCTGCTTATTTCCAAACAAGTTCATTCAATATCAGTAATTTCAGCACATCCCTACTTTTTCTTGAATTTATTATGCTTCTCATAGCCAACCTACATCACATAGTCAGAAACAAAATAGAAGCACAGACAAAATGACTTCAAAATAGAGGCTAAGGTAACTCACTTGGACCAATTATTGGCTGGAGACAGTTCAAACGGGTGGCCAGCTGCTGATTTGCTCGGACTACTATAAATCAAGTCATTTCGAGAAATATCCTCCCTGGGTTTAAGTGGAGGAAAATGGCTCTTCCCATCACCTGGCAAAGGCTGAAAGATGGATTTCTGTAGCCACGGATGATTAGCATTCGAACCAGGACCAAGAGGACTGTATGTCCCACCATTCTGTCCATTACGAACACAAACTTTTTGAGGAGAATGAGTCCTAGGAAGGGCTTGATTCTCCTTTACAAATTCTGGTATCATACCTTTGTGGGGTAAAGGATGCACAATATCTTCCTTGTCAGATTTGTGTTGTCCCAGTGGTAAGATCCAGCTGGCAGGCCCACCAACTAAACTTAATCCCTCCTGGCGAAGTGGAGGTGTGCCCCACATCTGCCACGTACCCTGTTCATCCAAAGGCGAATTATGTGGGTCCCGAGATAATGGAGTGTATGGAAGTTGACCAGAAATCATAAGCCTTTCTTCAGCGACCCGTAATCTGGACATAGGGGACTCGATTGGTGAAGGCCTGTTTACTTCTGCAGACGCAGACACATTCTTGAGAACATGAGGTCTTTCCGGTAATTTATTTTTCATAAACCCTGAACCTAGGTCCAAAGGAAAGTTGTCAAGTGACTCTGAAACTGGCCCAAGCAAGGCTACTGGATCGGGAACATAACAAGGGTCTTCAAAAAGTTCTGACCCTTCAGATATAAAATCATATCCGGGTTCTCCAACCAGAGGAGGAGAAACTGACTTACTACTCAGTGAACCAGTAGATAAGGGCAGGGCAGCGTAAGGCAATGATAACCCAAAATGGATTTGGTGGTCTAGATGATGTGTTGGTGATGCTTCGTCAGGGGTCTGTTGGCTTCGACCATCTACTTGCTCATTCTGATTTGGTCGGCGAATGGCATTTGCATCCGAGGATGGAGCATCTGAAGAACGAGTAAATAATTGCTGCCATGATTTTTTCTGAACAGTTGGACGTGGTTGTGGATCCGACACCACCTGCAAAATAGCCATCAATGGTAAAGCTAAGCCATGCCTCAATATATTTAATTAAAAATAAAGCACGTATACTATTCCAAAAAAAAAAAGCATGTATGTATACAATAAGCACTTGCTAAATTGAATGCTTCAGAGCATAGGCACCAAGCAGACTAGTCTAATGTATAAAACCAAAATAAAGACATTTGATCAGAATAGTTCTTGGGTGTAATGGATCACAACTTACAGGGAGGTGTAACGGGGAAGTAGCCTTATCATCTCCATTTGAAGTTAACTTCCCGGTTATGTGTTCAGTGGAATGCAACTCCCTCCTAATGGTAGAAGTTTGAACATGATCTCCAGAACCAGCAGACTTATTCACTTTCGTAGCATTGGTTGCATTAGTATGAGCACCCCTCCCAAAAAATGTAGCTCCATTAAAAGCTTTAGAAGATGATAGGAAAGATCCCTTCACGCGGTCGAAGTATCTACTGCTGCCATTCGGCCTGCTGAAATTATTC
Organism: Tasmannia lanceolata; assembly: GCF_043159265.1. NCBI lineage: Eukaryota > Viridiplantae > Streptophyta > Magnoliopsida > Canellales > Winteraceae > Tasmannia > Tasmannia lanceolata. Next base: position 34,359,857 of record NW_027518700.1, on the reverse strand, counting down.
ATGGTGCCCTTTAAGCCATGCCCTGTTTCCGAGATTTGCGCCCTAATACTATCTATTATGGTTTTCTGAATGTCCCGTCTTTCAGTGTCACTCTTCTTATCAAATTCATGCTTTCGTCCACTTTCCCTGTTAGCCTTCCTTTCAAGCTCCTCCACATCAGAATTACTTTTACTAGAGCCCTTGTCCTTGTCCTTTCTTTTTTCCTGCCGCCTCCTTTCTGTTTCTCTCCCGGTGCTTGTTTCTGTATGAGGAGCCGAGCCCTTGCTACGATCTTTTTCAGCCTCCAACTTTTCATCCCTTAGTCGCCTTCGTTCCTCCACTAACCTCGCAACCTCTTCCCTCTGCTTTCTCTCTTCTTCCTCTAGCATTTCCTTTTCTAACCTAGCCTGCCTCTTCTCTTCAGCTTTTCTACGTGCCTTCTCCCCTTTGCTCTCACCATTTTCACCTTTCTTAGACAATAATCCTTTTTGCTCTCCATCCAATGACCCATCTTCCCTCGCGGAACCAACCCTAAAAATCTTTCTCCAAACCCACCTTACGCTCAACAACAAAGACGGCAACAGCTTACAAGCAAAAACAACAACACCCGAGTACGACTTCTCTCCCAAACACCGATCATCCCCGCTAAAATACGAACCACCCCCATTCTTCCCCCAATAACTCGACTTCCCAACAAGCGTCCCACTAACCCAATTCCCATTTTCAAAACAATCTTGACTACACATCCACCCATTATCCGACCACACCTTCCCATTCCATATCTTCCCCCCTTTCCCAACCAAATCCCCAATAAAACCCGAATTCGAAATCCCCAATGAACCTGGCAAGTCCAAAACCGGCCTTTTCGAAATGTGCCCACAATACGAGCACATAAAACGCCCCCCAACCGGATTCTGATCCCGATATGCGGTCAAGCAATTCCTACACCTACGGGTAGCCGTCTTTCTAAGCTTTTGCATCTCTAACACTTCTAAACGCCGCATCTCTCTAAGGCGGGCGCTCCTACGTGCTCTCCAAGAGGACAATTGGGGCATCAAAATCTCATACCAAAAGAGTGTAACCAAGAGGACTAACACGCAGGCGAGCCGAGGGGAAGTGACCTCAAATCGGAAGCTCGGCGGCAAGAGCTGAGATAGTGCCCACAGTCCTATGAGTGGGATTACTAACCAAGGAAGCATGGTGGCTACACGCCGAGACCACTTTTGAATGACACACAGTATACACATATCCTCTAGAAAACGCTATAAGCTCCTCCTCAATAAAACCCTAACTTCAGCAGGAAAACCTAATTCCAACAAAATCCCAAATTATATGAGCAAAAGAAAAAACAAAGATGAACCCTATTCTCAAAATTCGTCAAGTTGCCCTAATATAAATGCGAGGAACTATAAACCATGAGACAATCTCAAAAGCCAAAACCCCAACAAATCCTAGAAAAAACCAACATATCCACAAATACTAATCTTTTAGAAAACCAAAGTTTCCAAAAGAAAAAAGTCAATTAGGGTTTCTCTCAAGTCCGATTCGTCTTCAATAATCCAAAACAAGAAAATCTAATACATAAGAGGTTGTAGACTTACCGATTTTCCATCCAAAAAAAGACCCAGATTTCAGCCACTGAAATTTTCGCGCAAAAATGGGAAGAAAATATAAGAAATCTATTTTGCCGACGAGAGGAGAGACTGAAATAATGAGAGCTATAAAAAAGTGAATAAGATACAGAAGACAAAGCAAACCCAAAGATAGTGACGTAAGAGACTAATTGAAAATGAAAATTAATGCCCAAGCAAGAAAAACATTTCTAACAGAAAATTTTCTTTTTGTGCGAAGAAAATTTTTTCCTTCACAATTTTGGATTTGCTAGGGACCATTTCATAAGGCATTTTGCACCTGGGTTGTTGCATGTGAAGCAACCACCTCAGATGAATAAGACAAAATCTGAGCATGTGTGGCTGGTCTCACATACAATAGAGAAGGCGTGAAATGCCTTTTGCAATGGTCCCTAGCAAATCCCGAGAAATAATACGATTATGGTTAATTTAGAGGGTTATTATCGTAAATTGAAGGCTCCTATATATAAAAGTTGAATATGTAAGAACTTCATCATAAATTCAAGGTATGTATTTTTAGTGTGTGAAAAAGTAGAAACTTATAAAAATATTTTTCCTTTTCAAACTTTTCCAAAAAATTCCTGCAATCTAAAGAGGGCCTAAAGGTATGTTTGGATGCCAAAAACCGGGTATTTGTCAAGTTTTATTAGGGAATTTGGGGCATCCAGGCAAACTTTAGCTCTGCCTAGTGTCACGTGCCTAATATTTGAGCAACGAAATAACCCGTGCGGCTTCCCAACATGCACGAATGCTATGGCAAGTTTTCAATCGTGCAAGGCTCTAAGTCCCCACACGCCAACACCCATTGATGCTTTGAATGTGCACACAGTCTCTAAGCTGTTCAACAGGCTACTTAGCTCAAATCTTGACATGCACTTCTAGATACCCACACTCATGATCTGCCTGCATCATGAGACCTCGAGCATCAGGCCTTGTAGCCCAATGGAAAGTCTATCAAGTACGAGGCATTTCATTCTTATTTTGATGATTCTAAACACAAGTGATTTTGAGTCACTAATGTGTTTGATTGTCTTTAGTCATAAATCCCATTAGTGTGAATTCAAAGAAGCTTGGATCGAGACCTAAAAGCTTATTTAGAGTGCCCCAAAGCTAGGAAGATCCAAGAAGCATGGTGGACTTAAAGTTTTGAAGATAAAGTGAAGATAAAGTCTTTCAGATTGTACTCTCACCTTTGTTTTTAGAGATGTTAAAGGCACTTAACAAGTTTTAAAACAAACTTAAAATGTATTTGAAAACTTAGGACAAAAGCCCAAAGACCATAGCCCATTGCCCTAAAGCTTTAATGTATAAAAGCAAGATTTTAAAACAGGGCCGGTCAACCGAGGTATCCCGGGCGACCGCGGGATGGTTGTTGGAACTCCAGCATCTACCTGTCAAAAGTGGGCCGGTCGACCGAGGCAAGTCCGGTCGATCGCGGATGGGCTCCTAGAAATTAAGGAGTTATCTAGAAAGGTCTTGGCGGTCGACCGCCTTAGGCTCGGCCGATCGCGGATAGGTTTTGGATGAAAATTGAAAATGTCTAGGAGGCCCTCGGCGGGCGACCGCGATGGTTTGAAATTCAAAAATAAAAAAGGAACGCCGATAAGGACGGGCGACCGCCACACCCCGGTCGACCGCCCCCGTCTGGCAATATAGCCGTTGGCCAGTTATTTACCCTGTTGCCCTCAAATGGTAATATTCTTGCTTGGGCTATATATACCTTATCCAAGACCTTCTAAACAACTTTTTTGCATTATTTTTTGAACATCTTAAAGAGTGAATTAAAGTTGTTTTAGTGCCTCTCTCATCTCTAAGCAGAGAAGTGGATTAGGCTTATATTTGTACTTCTTTTATCCATCTTTTGTAACCCTCTTGAAGGGATTTTAGTTTTCTTTCTTCAAAGATCATTGTAATTTGGCAAGTGTCCGTGGAGTCATGGAGCCATCTCCACAGAGGCGAGTGAGGGAGACGCAGAGCCTTTTCTCCAGATTGTAATTGGTTTAACTCTCACAGGCATCAAGAAGGCTTCTTGGTGGAGTGGAGTAGGTCCTTGGGTTGGACCGAACCACTATAAATCCAGTGCACACTCTCTATATCTCTCTCTATCTCTTTTGTGTGTGCATTTTATTTTTACTTTGGTTTTGTACTTAAGGGTTATTTTCCCATTTGTTTTTAATTCCGCACTATTTTGGAAAAAGTTTTTGAAACCCAATTCAACCCCCCTCTTGGGTTGCCATTAACCCTGGGTTTTCAATGACGATGCCACGCACCAGTCCGCCAAGCACTAGGGCTTGGTCATCCAAGAAGCAAGATGCCCCATGGATTGATCCGCAAGGTGTACACCTCGTGAGGGCAACCGAAGTCGCCCCGGCACTAACTCATGGAAGACCTAGAGCTTGGCCTGCCCACAAGATGTATCGCGGTGCAGGAGGCCAATAGTATAGCTAGCCTATTGCACCGGTCCGTACATGCAATGCATGTGGGAACCCAACCCAACATGCACTGTCTTTGGCCTCCATCCTCGACCAAAGAAGCTGGAGCATCCCTGTGGATAGCTCACAGTTCGCACCCAAAGCTCCCTTAGGGCACACCAACGAGTTGTAGTATGATTTCCTGTTGTGTGCGTCACATGCACAAGCATGTCCTCTTGCAATAAATAAGCAAACCACCAAGGTTCCGGCCTACACATGCTAGGCCTAAAGGGGGAGGGGTCAGCATGTCACGAGGTCGACTCCCCTTATGGAGCTTGGCCTACCAATCCTCTCAACCAGGAGTGCCAACCAAAAGTGTTGTTAGCTAATTTCCATGATGTTGATGGCCCGAAATGCCAATTGCGTCCCCATGACACGGAGCACGCTGCGAAGGCTATGTTTCCCCTGACACTAGTTTCCATTTTAGCCTAGAAATCCCAAGTAATCTTCATGGTTGTCGAGCATGTCGAGTGAAGTGGCATCCCCGCCGCATCCCTTAAATGTTCTTCAAAAACCACAAAAAGTTTCAATAAACGAAAGTAAAATTCCATTGTGACAACCCAAGAGGGGGTGAATTGGTCAATTAAAAAAATTGGGCTTAATTAAATGGATTATTAAAATTAATTTACTAATTAAGCACTTATTAATCTAACCCTTGTTCAAATATTTAAGATAATGAAATTTAGGGTTTAGATATTGCTTTAAGCCTATTTGCTCTAACCCTTGTTTTAATAAAACATAAATACAAGAAAGGGTAGAGTTTACCAATCACCACAAAGTGCAAAGAGAAGGAGGAGGGAAAGTGAAATCCCACTAGGCAACCCAAGAGGGGGGTGAATTGGGTGTCTTTAAAAAAATTTATCCTCTTTAAAAACTTTTGTAAGATTAGTTTCAAAATCTTAAATGAATATCCTCTCTTAGACCTTTTGTCAAACACTTGTTAGATGGCATTTGAAAATCCTAGTTGATTATTCCCTTTTTAATCTTTCTATGAAAATACTTGGTGGTTGATTAAAGATTGTAAATCCCACAACAAGATAAATGAATTAGATGAATGGTTTCTTTTAGGCCTTTTATCAAAAACTTGATGGAAGGTTCATGCAAACTTAATTAACAAGATTAAATGGGCTAATTAGTAAGGTACTAGATAAGCAAGTTAATTACTAATGCTAACTATTCACTCAATTCTAAGTGTATAAATGCAAGCACAAATAAGAGTGAGGGTGAGAGAGATAAATACCACACAAGAGACACGAAGATTTATAGTAGTTCGATCTTAACCCCAAGACCTACTCCACTCTTCTCAAGTTTTGTCTCCTTGAGGAATCCACTATCTTCCAAGGAATTTAAATACGGCGTTCCTTTCGACTTGTACAATCCGAGAGTCCAAACTTCAAGGGTCTTAAATACGGCGCCCTTTCTTGCAAAGTTTACAATGAAGAAGAAGATGGAAGCACACTCTTTAGCCTCTTGAAGGCTTGATACAATGTAAAGCTCACAAGTCTCTCAAAGATAATTACAAAGATAAGTCTAGGTCTAATCCCTTTAGGTATTCCCAAATTGAGGCACAAGGGTATTTTTCACTCTCTAATATGTTTACAATAAGTTTAGGAATGAGAGAGATGAGTTCACATGCTTAGGGAACCCATATATATATATATATATATATATATATATATATATATATATATATATATAGAGAGAGAGAGAGAGAGAGAGAGAGAGAATCCAAAACTAGCCGTTACAAGGGCATTTCTGTAATTCTGGGCAACTTCCCAACGGATCTATTTCAGGGCATTTTTTAGCATTTTTCAGCTTTTAAACCCGATTTTGTAAAATTCATATTTCACTCGTTTCTCTTCGGATTTCGACGTTCATATACTTGATTTGAACGGAAACGATGAGATCTTTCTGTTAAAAATATTTTTGAAAATATTTAAAAATGTTTATGATCAGTTATGATAGGATTTATGCTCTGATCTCAAAATTCAAGTGCTAAGTGTGCCGATTTGAATCTTTTGCAATTCTAAGCTATCTATGGCACTAGGGCTTTGGTCCACGGATCTTTTCCTTATATTCTAATATTGTTTGGAACCTTATTAGTGACTTGATTATGCCTCAACATAGGATACCTAAGTGGGATTAAATTATACTATCTAACACAAGACTCATTACTCACATCTTTAACTTTAAAGCTCATCTTCAAGTCTTGGTCTCTTACATGGATCACTCATTCAAGTTGGTTCAAGCTCCTTGACAAATTGTTGATCCCCAAGCTTTGGCCTTCATTGATCTTCCTTTGTTTGTTCAATGCTATGAGATGACTAATGTTGAGCTTCTCCTTGGTTGATCCTCCAAGGTATGATTGATCCTTTGTATGCTGTAGCTCATTTGACACGTGTTTGGTTCATCTTCAAGCATAGGCCATCAATGGTGTGTGCTAGTACGGATTGACCTGTGAATTTTCTGTCCATAGCACTCAAGGCACACAATTAATCAATAAAAGACTAATCAATTTGCGTTTGTTAATCATCAAAATAAGGTGATTGAATGAACCCATGGGGAACCCTTTGGCTAACAATCTCCTCCTTTTTTATGATGACAAATCAAATTGATTAGAGAGGTGGGAGGATCCTCTTATGAGGATTAGATAAGAAAGATGAGTGTGACTACTCCCCCTCAACATATGCATATGGTAAATTTAACAAGTTGAAGCATACATGCATATGGATTATGGACAATCTAATCAATTTCATATTTCTTCTCTTTTTGGCATAAGCAAAAAGGAATGATACACAATTAAGCACAAAAGCAATGCATCAAAGATTTTCAATCAAACTAGATGCTCCCCTAGCTTCTTATCATGATTTACCAATTAAAACCAAAATACATATGGCATGATAAGAGCATAACAACATAAGAGATGAATAAACTAATACAAATCAAGCCTATGTTAGAAAAACAAAGAGACATACCAATTTAGCACAAATTTTAGGGTATATCTTGGTATATATATAAATCTACCCTATAACCCATAATACAAAATTAAATTAGCAAGTTAAGGCTTATATTTTACTTATCATAAAAGAAAAATAGCAAGATTTAGATCTAGCATGATAAGCCCCTAAATTTTTTGAATTCCTATTAGAATCTTATCATGAAGAGATGGATGAAATAATGTTGAACCTATCATGATAAGCAAGAATAAATATTTTCAAGTTAAAAATATTCTTTGAAATTGACATGCATAGAAATGAGCATTTGATCCTAATATGGCATGACAGGCAAACTTATCATGAAGTGAAATGACACATGATAAGCAATTAAATCCATAGGAACTAAGATTAGCAATTTCAGTTCACTCTTATGAATGAATATCTAGAATGATATGCAATTCTTAGCTCAATTAGAGGGGATATGTTTGAATGGACAATGTGAGCATCTCACAATGACCCATATAAACATGAAGATAACAAAGATTAGCTCTCCCCTTAGGTCTACGTCATTGGTCTTAGGTGAAACCTATATGGCAAGGCATGACATGACACAATAGGCCAAAGGAATGAAAGTAAGTATATGGCCAACAAAACTTATCCTTGGAATAAATGATCGCACATTCGATTATCCACGATAAGTATGAAGCCTAATAGGATATGACCTTAAAATTTAGGCAATGGGCTTATTTTTCTTAAACCCAAAATACACATACAAGCACAAGACGATGCCAAAACAACCCATATGAAGCAACCATGCTCCAAATGAGTGCACTTATCATATGTAATGAAGTATACATATTAAACAATATATGACAAGATGATAATGACATATATTACATATATAGTACCCCCTTTGTTAGAGACTCATACAAAGTATGAATCCAAAGGGCTGTCCAATACATAGTTACCAATGGTTTTTGGATATATTTTTCCAAAGATACCAAGTTAGACTCAACCCTTGGGCTACAATGACACTTACTCTCTAAGTGTCGGTTTATCATGATCAAAAGATAGCCATAGTCTAGCTTATCATGATAAACAAGCATAGCACAAAAGATTTACAATTTTTGGCTCATGCTCCCCCTAAGTGTGATATCATTTCCTACAATTTCAAATTTTCTTCCCTAAGTATATAGCATACAAACAAGCTAGGGAGATCACACAAATACATATACCTATTCATGATTGAGATGGTGGCACAAGGCCAATTAATTAAGTATTTTAATTATTGTGAAGGTACCACTCCCCCTTTGGTCAAAGTGGGCTATGGGCACCAATTGAGTAGCTTTTAAGGTTAAGATTTGACATCTCAATTATGTAGATACTACCAACCAGTGGTGATAACTATAGATTATTTAAATGTACCAATTTTGATCAATTCTAAAGGATTTAGACATAGAAGAATGGATAATAAAGTACCATGTCTAAGAGAGACATCCATGGCTCATGAGTGAGAGTATACTACTATGGGTAATCATGAGGAAGATATAATTTATATCAAAACATCCATGAATAGTCTACCATGTTTGGACATAAAGAACATGACATATAAGGTGTATGGTTCAAATATTTGCATTTACATCCACAAACTACCAATATAAAGACAAGGCATTAGGCACAAAGTGCATAAGCCCATAGGAAAACTAAAATATGTGGGAGACACATGTTCCCATCATAAGGTATAGGGTATCAACTACCAAGGTGAAATATGCCCAAATAAGATACTAGATTCACAAGATGTTTCCAATTTTACTTAAATACATTGAATCTAGACCATTTTTAATTTTTCCTATAAAATATATTCTATAAGAATCTAGGGATGGATCAATGGACTCTAAGGATAAATATCAAGTGAACACCTTGGACATATGCATTCCAAAAAGAATTTTCAAGACTATATGAATAATTTATATTACTTGTAAAAAACAAGATTCACATTAGTCATGAAAAAATATCCAATTAAAACCTTTGGAAATACATATGCTTACAACTCATCAAAGACTTTACATATAATGATAACTATTTAGGTATAATAGGAAAGTCTAGTGATAGTGTAAACGATAACTAGGTGCACAGAGATTTTTAAATATATTTTCTCACCTAGGGCATAAAAAGTTGTCTAAGAAAGGAATTAAAATAATTTTCTTAGACATGACATTTAAGCACATAATTTTGCTAGAAGAAATAAATAAATCAAGTCCAATATATACTAATCTAGCAAATACCATTTTTATCCAAATTAGAGTTCAAATATGAAAGATATACTCTTATGGGTTTAACTTAAACTCATGGGCAATGAAGATGTTGATATTCATGTAAGATCAATCATGGTTTTCACATTAACTGCTCTATTGTGGCTTTACATGTGGATGACTACTAAGTGAAAAATGATCTGAGTCTTAGTAAGTGCACTTAGAGTAGTATATATATATATACACAAGAATCAAACAATATAAGTCTAATGTATCTATAAGTTGTTTCTTTAAAAAAAATGTGATCTTTAAAACACATATGAGGCTAGATGCAAGAAAATATTAATGTGATATCTAGCACCCAAATAAACTCAAGGGATATGGCATTTAAGCTCAAGATTAACTAGATACATGGGAATCAAACATATTGTATCTAGAAGTATACATTCCATGGGATTTGACAATTTTAGCTCAAACATAAACTAGACATCAAGTGAGATATCTAGGTAACCTTTTCCAATAGATATAATAATTTAGTGCAATGTGTCAAAGTTTAATACAAATCAAGTTTTAAGCATATAGACTTTGGATTTTCAAAAAGAAACATATTTAAGCACAAAATATGGATACATGGCATTCATGCAAGATAGACATTTTTGTATCAAAACAACCATTTTCATATGATATAACTATTTAAGCACAAAATATAGATACATGCTTTGATACCATCTACTAAGTCATAAATAGATTAAGTAGGGAGTTTTGGAACCCTAACCATCTTGGGTCCGTGCAAGTTTGTTCTATGAAATATATCATCTTTTCTAATCCACACATACTTGCAAGATTTCATAAACCTAAGTTTACACATGGATTTGTGATGACCTAATCGACCACAATAATCACATGAATCATAAGAATATGTAGATGAGGATCTAGATGAACAATTACAAGAATGCATAGGCACACAAACATGTTTAGCATTCATTTCTTATAGGAATTTATTTTCCAACTCAAGATTTTCATTTTTCAATCTCATTTCTTCAATTTTCATTTTCAAGTGATTTATTTCATGAGATGGGGATATTTTTACTTCATCTTCTTTTTCCATCAAGATTTTCAGTTCCTCCATTAATTCAAAATTTCTCTTTTCAAGAATATTGTTATCTTCAGTCAACTTCTTTTCTTCATTTAGTAAATTTTGATAGTCATTTTCAAGATTTTCAAATTCCTTAGAAATTGAGTTGAGAGAGTTTTTAAGTTTTTGATTATTGGAGACTTCAAGATTTAAGGCGTTATTTAGTTTCTCACATCCATCAAGAAGTTCATCAAATATAAGAGGCTCATCCATATCAAAATCATTATTTTCTTCATTGTTGTTTTCTAATGCTATAAAACGTTTAACATTAAAAATATTTTCAAGTGAAGTCCATATTTCTTTGGCATTTTACAAATTAGCTATTTTATCAAACATGTGAGAAGATAAGGCACAACATATGGCATTCACAGATTTTGAGTTCAAGCAATATAATCTTTTATCATGTTCACTAATTCTCTTAGATTTGGAGTTTAAGACAAAACCATTTTCAATCACTTTCAGTAATTCACTATCTGGACTCTTGAGGTAAGACCCCATATGGATCGACCAAGATCCATACTTGGTTCCATCATAACAAGGAAGTCTAGAAGCTAATAGGTTGCCAATATAGATCTTTTCTCTTCAAGAAATTTGAAAGTTCAAAAAGCTATATAAGAGCTTTTAGCTCTGATACCAAGTGAAATCCCATTAGGCAACCCAATAGGTGGGTGAATTGGGTGTCTTTAAAAAAATTTATCCTCTTTAAAAACTTTTGTAAGATTAGTTTCAAAATCTTAAATGAATATCCTCTCTTAGACCTTTTGTCAAACACTTGTTAGATGGCATTTGAAAACCCTAGTTGATTATTCCCTTTTTAATCTTTATATGAAATACTTGGTGGTTGACTAAAAATTGTAAATCCCACAACAAGGTAAAGGAATTAGATGAATAGTTTCTTTTAGGCCTTTTATCAAACACTTGGTGGAAGGTTCATGCAAACTTAATTAACAAGATTAAATGGGCTAATTAGTAAGATACTAGATAAGCAAGTTAATTACTAATGCTAACTATTCACTCAATTCTAAGTGTATAAATGCAAGTACAAATAAGAGTGAGAGTGAGAGAGATAAATACCACACAAGAGACACGAAGATTTATAGTGGTTCGGTCTTAACCCAAAGACCTACTCCACTCTTCTCAAGTTTTGTCTCCTTGAAGAATCCACTATCTTCCAAGAAATTTAAATACGGGGTTCCTTTCGCCTTGTACAATCCGAGCGTCCAAGCTCCAAGGGTCTTAAATACGACGCCCTTTGTTGCCAAATTTACAATGAAGAAGAAGATGGAAGCACACTCTTTAGCATCTTGAAGGCGTGATACAATGTAAAGCTCACAAGAGTATCTCAAAGATAATTACAAAGATAAGCCTAGGTCTAATCCCTTTAGATATTCCCAAATTGAGGCACAAGGGTGTTTTCCTCTCTCTAATATATTTACAACAAGTTTAGGAATGAGAGAGATGAGTTCACATGCCTAGAGATCCCATATATATAGAGAAAATCCAAAACTAGATGTTATAAGGGCATTTCTGTAATTCTGGGCAACTTCCCAACGGATCTATTTCAGGGCATTTTTGGCATTTTCCAGATTTCAGACCCGGTTTTGAAAAATTCAAACGATGAGATCTTTCTGTTAAAAATATTTTTTAAAATATTTAAAAATGTTTAGGATCAGTTATGATAGGATTTATGTCCTGATCTCAAAATTCAAGTGCTAAGTGTGCCGATTTGAATCTTTTGTAATTCTAAGTTATCTATGGCACTAGGGCTTTGGTCCACGGGTCTTTTTCTTATATTTTAATATTGTTTGGGACCTTATTAGTGACTTGATTATGCCTCAACATGGGATACCTAAGTGGGATTAAATTATACAATCTAACACAAGACTCATTACTCACATCTTTAACTTTAAAGCTCATCTTCAAGTCTTGATCTCTTGCATGGATCACTCCTTCAAGTTGGTTCAAGCTCTTTGACAAGTTATTGATCTTCCTTTATTTGTTCAATGCTTTGAGATGACTAATGTTGAGCTTCTCCTTGGTTGATCCTCTAAGGTATGATTGATCATTTGTATGCTCTAGCTCATTTGACACATGTTTGGTTCATCTTCAAGCATAGGCAATCAATGGTGTGTGCCAACACGGATTGACCTGTGAACTTCCTGTCCATAGCACAACACTCAAGGCAAACAATTAGTCCATAAAAGACTAATCAATTTGCGTTTGTTAATTATCAAAATAAGGTAATTGAATGAACCCATGGGGAACCCTTGGGCTAACAGAAAGCATTCACCAGGCACAAGATTTATAGTGGTTCGGTCTATCACAAGACTTACTTCACTCTTCCAAGTTTACTTCCTTGGGATCTTCACTGAAACAATGAGATTCTTCAAAGGGGGAATCTCGAAGCCGTACACCCAACTCTTCCGATCTTCAAACGGAACAAACTCTTTCTGCACGAAACCTTGGCGAGGGGACACACCCTCTTACAACGTCTTCACATTTGTTAACGGGCCGAAGAGTAGACCCTCACAATGTTTTCACCTTTGTTACCGGGCCGAAGAGGAGACCCTCTAATACAATGAATAAAATAAATGAAAAACTCTCAATGCCTCTTGATATGCGGATTACAAAGTTGTAGCTCACAAAACTCTCCAAAGATAGAAAATGTAAGAAGCCCAGTAGAGATCCTCTTGATAAAATATGCAAATGCAATTTCAAAGAGGTTTTGCTTTTGATATAAGGTTTTAGCTCAAAAAAATAGGATTTGATCTTTCTAAAATGTTCAAAAGCTTATTTAGATAGGTTTTAATGATGTATATATAGCTCATTTGAAAATATGACTGTTTGGGGGTAAAACTGTAAAAAACAGGGTTGAAAACGTCAACTTGCGAAAGCCACAATGACTAGTTTGCCCGACCGTCGCGGTCAACCGAGCCACAACGGTCGCCCGCCCCTATCGGGCGCCGTTTTTTATTTTCAAATTTTCTATTGTCGCGGTCGACCGGCCCCATGGCGGTCGCCCGGCGAGGGCTACCTGTTCGTTTAAATTTTTGGCTCATAAACCTATCCTGATCAACCAACCCACGGCGGTCGCCTACCCAAACAATGACGGATTGTTCCTGGCTTTCCAGGGACACCTCCTCGGTCGCCTGGCTTGACCCGGTCGACCGGCCCGCTATTTTTCTACAAGTGCTGGATTTCCAGCAAGCTTGCCGCGGTCGCCCGGGACACTCCTGGTCGACTGACCCTGGTAAAATTTTTATTTTAACATTAAAAATTCAGGGATTTTGGGCCATGGTCTTTGGGCTTAAGTCCTTGGTTTTCAAATACATTTTTGAGTGTGTGTATGGTTTCCAAAGATGTAAAAAATCAAGTATTAAAACCATTTTGAAAACCTTTTGAAAGTGCATTTAAAATAAAATCAAGCAAACTCTAAATACATTCTAAAAATAAGAACATTGAGTCTTCTTGGAATGTATTAGCTCCTTTGCACTTTCTTGGACTTCTTCTGCTTAGATGAACATCTTGACCTTGTCTTGGCTCTTGTGACTTGTCCCCCAATCTTCAATGCATGTTGAGGTACATGAGGTGTCACCAAGGCATGTTCAACTCCAAACTCCTTCTTGACACTTGTTGGGAACTTGTGGAATCTTCATGATGAGCTTCTTGATTTGAACATCTTCAAATGAGGATGTCTTCACTGTAGGTGCAAGCTCTTGGTTCCTTTGCTCCTTGATCCACAAGCCATGTGTTGTGAAGAGTTGTGTAATGGCGATTATGACATAAAATTTCTGTATTCAACACAACATCTCAAAGCAACACATTAGTTCATAAATACTAATCAATTTGGGTTTGCTAGCATCAAAAGAAGAGGCTAGGGTGAATGATTAACCCATTGGAACTCTTGGGCTTACATTCTCCTCCTTTTTTATGATGGCAAACAAATTGATTAGGGAGGTAGGAGATATCAACCAAATAGATGGATAAGCATGATATGATATAAACAATAAAGCATAGCTCCCCCTTACTGTATGTACAAGTGTAATGAATGAATGTAAAGCATATGGTGCATATACAATGTGGACTACCTAATCAATTCCCAAAACTCTCCCCCTTTTGGCAACAGTAAAAAGGTAGGGATATGCAAGTGAAAGTGCAAGTGGGGTGTCAAGATGAATGATAGCTTATAGAAGCTATATATATATATATGGTATATGATATGACATTCAAGCTCATATGATGCTTATCAAAATAGAAAACAAAGTAAGGTGCATGATAAGCCCTCCTTTTTTTTATCTAAAGATTTGCATGAAAAACACAAGTATGGGGGCAATAAACCATGTGAGCACATCACAATGATCTATATAAACCTGAGTATATAACTATTTAGCTCTCTCCTTATGTGTTTGTCATTGGCCCTAGGTGAAACCTGTGTAATAGGGCATGACAGGACACTATGATGGAAAAAGGTGAATGATTTTAACACTTGGGCTTCATTAACAATTTTTTAAGCATGTAAATATTTACCTAAGCAAGGATATGCTCAGATCTATGACACAACCATTTAGGTTCAGAACTTGCTTCAAGAAGGGGTCCTCTGGATAGTGAGCAGACAAGACTCTTCCAGAGCATAGATATGCTCTGAACTATTATCATAACTTTTAGAGATCACTTGTTGCTTGCCCTTAGAGATTTACATATGTAAAAATGTAAGCTCCCCCTGACTTTGTGCAATCAATCTAAATGTGAATTCCAAGCACATAGGCCCTTGCTTCGAAATCACCTTAACCATTCAAAATTTTTGCTCCATTCAAATGATAATCACAAATTGAATTGGAATGGATGATTATTAGACAAATGATATGATCTTGAAGAAAATAGTCTAATAAACACATGTATACAAGAATCAAACCAATGAGGTACATATCCATGGTAACTAAGGAATATGTGTATATATATATATATATATATATATATATATATGATAGAACAAGATAGAGCTTTATACATGAACCAATGATGGAAGATTGATACCACATTTCAATTAATATCTCTTGAAATGATAAAAGCTGTATTTGAAAATCTCTTGAAAGAATCTGTGTGGAATCTTCTATTGATGAATGTTTAGAAGAGCTTAGATCAATGCTTGACCCTTTCTTCCATGTAAGGGTAGCATCTTTACAAATCTTCCCGGATTGAGAGATTGTGTACTTGTTTTAAATCTTCTCCTTCATCAAAAGATCATCCTTGGAAGGATTCAGGAAATGCACATGCCAGCTATGAATCTTCAATTTTCCTAGTCTCTGTTCATCCTGCACCATAGGATTGGACAGAGAAAAATTGTGTACATCTACCATCTTATTACATCTGGCATGATAGAAGGGGACAAGTATTTTAGACAAGCTATGAATGACTGATTATCTGAAATCAATCAACTTAAGTCCTTCAAAGCTAAAATCTTGGAAGAGATGATGGGACGTGATAAGCCTAAAAATATTTTTAATACTTTATCAGCTCAAAGAATAGACTCTCTCCCAAGAATTTGACATTGGCCTTTGATAGAACCTATAAGGTAAGGCATGACAATACAGAATGGCTATAGATAAAACTGTCAAAGTATAGCCATTAGATCTTATCATGATGAATTATGTGTTTTCCTTCAAAAACTCATGATAAGAGACACTCATAGGCAATGAGATAAATAGCTCAAGCACTATCTTATGAAGGAGAGTTCTAGAGAGTCTTGAGGCTCTAGAATAATATACTTATCATTGGAAATGATGAAACCATAAGAGTACATCCAAGATAAGTATAAAGCCTAAGAAGATATGGAACTGAGGCACAAGCTAAGGAATTTTGTCAAAAATGAGAGATGATATCAAAATGTAAGCATAAGACAAATCCCAACTACCGCACATATGAAGCAATAAAGCTCCATATGAGTGAACTCATCACATGTAGGTGATACCCATATCAACCTACATATGACAAGATGGAAAGAACAAAGATTTTCATGTATTGCTCCCCCTTTGGTAGAGACTCATACATGGTATGAATCCAAAGGGCTGTCCTAACACAAAAGTACCAAGGGATTTTGGGGTGAATGCTTGACAAACAACCCTTGAGCTATTAATGCAAGATTGCTATAGGTAGTCATATGATACTAAAAATGCACATAAGGCTTATCATGGTGAAGATGTTGGCTAGAAGCCAAGAGATTAGATGTTTTAATTAAATGTGAGTGTACACTCTCTAACTTACTAGGTAAGAGGACTAAGAGTACCAATTGAGTGATTTTTAACTTTAGATTTGCCATCTTTACCATGTAGCTAATATAGCTCAAATGTAGATATGCCATCTTTACAAGGGGATAAAACTATAGATTATATAGATATGCCAATATAGCTCAAATGTATAGAATCAGATACAGGAAAGATAAATTATAGAGGATTATGTCTAAGAGAGACATCCATGGCTTATGCAAGTGATAATATATCACTTATGGGTAAATAAGAGCAAGATATTATATTTTAAGCCTCCATGGATAGTCTAAAAAGTTTGGACCCAAGTGACATGACTTATAGGGTTCATGGTCCAAACAACTATGCTTACATCCACAAACCACCATATAAAAGTAGGGTATTAAGCACCAAGTGCATAATCCCATGAAAAACCAAAATGTATGGGAGACAAGTGTTCCCATCACAATGCATTGTATACAAATGATCATCATAGGTAAATGCCCAACAATGATACTAGATTCCTATAACATTTTTAACTTTACTCAAATGAGTTTCATATATTGAATCTAGATTCATTTTCAATTTCCCTATATAATATATTCTTTTATAAGCTTTTAGGGAAAGATCCAAGAATTCTTTAGAGTATGTCAAGAGATAAACAACTTGGACAAATGCATTCCAAAATGAACTATCATGACTAGATAGTTTCATCTTAGCCATGAGAAGATATTTATTTTACGTGTTTGGAACGCACCTACTAATACCCATCAAGATTTCTTATGAATTTAATGACTTAAGCGCACAAGAATGGGTTTGAATGACAACTAGGTGCATAGTAATAGACATGATTACTCACCTAGGGCACAAAAGATGTCTAAACACGGATTTGAGTGGATTTTCTTAGACATGACTTTTAACTCATTAATTTTGATAGAGATGACATCCCAAATAAGTTGAACGTCTTAACATCTAGCATGTGCCAAATTTGTCCTAGATAGAGTTCAAATATGGAGAAAATGATCTTGATAGATCACGTTGAACTCATGGGCAAGGAGTTGTTGATATTCATAGAAACACACGCAAGGTTTTCACATTGAATTTTCTATTGTGGATTTTGTTGTTGATGAATACTAAGGGCAAGAAGATTTATTATGCGATGTAAGCACTTAGACTAAACATATTATAATGATATTCAATAAAGCACAAAAATATAGTCTATAGAGATGTATTCTAGTTTTCTACATAGACTAAGAATGAGAATGATGTGATCATGAAGCTCTATGGGCAAAGATACATTATATTAACTCATGTATAAAAATATATATCTAAGCGCAATTAAAAAAAATGATGTAAGATTAAAACACAAGAATTCTAGATACTAAAATATTAAACTTGAAATGAAGTATCTAGAATAAAAAATTCATATGATTTAACATTTCAGTATAACCCCATATATCAAGATATTCAATGAATGTTTTGAATGGGGATTTTGGAACCCAAATCCCTTTGGTTCCACCCATGTTTGTTCGTGGAAGTGTATATTTTCTTATCCAAACAAACTTGTTTGACTTCACAAATCTAAGCTTACACCTAGATTTGTGATGTCCTAATCTACCACAATAAGTATATGAGTAATGATTGGTAGATGAGAAACATGAAGAACCATAAGAATGCACATGATGACAAACATATTTGTCTTTCTCTTCTTGCAATCTTTGGTTCTTTATGGAGAGTTCTTCATTTACTAATTTTATCTCATTTACTTGATTTTCAAGGTAATTTATTTGTTGAGATAAATTAGCATTCAATTTTTCTTCATTTTTATAAACAAATATATATTTTTTATTTAAATCATTGTTTGTGTTTTCAAGGCTTTTATTTTCTATTTCAAAGGCATTGTATCTTTTAATCAAGTCATCATTTTTATTTATCAAAATTTTGCTCAATTGACTTAATTTTTCATTTCGTTTCAAACTTTCATTTACTTCCGATTTTAAATTGTCAATTTGACATTCTAAATCGGAGATTGAATGTTTGAAAGAATTTTCATTTGCAAAAGATTTTTGTAAAGTCTTTTTTTGTCCAATAAATTTATTATTTGAAAATAGACAAACATTTTTCTCAAAAATATTTTCTAATGAAGTCCAAATATCTTTTGCATTGATGCATGTTGAAATTTTCTAAAAATTGTTTGGATTTATATCAGAACACAAAATAATCATTGCCTTTGAATTCAAGAAAAATAATTTTAAATTATTTTTAGTACTTTTTCTTGAAATAGAAAATCCCCTTTCAATGACATCTAAGATTTCATACTCTATGGATTTGAGATGAGCAAGTATTTGCACTTTTCAAGCTCCATAATTCATTCCATCAAGAAATGGAGGAATTAGGGAGGATCAGCCTCTCTCAAAATCCATTTGGATTGTCACAGATCTTTCTCTTGTAGATTTTAACTTTAAAAATCTCTTTAAGAGCCTTAGCTCTGATACCAAATGAAATTCAAGTGTGACAACCCAAGAGGGGGGGTGAATTGGTCAATTAAAATTTTTAGGCTTAATTAAATGGACTATTAAAATTAATTTACTAATTAAGCACTTATTAATCTAACCCTTGTTCAAATATTCAAGATAATAAAATTTAGGGTTTAGATATTACTTTAAGCCTATTTGCCCTAACCCTTGTTTTAATAAAACATAAATAAAAGAAAAGGTAGAGTTTACTAATGACCACAAAGTGCAAAGACAAGAAGGAGAGAAAGCATCCACCAGGCATAAGATTTATAGTGGTTCGGTCTATCACAATACCTACTCCACTCTTCCAAATTTACCTCCTTGGGATCTTCACTAAAACAATGAGATTCTTTAAAGGGGGGATCTCGAAGCCGTACACCCAACTCCTCCGATCTTCAAAGGGAACAAACCCTTTCTGCACAAAGCCTTGGCGAGCGGGCACACCCTCTTACAACGTCTTCACCTTTGTTAATGGGCCAAAGAGTAGACCCTCACAATGTCTTCACCTTTGTTACCGGGCCGAAGATGAGATCCTCTAATACAATGAAGAAAATAAATGAAGAACTCTCAATGCCTCTTGATAGGAGGATTTCAAAGTTGTAGCTAACAAAATTCTCCAAAGATAGAAAATGTAAGAAGCCTAGTGGAGATCCTCTTGATAAAATGTGTAAATGCAAGTTCAAAGAGGTTTTGCTTTTGATATAAGGTTTTAGCTCAAAGAAAATGGGATTTGATCTTTCTAAAATGTTCAAAAGTTTATTATATAGGTTTTAACCGTTTGGGGTAAAAGTGTAAAAAATAGGGTTGAAAAAGTCAACCTACGAAAGCCCCAATGGCTAGGTTGCCCGACCGTCGCGGTCGACCGAGCCACAGCGGTCGCCCGCCCCTATCAGGCGCCCTTTTTTATTTTTAAATTTTCTATTGTCTCGGTCGACCGGCCCCATGGCCGTCGCCCGGCGAGGGCTACCTGTTCATTCAAATTTTTGGCTCATAAACCTATCTCGGTCAACCGACCCACGATGGTCTCCCGCCCAAACCAATGATGGATTGTTCCTGGCTTTCCAGGGACACCTCCGCGGTCACCCGTCTTGACCCGGTCGACCAGCCCGCTATTTTCCTACAAGTGCTGGATTTCCAGCAAGCTTGCCGCGGTCGCCCAGGACATCCTTGGTCGACCGGCCCTGGTAAAATTTTTATTTTAACATTAAAAATTTAGGGATTTTAGGCCATGGTCTTTGGGCTTAAGTCCTTAGTTTTCAAACACATTTTTGGGTGTGTGTATGGTTTCCAAAGATGTAAAAAATCAAGTATGAAAACTATTTTGAAAACATTTGAAAGTGCATTTAACATAAAATCAAGAGAACTCTAAATACATTCTAAAAATAAGAACCTTGTGTCTTCTTGGAATGTATCAGCCCCTTTGCACTTTCTTGGACTTCTTCTGCTTGGATGAACATCTTGACCTTGTCTTGGCTCTTGTGACTTGTCCTCCATTCTTCAATGCATGTTGAGGTACATGAGGTGTCACCAAGGCATATTCAATTCCAAGCTCCTTCTTGACACTTGTTGGGAACTTGTGGAATCTTCGTGATGAGCTTCTTGATTTGAACATCTTCAAATGAGGATGTCTTCACTGTAGGTGCAAGCTCTTGGTTCATTTGCTCCTTGATCCACAAGCCATGTGTTGTGAAGAGTTGTGTAATGGCGATTATGACATGAAATTCCCGTATTCAACACAACATCTCAAAGTAACACATTAGTCCATAAATGCTAATCAAATTGGGTTTGCTAGCATCAAAACAAGAGGCTAAGGTGAATGATTAACCCATGGGAACCCTTGGGCTTACAGAAAGTAATAGGTATTAATCGCACACACTCTCTGGGAGGAGTATGCATTTGGAAACATATTAGGGAGGAGCATGCGTTTGGAAACAAATCAAAAATAAAATCGTTGACAGGAGAAATTTTAGGGGGAGAGAGAGAGAGATGGCAGAGAGAGGACACATCTTCTGTTAAGTTCCCAATACATCTGAAAAACACCCTTCACTGAAGCTTAAACATGAGTATTTCCTAAAAAAATCTCCTAAAAATCTCTGACGGGGCGAGGACACGTCCAGCAGGAAGAAAAAATTGCCTTAAATCTCTGACGAAGAGTTGTGTAAATTAGGGAGGGATGATCTTACCCCTCGCAAGGCATAGCTGGATGTAGCAGATAAGGATTAAAAGCATAAAAATGTTAAACTACAACATGTTAAATCCATTGAGTTTCCAAATAAATAAAAAAATTCCTTACTTTTCTCTTCTGCTATATAGTATATAGATATATGGGAAAAGAATTTCTACACACTAGTGTAGATACGTTATCTACACAGTAGCCTAAAATACAATGGGGGCCAATTGTTTGGGTGGTCGAAAGCATTCATTTGATGGGCCTTCACATAGATACGGTGTGCACAAAAAAGCAATTCCATAGGATCATTCTAACCATTCGAACCATGGAGGCAAAAAATGGACAGATTTGTGAAGGTTTATACACGTCCATTTTACCACCACAAATCGTAGGGTTGGGATGGTCCTATGGAGCTGATTTTTTGGGCACGCCCTATCTATGTGAGGGCCCATCAAATGAATGCTTTGGATCACCCAAATGTTGGGGCCCCTGTTAGAGTTGGTGCCCTAAAACCCAGTATATTTCGTATGTTAATCAATAAAAGTTTCTTTTTCTTGACATTTATGGGTACTAAAAGTTAAATATATGTGAAATGTTACTTGTTATTGACATGTATTTGTCCTTGGGTAGCATAGTAGGAAACCCATGCTCATGGATTCACCGATCCTAGGGAGCAAGTAGATATGGGATTCTGGTTCTTTGCAGACCTTAGTAGTTCCTAGTTGGGATTGAGGTTGGATACCTCTTCATGTACACAACTAGCATCTATATTGCCTACATGCATGAGATGTGGAGTGACTTATCTCAATCACTTGGGTAGTGGACCCTAAGCAAGATAGAATTGGTACAACAATGAGATTGCGTACTGAACATGATCACATTAGAATAGCTTGTGGATAGGAGATAGTTGAGTTATTATACTAGACATGACCCTTTACATGTTCTTTGACCTGAGGGGTCATCTGGGTCTGTTGGCAAGTCTTTCATTTTTTGGTCTATCTAACCGTGGTTCTTATTGGAGTCACCAGAGGGTAGTACTAAAGTGTTGGACAAACCATCGAAGTCAATAGTGATACCCGACAAGGAATTCTCCGCCTATTTAATTGGATAACGTCTACGGTTTTGGTCAGAGCAGTAGGCCTAGAAAAATACCTAACCAGGTGGATTTGATAAAATATTTATCAAAAAGATTTTCATAAAATAAGTTTTCTTTTAAAATGGTTTTACTAAATGTATTTGCGGGCTGACATTGCTTGACTGAAAGGTATACCATGAGTGAGCCCATGGCGTAGTTAATGTCCATCCCCGGTAGGACTCAACTTGGTTGATGTGGACTTGGAGGAAGGACTTACACATTTGATGTGATTAGGGGTATGATGATTTGACGGTTATCTTCAAGGTTATGTCTCGATAGAGGCCACTGACTCAAAGCGATTATAAAATTAGCTACGGAGCAATAATCGCAGTGGGGCCCACTTGTGGGTTCTGCATGATCTACCGTTAAATTCCTGCTATGATCCCACTCACTACTCGATTGACCTATTATAATCTATTGGATAGAGGTCTTGCATTTATTTAGTTGCTCGCACAAACTATTTTCGTGGCATTGGATGCATTGAAAGGATATACACAATGTATATAGTGTATATGCACTATGGGATACATTGGGAATACCAAAATAGTTAACTATTAACCATAAGGGTATTTTGGGAATATTAAAAATTAGATTGGAGCTTTAATCCTATTGGATAGGATTGGATTGCATTAATTTAATTAAGAATTAAATGGAAAATGCATGGGAATTCAAATTGGATTAGTGGGACCCACATGGGATGAATTTAGGTGGAACCCATGTCCTGTCCAAACACCCTATGTGGTGTGCCATTATCAATTTAAAATTCAAATAATATTTGAAATGTTATTACTTGATTTGTTTTTACAAATTATTAAACCAACACATGTGATGAAAATGGAATGAGAGAAAGAAGGAAACAATGGAAAAAATAAAATTAGCAACAAGGGAACCACATGAGGCAACACAAGGTTGCTTGGGCAGAAAGGCACACCCCCTTTGGCGCCCCATGTGGGTTTCCAATTGGGTGTGTCTTGTTTCCTAATTGAGGCTTCCAATTTTGACTAGGTTCCTTAGTTTTTGGAATTTCTCTAGAAACTTTGGGTTGTACAAAAGGAAATTGAAAACTCTATAAATACAAGACAAAGTGCTGAAGTTTTTTAGAGCTCTCCCATAATTTCATGTGCCGAAAATTGGTAGAGACACCCCAAAGTCTTTCTCTTGTCTTCTCTCTCAATTCCATCAACTAGTTTTGTCATTTCAAGGTTAAAGACAATCATCTAACCAAGCTCCATTGATCTAAACATATATTCTTATACTATAATTTGATTTAGATTAGATTATAAAGTGAACAAAGAGTTGTACACACGTTCCTTTGTGCAACAAAAGGAATCCATCGATTCAACTTGCGGTTTCGCGATGATTAGATCGCCGGCGAATTTTCGAGAAGTAGATCAAGCGGACATGTTCTTCTCTACAACAACTAAAGGTATTTTGTTTATATTTGTGTTTATTAAATCACCATAAAATCAATTAGTCCCTAGGAATCCTGGGTGAGAGCAAAAATTTTGTTCTACACGGTTTATTCCTCTGCTACGTATAGCAATTTTGCTTGGGATTTTCAACCTTTCTAACAACCCCCACTGTATTTTACGCTAGTGTGTAGATAACTTGTCTACACTAGTGTGTAGAAACTCTCTCTCTCTCTCTCTCTCTCAATATATATATATATATATATATATATATATATATATATATATATATATATATATGAAAAATGTTCTTACGCTATCGCGCAAATAGCGTTGAAATTTAAAAATGAGTTCCTATATATTGGTCGTGGTTTGTTGGTCCTAAAAGCTTTTACGTAAAAGGATATGAAATCGAAAAAACCTAAATCGAACCCTTCTTCGACTCAGTGCAGAAAAATCCTAAAGTAGCGAGAAGGAGAAAGAAGAAGTGACTAATTAGCTAGGATCTGGTGTTTTTGTTTATCGGGGCTTTTCTTCGAGGGATGAACAATTGCTTCAAGGGATTAATAGTTGCTTCGAGGGATGGCTGGCGAGAATAACCTACCCTTTGTAGAGAAATCGAAGGAGGCTTCAAGGGACATTTTCCCCATCGATTTTAAAATTGAATTTGCAACAATTTGCTTCGAGGGAAGGCAAGCGAGAAACCCTAGTGGAGGTATGCTCTATTTACGTTTTTGTTTGTGTGGTCTGTCTTCTTGGAGGCTTTCTGGCCAAAGCTTTTTGGTTTTGTGTTATTGGAATAGTGATTAGCGAAAAATCATTTTTTTTATTGTATAGGCAAATTACTATACTCCATTCTTATTTTTATAGTGAGGAAGGCAGCTTTGTGTTGGAAGGAAATTCATCAAATACTCATTATTTATGAAATCACTACCTTGCACAGATAGTTTGATCTCTCTTTTTTGCATGTTCTGAGAGATGCCAATGGTTTGGCTGATTGGGTGCCAGTGAGTGTAGACACCCCATTTTGACCGAACCCTAATAAGCCCGGTTAGGATAGAAACCCTATCAAACTAGTGTTTTAGGGTCCCCAATTTGTTCCTAAGGTAGGTTAGGGTCTCGTTTAGGTTCCCGTAAATTTTCATCCGAATCCGTCGCGGTTTGCCTAGCAAACGAGCGAAGTTTGTAGTATAGTGGGGTGTAGGAATAAGGGTGGCGATTTAGCTAGAAATAGGGGTGCGTTGGAACCCGGAAAACCAGTTCAAATTTTCCGTAATGGGTTGTCTAGGGAGATATAGGGGTATGCGGATTAGTGTGTAACAAAATTGGGGGGTGTATTATCATGAGCCAGGGCAATTTCATAAATAGTGAAGATGCTTTTCTTCCCCTCCAAGTCACCATTAGGCCCTAAGCTGGGTTAGTGAAAGGCTTAGGACTAGAATTAGTTAGGAGAGAATCTTAGGAAGCTTCTTGAAGCTTCCTAGGTGGTTAAAAAGCTCCAAATCCTCACATTTGATTCATAAAGGGGATTTAGAGTGTTGAGATAATTTCTAAATGAGATATTTTCATAAAATTTTCCCTCTTGTTTTTTTTGTTTACTTAGCCCCCCTGTTAGCATAAAAAGAGTTGCTAAAATACTTTGGGGAGGCTGTCCAAGTGGGATGGCAGGGGGTCAAATATATCATTTTCCTTTGGGTTTTCTTTACCTGGCCACCCCCTGCTAGCATGGAGGAGTTTTAAAAATGCACTAAAGAGGAGCTGTCCAAATGATGAAGGGGGGGGGGGGTCAAACATATTGTTTTTCTCCTTTTAAAACCCAAACGAATTAGGGTTTGAGGGGGTCTTCCATTCGAACGAAGAAAGCAGAGAGAAGGAGGAGCCATTTCCACCAGCACAACCACCTTCTCCGGTACCACCCTATCACCACTCCCATCTCATCATCTCCTTCCATTTCCACCATTTCTAACCCAAAACCCATCGCAATCCACCGCCACTATCACCATCTCTGCAACCCATCTCCACCACCTCCATCTTTCCAGCCACCTCTCATCCCAACCACCATCTTCACCTCGATCCCCTTCAATTCAGCCACCACCTTCCCTTCTCCACCTTCTCAGCCGCCAGCACCACCACCATCACCTCCACTTTTACAAACCCCTATCCACATCTAACCCATCCTCTTCTCAGCCACACTGCCAAACCCATTTCATCTGCACCTCTCTACAACCCTCCAAACCCACCTCCATTTTCATCTCTTTTGTAACCCCAATTACTCACCTTCTCTGGCAAACCCGCCTGGATCCGGCGAAGCTCCATCGACCCGACCCACCTTGAATCCGACCCAAACCCATTTCTACCGAAATATCCATCCCTAACCCTATTACAACCCATTTCATTTTCTCCAAATTTCATCCTCACAGCCACCTCCCTTCCAACTATCTCGTCCTTTTCATTTTTATTTCCGTCATTTTTCTAATTCAAAACCCTCCCTCATCCTCCATTACCCTCCACCAAATCCCTCTTCATCATCTTCTACCACCACAACCCATACACTTCATCTTCTTCTTTCTATTCTTCTTCTTCTTCTTCTTCTTCCTTCCCACCTCCGACTACCATCACCGGAGCTCCAGCCACTGACAGGTACCTCCACCATCTTCTTCTTCTCCTAAACCCTCTTTATTTCCCCATAACCCTTAAGCCTTTAAAACCCATCACCACCTCATCCACCACCCCAGCCATCTTCTACAACCCAAACCCATTTCCGATCCTCGCCAGAATCCGGCCAAACCCCCAAAATCCGGTCACCTTATCCCATTCTCCGGTCGCCCTTTCCACCATTACACCCAATCCACCCATCCCCTATTTCCTTCTCCTCCATTTTCCCATATCCAATCCCTCTCCTAAATCCTATTTTTCCTTGGCCACCTCCATTGATTCCGGCAACTTTGCAGGAATCCGCCCGAAACCCTTCAAATCTGTCATTATCCTCGTCCTTATAGCAGCCACCTCTTCCCCACATTTGCTCCTCCCAACAGAACCCTAATTACTATCTCCTTCTTCATATCAGCTACCCCTGCAAACCCAACCCATTTTCCATCCTCATCAAACCCACATCATTTCTCCACCTTGCCTTGACCCAAAACCCCTTGCTTCCTTCCTTTGCGGCCTTAATAGCATAGCATTAAAATCCAGTTCAGTGGTTTTGATCCGGATTTTATTGCCTGGGGGTTGGATCTTTGAGGTAGGACAGAGCATTTAAAGGTAATACCCTTATCTTTCTATTCATTTAAAAAAAAAAATCTATGTTAGTTTTGTTGATCTAAACTTGCTTATATGAGTACTGGTTTAGAATGGGCTATTCTTTTGGTGGATGATAAGAGTTTTCCATTGGGTTTTCAATCTGAAAATTAGTTGAGACAAAATCTGAAGTTATTTAGTTCAAAGCCTGTTTTAACCGAAGTGTGTTTTATGCTCAGTTCAGGGTAAATCTCAGCTCACGTGTATCTTTTTATATGTTCATATGAGTGCTTAATTCAAAGCATTTTCCAGTTCAGCTGCTGAATATAAGCATGTAATGTAGTGGTTCAGATTCATATATATGTGTAGACACCCCCATTTTGCCCCACCTTAATCAGCAAAGAAGTTACTGTTTTTTTTATCAGTTTTCTAGTGTCTCTCCTTTCCGCACCCGTCTCATATATTTTTAAAATCTTTTCGGTCATTT
Source organism: Tasmannia lanceolata (assembly GCF_043159265.1). Classification (NCBI taxonomy): domain Eukaryota; kingdom Viridiplantae; phylum Streptophyta; class Magnoliopsida; order Canellales; family Winteraceae; genus Tasmannia; species Tasmannia lanceolata. The sequence continues at coordinate 34,332,260 of NW_027518700.1, read as the reverse complement.
CCATCATGTTTCGCGTTTTCCTGCTAAGTGTTGTGAAGGGTTATTCGCAAGAATCAAAACAAGAGAGAATTTGGACCCACTGGGTGGGCCCGCATTGAACATTTTGATTGGAATGGGATCAAGCAAGTGTGCCCTGCATTAATTTTCATGAAAAAAACATGAGTTTTGAACTTATTTCGATCCAATGAATAAAATCGTTTTTATGGAGGACCCATATATGTTTTGGTCAAATATGCAATGGGGTTCGCCAAGCGCCGGTTTGGATTATTCCATGAAAAAATGATTTGGGGGATTTAGAGGAACAACTTGTTTGCACATCGGCCCCATTGATTTGATATCTCGAATTAGCCTATGGAAGCGACTTCGGATGCATAACCAATTTACACCATGGCCCATTTAAATGATCAGCTTGGATCATCCTAGAGAAAATGATTTGGAGGGCACAATCTATTTGTGCCATGGCCCGTCCAATGGGCTGTTCGGATCATCTTGTGGCAGTAGGCTACGGGGTGCAACTAGTTTATATTGTATTCCATTAATTGGACAGCTTGGGTCATCCAATGAAGGCGATTTACAGGGCGCGGCCAATTCAAGCCATAGCCCATTCAAGTCGACATTTGGATCATTTCATGGAAATGATTTCTGAGCACAACCTATTCATCTTTGTTGCCCACTAAATGAACGGTTAAGATCATCCCATGGAGGTGATTTGGGACAAACTAAATTACATCGCGACCCACCAATTGGATGGTGTGGATCAGCCTATGTAAATGGTTTTGGGATGCCATCTTGTTACATTATCGCCCAATCAAATGTACAGTTTAGATCATCCATTGTGAAGGTAGTACGGTAACATTAAGGTCGAAATGTGGGCCCTACATATGGAAATGATATTTTGGGATGCAATATTTATGGCCCATTAAGTGGATGGCTTGGATCAACTTGAGGGAATGGAATAAAGGAATGTTCAATTAATATATTGGCCCACCAAATGGATGGTCAAGATCATCAAGCGAAATGGATTTAAAAGCCACAATCCTATTTTCGCTACAGCCGTTATTTGGAGGGTTTGGATCAGCCCATGAGAACGGTTTTGGGAGAGCAATCCATTTTGTGGTCATCACTTGGATGGTTGGATTACCCAAGGTAGACATGCTGGATTTGAACATATAAGGAAAAGTTCTTAAAAAGAATGTGGTCGGTTACTTGTGGAAAATGAAAGAAATCTGCTTCATGTAGACGCATGCTAGAAGGGAAGTTGTGTATAATCTAAATATACCATGAATTAGTAATTTCCAAAAATATGAACGTTCCATGGGAAATTTCAAGGATGAATTATCACAAGCATGCATATACATGCACGTAAAGGTGAAGTTTGACTTTTATAGTGGCAATATGGGCTCTTACTAAATACAAGTGAAGAAGTACACAATATTTCAATATCATGTGTCTATGATTTAACTTGTATAATGGGCTTGCAAATGAATGGTTTTGATCATCTAACTGGAATGGCATGCACTAGAATGGGCGTGCATGGGAAAGTTTTACTTTTTGGTAAAAGGAAAAAAAGAAAGTGGGGTCCAATGGTTTATATGTCGATAATTCCTAAACATAGAAATGTTTGGAAGCCTACTTTATTTTCCCCTCTTATATTTGGAATGTGGGACCCATTTGCACAATTTTTTTTGGGAAGCATGTGTATTTGGTGAAACTTTTGCATAAGGTAAAAAGGAGAATAGAGTGGCTAATTGCTATGCATGGCATAAAAAAAAGGGCAACAAATACAAGACTGAGTGATAAAGCTACTCTGGAAAATTGCTATAGTAACTCATATACGAAATCAAGGAAGGAATGACGTATTGCATGCTTTATTGGTAATAAAATCTTCATTGAGATATTGCCAAAATAAGAAGTCAATCTTGGCCATGCAATCCGAATTTCCAAACTTAATGATTCATGCAAACCATAACCTACATATACTATATCACTCTTGGAAAACAGAGGATTTTTTTTTTTTTGGATCTCTCTCATTTGTTCGTTTTCTAACACTCTTCCCTTCTACCACATTAATATCAAAAGACCTCTCATCCTTGAGATTGGTAGCCCTCTCGTCTCTTTGTCATTAGTAGTCCTCTCATTCTTGGATATCCGGACTCTCCCTTTATTTCATCATTTAAGGCGGCTCATCTCCGGCGGTATTCGGATTTTATAAAGCGTATAAAAGGGTGCGACAAAGCGTATACCTTGGATTTACGCACCCTAGAGACAAGGAGCGCGATCAACGGTAGGTTCCTCCATTCTTATAATATCAAAGGTTGAAAATGATGCTTATGGCCATTTCTTCTTTGTTTTCTTCATGATTTTCGTAAAAGCCACCATGCATGATCTAATATGATTTTGGTAGGTCAGTTTATTTGATTATCAATTTTGGTAAAAAAAAAGAATCGTTATATGAGAAAATTGGGCGTTTGACCGATTAGGATATCTAGTGGTTTTTGAATCGTTTTTACAAAGTGAGTATTTTAAAACCAAGGGTTTTTCTTAAAGCTGTGTTTTCTGAGTCTTAATGTGGTTAAAATAGCACTAAAAATCTAAAAATTCCTGTAGATTTCATTTGCTTTGATGGCTCAAAAAATTCGTTTAAATAATACCCGGAAATAGGATTTTGATGGTTCTAAAAATCGTTCATATAACAAAACCATTCAAAACTGATTGAAATTTGGTCCTCAGTATATTTTCAATGTTTAAATATCATAAATTTTTTTCAAAAGATTTGGAGTTTATTTATTATTTTTACTGGAGTTGTTTTGATAAAATCACTGATTTTCATGTATATGAAGGACATATCATTAAACGAACTTCTTAAAAGCTGAAATTTAGCAACAAGATGAACTGACCGGTCAGAATAATATTGTGAATTTCTCGGAAATTTTGGGTATATTTTAATATTTGTTATTGATTTGTAATTGCTCTGACCAGAACATGAATATATCTGTTAAAAATAGACAATTATCGAAATAATGTCTGAATGTTTTATCATAATTTTTTATTTGTCCGAGAATCGTCTACTAAAAGTTTGGTTGGATTTGAAATTAAGTTGCTATATTTTTTAGTGTAATGTCATCAATCTGACCCGAAAGTAGAAAATGATTTAAAAATTGAATTTCAATATCTAAAATCATGAAAAATTCTAGCAGAATATATTTTTCAAGAACACATCATATCCTAAAGGTTATGGAACAGATAACTTAATTAGCTATAGGCTTCTGTCTAAAATCATTAATCTGATCTAATTGTGATAAATTCATTTAAAAATCCAAATTAATTCAAAGCACCTTGAAAATTTTCAGAGAATTCTAAATTTTCATCATGTATTCAATCACTAAGCCATCTGAAATAGAAATCTTAGGAGTGATAGATTTCCTTTGTAAAATAACATGCTAGGATAATTTAGATGCCGAGATCGTAACCATAATCATATACTAATTGCAATCGATCCAGCATAATTGGAGCGCGTAAATTATAGTATGTTATTGGCTCCGAGGTCCACTGTCCACGGAAATTCAGAGAAATATGCCAGGCAATAAGATACTATAACTTACGTGCTAAATTATACAAGGGTTGAGAGCACGATTCCCTTCCATGGTTGTGATTCGAGGCCGAAACTTGTGAACCATAGAGCCTTTGGTATTCCTTAGATGTTTAGGAATAAAAAATCCTTGAAATAAAAAATCATCAAGTTCAACAAATTGAACTAGCTCACTCCATGTCTTTGGAACCGTTGGATTACGGCTTCCCATCGTAGGAACCTTTAGGGCCCCCTTAGGAACACTTATGTCATGTCGTGTCCTAGGTTTTAGGGAGTCCAGCCTCACCACGGCCGTTTGCTACGGATAGCAACCGTGCCATAGATCTAGCTACACTAGTTACCCTCTTTTCCCATAGGACGGGTCTAGTTACCTAGAATGTAGGTTAACCTGCATTAGTCTAAGGGAATGTCTTCCACTTAGCTAGGATCATATAGCATCTTAGATGAAGTCGTAGGATAATAAAATCTTCAACTTGAATTAAATAACTTCTCTTAAAACTGTTGAAACAGTCAATCCAGTCTAGGTCAGTGTCTTAGATGAGTTAGGCATAAGTAGCTTAGCTTAGGTGCACCGAACTACGTCGACTCTGATCCCAGTGAGGCTTGGGTACGTAGGCAGCTTGGATGCTTGATGGCATACCAATCACGAGTCGGCTCCACACATAAGTGTTGGGTTTTGTACATTAATCCTTAAATTAAAAGTAATTAAATCACTTAGGACTTTTCATGAAATTAGAATTTTAGGAGAACTTTCACTTAGATTGAATTCAAACAAATTAAGAAAATCAAGATACACGTTTAGGAATTACATTGAAATTAGATCTTAGGATGCATGTCATGTAGTTCGCACATTATTATAGAGTTAAATGAGCTATTTAAAAGAAATTCAAAAGAGTTAACTTTTGGAATTGAAGACCGATTATCGGGCAAGAGTGATGCATGTGGTGGTAACTCCCCATACCTTCCATTCTCGTAACTAGGTAACGAGTCTAGATTTCTGGTCAATTATGGGTCCTAGATCCCTCATCTAGGTGGCGACCCTGTCACTCTCTTTTGAGTGGAATTCGGATTGCCTTAGTAATCCCAAGTTCACGGAAAAAATGAATTAAATCACACCTTGCTTGGCTCGGCGGCTTACCCCTGCCCTTATGGGTACTGGGTTGCACGTTTGTTTGCACCCTATGGCTTGGTTGCTGCCTGCTTGGTTGGGTAATTAAAATCAATAATAAAAAGCACACGCCATTCGCGTGGGTACGAGAGACCAAGAGAGAGCGTGGCGCATCGCGCGGTCGCGACCCTCTCGCGGGATCGGTCCCACAGTTTGGTGACTCTGCTGGGGACCACCTAACTTTGTTAAAACTTCAAAGGATAACTTATTTGAATTTAATTTAACTGGCTTATAAAAACTCTATCTCTCATATGCTTGGTAGATTAGTTTGTTTACTTTCTTATCATATAATACTCAAACCTAATCTAACAAAATCTGAAGGCATCATAGATTGCTCAAACATATTGCACACACTTACATCACTTGCATCTCACATGCACACACATCCTATTTTAGGAACCCGGAGTGTTATCTAGCATGGTTGACTGGGATTTCATCACCTGGTGCCTTTGTGCTAGAGAAGCATTCCACTCTTAGCCTAGTGCCTATATGGTACGTAAACGGAGCTCTTGTTCACGTACTGATACGCCGAACACTGGTACAATATATTGAGCACGGATTCGCGCTAAGGGAACTCTTAGCCTCACCCATAAATTAACCCACACATGCATGTAGTATACGAACACACGTGCATCACGTGTGTGAGCCTAGTTTAGGATATCCTACCCATTTGTGTCTAGATTAGGCCTAGTCCATCTTCCAATGGCTATGATCGGTCCTTAGGTACACAAACAAAGTCATGAGTCGAGATCCTCTCTCCACTCCGTTAGATTAGGATTATGATTGATGCCTTCAGGCAACTCTTGTCAAAATGTAAAAAGATTAAAAAAACTTTCCCTTTGGGGTTAGGATATAAATCCCATCTTTCCTAAGATCTCATAGGATTAGTTATTCTTGATATACCCGTTGAAAGTAATCTTATGTAATCTCATCTAATCTTTTGATCAGGTGTCTTTCATTCATACGATTCGATCATGTCTTCATACTTTCTTTAAATTGGCAGGAACTTGTCTCAATCTCATGTTTATGTAATCTTGATCCTTCTTGTATCCCTTCTCTTGGCTTATAGGCACCATATCTACTCGTAAAATTCTTGATTGGATCCGTGGTACATTAAAGGAATCACACATCTATGCCATAAGTGAGCAAGAGAAAAATCTCTTTGGCTATATAGCAACCATTAAGCTCGATTGGGGATTACTCTATGCCGCATTAGAGTGTTAAGATCCCGATCATCATGTCTTCCGTTTTGGCAACCAAGAAATGTGTCCCACTTTTGAAGAATGGTGTGCCTTGTTGGAATATCCTGTGGATGGCCCTCTGGTGAAGCCATCCTGTGTGCTGGATTATCGTCCTTTGTTCCTTCGCTTAATGAATAATCCAGATGAATCCATGGACTCTTTCATAAAAGGCCAAGAAGTGTCCATGCAACAGCTGATCGACATTTACCCTCCTATTGGACACATTGGTGCTGTTGATATTCAAAAGGCCCGACGTCGCGCTTTGAGATTCTGCTCCTTTGCTAGGTTCCTCACTGTCCAGCCTTCTCGCTTGGCGTCAGCTGTTCTTTTGGATCTCGTTGATCAAATGGATCATACCGCCAATCCAATTCCTAATATACTTGTAGAAACCTTCAATGGATTAGATGATATGGCTCGTCTTCGTGCCAGCTCAGGTCCAAGCTCTTACGTTCGCTCTTTCGTTGGGTCCTTCTCAGGATGTCTTGCATTACTCCAAGTATGGTTATGCCACAAGCTAAAAATCGCAGCTCCTGTGCATTTCGATCATACGTTGTACACCTTCAGCGAGTGGCGTCATGATGTTTCCTTTGATCACAAAAATGATTGGGCTGATTGGTTAAGTTCTCGCCAACAAGATCAGATTTGTTGGCAAATTCCTGGAATCGAAGAAGCTCTCTTCAACACTGGAGAAGCTAACTACGTTCGCCTTCTTGGTCTAAAAAAGACTTCCTTTTATGTTCCTGCTAGGATTCTGCGTCAGTATGGAAGGGAGCGATCTATTGTGCCTCCCCTTCGTCATTTTTATCCGCCTGAGGATCTCAAGCCCAAGATCGTCAGAGCCGTTTCATCTGCTTAGGATGTCAAAATCATCAAACCTTTAAAGGAGTCAGTTGAGGAAGATTATCGTCTGAAAAAAAGTCTAGAAAGAATGTTTAGTCTTTTTAGTCATGTCAGTTTATCTGTGATTTAATAAGAGTGAACCATGTACTCAAGCTTTAATGATTGATCAATAAAGTTCATCTTTCTCTCTCATTGTCCTCGTCTATGCATGTATCATTGTCTGCTTCCTTCTGTGATTTTAAAATATGTCTTTCAAATATTTCAGGGCAGTAACACCATAGCTAAGCCTACTACTCCTTGGGTTCGGATTTCTTCACGGTTGGAGAGGAAATCTGTCTCTCCACCACCTTCTCTAAGGACCCCGTCATCTGCTTCTTTCTCACCCTCATCCTCGCCAATGGCAGAAAACCACGATAATCCTCCACCTGTTGCTGTTACCGATACTCTCACCTTAATTCTCCAGCAACTTCAAGAGCTCAAAGAGGAGAACCGAGTTATCAAAGCTCAGCTATCTGAGAAGTTGGGGCTGTCGTCTTCCAAAGATAAAGGGCCTATGCACCATACAGCTACTTCAGCAGCACCTGCCCAGCCAGTGTTCATCCCTAGCCCTGATAAAATCGAAGAAGACTTAGAAAAAGAACAGGATAGCGAGGATCGCAGTAAGCCTTCTCAGTCCACGGTTGATAAGACAGTTATGGAGAAATTAGAAAGTCTTACCAGGAAAGTTCAAGACATCCAGCTTCAGGACCAGGGTGGTTTCAACTCAAGTGATCTTACATTGTTTCTAGAAATCCGTCTCCCTGCCAATTTTCAAATGCCGGATTTTGATAAATATGATGGTGTGGGTTGTCCAATCACTCATTTAGAGATGTTTACCATCATGTGTCAGCCTCAAGGCTTATCTCCTGAGCAGATGGCTCAACTGTTCCCTGTTTCACTTACTAAAGTTGCTAGGAGATGGTTCATGGTCTTAGACAAAACCCGTTATAAGACATGGAAGGACATTGGTGAACAATTCATTAAGCAGTTCAAATACGATGATGGGACAGAAATCACTAGAAAAGATTTGGAGAGAACCAAGCAAGACTCAAAGGAATCTTTTCTAACCTTCGTAAAAAGATGGAGAAAACTAGCAGCGCAAATGATGGAGTGCCCTTCTGAGGAAGAGCAGGTCCAAATAATTATAAAGAATATTTCCCCCCAACTCCAGTAGCACATGTCTCTACAGTATTATCCGAATTTCAAACATTTCATCGTGGTAGGCACCCAAATAGAGGAGGCTATGGCTCAAGGTGTATTCAACCGTAGTAACCCAAACACCAGGGATTTCAAAAAGTCTCCCCCAGCCCAAGTTAGTAATATTTCTCGTTCCAATGCTCAGTCATCTAGGTCCCAGGAACCTCTAGTGATGGACTATGCCCAACCCGCGGCTGCACCTCGACAACGAACCCAGGTGGAATTTACCCCTCTTCCTATTCCATCTTCAAAGGTACTTAAGCAGTGTCTTGCCTCAGGTCGCATAACCCTACCTGCCATCCGGCCTCCCCCCAATCCTCTACCTGCAAATTGGCGAGCTGACCAACACTGTGAGTATCACAGGGGTCCTGGTCATCTTACTGACAACTGCATTGCCTTAAAATTTAGAATTCAGAAACTCATTGATGAGAAAGGCATTGCATTCCAGCCAAGACCCAATGTTACCCAAAACCCGCTACCTGGTCATGTCAATCCTCCTGCTGCCATTAACGCCATAACCATAGGAGATTCTGAGTTTGACCCTCTCACCCTCCTCTGTGCCTTATAACCCGTTTCTGAACCTCAAATCATCTTCTGTGATGATCATACCTAAGAGAGTCTGTATCTCCCTTGGTGATCACCTATGAGCCACAAGTTCCTCAAGTTATTACTTATGACGAGCCGGAGCTAGATGAGGTCAGACATGTTACTAGCGGCGGAAGAATTTTCAAGCCTGCCGAATTGAGAGTTGAAAATCCAGGGGCATTAGCTCGAGGAGAAGAAGCGCAGTATGTGAAAGACCCAGATGATGAGGTTGTGCAGCAGTTGAAGAAAACTCAGGCTGTTATATCTGTTTGGGGATTGTTGATAGCGTCAAAGAAACACAGAGAAGCTGTATTAAAAGAATTGAATACTACACAGGTATCCTTAGAAATATCTCTAGAGCAACTGGCTGAAGTTGTTGCTCTAACCCAGGTCGCCAGAGTCATTAGTTTCTCAGATCAGGAGCTGCCTCATCAAGGTCGGAATCATGCTAGAGCTCTTCATGTCACTATTGTCTGTGAAGGTAAGAAAATACCATCTGTGTTAGTAGATAACGGATCTGCGTTGAATGTGTGTCCGTTGAGAACTGCCATTACCTTGGGTTTCGGCCCCACTGATTTTGCCTAATCAACCCTTGGAATCCTCGCATATGACAACACCCGCAGAAATATAGTCGGGGTCCTTACCACCAAGATTGTTGTAGGTGGTCAAGAATTTGAAGTTGAGTTTCAGGTTATTGACATCAAAGCCTCGTTTAATATGCTTCTGGGACGTCCCTGATTGCATAAGGAAGGCGCTGTTGCTTCAACCCTTCATAAAAAATTGAAGTTCATCAAAGATGGAAAGTTGATAACTGTTAGAGGTGACGAAGAGTCAGAAATAGGACAAATAACAAGAGAAACTCTGATCCTCCCAGTTGCAAAAGCAGAAGACTACAACTTGAATGGTTTCGCATTCGACGTTGAAGAGGCCTCTCAGGAGGAGTTGTGTTTACCTTTTGCCATCAGTCCTGTGGTTGCCAAGATAATGAGAAAAATGAATTACTTTCCTGGCATGAATTTGGGCCGTGATCCAAGCAAGGCGTCTCACTGGCGCCTAATCAAAGCAAACCATGGAACTTTCGGTCTCGGATATGTACCTATTGAGGAAGAGGAAGTAGCCATGGAAGAATTGTTGAAATTGAGGGAAGAAATCCGCCGCACCGGAGGGGTACTCCCAATGGCTCCATACTCCTTATCGATGAATGGACACTTTGTCAGGGAAGGCGAGACTTCACCATACTATGGGTTTTCTGAACCATGGTATGACTCGGTGACAAGAATCATGATACCTGGTTTTGAAATATTTGGGTAGTTTTTCTTCAGCCAGATATGTTGGACTCCATGTTTGAAGAAGATGAGCCTGATGTTGCTTGGCAGGAATTACCAGTTTTAGACCATTCTGAAGAACAAGAAGAGACAGACCGTGAAGATGTGCTAGTAGCGGTTATTCAGAGCGATGCTACATTTACTGAACCTCAGAGTCAGATTGCACCTGCAACATAAAATCTTTCAAATTGGCGTTCTAATTTTTTCCCTACTTATCTTATTGCTAAGTCGAGTCCAGTCAAGTCTGTGTCCATGCCTAGTCCAGGCGAGTCATTTTCTGATTTTGTTTTCAATGTGAATCCTGAACCTGTTCAGGATGAGTCCGATGATGATGATGTAATTTCTTTTAATCCAATAAAATCTGATTCTCAGTATGTCTCTGTGTTTGCTTCTGACTTTAATAATAATAACACTCCCTCCTCAGACGAGGAAGAAGGGATCGACGAAACTCCCCTTGAATTGCAGCATGCTCAAACAAGAGGGGAGCGCCGAGCCCAGCCTCTTAAAGATGAAATTGAAATTATAAACATCGGAACAGAAGATTTAATACAGGAAATACGAATTGGAAATACTCTATCTCCTGAAGAGCGTGATGAATTAATAAACCTACTTAGGGAATATAAAGAAGTTTTTGCCTGGTCCTACAAAGATATGCCCAGGTTGAGCGAAGACATTGTTCAGCACAACCTACCTTTGTTACCAGGAATTAAACCTAAAAAGCAGAAGGTAAGGAGAATGAAGCCCGAGTGGGTCTTGAAAATAGGGGAAGAGGTTATTAAGCAGTTGAATACTGGGTTTCTGCAAGTAGTGGAATATTTAGAATGGCTCGCAAATATAGTACCTGTACCAAAGAAAGATGGAAAGGTGAGAATGTGTGTAGATTTCAGGGATTTGAACAAGGCAAGTCCAAAAGATGATTTTCCTCTACCACATATCGATATCCTGGTGGACAATACGACCGGGCATGAATTACTATCTTTCATGGATGGTTTCTCTGGTTACAATCAAATTAAAATGGCACCCGAGGACATGACTAAGACCTCGTTCATTACACAATGGGGGACTTATTGTTATCGGGTAATGCCATTTGGTCTTAAGAATGCCGGTGCGACATACCAAAGAGCAGCTACAACCTTACTCCATGACATGATACACAGGGAAGTTGAAGTCTATGTCGATGATATGATTGTGAAAGCCAAAGAAAGGAGCGATCATATCCCGAACCTTAAGAAGTTCTTTGAAATAATACTCAAATATCAGTTGTGTCTGAATCCGAGCAAGTGTGTATTCGGGGTTACCTCTGGTAAGTTGCTAGGATTCATGGTGAGCCAAAGAGGCATAGAGGTAGATCCTCAGAAGATTAAGGCTATCCAGGAGTTGCTGTCGCCTAAAACCGAGAAGGAAATTCGAGGAGTCCTAGGAAGGATACAGTTTCTAAGACGATTCATTGCTCATCTTACATCAACTTGCGAACCTATCTTTAAGCTCTTAAAGAAATATACTTCCAAAGAATGGACAGAGGAATGTCAACAGGCCTTTGAGAAGATAAAGCAAAGTTTGTCTGAACCACCGATAGTAGCAGCAGTAATACCGGGACATCCATTGCTGCTTTACTTGTTAGTAACAGAAACCACCATGGGTTGTATGTTAGCACAACAAGATCCAGAAACCAAGCACGAAAAGGCTGTATATTATCTTAGCAAGAAGATGTTGGAGTATGAACAGAAGTACACTGTCCTGGAAAAAACCTGCTTAGCCTTGGTTTGGGCTACTCAGCGACTCAGACATTATCTTTTATCACATAAGGTTCTGCTTTTGTCAAGGATGGATCCTCTGAAGTATCTCTTTGAAAAACCACCCCTGACAGGCAGGACCGCCAGATGGTTATTGTTGTTATCTGAGTTTGACATCAGCCATGTAACCCAAAAATCAGTAAAGGGTCGAGCCATTGCTGAACAATTGGCAGAAGCACCCCGAGAAGAAAGTCAGCCTTTCAAGCTGATGTTCCCAGATGAAGAGATCATGATGGTAGAAGATGAATATCCGAAAACTGGCTGGATCCTCTATTTTGATGGTGCAGCAAACCAAACAGGGCAAGGAGTAGGGGCATTGCTTGTGTCACCCCGAAATGAGCATGTTCCCTTTGCCGTTAAGTTACAATTTAATTGCACCAACAATATGGTAGAGTATGAAGCATGCATTGTTGGACTTGAGGCTGCATTGGCCTTAGGCATAGAGGATCTTGACGTATATGGAGATTCGAAGTTAATCATTTGCCAAACTCAGGGAGAGTGAAAAACCAGAGAAGAAAAGCTACAGCCATATCATGAATACTTGGACGTTCTTGTTCAACAATTCTGGTGCATCACTTTAAGTTATTTACCAAGATTGAAGAAGAGATTCGTCGATGCCTTAACGACGTTAGCTTCTATGATTGACATACCTCACAATATGAAGATGAGACCTATCACGGTTCAGGAGCAATGGGCTCCTGCATATGTTGATGCTATAGAAATAGCTGCAAGATGTCCTGATGGTAAGCCATGGTACATAGATATAAAGAACTACATCTCAGGCCATGAGCATCCCGACGAGGCCTCGAATAAAGAAAGGAGGACTTTGCAGAGATTGGCGGCTAATTTTGTCATTTGCGGATGAGAGTTATATCGACGGTCTTTCGACAGAATTCAACTCTTATGTGTCACTGAAGATCAAGCAGAAGAAATTCTAGCAGATATTCATGAAGGGGTGTGTGGACCTCATATGAATGGAAAGATGTTGGCAAGGAAGATCCTATGTCTGGGGTACTATTGGCCAACGTTGGAAGCAGATTGTCACACGTTTGTGAAGAAATGCTATAAATATCAAATACATGCAAATCTTATCCATGTACCACCCACCGAATTGCATTCTCTTACTTCTCCTTGGCCGTTTTCAATGTGGGGAATTGACATTATTGGCAAGATTTCTCCCAAATCGTCTAATGGTCATGAGTACATACTCGTTGCGATTGACTACTTCACCAAGTGGGTTGAGGCCGCTTCTTACGCAAAGCTTACATCCGCATCAGTTGCTAAATTCATACGCACCAATATCATATGCAGATATGGAATTCCCCATGAACTTATCTCAGATAATGGATCTTATTTCAAGAAGGAAGTAATCACTCTTTGCCAAGAGTTCAAGATTAAGCATCATAAATCCTCACCTTATCGACCACAGACAAATGGAGCGGTAGAAGCTGCAAATAAAAATGTCAAGACTATCATTAGCAAAATGTCAGAAACTTATAAGGATTGGTCGAATAAGCTACCGTACGCCTTGTGAGCTTACTGAACATCAATTAGAACTTCAACTGGGGCAACCCCTTATTCTCTTGTTTATGGGATGGAAGCAGTGCTACCTGTTGAGATCCGTGTACCCTCGTTCCGAGTGTTAACTGAGGCTAAGTTGCCAGAAAATGAATGGGCAGATGCCAGATATAAAGAGTTGAACATGCTAGATGAGAAGAGGTTAAAGGCAGTTTACCATGTGCAGGGTTACAAACACAGAATAGCCCGGGCTTTTAATAAAAAGGTTAAGATAAGAGATTTAGAAGAAGGCAATCTTATTCTGAAAGAGAACCGAGCACCAGTATTTGACCCAAGAGGCAAGTTCAAACCTAATTGGTCAGGACCATACATGGTAGACCAAATCTTACCCGGAAAAGCCGTCGAGCTCCGTAATTTAAATGGAGAAATATTACCAGACCAACAAACCTTGATCAACTCAAGAGGTTCTATGCTTGAACACCAGAAGGCCGTCTTTTGGCTGAATAAATCCCAAATTCATAACCCAAGATAAAAAAATATAAACCTTTTGCAAACCCTTTTGAGCCTAAGCAATATTTTCCTTCGAACCCATCAAACTAGGGGCATTCGCCCCGAACTACGCATGACCTGATCCCTAGACTGGGGTACGTAGGCAGCTCGGTCAAACCGAGTTCGGTTGTTTCAAAAGAAGAAATTCAATCATTCCAAAAGAAAGTCATTCAAAGAAAAAAAAAGACAAAAAGAAACGAAAAAGAGAGAAAGAACAAAAAGAAGAATAATTTACCTTCAAACTAGGGGCATTCGCCCTGAACTACGCATGACCTGATTCCTACACTGGGATACGTAGGCAACCTGTTCACAGGTTCGGTCGAAATTTTTACAAAACCTAAAGCCATTCTTTGAAAAGCCCTACTTCACCTATAAAGTCCTTTTGGTGTTCAAGTAAAAAAAAAGAAAGAAAGAAAGAAATGGAGCTTGAAGATCCGCTAGATTGAAAACCTGAAAAGGCGATCTAGGCAAAATTTAGGATCATTCTCCCGCTAAGTTGAAAACCTGAAAGGGCAGCTTAGGCAAAAGTTAAGGGGGTGGCCTGCTGAGTCGAAAAACCTGAAAAGGCGATTCAAGCAAAAGTTAAGGCCGAGCGGTCCGCCAAGTTGAAAATCCAAAAAGGGGGACATGGTCGTGGTAAGATTGGGTTCACGCCAGAAGAATTACATCGATCTCTGAAATCACGGTAGGTCAGGCAAAAATAACAACGATTCCTGAAACTAGGGGCATTAATTTTTAGCAATCAGAAAGTTGATAGAAAGATATATGAAGTATTACTGTCTTAAAAATAAGTGAAGATGTTTATCAATGGATAAACATTCTTTAAAAGAGGCTAGCCTAACCCAAAAGAAAGTACTGATAAGTCAGAAGCATCACAGGATTACTTGAGTAATATTTCTTACTTCGTCATTTTATTGCAAGTACTTGTGGTTTTTAATTGTTTATAAATTTTATTTTTTTACGAATTCTATTTTAAGAATTGTTGTAGGGTGCAATCACTCTGAAAATAGATTCATTAACAGGTTCTGAGAAACTTGGAAAAGGCAGGACTGTCATGAATGGCGAAAAATCTTTGAAGAATGATCTCTGGTCAATGAATAGAAAAAGTTAGAATGCCTCAAACTGGGGCAGGTTGCTAATGAAGTGGCGTCCCAAATTCGGGCCTGGAAAGTCCTTTATTATATGGTGTTATTAAATCCTTTGCTTCCAAAGTTATTAAATGGAGATTTTGATTTTCTTTTTCTGATAATCTCTGTCAAAACTCAAATTATCATATCTCTCTTAGTCCATTTGAAAGTGATATCTTATTCTCTTTGAGCATCATACAAATATGAGGTCTCATTTCCTTGGAATCCGTATAAATACGGTGTTCCATTTTCTCAGAGTCCATTCGAAAGTGATCTCTTATTCTCTCTAAGCGTCATACAAATATGATGTCTCATTTCCTTGGAATCCGTATAAATACGGTGTTCCATTTTCTCTGAGTCCATTAAAAAATGGTCTCTTATTCCTCTTTGGGATCCATACAAATATGGTATCTCATGTTCCTTGGGAATCAAACAAATACGGTATCTCATCCTTTCTGAGTCTATTAAAAAATGGTCTCTTATTCCTCTTTGGGATCCATACAAATATGGTTGCTCATTTTCTTTGGGAAACCGTACAAATACGGTGTCTCATCCTTTTTTAGTCCATTTAAAAAAAAATTGTCTCTTATTCCTCTTTGGGATCCATACAAATATGGTATCTCATGTTCCTTGGGAATCGTATAAACACGGTATCTCATCCTTTCTGAGTCCATTAAAAAATGGTCTCTTATTCCTCTTTGGGATCCATACAAATATGGTTGATCATTTTCTTTGGGAAACCGTACAAATATGGTGTCTCATTCTTGTGTCTCGTTTCCTCTGGGTCTGTATAACTACAGTGTCCTGTTCTCTTTGGACCCATACAACTATGATATCTCATTCCCTTTTGGCCCGTACAACTACGGTGTCTCATTCTTATCGAGTCCGTACAAATACGGTCTCTTAGCCCTTCAAACCCGTACAAATACGAGGTCTCATTCTTTTTTAATCCATTCAAAATGATATCTCATGTCCTTTGAACCCATACAAATATGGTATCACATTTTATCTGAGCCCGTTTAAAAATGATGCTTCGTTTTCTTTAAAAATCTTTCGAAAGTCATCTGTTATTCTCTCTAAGAGCATTTGAAAATGGCGTCTCATTTCCTTCGAAACCGTTCAAAAACGGTATTCCTTTCCCTCCGAAAATCCGTTTGAAAATGGTATCCCGTTCCTTCTTTGCCCGTTCAAAAACGGCGCCGCATCATAATCATCTTTTGTTCTGGATTGCAAGATTTTTGCACCCAGAGTGAACCTGATTCTCCGTTATTCTAAGCTGCCATCTCATAATGTTTAGAATAAATGATTTTTTATTACATTCTAGGACTTCGTTTAGGATCTTGCATTATGTTAGGTTGCATGTGTTTGCATTTAGGGTGCATTTTGTGTAGAGAGTCCTCTACTGATTAAAGTTGCACAAAATAGTGTTGTCACTTTTGCTTTGGTATTCGATAACTTGTCATCTCTACCAAAGAGGGGCATCTGTAGACACCCCCATTTTGCCCCACCTTAATCAGCAAAGAAGTTAGTGTTTTTTTATCGATTTTCTAGTGTCTCTCCTTTCCGCGTCCGTCTCTTATATATTTAAAATCTTTTGTGTCATTTCCGTCATGTTTCGCGTTTTCCTGCTAAGTGTTGAGAAGGGTTATTCGCAAGAATCAAAACAAGAGAGAATTTGGACCCACTGGGTGGGCCCGCATTGAACATTTTGATTGGAATGGGATCAAGCAAGTGTGCCCTGCATTAGTTTTCATGAAAAAAACATGAGTTTTGAACTTATTTCGATCCAATGAATAAAATCGTTTTTATAGAGGACCCATATATGTTTTGGTCAAATATGCAATGGGGATCGCCAAGTGCCGGTTTGGATTATTCCATGAAAAAATAATTTGGGGGATTTAGAGGAACAACTTGTTTGCACCGCGGCCCCATTGATTTGATAGCTCGAATTAGCCAATGGAAGCGGCTTCAGATGCATAACCAATTTACACCATGGCCCATTTAAATGAACAGCTTGGATCATCCTAGAGAAAATGATTTGGAGGGCACAATCTATTTGTGCCATGGCCCGTCCAATGGGCAGTTCGGATCATCTTGTCGCAGTAGGCTACGGGGTGCAACTAGTTTATATTGTATTCCATTAATTGGACAGCATGGGTCATCCAATGAAGACGATATACAGGGCCCGGCCAATTCGAACCATGGCCCATTCAAGTCGACATTTGGATCATTTCATGGAAATGATTTCTGAGCACAACCTATTCATCTTTGTCGCCCACTAAATGAACGGTTTAGATCATCCCATGGAAGTGATTTGGGACAAACTAAATTACATCGCGACCCATCAATTGGATGGTGTGGATCAGCCTATGTAAATGGTTTTGGGATGCCATCTTGTTACATTATCGCCCAATCAAATGTACAGTTTAGATCATCCATTGTGAAGGTAGTACGGTAACATTAAGGTCGAAATGTGGGCCCCACATATGGAAATGATATTTTGGGATGCAATATTTATGGCCCATTAAGTGGATGGCTTGGATCAACTTGAGGGAATGGAATAAAGGAATGTTCAATTAATATATTGGCCCACCAAATGGACGGTCAAGATCATCAAGCGAAATGGATTTAAAAGCCACAATCCTATTTTCGCTACAGCCGTTATTTGGAGGGTTTGGATCAGCCCATGAGAACGGTTTTGGGAGAGCAATACATTTGGTGGTCATCACTTGGATGGTTGGATTACCCAAGGCAGACATGTTGGATTTGAACATATAAGGAAAAGTTCTTAAAAAGAATGTGGTCGGTTACTTGTGGAAAATGAAAGAAATCTGCTTCATGTAGATGCATGCTAGAAGGGAAGTTGTGTATAATCTAAACATACCATGAATTGGTAATTTCCAAAAATATGAACGTTCCATGGGAAATTTCAAGGATGAATTATCACAAGCATGCATATACATGCACGTAAAGGTGAAGTTTGACTTTT
Organism: Tasmannia lanceolata; assembly: GCF_043159265.1. NCBI lineage: Eukaryota > Viridiplantae > Streptophyta > Magnoliopsida > Canellales > Winteraceae > Tasmannia > Tasmannia lanceolata. Next base: position 34,314,300 of record NW_027518700.1, on the reverse strand, counting down.
ATAGTGGCAATATGGGCTCTTACTAAATACAAGTGAGAAGTACACAATATTTCAATATCATGTGTCTATGATTTAACTTGTATAATGGGCTTGCAAATGAATGGTTTTGATCATCTAACTGGAATGGCATGCACTAGAATGAGCGTGCATGGGAAAGTTTGACTTTTTGGTAAAAAGAAAACCAATGGTTTATATGTCGATAATTCCTAAACATAGAAATGTTTGGAAGCCTACTTTATTTTCCCCTCTTATATTTGGAACGTGGGACCCATTTGCACCATTTTTTTTTGGAAGCATGTGTATTTGGTGAAACTTTTGCATAAGGTAAAAAGGAGAATAGAGTGGCTAATTGCTATGCATGGCATAAAAAAAAGGGCAACAAATACAAGACTGAGTGATAAAGCTACTCTGGAAAATTGCTATAGTAACTCATATACGAAATCAAGGAAGGAATGACGTATTGCATGCTTTATTGGTAATAAAATCTTCATTGAGATATTGCCAAAATAAGAAGTCAATCTTGGCTGTGCAATCCGAATTTCCAAACTTAATGATTCATGCAAACCATCACCTACATATACTATATCACTCTTGGAAAACAGAGGATTTTTTTTTGGATCTCTCTCCTTTGTTCGTTTTCTAACACTCTTCCCTTCTACCACATTAATATCAAAAGACCTCTCATCCTTGAGATCATCCTTTAGATTGGTAGCCCTCTCGTCTCTTTGTCATTAGTAGTCCTCTCATTCTTGGATATCCGGACTCTCCCTTTATTTTATCATTAAAGGTGGCTCATCTCCGGCGATCGGATTTTATAAAGCGTATAAAAGGGTGCGACAAAGCGTATACCTTGTATTTACGCACCCTAGAGACAAGGAGGGCGATGTAGGTTCCTCCATTCTTATAATATCAAAGGTTGAAACGCATGCTTAAGGCCGTTTCTTCTTTGTTTTCTTCATGATTTTCGTAAAAGCTACCATGCATGATCTAATATGATTTTGGTAGGTCAGTTTATTTGATTATCAATTTTGGTAAAAAAAATAAAAATCGTTATATGAGAAAATTGGGCGTTTGACCGATTAGGATATCTAGTGGTTTTTGAATCATTTTTACAAAGTGAGTGTTTTAAAACCAAGGGTTTTTCGTGAAGCTATATTTTATGAGTCTTAATGTGGTTAAAATAGCACCAAAAATCTAAAAATTTCTGTAGATTTCATTTGCTTTGATGGCTCAAAAAATTTGTTTAAATAATACCCGGAAATAGGATTTTGATGGTTCTAAAAATCGTTCATATAACAAAACCATTCAAAACTGGTTGAAATTTGCTCCTCAGTATATTTTCAATGTTTAAATATCATACAAAATTTTTCAAAAGATTTGGATTTTATTTATTATTTTTATTGGAATTGTTTTAATAAAATCACTGATTTTCATGTATATGAAGGATATATCATTAAACGAACTCCTTAAAAGTTGAAATTTGGCAGCAAGATGGACTGACCAGTCAGAAGCATATTGTGAATTTTACAGAAATTTGGGGCATATTTTAATATTTTGTATTGATTTTTAATTGCTCTGACCAGAACATGAATATATCTGTTAAAAATAGACAATTATCGAAATAATGTCTGAATGTTTTCTCATAATTTTCTATTTGTCCGGGAATGGTCTACTAAAAGTTTGGTTGGATTTGGAATTAATTTGCTATATTTGTTAGTGTAGTGTCATCAATCTGACCCGAAAGTGGAAAATCAATTAAAAATTGAATTTCAATCGTTAAAATCATGAAAAATTCTAGGAAAATATATTTTTCAAGAACAAATCAGATCCTAAAGTTTCTGGAACAGATAACTTAATTAGCTATAGGTTTCTGTGTAAAATCATTAATCTGATCCAATTGTGATAAATTCATTTAAAAATCCAAATTAATTCAAAGCACCTTGAAACTTTTTAGAGAACTCTAACTTTTCATCATGTATTCAATCACTGAGCCATCTGAAAGAGAAATCTTAGAAGTAATAGATTTCCTTTCTAAAATAACATGCTAGGATAATTTAGATGCCGAGATCGTAATCATAATCGTATACTAATTGTGATCGATCCAGCATAATTGGAGCGCGTAAATTATAGTATATTATTGGCTCTGAGGTCCACTGTCCATTGAAATCCTGAGAAATATGCCAAGCAATAAGATACTATAACTTACGTGCTAAATTATACAAGGGTTGAGAGCACGATTCCCTTCCATGGTTGCGATTCGAGGCCGAAACTTGTGAACCATAGAGCCTTTGGTATTCCTTAGATGTTTAGGAATAAAAAATCCTTGAAATAAAAAATCATCAAGTTCAACAAATTGAACTAGCTCACTCCATGTCTTTGGAACCGTTGGATTACGGCTTCTTATCGTAGGAACCTTTAGGGCCCCCTTAGAAACACTGACGTCATGTCGTGTCCTAGGTTTTAGGGAGTCCTAGAGTTAGGAGTCCAGCCCCATCACGGGCATTTGCTACGGATAGCAACCATGCCATAGATCTAGTTACACTAGTTACCCTCTTTTCCCATAGGACGAGCCTAGTTACCTAGGATGTAGGTTAACTTGCATTAGTTTAAGGGAATGTCTTGCACTTAGCTATGATCATATAGCATCTTAGATGAAGTCCTAGGATAATAAAATCTTCAAGTTGAATTAAATAACTTCTCTTAAAACTGTTGAAACAGTCAATCCAGTCTAGATCGGTGTCTTAGATGAGTTAGGCATAAGTAGCTTAGCTTAGGTGCACCGAACTACGTCGACTCTGATCCCAGTGAGGCTTGGGTACGTAGGCAGCTTGGATGCTTGATGGCATATCAATCACGAGTCGGCTCCACACATAAGTGGTGGGGTTTTGTACATTAATCCTTAAATTAAAAGTAATTAAATCACTTAGGACTTTTTATGAAATTAGAATTTTAGGAGAACTTTCACTTAGATTGAATTCAAACAAATTAAGAAAATCAAGATACACATTTAGGAATTACATTGAAATTAGATCTTAGGATGCATGTCATGTAGTTCGCACATTAATATAGAGTTAAATGAGCCATTTAAAAATAATTCAAAAGAGTTAACTTTTGGAATTAAAGACCGATTATCCGGCACGAATGATGCATGTGGTGGTAACTCCCCATACCTTCCATTCTCGTAACCAGGTAACGAGTCTAGATTTCTGGTCAATTATGGGTCTTAGATCCATCATCTAGGTGGCGACTCTGTCACTCTCTTTTGTGTGGAATTCGGATTGCCTTAGTAATCCCAAGTTCACGAAAAAGATGAATTAAATCACACCTTGCTAGGCTCGGCGGCTTACCCCTGCCCTTATGGGTATGGGTTGCATGTTTGTTTGCACCCTATGGCTTGGTTGCTGCCTGCTTGGTTGGGTAATTAAAATCAATAATAAAAAGCACATGCCATTCGCGTGGGTACGAGAGACCAAGAGAGAGCGTGGTGCATCGCGCGCTCGCGACCCTTTCATGGGATCGGGTCCCACAACATGTAGTCTCTTTTACATAGTTAACCTTTTTATTTGGGCATATAAGTGTCCAGCCATGTTAAAATCGGCTGAAGTTCATGTGGCTGTGGAACTCACTTAATTTTTGCTAACCTGCACCATAGAGTGTTAGATTAGCTATAGAATTTATGATGATTAGATAAATGCCCCCATTGCATGGTGTTAATATGAGCTATTCTGTGGTTATGAAAATATTGGAAGAAGATCGTGTAGAGCCCTGTTTCCACTTGGCCAAGAGTCGGATTCTATGCAAATGGCATAAATATATAGGATTTCCCACAAATTAGAATTTTAGGAGAACATTCACTTAGATTGAATCCAAACAAATTAAGAAAATCAAGATACACATTAGAAATTACATTGAAATTAGATTTTAGGATGCATGTCACATAGTTCCCACATTAATATAGAGTTAAATGAGCCATTTAAAAGAAATTCAAGAGAGTTAACTTTTAGAATTGAAGACCGGATTTATCGGGCAAGAATGATGCATGTGGTGGTAACTCCCCATACCTTTCATTCTCGTAATCAGGTAACGAATCTAAATTTCTGGTCACTTATAGGTCATAGATCTCTCATCTAGGTGGCGACTTTGTCATTCTCTTTTATATGAAATTCGGATTACTTTAGTGATCCCAAGTTCATGGAAAAGATGAATTAAATCAATAATCAAAAGCACACGCCAATCGCGTGGGTACGAGAGACCAAGAGAGGGAGGAGGGTCGCGCTGCCCCTCTCGTGGGATCGAGTCCCACAGACTAGCGACTCTGCTGGGGACCACCTAACTTCATTAAAATTTCAAAGGATGACTCATTTGAATTTAGTTTAATTGGCTTATAAAAACTCCATCTTATATCTTATATGTTTGATAGATTAGTTTGTTGTTTTACTTTTTCATCACATTATGCTGGAAACTTAATCTAGCAAAACCTGAAGGCATCATAGAATTACGAGAAATTATTGCACACACTTACATCACTTGCATCCAAACCCTTGCATCTCACATGCACACACTTCCTATTTAGGAACCCGAAGTGTTATCTAGCATGGTTGAGTGGGAGGTCATTACCTGGTGCCTCTGTGCTAGAGAAGCATTCCACTCTTAGCTTAGTATCTTTAGGTACATAAACGGATCTGCTTGTTCACGTACTGATACGCCGGACACTGGTACAATATATCGAACACGGATTCGCGCTAAGGGAGCCCTTGGCCTTACCCCTAGATTACCCCACACATGCATATAGTACGAACACGCGTGCACCACGTGTGTGAGCCTAGATTAGGATATCTTACCCATAAATGTCTAGATTAGGCCATTGTCCATCTTCCAATGGCTACGATCGGTCCTTAGGTACACAAACAAACTCATGAGTTGAAATCCTCTCTCCACTCCGCTAGATTAGGATTAGGATTGATGCCTTCAGGTAACACCAAATAAGATGTAAGAAGATTAAAAGCTTTTCCTTTGGGATTAGGATATAAATCCCATCTTTCCCAAGATCCCATAGGATTAGTCTATTCTTGATCTATCCTTCAAAGCAACCTTGTGCGATCTCATCTAATCTTTTGATCATGTGTCTGTCATTCTCCTCTTGTGTGATTCGATCATGTCTTCATATCTTCTCTTAACCGGCAGGAACAGAGTCTCAATCCTTGTTATTATGCAATTCTGATGATCTGATCATACTTGATCCTTTTAATCTAATCATACTTGCATCCATAGTCTCTTCTTACTCTAATGGCAACCTTTTCCGAGATTATTTTGCTAAACCCTTCAGAGTTTATTCTCATGATCCTTAAACTAGGGGCATTCCTCTGCACGATTCTGTCATCATTGTTATGTCTTGGTCTTTCAGGATTCATCCTATCATCCCCATAGCATGCTTAGTCCTGATGTGAACCAGCCTTCGCCGAGCCTCCAAAGGCAGACAGTTGCAGCGGTTAAAGTTTTAGTCATTTACTATTTATGTTGAGTCAGTCATTATGTTCAGTCCAATTAATAAGTTAGGTCTTATAGTTCAAGGTCAATGCCTAGTCTAGGCCCGTTATCTTCTGCTTTTATTTTTATTTTTGAGAGTTGTGAATCCTGAGCATGTTCAAGATAGGTCATTTGATGTAATACTCTTTTAAATGAAAATTTCAGTTCTGATAGCCCATATGTGTTTGTGTCTCAAGTATGCTTCTGATCTTAATAACAATAAAAATAACACTCCCTCCTCAAATGAGGAAGAGATAGACGAAACTCCACTTGGATTGCAGTAAATGCTTAAACAAGAGGAGGAGCGCCGATCCTAACCTTTCAAGGAAGAAATTGAAATGATAAGCATTGGCACTAAAACTTTAATCCAGTAAATGCCAACTGGAAATGCATTACCCTCCAAAAGAGCGCAAAGAATTAATAAGATCATTTCGAAGATAAGAGGATTGTCTAGAAGCGCTATAACTGATACCAAGTGCAAGACATAGATAGAAAGCTAAAAAGAATGAAGGAAGTGAGAAACATATGCTATACAAGGGGCATGGATTGGAAACAACTTTCATATCTGCAGTCAATGACCTTGGTTCCCAAATTCATAATATGAAGCCAACAAATTCAAGATAGAAAAGTTCACAGCAAGTATTAAAAAGCGATCGTCAAATATCAAGAGTTATCGATTCATGGATGAAGGATGACAGAGAAAGAGTTCGGTCCATCAAAGTCAAAACGCATATATAAAAATCTTGAAAGAAGAAGACTCATTATCTCTTACCTGGAAATGCCGTCAAACTCTCTCTAAAAAAGTGCAAGAAAAAAATAACAAAAAGAATTTATCAACTTAGATCAACTCCAAACCTGAATATCGGAAGGCCTCCTTTGGCCGAACAAATCACAAATTCATGACCCAGTTGTGGACCCCGATCTCTAGGAAGGCGGCGAGGACACTAGATCGCATCAATCCTCTCAGATCCCCACATGTGAAAGAGAGCTCTATCAAGGAACTCTCGAAAGAGTGCCCCTCACTGCATGAGTGGCGATGTAAAATGAGATACCTCTTGATTCGAGGATGAGCCCAGAACCGAGACGTACCTAAAATAACTCAAAGTCGCCATCCAAGGAAGTAGGTCCTGGATCCCATACTATACTCTGTCGCAACGGATAACCAGAGATACAAAAGTCTGTGCCTGATGACAAATGGGGAAGGTGTTAGGCTCCCCCAATTCGCCCGAGTATAAACACCAGGTCTCTTATGCCATTTATTTATTAACTTTGAAAAATTTAGGGCAAAAATCATGTGAAATGGAAACGGTATCCCTGAGAAGACGTCTACCTAAGCATGCATGTCTCAGGGATAAGGAAATAAAAGAAAACACATAAGTCCTAAGAAAAGTTGATATCAGTGTCATCTGACATTGGAATGAACACTAGAATCCACCGTCTCTTAGAAAGAGGCGAAGAAGACTAATGCTAATCCAATATAAGATAACCCTGCTACCATCCCCATACATCATGTCTAACATCCATGTCTAAAGAGAGTTGATACCAGTTTCACCTGTTATCAGAATGAACACTAGAATTCACCGTCTCTCAGAAAGAGGAGAAAACTAATGTCGATTTGATAATGGGATAACCCTGTTACCAATCTCCATCAATCATATATAATCCTGACACAACGCATCTAAGAAAGTAGTAAACATACACATGCACATCTATATCTAAAGAGACGAACCTGCACAGTGAACAAACGTCAGTAGATAATAACAAAAGTAATAATCAGCAATAATAAATGGCTACATCTATACATGTGATCAAGAGACAGATAAATGCTACAGCTAAGCATATGAGTAAGCAACAGACTAAATAAAATAGACATGCAAATGCTACAGCTAAGCTTGTAAATCATCTAAAGAAAGCAATCATTCAAGCATACAAACAAATATCAGACCACTGACTCCTATGACTTTACGATAACAAACCCCAAGACTCTAATGTGATACTTGACTCGGACCAGGATGGCCATCCCGACTGCTCTACATCCCTGCCTCGGGAAGAATCAGAGTCAACGTAGTTCGGTGACCTATTCTAAACTACAATCCCTAACCATCTAAGACCGCTATCCTAGACTCAATCAACTAGACCCGACTAGTTTTTAAAGCTTGTTCTACGATTCCTTAGGTTCAAGTGAATTGTAACTTTTTAGGACTCCCTATATGCCCTAATTAATGCAAGTTTGTTAGCCGTAACCTAATGCAGGTGGTTCCTATATCCTATATGTAACTAGGCTGTATGACCTAAGGAAAATAATGGGCTAACTAAGTACATCCTAGTCTAGACATCGGCTCGACTAAGTGTCTAACCAATCACGACTCGATGCCTCCTAACTCTTGGGACACTCACACGACAAGACACACAAAGCATTAACATAACTATGACAGACTCATAACTCTAAGACATCCCAAACATATAGGACAGACTCCTAACTATAGGGAAAGATCTTTTCGAAAAGGTTTTGACGAATTTTTGTATTTTTAGAAGGTTTGATATGTTTATTTTAAAAGGTTTGACTGGACTTGGGATAAGGATCCCAAGCTGCCTACGTACCCCGTGGAAGGGGATCAAGCCAACGTAGTTCGGAACAGACTTTCCTAACTATTCCTACTGACTCATATTTTTCCAAATGTTTTTAGATTTTCATGTCTTTCAAGTGTTTTTGCTATTTTGAAATATTTTCAAGTGTTTTTGTTGTTTTTGACTCAAGATGACAGATTCCTATCATCATAAGGATAGGACAAACTTCTAATATCCAGCAAAGGTTGGACAGAATCCTATACTTTGTGGGGGAGACAGAATTCCGACTCTGCAAGGGTTGGACAGAATCCTATGCCTTGCAAGGATTGGATAGAATCACATAACTTATGAAAGGTTGGATAGAATCCTAGCTCCCTATAATGGTAGGACAGACTCCTGAAAGACCGACTCTCTAACTAAGGACAGGCTCCTATGCTAATGGACTGATTCCTAAACTGGTGACTAAGAGAGGAGTGTTAATGAGACTAGGTTAGTCTCCTAAAACAAGAGGATAACTGAGGTAAATGAGACAAAGCCTGTCTCCTATGGGGAAAAACTAACTCTAATGAGACACTGAATGTCTCATATGGAGGGCTCCAAGTAACCTTATCATTGCCCTTGCAATGATAAATAGGAATATGGCAACTAAAAGACTAAGTTAGTCTTTATCTTAGAGGGGTATTCTACTTGAGACTTAGATAGTCTCCTATGTGTGACTCACTGATGAGACAAAGCCTGTCTCCAAAGGATTTGACTTTTCTGCTGAAAGATAGCCTGTCTCCCTAAAGGGCTCTAGATGACTCTTTTATTGCCCTTGCAATGAGAATGACCTAATGTCTATGATACATGTTTAAAAGACTTTAGAAGTCTTCGAAAGAAGGAAGGGAGTGCTACTAGGACCAAGCAAGTCCCCTAAGGATGGGCTTGGGCTAGCGTCTTCATCGCCCCCTGTAACAATAGGGGAACTAGTGACTAAAAATGTAAAGTCTTAAAAAGGATAAGAAGAGGGTATGAGCATATGTGCTCACCTAACTCTTAAATTAATTGAATGGGCATGATTGAAAGCACACAACATTATGACATTATTACCCCTTTGTAAAAAAAAATAGAAGAGCAATTAAATAAGAACAGGTAACATAAAGGCTTGGGTTATAATAAGAGATTAAATAATATTCCAAAGTTTAGGCCGCATTTAAAAATATAAATCTGCTGTTATTGAAACTCAATTAGAAACTTACCTAATGAGGTGTGTACAGATTCAATTCTTATTTAAAATAGTATGGTTAGAAATCTTTGGAACAAAAGCATTCAAAAAAAATACTATAAGCAAATTAGAAAAGATGAAATTACGCCCTTCTACAAAATTTTAAAAGATTAAATGACTTATCCAAAATCACCAAATTACAGGTTATTAAAAGGAATAACACATTCTTTAATAAATGAAGAATTCTACATTTACAAAAAGATGAGAAAGGGTTTCAAACATATCAAATTTCTAGTAAGAAAGGATCTATGTATACTTTAGCCAATCATCATATCAAAGGACCTTACCCTCTGTTTTTAACCTGTTACTTATATTTTTTATAAAAGCAAAGATCAACAGGAAAATGTAATTGGCCTAAAGGAAAACTGAAGGTGAAATAACCAGAGTTCATGGCTAGGATTAATTTGGTTGACATGGGACAAAGTCAGTTCAGCCTGAATGAATCAAATATTTCAAATAACTTGTTTCAATAACAGAAACTAACCTGACAGAAATGTAAAACAAGTAATTCAATTGACTTATCCTATGAAGAAATAAATCAATCTGACTAAAAAGAAAATGATTATCCATTCTTAAAATATTGCTTCAATGATTTAAACATGGTAATAATAAAGAGCAAATTGACCTTCTACATCATGTAGCCTTATTTTCATTTGAAACACTAAGAGGGAATTATAGCTTATCAAACAACAGTCCTAATCAAAGAATGCTAAACATATAATGCCTTTCTAATCACATGCAATCTTCCTTTCATCCAAGATAAAAGAGTAGATTATGATTTATAGGAATCATGACCAATAAATACGAGATATATATATATAATCCTGAGTATATGATGATGAAAGGTTATAGAACATGTAGACATAAACTTTCAGTAATCTCTCCCTATCCTAATATCATATAAGAAATAAGATACACAGATATATGATAGGTAAGATGCTGGCACCTAGCCTTAACATATATGTATCCAAACCCAAAGTCCATTTTTGCACTATAACATGATTTCCAATAAGACAATTAAAGTCCTCATGAAAGAAAGAGCAAGCATCATTTTCTGCATTAATCGGGATATGAATTGAAATAAGACTTTCTGTTGAACGTGCTGATTGAAATAAGTCACAATTAATTATAAGTGGGATCCACTCCAACACCCTTTTGTTCTCAATATAGAGTTCAGACCATTTCAAACCCTTAAATCATTGCATAGTCATAATATGTAATCACTATCTTAAGATATATAAGGTAATCATTCAAGAAATATGGGCTGAAACAAGGCAAGGACTGAAACAAGGGTTAAAAAATAGAAATAAGAATAAAAAAAAATAGTGAAAACACTAAATAATTTCATGCAATCTCTAAGGTTTTATAGTGAAAATATAATGAACCAGAGGCAAAGCATTGCTTAAACTGAGCGGAATTTCAGTTAGCTCATCAGAACTTTGAAAATCAAAATTTTCTTTACAAAATTAACTCCAAAAGCGATGAATATCCAATATATAACAGATTCTAACACCAAAGTTTATGCACCCTACGAAATCAAAACTGATTATTCATCACAAAACAAAGTACACGCCCGGTAGAAGCTCATGAAACTGAATTTGATCTAGAAAAAAATTGCATTTTTGAATGAACTTCAATGAAAATTCTCTTCATGAATAGTTTGTGGATGTGTAAGAAAATACGATAGACCTTTCATTTATCCAAACAACCAACAGCCAATTTCCCACACTCTTTGAAACATGGAGGTAAAGTGGCAAGCTTCAGCCCTTATGTATGAGCACTTTGTATTCAAAACAAGTAACAACTAACTCTCACGCTTCAACTTTTGAAACGTACAGGCAAGATGACAAACTTCAGACCCATAACTATAGAAGAGAGGGTGTGAATGTTATCTGAGTTGTGAAGATGAAGAAATGAAATGGGTTTGATAATAGCCTTTGGCACCAAGGAACGCCTAAGGTGGGCTGAATACAGTAAAGAGCAATATACAAAATGACTACAATTAAGGATAAATAGCTCATGAACATGCACTTTTATCATACACTCGAAACCAATACTCTTAAACTTATATAGTCTGAAGGAAATTCTTACAAAGTATGTGAAATCCCACTAGGCAACCCAAGAGGGGGGTGAATTGGGTGTCTTTAAAAAAATTTATCCTCTTTAAAAACTTTTGTAAGATTAGTTTCAAAATCTTAAATGAATATCCTCTCTTAGACCTTTTGTCAAACACTTGTTAGATGGCTTTTGAAAACCCTAGTTGATTATTCCCTTTTTAATCTTTCTATGAAAATACTTGGTGGTTGATTAAATATTATAAATCCCACAACAAGGTAAATGAATTAGATGGATGGTTTCTTTTAGGCCTTTTATCAAACACTTGGTGGAAGGCTCATGCAAACTTAATTAACAAGATTAAATGGGCTAATTAGCAAGGTACTAGATAAGCAAGTTAATTACCATTGCTAACTACTCACTCAATTCTAAGTGTATAAATGCAAGCACAAATAAGAGTGAGGGTGAGAGAGATAAATACCACACAAGAGACGCGAAGATTTATAGTGGTTCGGTCTTAACCCCAAGACCTACTCCACTCTTCTCAAGTTTTGTCTCCTTGAGGAATCCACTATCTTTCAAGGAACTTACATATGGCGTTCTTTTCGCCTTGTACAATCCGAGCGTCCAAGCTCCAAGGGTCTTAAATACGGCGCCATTTGTTGCCAAGTTTACAATGAAAAAGAAGATTGAAGCACACTCTTTAGCCTCTTGAAGGCTTGATACAATGTAAAGCTCACAAGAGTCTCTCAAAGATAATTACCAAGATAAGCCTAGGTCTAATCCCTTTAGATATTCCCAAATTGAGGCACAAGGGTGTTTTCCACTCTCTAATATGTTTACAACAAGTTTAAGAATGAGAGAGATCAATTCACATGCTTAGGGAACTATATATAGAGAAAACCCAAAACTAACCGTTACAGGAGCATTTCTATAATTCTGGGCAACTTCCCAACGGATCTATTTAAGGGCATTTTTGATATTTTCGAGATTTCAGACTCGGTTTTGTAAAATTCATATCTCACTCGTTTCTCGTCGGATTTCGACGTTCTTACACTCGATTTGAACACAAATGATGAGCTCTTTCTGTTAAAAATATTTTCAAAAATATTTAAAAATATTTAGGATCCGTTATGATATGATTTATGACCTGATCTCAAAATTCAAGTGCTAAGTGTGCCGATTTGAATCTTTTGCAATTCTAAGCTATCTATGGCACTAGGGCTTTGGCCCACGGGTCTTTTCCTTATATTCTAATATTGTTTGGGACCTTATTAGTGACTTGATTATGCCTCAACAAGGGATACCTAAGTGGGATTAAATTATACAATCTAACACAAGACTCATTACTCACATCTTCAACTTTAAAGCTCATCTTCAAGTCTTGGTCTCTTGCATGGATCACTCCTTCAAGTTGGTTCAAGCTCCTTGACAAGTTGTTGATCTCCGAGCTTTGGCCTTCATCGATCTTTCTTTGTTTGTTCAATGCTTTGAGATGACTAATGTTGAGCTTCTCCTTGGTTGATCCTCCAAGGTATGATTGATCATTTGTATGCTCTAGCTCCTTTGACACGTGTTTGGTTCATCTTCAAGCATAGGCCATCAATGGTGTGTGCTAGCATGGATTAACTTGTGAATTTTCTGTCCATAGCACAACACTCAAGGCAAACAATTAGTCTATAAAAGACTAATCAATTTATGTTTGTTAATAATCAAAATAAGGTGATTGAATGAACCCATGGGGCACCCTTGGGCTAACATTCTCCCCCTTTTTTATGATGACAAACCAAATTGATTAGAGAGGTGGGAGGATCCTCTTATGAGGATTAGATAAGAAAGATGAGTGTAACTACTGCCCCTCAACATATGCATAAGATAAATTTAACAAGTTTTAGCATACATGCATATGGATTATGGACAATCTAATCAATTTCATACTTCTCCCCCTTTTGGCATAAGCAAAAAGGAAGGATACACAATTAAGTACAAAAGTAATGCATCAAAGATTTTTAATCAAACTAGATGCTTCCCTAGCTTCTTATCATGATTTACCAATTAAAATCAAAGTACATATGGCATGATAAGAGCATAACAAAATAAGAGATGAATAAACTAATACAAATCAAGCTTATGTTAGAAAAACAAAGCGACATACCAATTTAGCACAAATTTTAGGATATATCTTGGTATATATATAAATCCAATATAAATCTACCCTATGACCCATAATACAATATTAGATTAGCAAGTTAAGGCTTATCTTTTACTTATCATGAAAGAAAAATAGCAAGATTTAGATCTAGCATGATAAGCCCCCGAATTTTTTGAATTCCTATTGGAATCTTATCATGAAGAGATTGATGAAATAATGTTGAACCCATCATGATAAGCAAGAATAGATATTTCAAGTTAAAAATGTTCTCTGAAATTGACATGCATAGAAATGAGCATTTGATCCTAATATAGCATGACAGACAAACTTATCATGAAGTGAAATGACACATGATAAGCAATCAAATCCATAGGAACTAAGATTAGCAATTTCAGTTCACTCCTATGAATGAATATCTAAAATGATATGCAATTCTTAGCTCAATTAGAGGAGATATGTTTAAATGGACAATGTGAGCATTTCACAATGACCCATATAAACATGAAGATAGTAAAGATTAACTCTCCCCCTAGGTCTATGTCATTAGCCTTAGGTGAAACCTAAATGCAAGGCATGATATGACACAATATGCCAAAGGAATGAAAGTGAGTACATGGCCAACAAAACTTATCCTTGGAATAGATGATAGCACATTCGATTATCCACAATAAGTATGAAGGCTAATAGGATATGACTTTAAAATTAAGGCAATGAGCTTACTTTTCTTAAACTCAAAATACATATACAAGTACAAGACAATGCCAAAACAACCTATATGGAGCAACCATGCTCCAAATGAGTGCACTTATCATATGTAATGAAGTATACATATTAAACAACATATGATAAGAAGAGAAGGACATATATTACATATATAGTACCTCCTTTGTTAGAGACTTATACAAAGTATGAATCCAAAGGGCTTTTCCAATACATAATTACCAAGGGTTTTTGGATATATTTTCCAAAAGATACTAAGTTAGACTCAACCCTTAGGCTACAATGACACTTACTCTCTAAGTGTCTGTTTATCATGATCAAAATGATAGCCATAGTCTAGCTCATCATGATAAACAAGCATAGCATAAAAGATTTGCAATTTTTGACTCATGCTCCCCCTAAGTGTGATATTATTTTCTACAATTTTAAATTTTCTTCCCTAAGTATATAGCATACAAACAAGTTAGGGAGATCACACAAATACATATACCTATTCATGATTGAGATGGTGGCACAAGACCAATTGATTAAGTATTTTAATTATTGTGAAGGTACCGACTCCCCCTTTGGTCAAAGTGGGCTATGGGCTCAAATTGAGTAGCTTTTAAGGTTAAGGTTTGACATCTCAATTATGTAGATACTACCAACCAGGGGTGATAACTATAGATTATTTAAATATACCAATTTGGATCAATTCTATAGGATTTACACATAGAAGAATGGACAATAAAGTACAATGTCTAAGAGAGACATCCATGGCTCATGAGTGAGAGTATACCACTATGGGTAATCATGAGGAAGATATAATTTATATCAAAACATCCATGGATAGTCTACCATGTTTGGACATAAAGAACATGACATATATGGTTCATGGTCCAAATATTTGCATTTACATCCATAAACCACCAATATAAAGACAAGGCATTAGGCACAAAGTACATAAGCCCATAGGAAAACCAAAATGCGTGGGAGACACATGTTCCCATTACAAGGTTTAGGGTATCAACCACCAAGGTAAAATATGCCAAAATAAGATACTAGATTCACAAGAGATTTTTAATTTTACTTAAATACATTGAATCTAGACCATTTTTAATTTTTTCTACAAAATATATTCTATAAGATTCTAGGGATGGATCCAAGGACTCTAAGGATAAATATCAAGTTAATACCTTACACATATGCATTCCAAAAAAAAAATTTCAAGACTATATGAATAATTTATATTACTTGTAAAGAGCAAGATGCACATTAGTCATGAAAAAATATCCAATTAAAACCATTGGAAATACATATACTTACAACTCATCAAAGACTTTACATATAATAATAACCATTTAGGTATAATAGGAAAGTCTAGTGATAGTGTAAAGGATAACTAGGTGCACAGAGATTTTCAAATACATTTTCTCACCTAGGGCATAAAAAGTTGTCTACGAAAGGATTTAAAATAATTTTTCTAGACATGACATTTAAGCACATAATTTTGTTAGAAGAAATAAATAAATCAATTCCAGTATATGCTAATCTAGCAAATGCTATTTTTATCCAAATTAGAGTTCAAATATGAAATATTTACTCTTATGAGTTTAACTTTAACTCATGGGCAATGAAGATGTTGATATTCATATAAGATCAATCATGGTTTTCACATTAACTGCTCTGTTGTGGTTTTACATGTGGATGACTACTAAGTGAAAAAGGATCTACGTCTTAGTGAGTGCACTTAGAGTAGTATATATAGATACACAAGAATCAAACAATTTAAGTCTAATGTATCTATAAGTTGTTTCTTTAAAAAAATGTGATCTTTAAAACACATATGAGGCTAGATGCAAGAAAATATTAATGTGCCATCTAGTACCCAAATAAACTCAAGGGATATGGTATTTAAGCTCAAGATTAACTAGATACATGGGAATCAAGCATATTGTATCTAGAAGTATACATTCCATGGGATTTGACAATTTTAGCTCAAACATAAACTAGACATCAAGTGAGATATCTAGGGAACCTTTTCCAATAGATATAACAATTTAGTGCAATGTGTCAAAGTCTAATACAAATCAAGTTTTAAGCATATAGACGTTGGATTTTCAAAAAGATAAACATTTAAGCACAAAATATGGATACATGTCATTCATGCAAGATAGATATTTTGGTATCCAAACAACCATTTTCATATGATATAAACATTGAAGCACATCCCTACATCTACTAAGTCATAAATAGATCAAGTAGGGAGTTTTGGAACCCAAACCATCTTGGGTCCATGCAAGTTTGTTTTATGAAATAGATCATATTTTCTAATCCACACATACTTGCAAGATTTCACAAACCTAAGTTTACACATAGATTTGTGATGACCTAATCGACCACAATAATCACATGAATCATAAGAATAGGTAGATGATGATCTAGATGAACAATTACAAGAATACATAGGCACACAAACATATTTAGCATTCATTTCTTGTAGGAATTTATTTTCCAACTCAAGATTTTTATTTTTCAATCTCATTTCTTCAATTTTTATTTTCAAGTGATTTATTTCATGAGATGGGGTTGTTTTTACTTCATCTTCTTTTTCCATCAAGATTTTAAGTTCCTCCATTAATTCAAAATTTCTCTTTTCAAGAATATTGTTATCTTTAATCAACTTCTTTTCTTCATTTAGCAAATTTTGATAGTCATTTTCAAGATTTTCAAATTCCTTAGAAATTGAGTTGAGAGAGTTTTTAAGTTTTTGATTCTTGGAGACTTCAAGATTTAAGACGTTATTTAGTTTCTCACATCCATCAAGAAGTTCTTCAATTGTAAGAGGCTCATCCATATCAAAATCATTATTTTCTTCATTGTTGTTTTCTAATGACATAAAACATTTAACATTAAAAATATTTTCAAATGAGGTCCATATTTCTTTAGCATTTTTACAATTAGCTATTTTCTCAAACATATGAGAAGATAATGCACAACATATGGCATTCATAGCTTTTGAGTTCAAGCAATATAATCTTTTATCATGTTCACTAATTCTCTTAGATTTGGAGTTTAAGATAAAATTATTTTCAATCACTTTCAATAATTCACTATCTAGACTCTTGAGATAAGACCTCATATGGATCGACCAAGATCCATAGTTGGTTCCATCAAAACAAGGAAGTCTAGAAGCCATTAGGTTACCAATATAGATCTTTTCTCTCCAAGAAATTTGAAAGTTCAAAAATCTATATAAGAGCCTTTAGCTCTGATACCAAGTGAAATCCCACTAGGCAACCCAAGAGGGGGGTGAATTGGGTGTCTTTAAAAAAAATTATCCTCTTTAAAAACTTTTGTAAGATTAGTTTCAAAATCTTAAATGAATATCCTCTCTTAGACCTTTTGTCAAACACTTGTTAGATGGCTTTTGAAAACCCTAGTTAATTATTCCCTTTTTAATCTTTATATGAAAATACTTGGTGGTTGATTAAAGATTGTAAATCTCACAACAAGGTAAATGAATTAGATGGATGGTTTCTTTTAGGCCTTTTATCAAACACTTGGTGGAAGGCTCATGCAAACTTAATTAACAAGATTAAATGGGCTAATTAGCAAGGTACTAGATAAGCAAGTTAATTACTATTGCTAACTACTCACTCAATTCTAAGTGTATAAATGCATGCACAAATAAGAGTGAGGGTGAGAGAGATAAATACCACACAAGTGACGCGAAGATTTATAGTGGTTCGGTCTTAACCCCAAGACCTACTCCACTCTTCTCAAGTTTTGTCTCCTTGAGGAATCCACTATCTTCCAAGGAACTTAAATATGGCGTTCATTTTGCCTTGTACAATCCGAGCGTCCAAGCTCCAAGGGTCTTAAATACGGCGTCCTTTGTTGCCAAGTTTACAATGAAGAAGAAGATTGAAGCACACTCTTTAGCCTCTTGAAGGCTTGATACAATGTAAAGTTCACAAGAGTCTCTCAAAGATAATTACAAAGATAAGCCTATGTTTAATCCCTTTAGATATTCCCAAATTAAGGCACAAGGGTGTTTTCCACTCTCTAATATGTTTACAACAAGTTTAGGAATGAGAGAGATTAGTTCACATGCTTAGGGAACCCATATATATAGAGAAAACCCAAAACTAGCCGTTACAAGGGCATTTCTGTAATTCTGGGCAACTTCCCAACGGATCTATTTCAGGGCATTTTTGACATTTTCCAGATTTCAGACTCGGTTTTGTAAAATTCATATCTCACTCGTTTATCTTCGGATTTCAACGTTCTTATACTCGATTTGAATGGAAATGATGAGCTATTTCTGTTAAAAATATTTTCAAAAATATTTAAAAATGTTTAGGATCCGTTATGATATGATTTATGACCTGATCTCAAAATTCAAGTGCTAAGTGTGCCGATTTGAATCTTTTGCAATTCTAAGCTATCTATGGCATTAGGGCTTTGGCCCACTGGTCTTTTCCTTATATTCTAATATTGTTTGGGACCTTATTAGTGACTTGATTATGCCTCAACAAGGGATACATAAGTGGGATTAAATTATACAATCTAACACAAGACTCATTACTCACATCTTGAACTTTAAAGCTCATCTTCAAGTCTTGGTCTCTTGCATGGATCACTCCTTCAAGTTGGTTCAAGCTCCTTAACAAGTTGTTGATCTCCAAGCTTTGGCCTTCATCGATCTTTCTTTGTTTGTTAAATGCTTTGAGATGACTAATGTTGAGCTTCTCCTTGGTTGATCCTCCAAGGTATGATTGATCATTTGTATGCTCTACCTCCTTTGACACGTGTTTGGTTCATCTTCAAGCATAAGCCATCAATGGTGTGTGCTAGCATGGATTAACCTATGAATTTCCTGTCCATAGCACAACACTCAAGGCAAACAATTAGTCCATAAAAGACTAATCAATTTGCGTTTGTTAATAATCAAAATAAGGTGATTGAATGAACCCATGGGGAACCCTTGGGCTAACAGTATGCCATAGTCAGCACTTTGTATGACAAATCCCATTGTCCTATAAGAATTATTTTAGCACAACAACCAGGTCCATGTTAATGAAGGTAAAACCTTATAAAAATGTGATGATCCAAACTGAAGGAACTATCTATCCATCCAATTCTATGTAGAGCACAAAGGACAAAATCAACTCATCCTTCAGTTGTTTACATATATCCTATCACTTGATAAGGTCTTAGACACAAATATCATTCTCCAATTTGAAGAATATATACCATTTTTCAATAAAAAAAATCAGGTTAGGGCTGGGCAATTATCAAAGCAAGGCTCTATTGTAGAGGAAACAAGATGAGAATGTGACATAATAAACTTCTGGCTTGGAACATGAGCAGGATACATGACAGACACAATAAGGAAAAGAACTGAAACAAATTGGAACCAATCATTTGTGACATTTGAAGTACAAAAACACCAATATAACTTGTGACTCACAATTTTCATTACACTATCATACTCATCACCTGTAACTCCAAAGATCCTATGATCAAAGCATCAGTTTTGACCTACATGTCTGAAACCACAATTATCAAGCAAAACTCGCATTATCTCTATTCAATCTCACATGAATCAAGCAAAAAAAAAAACGGGAGACAATAACAAGAAAATGGGTAGCAGATATAAACAAACGAAAACCTAAATAACCTAAAGGTGTAGACATTTAAATCAACCAAAATGAAATGAACGTTCAGCAGTCTTCTATTCAGACAACATTATCCTGTTAGCATAACTTCACAAAAATGTTCAAAATTTCAGATCAACCAATCACCAAATCAATAATTTAGAATCAGAGCTGAATCTTAATAAGACAACCTTTAACAAAAAGGAGATCAAGGAAATATACTCATCAGAGAGGAAAAACATAGATTATTTAATCAATACAGAAAATTAGTTGAGCTACAAATAAAGAGAATGATAAAAAAAAGTAAAGCAACTTACTTGAAAATTGTAGAAATCACCGAATCGAAGAAGAAAAAATCCTCTTGAAGGCTATAGGAACAGGTTTGATCTGATAGCAACTACAGAGGTGAGCTCGTTGGATCAAACGATCTGCTAAAATCAATCAATCAATCAAGCTTTTGGTAGATTTAGCTCGGAAGTGATGACCAAAGAAGTGAAACAGACAGATCTAGTTCTCTTTCCTTTCAGCTCTTTACCACTGCTGTTTTCTCTGTAAAACAAAAAAAAAACACTAAATTCTAACCGAGAAATCGAGACAAATCACTCAAATCTGAAGCTTTTGCTTCGAATGTAAGGAATTTTTTTTCGGGTTATGCTAGGATTTTGTGAATCTTAAGCTTTCATGCTTTAGTCTCAACAGATCTGTGAATCTTAAGGCCTTGAACTCAAACAGCAAGATAAGAAAGAAGATTTCAACAAGAGATTAACAAGAATTCGATAAAAAATTGGATCGGAAAAGGAGAAATTAGAGTTAGGGTTTTGATTTTTGGAAGGACAACGACAAAGAAAAGATTAGGTCAAAGAAAATGAAGCAATTGTGTAGTAAAATAGGTAATTGGAGCTCCGGCAAGCTTGGGCAGAGAAGAAAAATTGGCCGGAAAACTTAGCCGGAGAAGATGCTTGATCAAAGAAAAGGGGGAAAGAAAAGGGGGAAAATCTCTCTATGCTCTCTCTCTCTCTCTCTTTGATATAGGGAAAACCCTCAAAATTCCTGAAAAATAAGAGCTAAGTTTGCATTTATAGGTGATCCGGGGCATTGATATTAGCACAACCATTTTTGATAAGCGCACGGATACGCGAATTTTGATGGGCGTGCAGTTGGATCGTGTCCTATTCGGATTATGCTCTGCACTTTCCAGGATGATTCACCCCCCTTTCTGCTTACACTATGATACTTGCCTCGTTCGTTAGGCAAACATGCTCGGATTTCAATAAAATTTTGCAGGGACCTTGGTGGGACCCTACCTAGCTTAGGGTGTAATTTGGGATCCTAACTCACTGATTTGATGAGGTTTTGCTCAAACAAGGTATAAAAGGGGTACGGTTAAAATGGGGTGTCTACACCAGTATAAAAAAGAATACTCGTTTGCAAACCCACTGAGCCTGAATAAAATTCCTTTGAAAACCCACCAAACTAGGGGCGTTCGCCCTGAACTACGCAAGACCTGATCCCTACACTGGGGTACGTAGGCAGCTCGGTCAAGCCGAGTTCGGTCGTTTCAAAAGAAAAAATTCAATCGTTCCAAAAAGAAAAAAAAGAGTCTATCAATCAGAGAAAAATAAATCAATCGAAAAAGAGAAAAAAAAAGGAGAAAGGAAAAATCAATCTACCTTCAAACTAGGGCATTCGCCTTGAACTATGCGCGACCTAATTCCTACACTAGGATATGTAGGCAACATGTTTGCAGGTTCGGTCGAAATCTTTGCAAAGCCTTAAGCCTTTTTAAGAGCCCTACCCTACCTATAAAGTTCTTTCGGTGTTCAGAATCAAGGATCTAGATCGTAAAACAAAGCTGAAGAAGAAACAAAGAAAATAATGAAGTTTGAAGATCTGCTAGACTGAAAACCTGAAAGGGTGGTCTAGGCAAAATTTATGATCATTCCCTGCTAAGTTGAAAATTCGAAAGGGCGGCTTAGGCAAAAGTTAAGGAGATAGCCTGTTGAGTTGAAAATCTGAAATGGCGATTCAGGCAAAAGTTAAGGCCAACACGGTCTGCTAAGTTAAAAACCCTAAAGAGGTGACTTGGTCACGGTAAGAAAATCATTATACGAAGACTAGTATCAAGACTGAAGATCAAAAGGAAGTTTAAGCGAGTTCAAGTGATGTCCTAGAAACTAGGGGCATTGAAACCAAGCAATCCTAGGAATGGTAATCAAATCCTTGAGGCTTTACCATTTAAAGGAAGAAGTCTAGTATTTATCAATTGAGAAACTACTCTTTGAAATGATAGACTTACCAAATAAAATGTTAACTAAGTCAGAAGCATCACTATGTTTGTGAGTATAGTTAGTTAATCTTTGTTATTCTAAGATTCACCTTTTCAGAGTTCCTCAGTCCTTTGAATAGTGTCTTTTACCTCAATTTCCTCTTTAAGAAGAGTCAATCGTCATCCCTGTGTACAAATGATGCAACTGTCTCAGTGAACGAGGCCCGACGTCGTCAGCTCCCTGCGATTGTACCTGAAAGACCTCAAAAATCTAGTCAACAACTTCATTTCAAAAAAGATCAGCTCAGAAGAATTCAGAAGTAGAAACATCAGAAAGTGCAGTTTCCATAAGAAGACCATTCCCCGGAGCAGCACCTAAAGCTTGGGAGAGTCCTGTATGTGATAATGGTTGGGCCAATTTCTTAGAAAGATGAACCATTAAAATTTAGAATTTCCTTCCAGTTAGTTGAATACTATTCTGGTCAAGAAATGTTTGTCTAAATACCCGTCAAGAGAAAAATCCCACTTTCCAATTTTAGTATCCAAGAGAGCCGTTGTTCTAGATTACCAATTCCAGGTATTTCGATCAAGGTTTCAGTTACCAAAATCCCCAACAAAAAAGACAAACAGTCTCTTTGCAAAAAAAAAAAAATCTTGTCGAAGCTTTTTGAAGGCGTTCCTAAACCATTCTCATTAGTCATACTTCATCGTTCTTAATGTTTATTGTCTCGGCATTCCTCAAAGTCCTAGTGTCAATATCTTCATCGAGCACGATCTTTATCGTCCCCGATTTCATCCTTCACTAGTTTCAAGAAACTAAAGTTCATCAAATTCAACTTCGCATCAAATTCAAGTTCATGAAAAAATACCAAATTCTTCATTATTGAATTCATAAATTCATCTCAACTGAAGTTGTCTCACCTTCTTTGAGCCCGTTTGTGAACGATGCCTCATTTTCTGAGTCCATTTGTGAACGGTCTCATATCCTCCTTGAGCCCGTTTGTGAACGGTGTCTCATTTTCCGAGTCCATTTGTGATTGGTTTAATATCCTCTTTGAGCCCGTTTGTGAACGGTGTCTCATTTTTTGAGTCCATTTTGTGAATCCTCTTAGAGCCCGTTTGTGAACGGTGTCTCATTTTTCGAGTCCATTTGTGAATGGTCGTATCCTCTTTGAGCCCGTTTGTGAACGGTGTCTCATTTTCTGAGTTCATTTGTGAATGATCTCCTATCCTCCTTAAGCCAGTTTGTGAACGGTGTCTCATTTTCTGAGTCCATTTGTGAATGGTCTCATATCCTCCTTCAGTCCGTTTATGAACGGTGTCCCATTTTCAGATTCCATTTGTGAATGGTCTCATATCCTCCTTGAGCCCATTTGTGAATGGTGTCTCATTTTCTGAGTCCATTTGTGAATGGTCTCATATCCTCTTTGAGCCCGTTTGTGAATGGTGTCTCATTTTCCGAGTCCATTTGTGAATGGTCTCATATCCTCTTTGAGCCCGTTTGTGAACGATGCCTCATTTTCTGATTCCATTTGTGAATGGTCTCATATCCTCTTTGAGCTCGTTTGTGAATGATGTCTCATTTTTTGAGTCCATTTGTGAGTGGCCTCGTATCCTCTTTGGGCTCATTTGTGAACGGTGTCACATTTTCTGAGTCCATTTGTGAATGGTCTCATATCCTCCTTGAGCCCGTTTGTGAACTGTGTCTCATTTCCGAGTCCATTTGTGAATGGTCTCATATCCTCTTTGAGCCCGTTTGTGAACGGTGTCTCATTTTTTGAGTCCATTTGTGAATGGTCTCATACCCTCTTTGAGCCTGTTTGTGAACGGTGTCTCATTTTCCGACTCTATTTGTGAATGGTCTCTCATATCCTTTTTGAGCCCGTTTGTGAATGATGTCTCATTTTTCGAGTCCATTTGTGAATGGTCTCATATCCTCTTTGAGCCCGTTTGTGAACGGTGTCTCATTTTCCAAGTCCATTTGTAAATGGCCTCATATCCTCTTTGAGCCAGTTTGTGAACGGTTTCTCATTTTCAGAGTCCATTTGTGAATGGTGTCTCGTCTTCATATAAAATCCGTTTGAGAACGATGTCTGTTCCTTCTCTTCGGAATCCGTTCGAAAATGATATCTCATTCTCTCATTGCCCGTTTGTGAATGGCGCTGCATCATGATTATCTTTCATTCTAAGTTGCGTGATTTTCGCTTTGAGATTGAATTCATTTCTCTATTATTGTGAACTGCCAACTCATGGTGGTAAGAATAAATGATTTTTTATTACGTTTAATTCTAGGACTTCATCTAGGGTTTTTAGCATTTAAGATTGCATTGTGTGTGGTGAATCTTTCGTTGATTAAAGCTACGCGAAATGGTTCTATCACTTTTGCTTTGGTATTCGATGACTACGTCATCTCTACCAAAGAGGGGCATCTGTAAACACCCCCATTTTGCTACGCTTTCAAAAGCGAAAGATTTAGTTGGTTTGTCAACTCTCGAGTCCGTATTCCTCATTAGATTAGGCATCCATGCATTTTATGGTAGATTTCATCTCATTTTAGGTGTTTTGAAGTTGATTCGCAATCCTAAAGGTTTCTAGGGTGTTCCAATAGTCTCCGGAAGATGAGAATTTAAGTTTCCAATCAAGTGAAAAAACCTGCCATTTTTTGAATTTCTCAGGGTTTTCCCTATTTTCACCTATTTTGCACCTCGGGGGTAATTTACTTGACCTTTAGAGTGTGTCTAAGGAGTCTTAGATGATTTCATGAATTTTTGAAAACTTTCTAAATTTGGAAACTCTTAGGGGTTTGACTTGAATGGGAAATTTTGTGAAACGAGGGCATTTTGGGCATTTTCAGGGAATCCCAAGTAATCATGTTTGATATCACCCATCAAAAGAAGCCATCTTAAAAAGTTCTTATTTTGAAGTTTGACCACGAAGACTTTTCATTTTTAACTCCTCCTTTAAGGGCAACTTGATTTCAATGCACTTTGGTCCATTTTCGGGTGCGTATTGGTCAAATGAGAGCGTTTTGGTCAAAAAATTTGTTTTTTCCAAGAGAGATGGCTCAACCATATGTTAGGGGTGTACCATAAAGGTCACATGGGTTAGGTCCATCCATAAAATATTGAATTTAATAGAATTTTATTAATTTTTTATGAAAAAAACCAAAACTCATGTGAGAAGTCCCATTGGGCAAAGCCCACACAGGAAGGGGCCCAAGTGGACCCACCCATGTGGGTCGGCCACATGAGTGGGTGCCCCACATGGGTGGCCCACTTAGTTGGCGCCCAACATGGATGAAGTGGGATGGTGATGTCATATTTGATGTGTTCTGAAAAAAAAAGAAAATGATGAAAAGAATGAAGAGTTATAATTAGAAGGGCTAGTATGGTCAGGTTAGTAAAATGGCCATAACTCTTTAGTTACTCATTCAAAAAAATTCTTTTTATACTTGTTTCGAACGGCTCGAAGAGATCTACAACTTTCTAATTTACAACTTTTCTTGATTCTGCCCCTAACTAGGTCAAAAATGAGCTCCAACGTTGAGCATTCTTTTTTGGACAGAAAATTTTCATATATATGTTATTTCCTTTGTGTGAGAGCTTCTAGAAGAGTCTTGAAAGATCTACCTTATGCAAAATAGTATACCTTGGTTTACAAGTAATCACAATTAGAATTCAAGTTGATTTGAAAACTAAAAGGAAGGAAAGATAAGGAAGATAAATAAGAAACTAGCTAATGTGAGACTCCTCACAAAAGGAAACCACCTATTCTTTGCAAATCCTAGCTTTTTCGATAAAGCAAATCAATTCAACCTTGGGAAAGGGCTGGTTAAACGTCCAACTTGGTCTTGCTACTCTAGAAATTCATCCCCTTTTGGAAAGCTCTTGTTTATCTTCTTCTCATATATTGTTCTTCTAAAAAAATCCATTAAACCTCTTCCATTGTTCTTCTATATTTGTTATATTGGAGATCTTTGGATCACTCAACGGGATTTTCTAGCGATTATAAGGGTGCGTCAAAGCATATACCTCGGATCTACGCACCTTAGAAACAAGGAAAAGCGATCAATGGTTAGTATTCGTCTCCTTTGAAAACTAGGAACTAGAAAAAGCATGCTAGGTTAGGTTTTTGGGTTTGAATCAATAGTTTTCTTCAAATCTGATTCCTTCTGAGATTAAAACATAATTATAAACTTTTGGAAACCTAAATTCCAGCCAAGATTGGCTCGTTTTGACGCCGATATCGGTCTACGAGCAATTGCCTAGAAAAGAGTGATTTTTCAATGAGAAAATCAAATTTATAGCAAAACATGTCAGAATTGGCTGAAATTTCAACTGTAGTAGTTCTTTACTATTTTTAGATCAGTCAAAAATTTTCATGATTTTTTAAACTTATTTAATATTATATTTATTTGATTTAAGATCTGTTTTAATTCGAATAAATATTAAATGAATTTGAAAAATCATGAAACTTTCCTGAATAATATCTTTTAAATATTTAAGAGTTTTTGAGGAAGAAAATTTTGAAAAATCAATTTCCTTCATTGTTTTAAAATCACAACTTCGTTTTGCGCATAAAGTGGCTATTTTTCCAATAAAATTTAATTTTTTTGATTAAATTCTGATCTTCTGAAGTTGAAATTTGGAACAAAAATAACATGATTCATATTTGATCTTTTGTGAATTTTAATGATTTTATGATTAGCATTGATATGTGTTTTTTTATTTTTCTTTCAAAATTGCCTGATTTGTTTATGATTTTTAATTGATGGTAAATCACAATTCAAATTAATGAAAATTTTACAGTAGGCTTATAATATTAAGATCTTATTACTATAAAATTTCTATCGAATTGGTATAGGAGTTATATATGTTGCTTTGTAAATTTACTACCTGGTTGGATTTAGAAAAAACCTTATAAAAGATTTATTTTAGTTCCAAAAATCATGAAAATTTCCATAATGTTTTATTTTATCATTATTGAATTTCTATGAAAGTTTGAGTCGAATTGGAATAGAATTGGTATATGTTTCTTTGTAAAATCACAATCTGGTCTGAAATTGCCATTAAAAATCCAATTTAAATCCAAAAGTCACAAAAATTTTCAGAACATAATTCCTCAATATGCATCTAATACTTAAGGAACTTA
Source organism: Tasmannia lanceolata (assembly GCF_043159265.1). Classification (NCBI taxonomy): domain Eukaryota; kingdom Viridiplantae; phylum Streptophyta; class Magnoliopsida; order Canellales; family Winteraceae; genus Tasmannia; species Tasmannia lanceolata. Next base: position 34,286,956 of record NW_027518700.1, on the reverse strand, counting down.
AACAGAAACCTAAAAAGTCTACAACTTCCTTTGAAAATCTGTTTTTCTAGGTCTTTTAGGTGCATGGGTTGTACTCATAATCGTTTACCAATTGCGATCTATCTTTTACGGTTTAAGTATCTAAGTTATAATATGTTGTTGGCTCCGAGGTCATTGTCCACGGAAATCCTGAGAATATGCCAAGGAATAAGATATTATAACTTATATGTCAAATTGTATAAGTGTAGATAGCACGATTTTCTTCCATGAGTGCAACCTAAGCAAGAAACTTGTTAACCCTTAGAGCCTTATATTTTTCTTAAATTTTAGACATTAGAAACCCTTAAGAGAACCGAAAATCAGTAACTTAATAAATTGAGTTGGATTAATCGATGTTTAAGTCATTTTAGAACCGTTGGATTACGGTATCTTCTCGTATGAACTTTTAGAGCCCTCTTTAGGAATCCTTACATCACGATCTAGGTTTTAGGATGTTCTAGAGTTATGAGTCCAACCTCATCACGGCCGATTGTTATTGATAGCAACCGTGCTATAGATCTAGTTACAGTAGTTAACCCATCTCCCTATATGACAAGCCTAGTTAACCTAGGATGTAGGTTCACCTGGATTAGTTTAGGGAACGTTTTACACTTAGATAGAACCATATGGTATTTTAGATGAAGTCCTAGGATAATAAAATCTATTCAACTTGAACTACATAATCTCTCTTAAACTGTTGAAACAGTCAATTCATTCTAGATCGGTGTCCTAAATGTCTTAGGCATGTAGCTTAGTTTAGGTCACCGAACTACGTCGACTCTGATCCCAGTGAGGCTTGGGTACGTGGGCAGCTTGGATGTTTGGATGACATTCCTCACACGAGTCGGCCCACCACAAATGGTGGGGTTTTGTAGGTTAGTTTTTTTAATTATTTTAATTGAATTAATTAAAATATATAGGATTTCCCATAAATTAGAATTTTAGGAGAACATTCACTTAGATTGAATCCAAACAAATTAAGAAAATCAAGATACACGTTAGAGATTACATTAAAATTAGATTTTAGGATGCATGTCACATAGTTCGCACATTAATATAGAGTTAAATAAGCCATTTAAAAGAAATTCAAGAGAGTTAACTTTTGGAATTGAAGACCGGATTATCGGGCAAGAATTGTGCATGTGGTGGTAACTCCCCATACCTTCCATTCTCGTAATCAGGTAACGAATCTAGATTTCTGGTCACTTATGGGTCCTAGATCTCTCATCTAGGTGACGACTCTGTCATTCTCTTTTGCGTGAAGTTCAGATTACTTTAGTGATCCCAAGTTCACGGAAAAGATGAATTAAATCAATAATAAAAAGCACACGTCAATCACGTGGGTACGAGAGACCAAGAGAGGGAGGCGGGTCGCGCCGCCCCTCTCGCGAGATCGGGTCCCACACATTGCAATTTCGCAATTTGCAAAATTCTTGCTGACCTGACACTGTCAGCCAGATGTCAAGTCCAATTTCACAAATTGCAAAATTGATTCGCAATTTCTGAATTTTCTCCCGAACCCTATAAATAGGGGCGTAAAGTAAAAATCAGAATTTAAACCTGGTTTAGAATTAGGTTTTCTAATTATAAAACCTCTAGTTCTTTGCTTTTCAAACCCTTTTCAAAGGAGATTCTGTCCAAAAAACCTTAGTTTCTTTACATGGGAGAGAGAAAGTAGAGGAATTCTTAGGTAGCTCACACTGGGCGTCGGTATTCTGCCGAATTTCAGAAGACTCGGAGCGACATCCTTCAACTAGCGTTGTTGTTCTGCCGAATTTTCGGAGAACCCAAAGCCCCTTCGTCTATATAGCATCGTTGTTCTACCAAAATTTCGAAGAACCCGGAGCCCCTTCGTACGTATAGCGCCGTTGTTCAGCCGGAATTTCGGAGAACCCGAAGCCCCTTTGTCCGAATAGCACCGTTGTTCTGCTAAATTTTTGGAGAACACGAAGCCACCTCATCCAACTAGCACTGTTACGCTATCGAATTTTCAATAAGCGTCCTCGCACTTTTGGTAAAATTACATTTATTTCCTGCTTTTTGCACTTTTGTTATAAAACCTGGTGCATGGTAGTTATGGGATCTAGGGCTCCTATTGCCCTGGGTTCTATAACGTAAATCCCTCGCCTCTCTTTGTAAATAGGGCTATGTTCCCTCTCCTTATCCCTCCACACTATCTCCGGTCCCACCATAGACAAAGAGACAGAGACGAGAGCCCTAGTGCTCCACGGTGTTGGACAAACAGAGGGAGTTATAAAACCAATATTTTCTTTCCTTTATGCCTTGTCATTTTTCGATTGTTTTAGTTATCCTGATTGAAGTCAATTGAGAGATCCTCCTGGGACTTGAAACATGTAGTACACGACTTCAATGCGGATAACGCCAAAACCGATTTTTCTTCTTTTCTTTGTAAATCCACTTTATTTTACATACATTTTTTTTTGAAAATTTTAATGTAAATAATACACATTATATTTTTATTATTTTTTTGAAAATTACTTTATTTTACATACATGAATTAAACCTAACCGTAATAAAGGCGGAAAAAGTAAAGATTTATGATAAATTTCTTTAAAACTGTCAAACCAAGTCAAGAGACCGGAGTTTATCTGGGCATGAAGGGTGCCTAACACCATCCCCGAATGTAACCATAACCCTTACTGTGATTTCAGTAAGGAGCAAGCCTTAATAAACAGAGCAAAATTATGAGTTCTAGGCACCCGACATAGAGTACAACTGCGGTTACTACTCTTTCAATGAAACTCGGATTTCTATCCGTGTTTCATCGAAAAAGCAAACACAAGTCCTTGGCCCTGACCTAGGTGGCGACTCTGAAGTTCTCTTTCTTGTGAAATCCGGATCTCGATTCCGGGTTCACAAAGAACGCAAACAAACAAACACCCCCACTCTTCAAAAAGAGCACCCGACGTGGTGATCCCGCACCTCGCCAGATAAAGAGGGCGAGCAGGGCAGAAAAAAACGGGCTCCCACACAGAGCCATCTCCAAAGAGCAAGTGTAGGAGGCGCAGAGCTACCTCCGTTGGCAAGTGGTGAGGACGCAGAGCCATCCTCAATTGTATTTTGTTTAATCCTCATCGTTAGGGGGATTGGGTAGTGAAGCCATCAAGCAATCTTGGTAGAGTAGAGTAGGCCTCTTGGTGGATGACCGAACCAACACTCTCATTACTCTCTCTTTCTCTCTCTCTTTGTGTGCATCTTGTGTTTAGCTTCCGTTGTGCATAATTGTTTAAATTTGCTCATTGTTTTTAATTTCTAATCAACAAGGCCAAAATTTTCATTGACCCAATTGACCCCCTCCCCCTCTCGGGCTGCCATCTCTTATTCTGGGCATGCATTATTGATACCGTGGAAGGTTATAAAAGCAACCAGAGACCGTAATAATCCTTGTTTGATTGTTCAAACAAAGATTTCCTTCCATTTCTTTTGGGCAGAGGAATTGAATGAAGCAATGAAGGTGCAAGGCCTCTTCTTAAGTGATTCTGAATTGTCAATCCTGTTTTGAAGAAAGGACCTTTGAGGGTGGACAATCTTGAGAGCCATCCCCCATTATTTCCAAATAGGAAATAAATGGAAAAGACTTAGGCCCCGTTTGTTTGAGATTATGAAAACCTATTGCCAGTTCAAAATCAATTATTAGACTCAAAATCAATTATTTTAAGTCTAATTATTGATTTTGAATTCATAGTCGGTTATCATAATCTCAAACGAATGGGCCTAAAAAGAAAGTCACTTTTACACTATCGAATGGGCCTAAAAAGAAAGTCACTTTTACACTCTATCGTAAATGACAATTACTGGACCCCACTTACGCCTTGTCTACATGATTGGATCCGCTGGTCTGACAAATAACCATAAATCTGCCCAAATGCTATTGAGAACACCTTGATCGACTGATCTATGGGCTTATCCATCAAGCGCATTTAAAGCCTAGCTTAGGGTTTCACCAAGACAGGCTGAATCTTTGATTTTTATAGTCCTTTATCTACACACGAGATGTCTGTTTGGAATGGGACCAAGACTTTGTGGGTCGCCTCAAGATTCGTACAAGATCACTGTCTTGATCTCATATACATGGTCTCCTGTTACCACTTCTCGGACTCAAATCTTGGCTTTTACCATTAACAGTAGAAGTGACTCTCAGTGTAATCATTTTCTTCTAATTAAAATGTCTTTGAAGCAGAGTTTTTTATGTAAGACGAATAGATGATTTAAATTTTACTTACATTAATATTATTTCTTAGTTTAAAAAAGTTAAGTTGGTTTAGGTTTTAGAGTTGTTTGTTTTGAATTTTAAGCTGGAAAAAGTGGTTGAGTTTGGTTAACTTTTTTAATATGTTTTTGAGTTTAGTTGGGTCTAAAAAAGTTGGGATTGTTATATTGGCTTAAAATTTCATGTAAGGATCATATTTCATGTCTCATAATTTATTTTCTTGGTTTGATAGAACCAAGTTATATGTTGCATTATTTTTTCTTTCATTATTGTGGACTCAAGGATCCATTGTAAGGAAAACATCATTCTTTCTTTCAAAGACTTACCTGCTGAGTTAGTTGATATAAGAGGGAGGTCTTCCCATTTTAATGGTCAATAATACTGATCAGATTACCTAGTTTCATAGAACGTGCTCTCGGAGATCAAACCATGACAGTATTAAACGTCATTCTTTCTTAACAATGATAAGTTATGAATCATCGAAGAGACTCTCAATCTTCCTGCCTTTGTAACCACGTAGTTTTTTTTAAATTACATGTTAATGCTACTGTTATGGTCCTGAGTGGGGGCCCGCCTAGGTATGGGACCGGGTGGGACCCAGCCTGGTATGGAACAGGTTTAAAGGGCCTTGCCTAACGCGTTCCATCAGCTTTGGATCTGTTCGCGTATCGATAAGGCACTGTTGGTTGGCTGGAAGAGCAGTGGAAGAAGTAGTCACAAGGGAGGTGACAAGTATGGAAGATGTGTAGAGTTGTCTAGGAAGATTAGGGGAAGAGCAGTAGTAGCATTTGGTTACGTGTAGAAGATGTGTGGAAAATGTAGGGGTGCCATTATTAAAATATAGAGTGGAAGAGGGAGAAAGGGAAGAGAGAGAAGGAGAGAGAGAATAAGACAAGATCATTCTGTTTTCTTCCACCAAAAGACCTACTTTTTGGAGAAATTTGCTTGGGAGATGAGAGGAGGTAACAATTGAAAAAGTAGGGTGCCACGTAGGAAAAAAGCTCATGATTATGTCCCCTTAATGTCTGAAGTCAAATGGAGTTTCCACTAAAATTTGGCAACCAAACGGCTTCCGACATTCCATATTCCACAAATTTCCAAGCTGTCTTCCACGGTTTTGACAACCAAACAGGGCCTAAGGTACCTAAGATTTAGTATTAGAGCCATCGATCATGCACCATGGCTGCGTCTTCAGAGTTTTGGGAATCCATATGTGAAGATCTGCAGGAGATTAAAGCGTTGGTTTGAATATGACGGATAGAAAACAACGATTTGTGAAAGGTTTGAAGAAAATTAGCATAGTGAAAGAGGAAATGTGGAACGATGAAGAAAAACAAAATCTTGAAGATGTTGATTTTCAAATAGAGAAAAAAGAGAGAATGGATGGTGACAAAGATAGTGTAGTTGAATACACTATCAAGGATTGTATTGATTTTGCCGAATCATGCGATTATTCCGTCAATTCAATGAGCCTTCATCAATATTCGTATTTCCTTTTAACTTTGATCATAATGGAATTTGAAGGCGGAGTTCGATTGATCACAACTATTAAGATTTGGGATCTCGGTGGAATAAAGGTTTTTTTTCTAATAATTTGACCTTGAGGACAAGGTCGTTTGTAAATGGGAAGGAATGATACATGCAAGTACGGTGTATGTGGTGTAGTTACAAGTAGTTATTGTAGGATTATGCTTTTTAGATTTTTGGGTGTTAGTTATTGATTCTATGTCATGTAAGTGGGTAATAAGTTATGGAAGTCGGCAAATGGGTTAGTGATGTGGCACACCTTTGTGCTTGTATTTAAGTTATTTATTTCAATGAAATGGGAGGAGAAGAGAAAATTACAGCAAACAAGGGAAACTTTGTTTAGGAGAGTCATAGTTCTTTTCAATTTGAACCATTAGGAGGTCCAGTTGCCTCGAACCAACCATTCCCTCATCTCTTTCTAGCTTTTTTCTTTGTTTAATTCTGTTACGGCCAATTAGGCACGTAACAGCCACGAAGAAGGGGATTGATATTCGCACACCATATTTTGATAATAGCAGTAGTCACTTTATTATTCACTTTTCTAATCAAAATGTTGATATCATCTATTGTAACAGCTGTAAAAAGGTAATTAAAAACTAAAAAGTGCAAAACAAAGTGAATAGTGTCCTTATCAAAATAAAAAGGTAGTGCGGAAATCAGTTCCCAAGAAGAAATTAGAGGAGCCCAACAGGCCAAACCACATAGAAAAAACTTGTTGACAAGCACGGGCACCCAAAGGTATTAAAGGAAGATGACCAGGTGATGATTCATTTTTAAGAAAAAAATATTTTCGGGCGGGACAATACAAGAAGTTGTTATGCAAGAAAATCAGAGAAATTATATGGTGGCCGCCCTTTACATATAAAGGGCGGAGAAAGAAAATATCAACCCCCTTGATTTTCGATCAAGGGGAAAGTCAAAAAAAGAAGTTTGACTTGGATCAAAAATCAAAGGGGAGAGTTTTTTCTCTCAAAAAATCAAACCATGCTAAGATATTTAATGATAATGTCTACATAGTTGATCTTCTCAACGGCATGATTATCACAAAGAGGTTTAGTGTAGCAATTTTTTTTTCAATTACCACCCACTCATTGTGTATATCTATTAACTCAACGATGAGTTCTCCTGGGAGAGATTGGTGCAAGAGGAATAGATACTAAGAATTTATTTTAAATTAGGAATGTTTATTTTGTTAATTTAGAAATTTTGAGTCCAATAATCATTGTTGGAATCAATCAATTCTCAAAATCCTAGGGCCTTAGGTTTTTTTTTATTTTTTTGAAAGATGACATAATATATTGATAGATCATACGAGAATTACATAGGGGAGGGACCAGGAGTCCCTCATGAAATTACATCGTATGGGGACCTAGGTGATAACTCCCGGTCCCTAACAGAAAGATCCAATTCGTTTCCCCCCATTACTGTCCACTCAAAGTCCCCATACAAAATAGAATAACAGAATAAAGGTGTAATTTCTGCTATCTACTCAGAAGATCTTCATAGTGAAACCCTGTTGAAACAACCACAATCTTTGTGATCTTCAACGAAGATCTTGAAAACCCTTCCTTGAACCCTTACTTAGATACTTCCAGGTATGCAATATTCCCCAAAATTCTATTAAAAAGGCATGCAAAGTCTGAACCAAAATCTTCCATACTTTGCATCCACAACACCTGAGAATCCCTTGCATCAGACACTTATCACCTCCTTACTCTCTCAAAGCATCCAAACTACAAAAAGGCCAGTTCATCGAAACCTAAATATATCTATATTGATTCAAAAAACTCCCCATCCTATATGCACTTCCTAAGCCTTCCCAATAGAAGCTCCACCCCATTTTCCAATTCCTTTTCCTTGGAAAAGAAAACAATGGTGAGCTCTGAGGTGGGAAATTTCTCCATCGGATCCGATTTAACAGTAATGAGTTCTTCTAACTTCCTGATGCAGAGAAGACGATCCGCCTCCCAACTGTATCACCGGTCCCTTATCTCATCCTCCAAACGGTTCTTGAAGAAGGGGAGTTTGTTAATCAGCAAACAAATTTCCTTGACAATGCGAGTGCCCGTTAGTGGAAAGAGCTCCTCAATGTTTTGCATATAATCTTCCTGAAATTGGTGCCATTGTCTTTTGATAATGTGTTTGACAATCTCTGTAACAATGGGTGATTCAGAAGAGGCTTTGATTTCGTTATGCCTCCAAAGTTTAACCACCTGTAGATTCTCAATCCACAAAGAGTAGTATATAATCTCCATCCTCCTCCTTTTGAAAGTGCGAACTTCCAGGGTGGTAGACAAACTTGGCTCCATTCTTCGGTCCTTTTAGAAGAGAAATCCTCTACTTTTTCTTTGAAATCGAAGAGACTATATTGTATACTCTGCCGCCCATAACTGCCAATAAATGGGCCCCACAATTTATGCATAACGTGTAGAAACAAAAGATACTACCCTGGTTTCCTTCCTAGCTAAAGTATAGGAGAGGGTCTCAATATTGAGGCAACCGTCGCCTCCCAATTAATGTAAGTGGTGACGGTGCCAGCTGTCACCGTGCAAAAATTTAGGTTCATCCAAGAGAAGCGCTTCCCCATACAAAGCTAGATACTACTAATTACATATAATCTCCGTCCTGAGAGCGCCACATCTCAGAATACTCGCAATACCCTAAACCTTAAAAGAAGGAGAAGTTAAAATTCTCTTCCAGGCTTTATGGCCAAAAATTTGTTCCAAAAGTTTGCACATCTCAAATGCTCCACGAGTTGTAATTGAGGCTGAATTATGCCCAATAGTACCCCTAGCAAGAGTGCGAAGCACCTTTTCTATTTTTGTGTTAGCGACTGAATTTGCACAACTCAGATGAGTCCAAGTTCGGCGCCTAAACTTTCTTCTGCCATAATGACCCTGCTTCCCAGAAGCATCTACAACAGGTGGAGCAGGATTCTTAGGGATATTATCCACTTCCATCCCATTAGTGACTTTCTGAGAGGATTTTGATAGTGACGGGTCAGTGTCACCCGGAAAACAACCATTTTCTAATGGAATACCCTTGGAAGACCCATTCCGAATAGAATGGAGAATTTGAATTTTTGAATTTGAAAACTGCAAGTACAAATTGTATGAATTTGACACAACAGAGCGGGCCTGATGGATTATGGAGGGTCCGCCAACACTGTTCCGGTCAAGATCCCCGACAATGGCCGATTTCTAGACCAGGGTCTGCTTCCACTGATTCGAAGGACAGACCCCAAGATCACTAGGAGCGGCCGGTGGTTGGATAAGAGATCCCAGGCGAGGCCCCAAGGGGGCATCTACCAAGGAAGAGGAGACCATGGCCGGAGATTCCTTGGGCTTAATAATGTACTTTTGTACTCTGGTTTTGTGACTTGCGGGCGAAGGAGCCTGGATTTCTACTCCTATCTTAAAACAGATATTATGTATTCGATTATGGACAAAAGGTTTGATTAGTTGCCAATCAGAGGTAAGGATTTGCACCGATGCAAAGGTCATACCTTGACCATGGCTTCCTTCCATTCTAACTTCCAAGACCTTCCCAAACAGGCTGTCCAAAGCCTCCACTGACGAGGTTGCCCATGCATAAAGGGGAATCCCGATGAAGTTTACCCAGACTGCCCTTTCCCCTTGACTATGTTCCGGGCTCCACGCTAGTAGGGAGTGGAGGAAAGTGCCGTATGCCTTTTCTTCCAGCCTCAAGATCTTTAAGGTCATATCCTCACTTTCAAACATAAAGAGAATCTTATTAGGACCAAGACTGCCCGGATTAGCAAGGGACGGAATTTTCCATAGATTTCTCGCCCGATTCCATATATCATCAAGACCCCAATTTTTCCATTCTATCCTACCAACCAGGCAGGATTTTAGAAGAAGTTTGCGAGCTTCCACCTCCTTCCCTGAGATGGTTAGGGTTGGAATTCCTTCCTCCGACCCGGATGATAGTTTCCAGAGTCAGGCCAAGCCCCCTCAATCCACTCTCCTGGTGATGTGGGGATATGATTTTCTGACGATAAGGGCCGCCTTGATGATTCTTTTCTCCGCCCATACTTGCAACATTGACAGCTCCTCTGCTATCTGAAGTTGTGGTAGCCACATTTGGTACAAAACCTGTCGCCCTTTCTAGTTTCCATCCACATTAGCATAGCAACTTCCGATCAAGGTTTTCTCAAAGGCGTTTAGCTGGACTTACTGTCTTTGATCGGATCCCTAGGGCCCTTGTTTTGACTCAAAATTAAACATAACTTTGAGTCAAATAATCAGTTTTGGACTCAACCACTTCTAAAAATCCCAAACAAACAGGGCACAAACATAAATTTTGACTTCAATAATCAGTTTCGACCCCACAACCGGTGATGGGGCACAAATACGGCTGCACGAGCAGATATCGCCACGTGTCATCCATGCACGAGCAGAGACCACACATTCATGCCACGTGTCGCCCTCTCACCACCCAGGCCTCATCATCACAAATTAGGGAAGGAAATGGCCGCCAAAGCCACGAGCGCCGGCGAGGCAGAGGGACGGCCCAATCCTGCAAAGGAAGTTTTTCCCTCCATAATGATGAAAAGGGCACTCTCACCACACAGGCCTCATCATCACAAATTAGGGAAGGAAATGGCCGCCAAAGCCACGCGCGCCGGCGAGGCAGAGGGACGGCCCAATCCTGCAAAGGAAGTTTTTTTCTCCATAATGATGAAAAGGGCCGCACACCCCCCTTTAAAAGGGGAGGGAAAGGAAGAAGAGAAAGAGACCTTTTTTTCCTTCAGACCCCGGAAAGTCGGGAATTCACCCATCGTCCACCCCGCAATACCGGAAAAAGAGGCGAGGCAACAACAGAGGAGGTCAGGAATCCCATCCTGCCCTCCCTGCTAGTCCCCTCCGACTCGCTCATTTATGCACCCAGAAATGTCCCCGCGCACCGGCCCTGGTAACCCTGGTCAAAACCCCCTCCCTTTCTAGCTGTTCTTTATATTGACTGGTCGAAGGATCTGACTTGGGTGTCGAAGTGGTCGTCCGGGACCCACCCCGGACCCCCTGACCCCCTTTTGTTTGTGATTGCAGACCCCGCGGAGGCCCTCTACCGACCGCGCGATCGCAGACCCGGATCCAGACGCCACCATATTGGCGCCATCCGTGGGACTCGTCGAGTAACTGAACGCCTTATGGCGATGAGAAACCACACCCAACAGCCAGAAACAGGGGTAATAACCAGGAGTCAGGCCCAGCGCGCACAAGCCAGCTCCTCAAGCTCCCAAGAGCGAAACTCACCGCCTTCGGACCGACCCCGACCCTCCTCTAGCACGCCGCAGATGGTCCCCACCATGGAGATGTTCAACGAACTTCGCAACGAACTACTCCAACGTTTGCCTCTCCCGGCTTCGAAAAAGCCCGGGACAACACAGGACCGGACAGAAGCCTACGACGAAGGCAACGAGGAACAGTCAGGGGAACGACATCCCCGGCGAAAGCGAGCACCGACTCGCAGAACCCCTTCCCCATCAACAAATAGCCCCTTGCCCCATGCAGCCGGGGGACATCAGCGAGGCAGCAGGAGACAGGTTACTAACAGCCGCGCCCCCCCTGTCCAAGATGCCCATCTCCGGGAACCGCCCTTGGCTCGGGCAGAAGAAGTTGCAACCTCGGCACAACCGCCCAGCTTGGATCCAATAGCGGACCTACAAAGGCAGATCCGAGAGGTAAAACTAGAAATGAAAAAACCTTACGCCCACGGCATCCTCGATGAGTGGGAAAGGGAAACGGCATCCCCGTTCACCTCAGAGGTCCTAAAGACCCCCGCAGAAGCAGGCATAGACCTCTCCCGCTTCGGTCTATACGACGGGAGCACGGACCCCCTCGAGTTCCTCCAGACTTTCAAGAGAGTAATGACGCTTCGAGGCGCGTCGGATGGATTCATGTGCAGAGCCTTTGCATCCCTACTAAGAAAAACCGCCAACGACTGGTACATGAGATTGGAGCCCGACTCCATCGCATCCTTCCACAAATTCGGACGAAAGTTCAGCACAAGGTTCGCCAACAACCGCCTCCGCCATGATCCTGCGGACGCCCTCCTAGCCCTCCGCCAAGGTAGAAACGAGACCCTAAGAGACTTCATGTTGAAGTTCAACGCCGAATTGTCCAACATGGACGTCCAGATAGCGGTCGCCACACTAAAGCATGCCACCACCGATCCGAATCTTAAGCTGCACCTCACCCTCAAGCCCCCACGGGACCTACAGGAGCTTGAATCAAAGGCTGATAAGTTCGTCCGAGCAGAAGAAGCCTGCGCTCGAGAACAGAATCGGCCCGGCCCCGACGAGAGAAAAAGCGACGGCCGAAGGGCCATAAGGCCACGAACCGATGAAAGACAGACGGGCCGTAACCCTATCCCCGTCTTCGAAAGGCTGGGAACCGCCCTGCTAAAGTTCCCCCTCTCCCACGTTCTATCAGCTATTAGGGATCAGGGTCTCCTGACCCCCCCCAGGAAAATGGCCACAGATCCAAAGAAGAGGTCCGCCAGGAAATTCTGTGAATTCCACGGGGACCACGGCCACGAAACTGACCACTGCTTCCACCTCCGCCTCCAGCTGGAAAGACTGGCCGAAGAAGGACACCTAAACCAGTACCTCAGGAGTCCTGACAAAAGCCCATGCGAGGCTCAGCGCCCGCTCGACGAACCCAGAGGTAGGCACCAGTCACCGAACCGCCGCCGGTCCACAAGCCGACACCGATCCCCCAGTAGGCATCACCCTCGAAGCCGACGTCAATCCCGCAGCAGACACGACACGAGCCGCCACCAGCGCCCCCGAAAAGGCGAGCCCCCCGAACAGCCACAGGCTCGCGAGCAACCGCCTACCATCATAGGAAAAATCAATATCATCGCAGGCGGACCCGCAGCGGGAGGCCGACAACAGCCGGTCGGCGGGCATACGCGGAACGGGTATTCTCCATGGACATACCTTCCAAGAAGGCCCGAACAAATCCGCCCCATGAAAACCAGATCATCACTTTTTCCAACAAAGACCTCGACGGGCTACAAGTCCCGCATGACGATGCACTGGTCATCAGGCTAGTCGTCACCAACTTCGATATAGGAAAAATCTTGGTGGACACAGGAAGCTCCGTCAATGTGCTACACCTCGGAACTTTCGAAGAAATGAAACTGGGCAGGGAAAGGCTGGGACCCGCAGAATACTCCATCTACGGTTTCTCCGGGGCATCCGTACGGGTAGACGGCAAGATCGACTTGCCCGTGACTTTCGGGGCGTACCCCTTGCAGAAAACCATCCTGACCACCTTCCTGGTCGTAGACATACCGTTCACCTACAGCGCCAGCATTGGGCGCCCTGCGCTCAGAGACTTGGGAGCCGTAGTCTCCACCCCCCATCTCAAGATGAAATTCCCCACTCCGGACGGAGTAGGAGAGGTCAAGGGACAGCAAATGATAGCACGCCAGTGCTACGCGGCAAGCCTAAGAGGAACCAACGCCCCAGCCGAAAACTTCACAATCGGCAGTGAAGACCCTCGGCAGCGGGCTCGCGCAATCAGAGGAGAGCCCGCCGAGGAGCTAGACTCCATCTCCCTGACCCAAGATCAGCCGGAGAGACAAGTCCAGGTAAGTTCCATGTTAACAGGCCCTCTGCGAGACCGGATTATCAACTTCCTCAGAATAAACAAAGACATGTTCGCATGGTCCGCCAAGGACATGCCCGGGATACCCAAGGAAATGGCCGTCCACAAGTTGAATGTGAACCCCGCCCTTAAACCCGTCCGGCAGAAAAAGAGGAACTTCGCAGTAGAGCGCCAAACTCACATAAAGGCCGAAGTGGAAAAACTGCTACAAGCCGGATTCGTCAGGGAAATCCGGTACCCCGAGTGGCTGTCAAACGTCGTGATGGTCAAGAAAGCTAGCGGAGGATGGCGGGCCTGTATAGACTTCACCGACCTCAACCGGGCCTGCCCAAAAGACCCCTATCCCCTTCCGCGCATAGACCAACTCATCGACGCCACCTCCGGACACGAACTCCTCACCTTCTTAGACGCGTTCTCAGGCTACAATCAGATCAAAATGCACGAGCCAGACATCCCGAAAACAGCGTTTATCACCGATCAGGGCATCTACTGCTACATTGTCATGCCCTTCGGGTTAAAAAACGCAGGTGCCACCTACCAGCGGCTCGTGAATAAGCTATTCCAAACGCAGATTGGAAGGAACGTGGAGGTATATGTCGACGATATGCTGGTAAAAAGCCTGGAAGCCGCCAGACACATCTCCGACCTTCAGGAAACTTTCGACACCCTACGACGAGCTCGAATGAAGCTGAACCCCGCGAAATGCGCCTTTGGGGTAACTTCCGGAAAGTTCTTGGGGTTCATGGTCAGCCAAAGAGGGATCGAGGCCAACCCAGAAAAAATCCAGGCCATCCTAGACATGGAACCCCCGACGACAGCAGTAGAAGTACAGAGGCTCGCAGGGCGAATCACGGCCCTCGGCCGATTCATGCCCAAATCAGCAGAGAAGTGCCAACCCTTCTTCAAACAATTAAAAAACATACGGGAATTCGAATGGACCCCGGCCTGCCAAGAGGCCTTCGACTCTCTGAAGCAATACCTCCAGACACCGCCCGTACTCGCCAAACCCGAGCCGGGGGAAGAGCTATTTTTATATCTGGCCGTCAGCCCCACGGCAGTAAGTGCGGTGTTGGCCAAACAAAGCGACAAAAAGGAACACCCTGTGTACTACGTGAGCAAGACTCTCCACGGTGCGGAAATCCGATATTCGAACATAGAGAAATTCGCCCTCGCAGTCGTCAGTGCCGCTCGAAAGCTCCGCCCCTACTTCCAGGCCCACCCCATAGTCCTGCTAACCGATCAGCCCCTCAGGAAGATTCTCCAGAAACCAGAGACCTCGGGTAGGATGGTAAGTTGGGCCGTCGAGCTGGGCGAGTTCGACATACAAGTCCGCCCAAGGCCGGCTATCCAATCTCAAGCCCTCGCTGACTTCATAGTGGAATTCACGGCCCCGGCCGAAGAGCCAGCAACAATGGAGAGCAGCGAGGGCCTCACTGCGCACACGGTTTGCGACGACGGGATGCAAGACCCCTCGGCACAGAACAGCGAAACCCCTTGGATCCTGCACGTTGATGGCTCCGCCGGCAATAAAGGACACGGAGCGGGAGTGGTCCTCCACAGCCCGGAAGAGTTCACACTGGAATATGCCCTCAGGTTGGATTTCAAAGCCTCCAATAACGAGGCCGAATACGAAGCCTTACTAGCAGGACTAAGTCTAGCCGCAGAGCTCGGCGCAGGCAAGCTGAAAGTCTATAGCGACTCACAGCTTGTCGTTAACCAGGTAAACGGAACATATGAAGCCAAGGGCTCCAGAATGAAAAGATACCTCCACAAGGTAAAGGAAAAACTGCAGGGGATGGGAGAGGTAGAGATCCTCCAGGTGCCGCGAGACATGAACAACCGAGCGGATGCATTATCAAGAATGGCCGCCGAAGAAACCCATGACTTCGGCACCGTGCTCACAGAAATCCTGCCCCACCCCAGCATCGACGAGATGCAAGTTCTGGAGATTCCACCGGGGCCAAGCTGGATGGACCCCATCGTACAATACCTGAAAAACGGTATACTACCCGCAGATAAGCTGGAAGCCCGACGCCTAACCGCAAGAGCCGCCCATTACGTGGTCCACGGGCACAGGCTCTACAAACGGTCATACACATGGCCGTACCTCCGGTGCCTAGTGCCCTCCGAATCAGACTACGCGCTACGAGAAGTACATGAAGGGATCTGCGGAGACCATGGAGGTGGCAGGACCCTAGCCCAGAAAATCGTAAGGCACGGCTACTTCTGGCCCACGGTCCTTAGGGACTCCAAGGAATTCGTCAAAAAATGCAGCCCATGCCAAAGGTACGCAACCACCCCCCACCAACCGGCTACACCGTACACCGCGATAGCAGGACCCCTGCCTTTCGCCATGTGGGGCATGGATCTACTCGGACCATTCCCCAAGGCCCCCGGGGGGCATACGATGTTATACGTCGCCATCAACTACTTCACCAAATGGGTTGAGGTCAAAGCCGTGGTGAAACACAATTCCAAAGCAACGGAGAAGTTCTTCTATCACGACGTCGTTTGCCGTTTCGGCATTCCAAAGACCCTTGTAACAGACAACGGTCCCCAGTTCGCAAGCGCCGAATTTGGCAGATTCTGTGATAGCCTAAGCATCGAACACCGTTTCGCCTCCGTAGCGCACCCGCAGGCCAACGGGCAGGTCGAGGTAACCAACAGGATTTTGCTACAAAGTCTCAAGAAGAGATTGGGAGAAGCCGGAAAAAACTGGCTGGACGCACTCCCTAGCGTCCTCTGGGCCTATCGAACAACACCACGGACCGCAACTGGAAAATCCCCTTTTAGCTTAACCTTTGGGACCGAAGCGGTCATTCCGCTAGAAATTGGCCTCCCCAGCTTCCGCACCGCGAATTACGACGAGCAGGGAAATTCCGAACTCCTCCGGAACAACCTCGATCTCGTGCTCGAGAAAAGAGAGCAAGCCCTCCTCCGAACCGCCTCCTACCAGCAAAAGGTGGCACGATACTACAATGCCCGGGTAAAAAAGCGTTCGGTAAAGCCCGGAGATCTGGTGCTACGGCGTGCAGAGGTATCAGACTCCCGCAACACGGGTAAGCTTGCACCCAAATGGGAAGGACCGTACAAAGTCGTTCGAGCACTTCGACCCGGGGCCTACCAACTAGAACGCCTCGATGGGACCCCGGTCCCCCGCAGTTGGAGCATGGACAACCTCCGAAAGTTCTATCAGTAAAACGACAGGGTAAGTTCCGTGCCTTTCTTTTAAAAATATGACAAGTGTTTTGGTTTCCTTTTTGTGTTCTAGAAGCAAAGATGTATTCTTGTCAACAAATTAATGGAAAAGCACTTCTACAAAAGCAGCGTACATCTCCACTTTCCGGCCCACGATAAGTGAGGGACCCGAAAGAAAACAGGGAGTGAGACAGAGGTAACATCGGGGCTGATCCCCCCGAGAATACCCTAAAACGCTCCCCATGAAAAAAAGACCTCCCCCTTTAAGGGCAGGCGGGACCCATTAACCCCGAACTGATCATTCGAGGGGAAGATAGTCCTCCCATAAACAGACGCCCTACGGGGTGCACTAAGAATACTCTCACTAACACAACTCGCAAAGGCCTGAGGACCTCGAAAACCTCGCGGCACATCGTGTATATGTAGAGATGTCAATACGGTTACACAACAAACAACAAAAATAGGTAGTTCAAAAGTTATTACAGACCAAATAACCAGGAACATTGAAAGAAAAGAGCAAGCCCCCCGAGGCATTCACAACATCACTGGGCCCCCCTCGGAAGTCTCGGCAACTACGCGATCCACCGGGGCGGCCACCTCCTCTCCTACCGGCTCCGCCACCTCCGCCGGTGCCGGCAAAGGATCGACCTCAGACTCATGCATCAGCTTATCGAGAGGGAAGGAGGGATCGACCTCTTGAACGCGCCGCCGGCATTCAGCAAACGCATCAATCTCAATATCCACGCTGAATGCAGCCGCAGCCTTAAAAAACTCCGCAGAGTCGCGCCATTCCTCCCGTGCCTTCGCCAATTCCCGGGCATGAGTTCGCCGGGCCAGCGCCAACTTGTCCGACGCACGACTCCTCCCCTCCACAGTTACCCGGAGATCTTCCCGGAGTTGAGCAATAGTGTCATCAAAGGTCGCTCTCTCCGCCCGGGCTCTGCCCAATTCCTCGCGTAACTGCCGGTTCAGCTCCCCCACAGCACTTATCTCAGCCTCATCCTCAAGAAGGCACTGCACCATCCTCCTGGCATAACTTTGGGACTGCAAAAGGCAAGTTATCAGGAAAATTCCAACATGCAATCTCGAAGACAGCGAGGAGAGAAAATACCATCAACCCATTACTTACGCAGGAAGTTGATTGAAAATACTGAGCCCCCAGGGCCCTACGATCATAGCCCTTCAGCTCAGCCTCGTCACAAGGAAGGGTAGTTGTCACCCCTAGCTCCACCCCAACCCGGGGATTCGCAAGAACGCTGTCCTCAACACCTATCCTCCAGCCAGGCTTAAACAGTTCCCCTCGCATCTGGAAACTTTGCGGGGGAAGCTCCGCCCGCTCCAGAAGAAGCTTGGTCATTACCGCCCCTTCCATCCGACTTGGCACGTCCCCCGTAAAGATTGAAGGACACGCCACGCGGCTGGCGACCCTCCTGGCAGGATGCTCAGACTCCGGGGGTGAGGAACTAACCGGCCCCTTCTCTCCAACCGCCCGACCAGAGGGGCTGGAAGGCATAGATGTTGCGAGCCTCGCTTGCGACCGACCCAGCCTGGCCGCGGCCATAAAGTCAGAAGGAATTTTCTTCCGACTCGACAAGCCCGTTGTCACCGCCGCAACCTCCTTCCCCTTACCAACGTCACCAGAAGAAGACATCTCTCCTGTCGCAAACAAAGAGAATAACAATCGCTCAAAACAAAGGAAAACCAACAAAAAAAAAAAAAAACAAAGAGAGAGGAAGAGGGGAGGGGCTCACCACGATAGCTGGCTGAACTCTCCCCCGTTCCCTCGCCCGTACAACGGACCCTCCTCTCCACAGCTCCCACCAAGCCAAACCTCTTCAGGCTCCTCTCCCATCTAAACTCGGAGACGTCAATAGCCTCCCCAGAAGCGAGCTTCCCCAAGTCAAACTTGTTATAGTCAGACTCGTCGGGAAGGGACTTCCTCCGCCACTCAACAGAGCGCCTCCAAGAACGAGGAAAATCCCAGCCAGCGTCCGATGGAGGGGTAACAAACACATACTCCTCCTTCCACTTCTTGATGGACGAAGGCAAGTTCGCTGCAATCTTCACCTGAGGACGCTGGGTCAGATAAAGCCAGCTGTCCTCCCCCTTCACCAACGGATTAAGGGCCACGCAGGCCCGGAGCAGCGGAAGGGTGGGCTGAACCTTATGAAGACCCGCCTTGGCCACAAAGGCCAGGAGTGTGCGCCAACTATTAGGCGCCAGTTGGGAAGGAGCCACCTGGTAGAACTCGAGGGCCTCTATTATAATGTCCAAAAGCGGAAACCTAACCCCCGCCCGGAAAGCTTCCACGTAGAAAGCTACCTCTTCCTCCGTGGTACCCCCACACACCCCTTCTACAAAGGAGAGGACTCTAATCCCATAATCGTCGGGGATATGGAACTCCCTCCTAATTTTCTCCGCCGCCCCTTTTTCCAATGTATTCCTGAAACACGCCACCCGGCCGGGACGAATAACGGCGCCAGGCCGAATGTCCCCAATCTCCGCCCCACGAGCATAAGAAACTCGAGCCGGAGATTCCGAAGTAGCGGCCCCCACCGACGACCCGGAGGTCCCGGAACTATCCCTCAACTCCGTCGGCTGCCGCACATCCTCAGCGACGCCGCTCCCACCCTCTACAGACAACCGCCTCCTCTTTCTCACCGGAGCCCTCTCCACCACCTCTACCGACGCGGAAGAGGGGCTCTGAGGCACAGTCGCAACAGACATCTTAAGCTATGAAACAAAGACACAGAACTCACCGAGCGAAGCGTGGACGACAAACAACACGTAGAAGAATCGCCGCGGAGAAAAATCCGTTCTAATCGAGGAAGACGAAGGAATAAAGTAAAAAATGAAATCCCCAAAAAGGCTTTAAAAAGGGCTAGGGTTTTGACACCTGTCGTTCGAACTCCCGCCCTTTCTAAGTCGATGGGACGCGCACACGTGGCGCCGATTGAGAAACCCAAGGCAACCGCCATGAGTCGAAGCGCCATACGGAAAGGTCGGAGCATCACAAATTCTTGCAAACACAGAGATTCTCCATCACAAACCAACAACAACATTAAGAGATATGGCCCAAATACACATAAGCTACCCATTAACATCCTCCTGGCCCATAGGCCTACAAAATAAAGAGACACCAAAAAACAGCACAGGGCACGCAGGCCTCAGAGATCCCCGCCAGAGAAGGATAGACACACAGGAAAACATAGAAAGCCAAAGCTTAATCGGAGAACGACTCCTCCCCAGAAGAGTTCCCCTCCTCCTCCCAAGAGGTCTCCAGCAAGGGGTCCACCTCATATTCCAACAGCTGCTCGTTGAGAAGATGAACTTTCTTCTGAAGAACCTCGTTTTCCCGCTTCAAGTCCTCGATCTCCCGACCCATCTTCGAAACACGCCCACGCAGTTCCGTTCCCTGACGATAGGCTCGAGAGAAAAACGACCACTCCCGGGCAACGCGGGACCTGGACAATCTGTCCTTCCTAGGCAGGGAAGAAAGGCGAAGGGGGGGGGAAGCCCGACGAAGCGCCCAGGCCCCCCTTAGCCTTCTTCCGACGAGCCACGAGATCCTCCTCCGGATCGGAGGACAAGTCAGGGTCGCTCGACGACTCCTGGAGGAAGCAGGTCTTGCCCCTAACCCGTGAAGAAGAGCCAGACATGTTACTGGAAAATATACAAAAAAAAAAACCCCTACCGCAAAGGAAAGAAGAAGAGCGACGAAGAGCCACAAAAAGACACCGGGGTAATTCCCCTCTTTTAAACTCGGAAAAGAAATCCTGGTGCCTCGAGACAACGCAGCCTCCCTAACGACGCTGCCGCTTCCCAAGGACAGCCGCCAGATAAAACGGCACGTCTCCTCGCACCCCGGAGCCCTCGTAAATATCCTCATCGTGACTTACCTCGAACATAACGTTATTCCCTTGGCCCATTCAATGGACCAAAGGAGTAAGGGGGAGTTATGATGGGGCACAAATACGGCTGCACGAGCAGATATCGCCACGTGTCATCCATGCACGAGCAGAGACCACACATTCATGCCACGTGTCGCCCTCTCACCACCCAGGCCTCATCATCACAAATTAGGGAAGGAAATGGCCGCCAAAGCCACGCGCGCCGGCGAGGCAGAGGGACGGCCCAATCCTGCAAAGGAAGTTTTTCCCTCCATAATGATGAAAATGGCACTCTCACCACCCAGGCCTCATCATCACAAATTAGGGAAGGAAATGGCCGCCAAAGCCACGCGCGCCGGCGAGGCAGAGGGACGGCCCAATCCTGCAACTGAAGTTTTTTTCTCCATAATGATGAAAAGGGCCGCACACCCCTCTTTAAAAGGGGAGGGAAAGGAAGAAGAGAAAGAGACCTTTTTTTTTTCCTTCAGACCCCGGAAAGTCGGGAATTCACCCATCCTCCACCCCGCAATACCGGAAAAAGAGGCGAGGCAACAACAGAGGAGGTCAGGAATCCCATCCTGCCCTCCCTGCTAGTCCCCTCTGACTCGCTCATTTATGCACCCAGAAATGTCCCCGCGCACCGGCCCTGGTAACCCTGGTCAAAACCCCCTCCCTTTCTAGCTGTTCTTTATATTGACTGGTCGAAGGATCTGACTTGGGTGTCGAAGTGGTCGTCCGGGACCCACCCCGGACCCCCTTTTTTTTGTGATTGCAGACCCCGCGGAGGCCCTCTACCGACCGCGCGATCGCAGACCCGGATCCAGACGCCACCAACCGGTTCTCAAAATCCAAAACAAGCATGCCCTGAAGGAACAGGACTCTTTACAACGTATTGGGTTAGGTTGTAGAGTTACTAGATTAAAATGTTCAGTTGGATGATATTCGTTACACCAGCATTCTTACGGGAAAAAAATGGACATGAAACGGAGGGAGAGCTCTTAGTTCTTAGTTCTCCTGTAGTTGGACTAGGTGAGAAAACCCGAGGTTTGCACAAAAAGGAGTAGATTATGTTCGGGAGGGACTCATCCAGGATTCACATAAGGAAATAGCAGAAAGCTTGTAGAAGATTTTATTGTAATTATCTCAGATGCTATATTGTTTCCCTTCATCAGATCCCATGGAAAGAGCAACATCACAAAGATTAATTGACTATAAAACATGAGAACAGTGTTCCTGCGCTGTAGCACAGGGAACTCCCTGCGCTTTAGTTGTGTTATAAAGCCTTCTACTGGTTCGTTTAGCGGGTCCACCTTTGCAGGTCCACAAAAAGTGACGAATGGGAGGTGTTATAAACAACTAAACCAGAGGGAGCTTCCTGCGCTGTAGCGCAGGAACACTTTTCTCATAAAACATTTGATACAATGGAAGTTTACAGTCTTGGACGGAAGAATAAGAAGCAGAAAATAGAGATAGTGTCTGTCATGTATCTGTTTTGAAGAGATTTCTTGGGATACCAATTGTTAAGAGGGGCCGGACATTATAAATACCTCTAAGATCGGTTGGTTAATAAATCTTATGGAGATGATTTTTAAATAGTGGCCCAACAAATGAAAGGTTTGGATCTTCAAAGAAGTGGGTCAACACTTCATTTTTTTTAAAAAGAAAAACACGCATGAAAACACCATATAAAAAGTTGGTAAAATATAATTTTAACTTTTACGAAAAAAATAAATATTGCATCTGCCAAATCAATTTCAGTACCAGCCCATGAAATAGAAAATGAAGGTTTGGACATTAAAAGCAGGAATGGTTTTGCACATGTTTCAAGATACAAGCAAAATGTAGGGTGTTTTTTCTTGTGGTTTGTGGAGTCTAACAATTACTTTTTAAAGTTTTGTGCGCATATCCAACTCTCATTTGCTCAAAGATCCATTACCTATATGAAGTTCCATAAATATTAACCTCCAAAATACAAACAACGAAGTGCAACAAATTCACAAAGCTGTAAGATAGTCATAAGAATCAACAACACAACTTGTCTAGAACAATACACGATAACATTTAGAAGATTTAGAATAACATTAGGAAATTACTTGAACAAGAAGAGATACACGATAACATTTAGAAGATTTAGAATAACATTAGGAAATTACTTGAACAAGAAGATCTTGCCCGCAAATGTGAATCCCATAGCAAAAAGTTTCACGTCAGGTGCATTCTAGACTACTGCTGCTTCCCTTGCCAGGCCCAAACAATGTCCGCGAGAGCAGGTCTAACATCCTGTTTCCATAGCTTCTGATATTCCAATGTATCCCCACTCGATTTCTTCATCTCTACCAAATGAAATGACGGAGTGACCTCAAAGATCTCAGCATCGATTGACAAAACCCCCTTTCTCCCTTCTTTTGATGCCTCCAATTTCATAACCCCACCATCTTTTTTCTTCACTTTCAGCCTCAAACGCTTAGCAATATCCTCTATCTTTGATATGATCACCGATGCAGGCTGTTTAGATGTAAACCTTGCTTCTCTCTTATGGTCATTTTCCTCAAACAAATTAGAAAGGTCAAATCCCTCAGAAAGAGAGATGATATCAAAGGCATTCAAGTTTGTGCAATTCACTAACTCTGCTTTGCTCTCAGCAATCCCATTGTCAGAAGAACCAAAAACAGAGTCAAAATCCATAGGAACAATTTCTGTTGTTTCTGTTTCACTTTTAACTAATTTGGCGTCGAACCCCTTTTTGAACCAAGAGTTTTCCATAATCTTTTCAATGGAAATTCTAGTACTTGGGTTCGGGTCCAATATCTTCGATACCAGTCTACGCACTTCAAATGGAAACCAATTAGGACATTTGAATTCCGCTTTGCCAATCTTTCTATACATTTCCATCAAATTTGAATCCTGGAAAGGGAGATAACCTGACATAAGAACAAACAAGACAACCCCACATGACCAGATATCAGCCTTTGCCCCATCGTACCCTTTTCTACTAATCACTTCAGGAGCAACATAAGCCGGGGTCCCACAAGTCGTGTGAAGTAGCCCATCCTGTTGCTTCGATTCTGCAAGGGCACTCAACCCAAAATCTGAAACCTTCAAATTCCCATTCTCATCCAATAGAAGGTTTTCAGGTTTTAAATCTCGGTGATAAACACCTCTACTATGGCAGAAATCCACCGCACTGATCAGCTGCTGAAAGTATTTTCGTGCAACATCCTCTTTGAGCTTGCCCTTGGCTACCTTGTTAAAGAGTTCACCACCTTTAGCATATTCCATGACAAAGTATATCTTGGTTTTGCTAGCCATAACCTCATAAAGCTGAACAACATTCGGGTGTTTGACCAACCTCATCACCGAGATCTCTCGCTTGATTTGATCTATCATTCCAACCTTGAACACCTTCTCTTTGTCAATCATCTTTATGGCAACACTCTGTCCAGTTCCAAGGTTCCTAGCATGGTAAACCTTCCCAAAGGTGCCTTGCCCTAATAATCTTCCTATTTCATATCTTTGCATCAAGATGCTCCCTTTATTCTCCATACCAAGTTGTGAAAACTAATATGCGGTACTCTGCTACTGTGCTACACACCCCACCCGCTAATATAATTTAAGCTATTTATGGGGAGGGAGGTTCAACACTAGAGGAGCTCAACCGTCTTCACAAAGGTTGTGATTTGACACGGCGGGGTTTCTATAACTTGTAGTTTCATCGTGCATGTGAGCACAGTGTGGCAGTCGACTGTGTGCTTTACATCCAATCTCATCTAGGATGAAGTGGGGAAGGTTAAGGACATCCACAACCTCATTGGCCTCAGAGAAGGATTTCTCGGCGCCCAAGCACATCTTTCAGCATTCCCAGGTTGTTTTTTTATTATCAACTATAGAATGCTTAAAAATGCACAAAATCGGAACTTCAGTAGAATTGTCCAAGAACAGAGCAAGGAGATTCAACTCGCTAACCAAGATACAGTATTATCTGAAAGAATAAAAAAGATCAATGCTTATACTTTCAAATTTACAGATGAAAAGAAGGAAAAATAAGTGACAGAAATAACTAACAATAAGAGAAAAGAAATCAATAAATTGCATAAGATTGGAAATACAGAATCCAAAATAGCTATTTCAACTAATACTCTTATCTCCTCTCCCTCAAATTGCCAAGATCCATCAGCAAAAGGACCAAGACTTTCATTCAAAAAGCTCAAAATTACAGAATATAGCAAGAAGCAGCCACAAGTTATAGAAGAAATTAGCAACCTTTAAATCGTTTAAAAAACAACCACTTAAACTTGGTCAAAACAAAAAGTAACAGAGGGAAGGAAATTAACAAATAAGAAACAAGAAACAGCCAAAAGTTTACTACCTAAAATTGTTGAAAACAAAAAGTAACAGAGAGAAGAAAATTAACAAATAAGAGAAACAAGAAAGAAGAAACAGCCAAAAGTTAGCCACCTAAAATTAGTTTTTTTTTTTAAAATGGTAACCACATAAAATTGTTGAAAACAAAAGGGAATAGAGAAAAGATAATTAACAAATATGAGAAACAAGAAACAGCCAAAAGTTATGTCGCCAAATAATACAAAACCTTCCATTAAAATCACATAGTAAGAGAAAGAAACAAAGACAACTTTTCCCTCTTTCAGACCTCAGAGATAGTACAATTCCTGCAAGCTATACCAATTTTCCATGCATAAAAAATGAAAGTGAACAACATCAAACAATGAAAAGGCGGAAATCCAAATATAGCAACAATTCGTTGTCCAGAAAAACAAAAGTTCTTATAAAAATCTCAAAAGACCCAGAAACAGCTTCGCCGAAAAGGCTACATGGAGAAGAAATTGAATTGATAGGCCATATGATCAGCCACTTTCACATATAAAAACAAACAAGCCATAACAAAAGGGAGAATTCAAATGAAAATAAAAATAAGAAACATCGATATAAAGAATAGAGATATACAAAAGGTTCTGAAATATTGAAAATTCATCAAATATGCCACAAAAGGACCAACATTTCAATCGGAAGACAGATCAACGGATGAAAATAAGCAGATTCGTATGGAAAATAGCTAAAACCCGAATACAAAAATAACCAAATCCAGGTGAAAGCATACCAAGATTACCGCGAATAAAAGTTAAATAAAGTTAAATAAGACAAAAAATCAGATTTATACAAAAAAAACGAGTCTGTGCATAAATCTCCAAAAAAAAAAAAATTCATACATAAAATCGACCAAAAATTTCAGATTTATAAAAAAAACAAAACTTATAGTCTACGCATAAAATCGACCAAAAAATGCCAATAACGAAAAGATTAAAAAATAAACCCTCAGATATCTGAAAAGCATATTAAACAAAAATCAATGAAAATCCTGCCAAAAAATTGATTTCACACACAAAACATGCAATCAGTTCCACAAAAAATAAGATTAAGCTGAAAATTTAGGAAGATGCATCTAAAAAAGTGACAGGAATCGAATCGAATTACCTCCGAAAAGGAAGAATAACACCAGGAACCTTTGAGAGAGAAAAAGGATTTAAATGCCGAACAGAACCCTAACTTTTATGCTCGTTGATCGGCCCCTTGATATTACCGACGAAAAAACTTTGGCTCTATTTTTACTTGGAACAGCCCCCTGTAGTGTAAAATACTAAAATACTAGTCATAGATAGACAAGAAAGGGCTGTCTTAAGTGAAAGAAAGAAGCGAATATACGACTAATCTTCATCCATCAATCTCCTACTTTTACATGAAAATACAATAATGCCCTTGTTTCTATCTTAATTTACAAGAGAAATTGAGTTTGGAAACCCTGTCTATGTCGAGGCCCATCTAATGAATGGTTTGGATCACCCAGACGATGTGGGCCTGACTATTTAGGGGCTGCCCGTGCATAGACCTGGCAAACGGGTGGGCCGGTCCGGGTTTCACCCAACCTGTACGGGACCAGGTGGTACGGGCTTGTTCATAGATTACCCGAATTTTACGAGTCACAATTTGGTGAACCCGAACCCGAACTCCACCCATACGGCCGAATGGACCCGCGGGTCATCCGGGTTTTTTTTTCTTTTTTTGCTATTTTAATTCCCACACGATGATCCAAAAATCCATGTGATGGACCTAACGTAAATAGGTTATGCTCAAGAAATCATTTCCATATGATGATCCTTGCCCTCTTATTTAATGGAGGAATTGCATATTATTATTTATGGAAACCTCTATAGATCGGAGGGCTAGGATCATCCTATGGAAATGATTTTTGGAGGGGTACAACTTATTTACGTTGCGTTCCATCACATGGACGGTTTAGATCATCCATGTGCTCCGTACAATACTTTGTAAAAAATACAGGAGTTTAGGGCTTACACCATATAAAATCTCGATAATTTGGGTTTTTAAGGGCACCTACGGGTCCACCCGGTCCGAGACAGTTTTGAAGGGACCCCGTGCGGGCCGGATCAAATTTCAACACGTCACCGATTTAGTGACCTGGGCCTGTAAATTACGGGCAGGCCGGATGGACCTACAGGTCCATATCACTTTTTGGCAGGTCTACCCGTGCATGCACGGCCAGCCACCATATAATTTCCCTATCTTTCAAATGGAGCAAATGATGACACATGTAGTTTAGGGGGGTGCAACTCTGGTTGATTTTTGGGAATTCAAGTTGAGCTTTTACCTTAAAATCGGGTCGGGTTCTTATTATTGATTCCTATTCATTTTTTAGCAAAAGGTCGACCCAACCCAAGTTGCACCCCTATATTTAGCCCAACCTTTCCACTAATGGGGGCACCATAAGATTCCTATTTTGATTTCCGGTTCACGAATCTGAGTTGACATCCGATTTTGATTTCCATAAAAAATTGAAAGAAAATTAATTTTAAAAAATTCTAATAAAACGTTTTTTTTTTTTTACAAGTTCCAAGACGGTGGAATCAGAATACCACATCTTGAGTGGTTCCCCTTTTAATTTGCCCTGTTGTCATTTTTGCCCTCCTGATTCAGAACGAATAGTGGTGAAAAGAATTATTCCAGGATTCTTCCGTAATTTTTGGGTAGAGAAGGGGCGGTTTATGGTAATACAGTGTTAACAGTAGTTAAGACTTAAGAAAGCCTCAAAATATGAGTAACCTACATCACTCATTTTCGGATATTTTTAGGTCTTTTCTGAATTCTGATTCATTTAATTTAAATTTCATCATTACGCATGCCTAGCTAACGGTCATCACGTGAGTTCTCCAATGGAAGACAGAAACGTGTGGATAAGATTTTTAAGTTTCACTCTCGACCTTCCGTGTGTAGGTTGTGGGACCGCGCTCTGAAGCATACACCTGTCCTCAAGAGAAAGGAAGTTCCGACACGTCTGCAAGCAGATTTAGTAGAATTAGTGGCTCTAGAACATTCCTCGACGTGGGGCCCATCTCTTGCCTCTGAGGAAAGTAACCTACTGGAAGACACCTGGCAAAACCGACCCCCGCGGGTTGACCCGGCCCACCCGCAAATTTGCGGGCACGGGTCTGGGTTTTAGTGACCCGCCAAAATTTGACCCGCGGGCAACCCAACCCGCAAAAACATGGGTTGGGCCGGGTCAACCCGCGGGCACCCGCATTTTAAAGTAATTTTTAAGAATTTATTGGAGAATGTTATCAGCTCTTGGAAAATTATCAGATGTAAATGATTTTTGGAGTATAACCTATTTTGCCTATGGCCCATCTAATGGACGGTTTGGATCATCCGATGGTGTGGGCCATACCATACGTTTAAAAAAGTGAGAGTGCCCTCAGCAGTGTTGGTAACATTTCGTTTTTTTTTTTTTTAACGCTGTGCAAAGATGCGCAGAGAGGGCGAAGGTTTCTAGCAAAAGAAAAAGTAAAAAAAACGTAATCATTACACAAAAAAGAAAAGTAAATAACTGAGTTATAAAGTTTTAGATGAAAAATTACGGGATAAATGGTTATGTAATTATAAAATAACGAGAAAAATACGACAAACATGTGTAGAGTTATTACAATTACAGGAAAAACTTGGGTGCGGTCAAATCACGTCAAATCAGGAGAATTTAAATCCCATCTTATATTTGCTTATAATTGCGGGTGACCCGCGGGTTAACCCGGCCCACCCGCGGGCTGCGCGGGTCATCAAATTTCTGACCCGCAAAAATGCGGTTCACCAAAATTCTGACCCGTGTGACCCCCACCCGCGGGTTGACCCGGCCCGACCCACCCGTTTGCCAGGTCTACTGAAAGTTCCCGTCCCAGAGTTTAGTGTTACACAATTGCCCTCCAAAATGACCATAAATACCAGACTGATTCTGCAAATAAATCAAAGTAGAAGACTTCTTTTGCACGGGGTTAGGCAGACCCGGACCATAATCATTTCAAAAACCCAATCTAGGGTATTGAAAACCCAATCTATCTTTAGGCTCTGTTCACTTGTTTTCTAGCTGCAGGAAAAGAAAAGAAAGGAAAAGAATCTGACGTGGAAAACAGGAAAAGAAACTGTGAGAAAATTTCGTTGGTCACTTGGCCGAGAAAGGAAAAGAAAGTATGCAGGCAAAGTGGTTTTCTCAGGAAAGTGATTTTTCCATCCTTTTGGTGAGAAAATTTAGAGGGAAAGTGCACGAAAGTTGGTTTTCCACGTCATTATTTATATTTTCCACCTATGTAATTCCGCTTTCCCGAGAAAACAAGTGAACGGCGAAAAATGTTAAATCATGTCCAATCACGGAAAAATTTGGCTTAATTTCTTCTCCTTTCCTTTCTCAAGAAGACAAGTGAACAGAGCCTTAAGTAAAAGTATATCAATACAATGGGGGGATCGAGGAGGGATCTATATCAGGGCCTTTACAAGGGAAATCATATTTTGATAGAGCATCAGCCACTGAGTTGGCTTCTCTCCAAATGTGGGTCAGTTTCCAAGTACTGAAACCTCTCAACAAGTTGAGGATGGCATTGATGATGGGGATCATCTTCCAAGGCCGATTCTATTTGTCATTCAGAGCATTTACTGCCACTAGAGAATCGGATTCGATCCAAATATGATCAGCTCTTACCTGAGTTGCTAATTTGATACCCTGCAAAATGGCTTTACTCTCAAGCATGTGAATTTCTTCCTAAGGAGTATTTATGGAGAAGTATTTCTTGCTGTTTCCTTCACTGTCTCGGAGGATTCCTCCTATGCTTCCCATGGATGTCCCGATCGAAGCATCCGTATTGATCTTGATAAGTCCCTCATCTGGGCAGCTCCAAGAGCAGGTTTGAGACAATTTCTATTTCTGAAAGCATGGTACACCAAAGTTGCTTGCAATCTTCTTGTTGATGTCGCTGGAAATGTCGTCTAATTTGAGAAAAATAAGTCTTTCTCTGATAATTGCCAGAACGTCCCTAAGAATGTCTTGTTTATGCCTTGCTTTTCTTTCATGAATTCTCTTGTTGCGCTCCAGTCATATGGTATATATCGTTGGAACAAATGCACAAAACAAAATAAGATATTACCCAAAACAAAGCAAGAAAGAACCAAGACTTAAAGTCGCGTAACCGCTTCTTGAAGATAGTTGAAGCCTCTCCCACATGTAAACGGAAGACAACTATGGCAGTACTATCTCTTGGATTCAACTAAGCCCAGATTCCCTGTACATCTAAGAGAGTTGCACTTCTCTACAATGGATCGTGTATCCACCTCCGATCGATCAAACAAGTGAAACAAGTGTTTGTTCAAATGATTTTTTTCTTTGAAAATAAACTCTATGAAAAATGATTGTATTTTTCATATTCTTCTCAAAACCATTTGATCTTTTAAAAAGATATAGGTTCATTGAAGAAACTTAATCCAAGAGTCATGGATTAATCTCCATCTTTATTGAAACTTCTAAAATCTAGAGTCACCACTAATGAGAGCACTCAAAACTAAGAGTCACCATTAATGTGTAATCCAAAGGTTCATGGAATATGAAGAGTTGCTCACATAGAGTCAAAGCTATCATGAATCTATTAATGTGAACCATTAAATAGATTCATTAGTGTAACTCATCATTTATCCAAAGGTATGATTTTAGAGTCCCAATGAATATGAAAAGTCACAAATTTAATTTTCAAAGAATACATTTGAAACACATTTTTAACAAATTAATTTTTCAAAATTACAATTGTAAAATATAATTTGAAACACTTTTCCAACAAACCCACACTTGTTTCAAATTTAGTTTTGATCGGCACAGTCATGCACATCAACAATGGTGTCTTTTGGACTTGAACCATTGCCTAGTGAATATGTTTCTTGATTCATCTAGGATCTTAGTGGACAAAGCCTTGAACTAAGAACCACGTTAACAAATTAGAAATATATCACATACATTTCTGTTTCGGAGATGAAGTACTAAAGCCCGACACGTTACGGCCATGTGTCTAGAATCCAACATTCTGAGTGCTCTAAGGATTAAAGCCTATAAATCCTATAGGAAGCGGCCAAACGTCCACACCCAGATTGGTGAATCCATCAAAGGTTAACTTGCAAACCTCGCCATACAACTATGGATATTTCATTAAGAGAACTATATTCTCAACCTCTCGTATGCAAGTTTCATTTGGTGAAGCTATCAAGAGTTGTCCTGTCAACTCTAACCAAACCATTGGTCTATAGATTCATTAAGAGAATTGAATTCTCAATCTCTATCTCATACAGGATCATGCACATACGGATCATAGGGAGGGAAAATAAGAAATCTTATTCATGTGCACCAATAGTCGTAACATTACTTTGTTCTTCTCATTGAAAACCCAGTAGAATATCTACTGGGTTGGGCATCCATAATGTACAACTTACATAACAATAGGCTTTTAACCCATCACCTTCGATGTATCAGACACAAGGTCTCTACCCAAACCCTTTGACAAAGGATCTGGCAAATTTAATATTGATTTAACATAATGAATGGCTATAATTCCATCAGCCAGGATCCTTCTCACATGAATGTGCTTTAGACGAACTTGTCTAGCTTTGCTATTATAGCACTCGCTACTTGCCCGAAACAAAGCAGCCTTATTATCACATTACACTGTCAAATGCGGTATTGGCTTACTCCATATAAGTATATCAACCAAAATGCTTCATAGCCAATCAGCTTCCTCTCCAGCAGAGGACAATGCAATGAATTCTAATTCCATAGTGGAGTGAGTAATACAAGTCTGCCTCTTTGATTTCCAAGAAATCGCAGCTCCACCCAAAGAGAATATCCATGCAGTCACAGATACAGAATCCTCTTTATCAGAATTCCATGTAGCATCACTATAACCTTCAATAACTGCTGGGAAGCTACCATAATGCAGTCCATAACTCAATGTACCCTTCAAGTACCTCAATAATCATATAAGAGCATTCCAGTGATCCCTCCCTCGATTACTTGTATACTTACTCAGTATGCTAACAGCATAAGCAATGTCTGGCCTTGTACAACACATAACATACATAAGACTGCCAATAATCTTGGAATACTCAGCTGTTCAATAGCTTGACCATAGTTGCGTAGCAACTTGACACTTGGGTCAAAAGGAGTAGGAGCAGGTGCAACATCAAAATGATTGAATCTCTTGAGAATCTTCTCAATATAACTTGATTGCGTAATAGCAATACTATTCAGAGATCTGACAATCTTGATTCCCAGAATCATATCTGCTTCACCAAGGTAATTCACGTTAAAATTCGAAGCGAGAAACCTCTTAGCTTCAATAACCTTTTCAATGTCGGTACCAAAGATGAGCATATCATCCACATATAGGCATATAAGAACACCTGAATTATCTCTTAACTTGCTAAATATGCAGATGTCTCCTCCATTGATCATGTATCCATTGGACAACATCACACTTCTGAATTTCTCATGCCACTGCTTAGGAGCTTGTTTCAAGCCATAGAGAGATTTCATTAGCTTGCAAACCTTGTGCTCTTGTCCAGGAGTGATAAATCCTTCAGGCTGCTCCATGTAGACTTCTTCCTCCAAATCACCATTGAGGGATGCTATTTTAACATCCATTTGATGAATAACCAGATTATGATTAATAGCCAAAGCAATAAGGAGCCTTATGGAAGTGGTCCTTGCTACTGGAGTAATAGTATCAAAATAATCCAACTCTTTCTTTTGCTTGTACCCTTTAGCAACTAATCTGGCCTTAAACTTGTCCAACGAGCCACCAGCATTGAATTTCCTTTTGAGGATCCATTTTCATCCAATAGGTTTACAACCTGTTGGAGGATCTACCAAAATCCAAGTGTTGTTAGACATGATTGAATGCATTTCATCATCAATAGCTTCACGCCAGAAAAGAGCATCATTAGAAGACATAGCTTCAGCATATGTATCTGGATCCTTGTCCACCATGAGGGTGCATAAATCAGGTCCAAATGTTTAGGAATAACGACCCTTGAACTTCATCTAGGTGTAACCCTTTCTGGTGATTCAACAGCTTTTCTCTTCATTTAAGTTGAAGAACCAGCTTCAACTTTTCTGTCTTTCTTTGGAAACACATTCTCAAAGAAATTTGCATGCACTAATTCAACAATAATGTGAGGAGACGGAGTTTCCAGATTCAGAAATCTATAAGCTTTACTGGTTGTAGAATAACCAATAAAAATACAATCAACTCCTCTGTAGCGGAGCTTTGGAGTATCCTTATCTGGCAACCGCACATGAGCTAAACATCCCCAAACTCTGAAATAAGAGATATTTGGTTTTCTGCCATTCCACAGCTCATATGACGTCTGATTGATCTTCCTTTGAGAGATCCTGTTCAAAACATGACAAGCAGAAAGAAAAGCTTCTATCCACAAAATTTCAATTAGTCCAGAACTAGTTAACATACAGTTAATCATTTCAATCAGAGTTCTATTATTTCTTTCAGCTACACCATTTTTTTGAGGAGTATAAGATGCAGTCAATTATCTTACAATTCCATCTCTTTCACAAAGCTCATAAAATTCACCTTTCATGTACTCACCTCCTCTGTCTGACTGAATGGTCTTAATTTTTAAATTCAGCTTGTTCTCAATTTCTGCTTTATATGCTTTAAACTTTTCAAAAGCTTCATCTTTTAATTTTAAAAGATATATGTAGGCATATTTAGAATGGTCGTCAATGACGGTTATGAAATAACGTCTGCCATCTCACGAAATGAAGTCCATTTCACAACTGTCAGTGTGAACTAACTCAAGGAGAGTCGTGAATCTTTCAACAGATTTGAAGGGTTTCTTAGTGATCTTGCACTTGCTACATGTCACACATTGGTTATCATGATTTCTATCACAATTGTTTATAACCCCTTCACTAACCATGCGAGCAATTGAGTTATAGTTCACATGACCTAATTTTTGATGCCATAAATCAAAGGACTCGGCAATATAAGCAGAAATAATTTTATTTTCAATGCTAAACTTAAACATGCCATTTACAGAATAGCCCTTACCCACAAACATACCATTCTTTGATAAAATAAATTTATCAGCTTCAAAGACCATTTGAATCCATGCTTAGACAGAAGTGCTCTAGAGACACGATTCTTGTGGATGTCAGGAACATGCAGCACATCCTTCAAAGTGATAACTTTTTCAGAAGTGAATTTTAAATCAACAGTACCCTTGCCAATTACCTTGGCAGATGAAGAGTTGCCCATATACATCAACATGCCATCCCCCACTAGTTCATAATATTTGAAGAGATATTTGTCTCCTGCAATATGACGAGATGCACCAGTGTCAATCCACCATTCAACTTTATTTCCCACCATAAAGTTTTCAGTCACCACTGCGACGAGATCATTTGAGTCTTCTCTTTTCTTCTTATTATTTCCATACTTAGGCTTGCAACAATCCCTTGCAAAGTGACCAATCTTGTGACAATTGTAACAGTCCTTGTCCTTGGCAGGATTAGAGCTAGAAGGCTTGAAATTCCTCGCATTCTTTGGTTTCAAAAATTTTCCTAAATTATTCTTTCTAGAATCTTTCCTCTT
This sequence comes from Tasmannia lanceolata, assembly GCF_043159265.1. Lineage (NCBI taxonomy): Eukaryota > Viridiplantae > Streptophyta > Magnoliopsida > Canellales > Winteraceae > Tasmannia > Tasmannia lanceolata. Next base: position 34,252,455 of record NW_027518700.1, on the reverse strand, counting down.
CTCCTTGTCAAGAACAACATGTGCTTTAATTATTGGTTCCTTCACAGTCTCCTTGTTATGTTTTCTAGTTTCCTCCTCGATGTGTAAATGTTGCATAAGTTGATCAAGAGTGAAATCTTCTTTCTTGTGCTTCAATTTGTTGCGATATTCCTTCCAAGATGGTGGAAGTTTAGCAACAATAGCCCCCACATGAAAATTCTCATCAAGCGTCATGCTAGCAGCAATAATATCATTAGCAATTAATTGAAACTCGCGAAATTGAATAGAGACATCCATATCATCAATCATTTTGAACTCCATATAATTTGAAACCAGAAAGTTCTTTGAACTAGCTTCCTCAGCTTGGTAAATTGATCTCAGAGTGTCCCATAAATTTTTGGCAGTCATGCACTTTTTGGAGTATTGATCAAAGAAGGAATTAGACATCCCACTAAGAATGTGACTCTTGCAAAAATAGTCATCATCATTCCATTTAGCAATCTGATCAGTAATTTCTTTGGCTTGATCAGATGATGATTCCGCGGTTGGACTTGCAGAACATGGTTAGTTAACACATAAGCCAATTGAAGTTGGCGAAGGAAGAACTCCATCTTAGTGTGCCATCTCTGAAAGTTCTTTCCATCAAAAGTCTCAAAATGCGGGTGAACTATCCTATTAACTCCATTAGAAGCCATGAGAGTTAAACTATCTTTAATTTGTTGGAACAAATGCACAAAACATAATAAGATATTACCCAAAACAAAGCAAGAAAGAACCAAGACTTAGAGGCGCGTAAATGCTTCTTGAAGATAGTTGAAGCCTCTCCTACATGCAAACAAAAGACAATTATGGCAGCACTATCGCCGGGATTCAACCAAGCCCAGATTCCCTGTACATCAAAGAGAGTTGCACTTCTCTACAATGGATTGTGTATCCACCTCTGATCGATCAAACAAGTGAAATAAGTGTTTGTTCAAATGATTTTTCTCTTTGAAAATAAACTCTATGAAAAATGATTGTATTTTTCATATTCTTCTCAAAACCATTTGATCTCTTAAAAAGATATAGGTTCATTTAAGAAACTTAATCCAAGAGTCATGGATTAATCTCCATCTTTATTGAAACTTCTAAAATCTAGAGTCACCACTAATGAGAGCACTCAAAACTAAGAGTCACCATTAATGTGTGATCCAAAGGTTCATGGAATATGAAGAGTTGCTCACATAGAGTCATAGCTATCATGAATCTGTTAATGTGAACCATTAAATAGATTCATTATTCTAACTCATCATTTATCCAAGCTACGATTTTAGAGTCCCAATGAATATGAAAAGTCACAAACTTAATTTTCAAAGAATGCAATTTGAAACACATTTCTAAAAAATTAATTTTCCTAAATTACAATTGTAAAATATAATTTGAAACACTTTTCCAACATATATGGCGGCACTGAATCCTAATTTGATTGCAGTTGTGCTCTGCCCTTCCCCTTTGAATTGACTCCTTAGCCATTCTTCTTCCTGAGCTAAGGTTTTATGAGGTTGTCTTCTGCGGTTAAACCTCCAGAGAATGGATCTCCACACCCAGGCAGAGTAGGAACAGTTGAAAAACAGATGGTTTGCAGTTTCTGGTTCGGCTCTACACAGGGGACATTCAGAATTTCGATTTTGACCAAGAAAGAACAGCCTATCTCTGGTGCTAAGCCTATTGTTGATGGCTTGCCAAGAAATAAAAGCATGTCTTGGGTTGTAGCCGCTAAACCAAATTGACTTCCACCAAGACTGTCGAGGAAATTTGGTCCTAACTTCATTCCAAGCACTAGAGAAAGTGAAATTCCCATTTGTTTCAGGCTTCCAGATAGGTTTGTCCTCAGCCCCATAAAGCCTTGTTGACAGAATATCTTTGAACCTCCCGAAATGTTGAATTTGCATCATAGCATCCCAGGTCCCATACTCCCTCATTTCTGCTATGGTAGCATCTTTTGGCAGATTAAACAGCAATCCCAAAGGTGTTTGGTTTGCTACCGGGCCATTTGGGTGCCACGGCTAACTCCAAAAATCTATTCTTTTACCCTCACCAATAACATAGCAGATGTAGGGGTGGCAATGGTTCGGTGTCGGTTCGGTTTGACCCCCAAACCAAACCGAACCAAAATTTGAATCGGTTTGGTTTTACCAAACCAAAACTGAATTTTCGGTTTGGCTCCGCCAATTTTGCCACCCCTTACTCATAATCATTGGAAATATTCGGTTTTGGTTCGGTTTGATCCCCAAACCGAACCAAACTGAAATTTGAATCGGTTTGGTTTAACCAAACCGAAACCGAATTTTCAGTTCGGTTTTGGCTTGGTTCCGGTTCGGTTCCGCCAATTTTGCCACCCCTAAGCAGATGTTATTGATAGTTTCCCCTCTAGTTTTGAATATGCTCCTAACCCCCCATGAAGGCTTCGAAGGCATTTTGGCTGTCCAGAAGTTCTTTTTCCGAATGTACCTCCTTTTGAACCAGTTAACCCACAGTGACTTTCTGCTACTGACAATGTGCCATAGCTGTTTTTGTTGGGCTACCTTGTTAATATCAGACAACTTTCTATCCCAACTCCTCCCTCTTCTTTAGGTCTACAAATCATCTCCCAAGAGATAGGATGGTACTTCTTTTGGAGGCTTGCCCCTGCCCAAACAAAGTCTCTGAAGATTCTCTCGATGCTTTGGATAATCCCCTCCGGAATGTTGTATGTGGCTGACCAGTATAACTGAAATGAAGATAGAATAGTTTTGATAAGTTCTATCCTCCCTGCTAGGGCTGCAACTCGGGTCAGGCGGGTCGGGTTTTGAAGAACCCAACCCTACCCGAGAAATATCTCGGGTCGGGATTTTTTCCGGAAAACCCACGATTCCCAAACCCGGCCCTACCCATGATAAATCTCGGGTTGGGTCGGGTCGGTTTTTTTACGTTCACGTAATTTTTTAAGGAAAACTCTTGTTTGGCAAGGCAACTCAACTCATAGAAGTAGAAAAACTCAAGCATGCCAAACTCTTTAGTGCATTAACTAATAACTAGTCCAAAGAGAATAAATTGATGCATTACCAAATGAAAATGATTATACTCATATGAGATAAACAACTAACTATTTAGTGCATTAACTATTTAGTTGAAACTTGAAACCCTAGAGCTAAAGCAGGGAAACGAACAGAAGATGGAAAGAGTCCCTGTGATTGCGTGCGTGCGTGAGTTTTACTTTTAAGTTTTCACTTTTAAAGTAACAAAGTTTTAGAAAAATAAAATAAATACATACTATAACTTAAGTAACTCGGGTCGGGTCAGGTCGAGTCGGTTCGGGCCCCTTCAAACCCGGCTCGACCCGAAACCCGAGAAACATGAACCCAACCCAAGCTATTTTCGGGTCGGGTTGATGCGGGTCGGATAAAACCCGACCCAAGTTGCAGCCCTACTCCCTGCTCTAGAAAGATTTCTGTTGCTCCGCAGGGCTATCCTGTTCCGGATCTTGTTGACAAGAGGTTGGCAGTCTTTGGCAGAGAGTCTTGACGTTATAAGAGGTAATCCCAGGTATTTGATGGGGAACTCCCTTTCTTGGACCTTGAGGATATAGCAGATATTGTTTTTTATTTGATCCCCAACACTTGGCTAATTTAAATTCTGAATAATTTAATTTAAATTTTCTTTTTTTATGTCATTTTCTAGCATCCAACGCAGAAGGCATTTCACGGATAGGCTATTGCATGTGAGAGCCACCCAGGCTCACTTTTCAGCAGATTTGTCTTCATTCACGAGGTGGCTGCTCTCCACCAATTGTGCCGACTACATAGGACATGTAACCATGGTTTCAAATTTCGGTTTCGGAATGTGTTTCGGCCCAAATTTCGAAATCGAAATTTGAAATTTTGGTCGAAATCCGATGAAATCAAATTAACGGGTATTTTAACTCGTAGAGAATTTTGACCGAAATTACTGGAATTTCGGTAATTTCAAGATAGTACTAAATAATGAGGGTTTTCTATAAACTGAAGGGTGCCCTTGCAGTAATGGAGTAGAAGGGCACCCCCATTGGTTGCAAAGGTTGACTTTCAGCTATGCCACTGCACAACTGCCCCTTGTAGCCAATGGGGTTACCCTTTCACCACATTTCTGCAAGGGCGCCCTTCAGTTTAGAATACCTCTTAAATAATTATAAAAAAAAGGGGTTTTTTTGTGAAAACCCCTAAATTTAGGACGAAAATTCGTTTATGCTGAAATTTCGAAATTTAGGGTATTGCCGTTTCGGTCTCGACCTCGAAATTTAAAACCAAGTCCACAACTACAGGTCCAAGCTAACAGTCGTCACGTGACTTCAGCTAATGGAAGACAGACACCTGGGATATGATTGTTTCAGTTTCATTCTCGACCTTCCTGCTCAAAATCATACACGTGGCCTCATGATATATGAAATTTCGACAAGTCAGCTAGATGATTTAGTGGCTCTACAACATTTACCGACATGGAACCCATATACCTCTTTGAAGAAAGTATCGTAGTGGAACTTCTCCTTCCCGAGTTGCGTATTACACAATCGCCCCTCAAAATGACCCTTGTTACACTCAATATGTGCAACACATCTCTCTCGTAGGCTAGTTTTCATGGCCATCCCATTGCCATACAAGGGTGTAAAATGGTGGGCCCCACCCATGAAAGTAAGAGGGGTAAAATGGTAAGCTGGATGGTTTTGGGTTGAGATGTGGGACCCACCCATCGAACATGAGGCGTAAAATGATGTCCCCACCCAACAAAGAATGAGGTGTAAAGTGGTGGGCCCCCCATAATGCATGGACGGAGATGGTGGGCCACACCTCATCTAAACATTAGGGGTAAAGTAATGGGTCCCACTTGAGTTGTCCCACCCCATCAAAACATGAGGTCTAACTTCTAAGATTGTGAGCCTTACTATGCATGAGTGGGGAAATATTTTCATAGAAAATAATAATATTCTATGTAAAAAAAACCAAGGTGCAATGGTTTGCAATCTATATCTATACTATCTATATAAAGCTGGATGTACTACACTGAGGGTGTGCCACATGGCACCCCCTCCGCAAACCGCATTAAGCCTTTTCTCTTTTTAACGCACATCTATTCACAATGCAACCATTTCTTTTTTTTAACGCACATCTATTCACTGTCCTTTCTTTTTTTAACACATCTATTCACAATGCAACCCTTTCTTTTTTTAACGCATCTATTCTTTTTTAACACATCTATTCACTGCAACTATTTATCTGGTTACTAATAACCGTTTTATTCTCAATCAGCCCTTTTTTTCTCACGCATCTATTCATTTCTATTTATTTTATTTTTTTGACGCATCTATTTATTTCTAATAACGCATCTTTTTGTGACTTTCCATTTGTGACTTTTCATAAATACCTCCTCACTTCCACCGAATTAACGCATCTATGCAGGTAGGTTTTGATGGGTTTATACCTAACGATACACCCCTTGGGTTGTATGTGAGTATATTCTGCCTCTAGAATTTTTATTTTTTTATTCCTTTTGTTCCATGTTTTTGTATTTTAGAGGTGGGTTTGTGTTGTTTTAGGATGGTGAATGTTATGTTCATGGCTTTATTTTTATTTTTCTTCTATTTGGGTAGTTTCTGATCAACTCCTTTGCTTTTCAGATGCCTTCGATGGGTTAGCTTAAATTTTAGGGGGTGAATGCTATGTAAACAGTACATTCTTTTGTTGTATTTTTTGCCATTGTTTTCTTCATTGTTTTTTGTTGCAAATTCTGGTAAGACAATGCGATAGTTCCTTTCCAAAATTTATGGCATTTTTTGTTCTTATTTTTCTATTGCAAAAGGCAACCAAATCTAATATCTAATAATATTTTTAGTATTCCGTGCATTATTTTTTCCTCTAACAGATTTCTTTTGTTTGTTTCTCAAGGTGGGTTCAAAAATCTAATTTCTCTTTTCAAAAAATTCAACGGGGCATAGCTAATTCCTAATCTTCTTTACAAAAACATCTTCCCTTTAAAAAAAAAAAAAAATTCTAGAAAAAGTAGATCCTCCTAAAATCTCTCCTCTATTATCTTCTAAACTTTACAATGCACCAAACGAAAATCTCTCTCAAACTTTTTGCTACCGATTTATTACCAATTTCCTAATAACAACGAATAAAATTTCCAACTTATTCAAAGTTGCAATTTAAAAAGAGAAAAAGAGAACTTATTAGAAGTTCCCATGCAATCTATAGCCCTTATTTCTTGAATAAGGGATATATCCCATAATATATACTAGAATCCTTGCCCCTAGAAAACTGGGTTGTTTCTTTTTTTTGCTCGCTATCAGTCTAATCTACTCTAATGTATCTACTCATTAACGTTTGGTATTCTATACCTATCAAAAACGAATTCTACAGCATAACGTTTGGTATTCTACAACTACAAAAAATAAATTCTATCTTTTAAAGTTAGATTTTAGCACATCTCTCCTCCAAACTATTCCTTTCTATTTGAAGTCATGTTGTTATTGCTTGCAAAATTATTGGGGTTATCACGATTTTAGCACATCTCCATAACCATCACGATTTCATCAAGATGATAGTTTTTTCTTCGCCCATGTGATGCATGGGACTGCAACTAGTTTTACATGGAAACAAAATAAACTTTTGATTTTGGAAAGTAATTTCTACTAAAAAGGGAAGGTAGGCCGCGCCAGTGGTTGGATATCAAGACACTGGATGATCTGACTTGTCCATAACTCAATGGCATGATCTGCCATATTTTTCAACCATAAATCCATGACACAAAAGTCAAATAGATCAGACTATCTTAACCGTCCAACTAATGGACATTTCAATAGGCCGGTTCCATTTGTGACTACATAATTTTTAGGGAAATGATATCAGCACAACCGTGTTTTGATAATTACACAAACCCAGCTATTTTAAGTGCACAAAATTAGTTATCAAAGGTTTTGACGGTTCCCAAAATGCTCTAACAGGCCAATTAAAAAAGAAAAGAGAAGCTGAGTTAGTGCAATTATTAAAACAGGGTTGTGCGGATATCATTTCCCATTTTAAATCTTTAATTTTTTTACTCTACCTAATCCCATTTTATTTTATTTTTTGCAACAACCCCAAAAAAAAAACAAGTTGTCATTATTTTAGGGTACAGTCTATGTGATAATATATATACAATATAAATTACAGTAAATATTAAAAGCTTATTATGTATAGAGCCAACAAAGGAGTGTAAATGACCCGAGCAGGGGTAGAAGATACCAAAACGCAAGGGTGGACTGTCATTTTTTGTTTGGAATGGTTCAATGTCACCCACCTCCACACCTAATGTCTTGTCTTTTCTCCTTTCTTTTATTTTTAATTTGAGATTCTTTGCACTAAACTTGTGTCATCTACAGGGACCCAAATAGGTACAGAATTAAGGATAATGCCTCACCCAACAATAAAATAATAATTCCTCTCTATTCTAAAAGCCTAAACCACCGAAATTTCGTCAACCATCTTTAGCCAAAACTCCATGCCCTTGTTTTCTAAATCTTCCTCTTAAGTCCTGATTTATCCAGGGCATTTTTGCCATTTCATCGCTGTCTTGCCATGCAAAAGTCCTGCCAGGTGTAAGCCATGTGTTTCAATCTGCATGTCGTATTCGTTTTGGTCTGGGTTTTGGTTTCTCCACCCCTCAGAACGTGTCCCAGTCCCCAATACACGAAACTGAAGACTCTGCCAAATACTCACCTTTTCCTCATGCAATGGGCTTCAGTCTCGGTCTCCCGAAAATACCGAAACAACACGAAACTCAAGCAGATCCCTCACCGTTTTCTTCTCCCAAGCTTGATTTCTCTAGCAAAACAGAGAGATCTGGGTCTTTTTCACCTTCAAATTCGACCAAAGGTGAAATTTGTTTTTTGCATTGTTCTGCTATTTACACATTCATTCCCTCTCTCTTTCTCTGTCTCTTTCTTTCTCTCTCTCTCTCTCTCTACAAAATAGGAAACCCTAATCTCATTCCCCCACCATATGAAATTCTACTAACATGTTAGGATGATGCTAGTTACAAGCTGAATGGGGACGGGTGGTGTTGTAGAGGACTTGGGAGTAATAAGAAAGAAGAGCATCTGTTTCTTGTCTATCCCATAATTCCTGCTGGAATGCGAATTGTCTTCTTCGATGTTGTTGGAGTCCGGGTACATTTCACTTTCTGCCTCTTTTCCTTCTTTCTTTTTCTTTTTACAGCACCCAAAATCTGAGATCATTCTATTTGTGAGCTCATAAACAGGACCCATACTCAGGTTTTGATATCAGACCAACCCATATATATGGTTTAATTGAATTCTAACGTTTCAAATGTGGATACTTCATCATCTCTCTCTATTTAAGGCTAATATAATAAATTTCACACGATTTGTTGCAGGAATCAGTTAGAACGAGGGTATTGATTCAAGTTAATGGAGGGCTGGTAAAGCTTTTTTCGTATCGAAAATGTAAAAACTCTCTCTCTCTCTCTCAGGATTTTCTACAAAAAATGAGGAAAAATTATATTTATTCTTTGCTTTGATAGATTTACCTCTTTTGGTTTCCAGACTCAAATGTGATACTTTGATTGTTTCTTAATTAGGAAGGCTAAACCAAATTATCACGAAGGAAGGTATAATATATGGTTATTTAGCAATGATCAGTATGCATCATTGAACACATGGAAATAAAAAACCGAGCACAAGAGACAATCAAACATGAGTCTCAGTGCCTTAATTTATTGTATAAATTGACAACATGAGTTTAACTGCATCTATCTTAATGAGATTAACTGCGAAAATAAAAAAATGCATCTATCTTAGCCAGATTATGCACAACGCTTATAGTATCTGCTCTTCTGAAATTTGCTGTTGTTTGTTTTGTATTGCAAATTATTTTGGTCCTACATTTTAAATGTCTTGTAAAAGTTTAACTATATGTTTGTTGTTTTTCTTTGCATTTGGCTATCTTTCACATTTGTGAAAAATATACAAATAATCAGATTTAATTCCTCGAAAATTTATCTAAGATTAGAGGCTAAAAGTTCATAAAATATTAGTCATTAGACGATATGCTGCATATGCCATTTTCTTCTTTGGCTTTCTTAGAAAGAACTCACTTTCAAGAAATTTCTCTTCAATCCATTGAAGTAGTATGTTCTCTAAAGATATAAAAATTATTTTCCTTTTGTTGCTGTTGAGCCAGTGATTGAGGCACCATGGCCATAGTAGCCCCTTACTATCGCTATGTGCTTCATGACTAGGAACTTCACAATTGAGGTTTCAAACATCAGTAGGAAGAAATGACATGCCCCTTGTAAATTTCTCTTTTGTTAGTTGCTACTTGACCAATGAGACACCTGTTCAGAACTTCACATGGTGGCAGCAGAACTCAACCACATTGATTGTTGGAATGTAATCTTTGCTTATTTTTCATGGAACCCCTCACATCTAGGAAGCAATCTCTGCAGTTATTTTAGTCAGTAAATTCTTGAGACAGGTGTTGGGGCCATTTGCTTCTTTATTTCCCTTTTATGTTGCGACTTTAAAATTATTATTTGTTTGCAATTTTTGTAGATTTTTCCAACTCAATGCGAAACTGGTGTAACTTTGGAAATTTTGAAATGTCTACATCTTGTTGGCTTGGATTGAGGATATCGTGGTCATTTGGCAGCAACTAATCTCTTCAATAATTAATTGTGGGTTGATAAACGGCAGGGATTAATCTCATTGTCCTAACAATTTTCTTGGACACATAAGATGTCTTTATCTTTTCCAGGTACACATGGGTAATTTGGAATACCTACTCATTTACCCATTTATAACTCTATTTCCTATATCTCTTTGTCTTCCTTAGAGCATATATTGCCTCGGTTTCCTCTGTTTCTTACCAAACTTGCAGATGATCTAGCCCATCCCAAGTAAAAATAACTCTTTGATTTATACGATTACTACAAATGAGTCTATGAAATACAAGTAGGCAACCCAAGAGGGGGGGGGGGGGGGGGTGAATTGGCTAAATAAAATTTTTGTCTTAATTAAATGGATTATTAAAATCAATTTATCAATTTCAAGTAATTTAAATCTAACCCTTGTTAATTAAGCAAGACAATATAATTAGGGATTAGATATTACCAATCACTGTGGGACCCGATCCCGCGAGAGGGGTGGGGCGCGAGCCGCCATGCTTTCTCTTGGTCTCTCGTACCCACGCGATTGGCGTGTGCATTTTTATTATTGATTTTAATTCCTCTTTAATGTGAACTTGGGATCACTAAGGCAATCCGAATTCCACACAAAAGAGACTGACAGAGTCGCCACCTAGATGTGAGATCTAGGACCCATGATTAACCAGAAATCTAGACTCGTTACCTGGTTACAAGAATGGAAGGTATGTGGAGTTATCCACCACATGCACCATCCCTGCCCGATAACCGGTCTTCAATTTCAAAAGTTAACTCTTTTAAATTTATTTTAAATGGCTCATTCAACTCTATGTCAATGTGCGAACTAAGTGACATGCATCCTATGATCTAATTTCAGTGTGAATCCTAAATGTGTATCTTGATTTCTTAATTTGTCTGGATTCAATCTAGGTGACAGTTCTCCTAAAATTCTAATTTCATAGAAAATCCTAAGTGATTTGATTAAGCATTTACAAGAAGATTAATGTACAAAACACCACAATTTGTTGTAGTGCCGACTCGCGGTTGGTATGCCATCAGACATCCAAGCTGCCTACGTACCCAAGCCTCACTGGGATCAGAGTCGACGTAGTTCGGTTCGGGTTGTACTGGGTTGAAACGAGTGGGGCAGGTTAGCTTGTGCAACTAGGTGGGGAAAATTGGGAAAAAGAGAGACCACATGAGGAGGAGAGGAGGGTCATGAGGTGATCCTCACCACCCAATTGATCGGGCGAAAAAAAAAGAAAAAAAAAAAAAGACGAGTTGCGCCCCGCAAATTATAGAACAATCCGAACCATTGATCCGCTTTATGGGCTGTGGCATAAATGGATTGTGCTCCCCAAATCATTTTTGTAGGCTGATCCGAGCCGCCTGATTGATTGGCCTCAATATACATCAGTCAAAATTCTCACCCTTTGGAATTTCACTTATAGCATTAAGCAAATCGTTATCGACACCGCAATGCTAGATTTACCCCATGTAATAAATTATTGTGGGTCCCCTGGTTGGTCCAAATTTAAGCAAATGTTCAATGTGGGCCCACCGACGGGTCCAAGTTCCTTTGCTCGGATTCTTGTGAATAACCCCTCTCAACACTTAGCGAAGAGAAAAATGCGGAACATTGCGGAAATGATCGGAAAGATTGAGAAAGCATAAGGGACGGACATGGGAATGGGAAACACTGAAAAAGACTGATAACAAGGATACTAACTTCTTTGTTGATTAAAGCAGAGCAAAATGGGGTGTCTACAGATGCCCCTCTTTGGTAGAGATGACGTAGTCATCGAATATCAAAGCAAAAATGACAGAACCATTTTGCGTGGCTTTAATCGACAAAGGACTCTCTAGACACAATGCAACTTAACATAATGCAAGACCTTAGATGAAACCCTAGAACTTGAACATATATCAAAAATCTTTTATTCTAAACCACTGGAGGACTCGATTATCGGAGGATTAGAGGCTTAAGGACTTGAGAACTGGAGAACTGAATAATCAAACAATGGGTGGACCGGAGAATTGGAAGACTAGATGACTTGGAACTGGAGAATTGAAGATTGGAATAACTGAAGAATTGGAAAACTGGAGAAGTAGAAAATTTAGGGATTGGATATTTACAGAGCTAAAAATTTGGAGAACTGGATGATTAAGAGACTCAATAGTCAGATAACCGGAGAATCAAAAAACTGAGGAGTTAAGGAGCCAGTTCACTGGGAATTGTAGAACTTGATTACTAGAAAACTGGAGAGTCAAAACTTGATAATTGGTGAACTGGGGATTAGATTAGATTGACATTTTGATTGATTCAATTGGGATTGGAATTTGATCACTGGATGTAGAACTGAAAACTGGAGACTGAAATCTTAATCTAAACATCGGGAACCGGAACTCTAGAACGAAGACATACCGGATACTAGAATTAGAGTACTGAAACACTGGATTTTCGGACACTGGAACTGGATGTTGGAATTGGAGTGCCGAAATACTGGGAACAGGAATACAAGTACTGGAAAATGGAACACTGGAATATTGGTGATAGAGATACTAGACAGTAGAACTATGATACTGGAATATTGGATACTGGAACTGGAGACTAGAACTGGCATAGTGAAATACTGGAATACTGGAATTGAAACTGGATACTGGATGCTGGAACTGGAATACTAGAGTACTGGATATTGGAACTGGAATACTAGAATACTGGATACTGGAACTGGAATATTGGAATATTGGATACTGGAAGTGGAATACTGGAATACTGGAATCGGTGAACTGGTACTGGCGAATTAGGAATTGGTAATTGGTGAACTAGTAAACTGGTTCTTACACAAGTTTATTAGCATTTTGAATTGTTTACTGAAGATGAACACGAAAGTATCACAGGGCTTGAAATTTCTTAGATCAAGATCTTCTTTACCGGGGATATGAATTGGGACCTCAGAATATTTGGACACTGGTACAGAGGATTCTTCTTTTGACAAGCATTCAGACAAATATTCAACTGACTGGAAGGAGATTCCAATTCTTAATGGTTCATCTTTGTGAGAAACTGGCTCAACCACCATTGTATCTAAGGCTCTTCCAAGCTCAAGGTGCTTTTCTAGGGTATGATCTTCTTATGGGAACTGGTTTTTCGGATTTTTCTGCTTCTGGATTCTTCTGGAACTGACTTTGCTTAGACTGGATTTTTTTTTCTTAACTCCTGAAATCCTTGCCTGCGATTAACTTAGCTCTGGAACAATTGCAGGGGGTTAGCTACACCAGGCATCCTTTACCGAGACAGTTGCAACATTTGACTAACTGGACAATGATTGACTCTACTAAAAAGGGGAAGATGGTAAAAGACACTATTGGATGAACGGGAAGTTTCTGAAAGAATGGGCTAAAACGAACAGGAATGGACTGACTGGACTGGTACACAGTGATGCTCCTGACTTAGTTATCATTTTGTTTGGTAAGTCTAGCCTTTCAAAGAGTAGTTTCTCAATTGATAAGAACTGGAATTTTTTTTTTAAAAAAAAACAGTAATGCTCTTAGAATTTGATTACCACTGCTAGGATTGCTTGGTTTCAATGCCCCCAAGTTTCTTGGATGACATTTAAGCTTGCTCGAACTTCTTTTCTCTTCTTCAATCTTAATACCGGCTGTAACCTTCTTATGATGATTCTCTTACCGTGACCAAGTCACCTCTTCGGGGTTTTTAACTTGGCGGACCGTGTTAGCCTTAACTTTTGCCTGAACCACCTTTCTAGGTTTTCGATCCAGCAGGCTATCCCCTTAGCTTTTACCTAAGCCGCTTTTTCGGGTTTTCAACTTAGTAGGGGAATGATCTTAAATTTTGCCTAGACCGCCCTTTCAAGTTTTCAGTCTAGCAGATCTTCAAACTCCGCTCCGTTTTTTTTTTTTTCACTTTTTGTGTTTCGGGACCTATATCGTTAATTCTGAACACCAGAAGGACTTTATAGGTAGGATAGGGTTTTTCAAAGAATGACTTAAGATTAAACAAAGATTTCGACCGAACCTGTGAACAGGTTGCCTACGTATCCCAGGGTAGGAATCAGGTCGTGCGTAGTTCAGGGCGAATGCCCCCTGTTTGAAGATAAATTGTTTGAAGGTTAATTGATTTTTCTTTTTTCTTTTCTTTCTGGAATGATTGACTTATCTTCTTTTGGAACTTGTCCCTCTTTCTTCTGAAAGGATTAAATTTTTTATTTTTATTTTTGAATCGACCGAACTCGGTTTAACCGAGCTGCCTACGTACCCCAATGTAGGGATCAGGTCTCGCGTAGTTCGGGGCGAATGCCCCTAGTCTGATGGGTTTTCAAGAAAATTTCATTCAGGCTCGAAGGGTTTGCAAACCGGTATTCTTTTGACGTTGGGTTCTGATTTTGGGATTTATTCGGCCAAAGGAGGCCTTCCGATGTTCAGATTGGGAATCGATATAGGTTACTAGAGTCCCTCTGGTACTGATTTTTTTTCTTTTTTTTTTCACGGAGTTTGACGGCATTTCCCGGTAAGAGATAATGATTCTTCTTCCTTCTGGATATTGATAAGTAATTTGACCTTGAGGGTGCATACCGGTTTTTGGACATCATTTCATCCTTGAATCGGTGGCCCTTGATATTTTGATGATCGCTCTGAGATGATTGCTCTTGCACTTTTCATATTGAATTTGATGGCTTTACATTGTCACCGGTGAAACCTGTGACCAGGGCCATTGACTGGAGATATGAAAGTTGTTTCGAATCCATGTCCCTTGTATAGCATGTGACATTTACTTCATTCTTTCTTGAACCTTCTATCTGGGTCTTTCTCCGCATTAATGATAGCGCTTACTGGACCATCTCTTTATTCTCGAAATAGGTTTATCAATTCCTCACATTCTTCAGAGGGTAATGTATTTTCAATCGGCATTCACTGAAACAAAGTTTCAGTGCCAGTGCTTACCATTTCAATTTTCTCTTTGAGAGGCTGAGCTCGGCGCTCCTCCTCTTGTTTGAGCATAGGCTGCAACTCAAGAGGAGTTTCGTCGGCATCTTCTTCCTCATTTGAGGAGGGAGTATTATTCTCATTGGTTATTAAAGTTAGAAGAACACGTTGGAATGTATAGAGAAAGCAAGTTTCATTGAATTGAAAAAAAGACCACATCTGATAAGACTTATCCTGAACAGACTCAGAATTCACACTCTTGACTCAAAAATAAAAGTAAGAAACGACTCAACTGGACTAGAAATTTATTCAAACTTTTAGAAGACTGCACTTAATAACTGGACTTGACATCATGACTGGACTTAATTAAAATAACAAAAGGACTAAGACTGCTGCAATTGTCTGGCTTTAGAGGCTCGGCGAAAACTGAATCATCATCATAACAAGTGCCTTTTAACTTCTGGTTCTTCTCTATCACTGCAACTGAACCTGAGTTTCTCAAACCCCAAGTGCCTAAACATCATCCAGCGGCGGTACAACCTGGTTTTCTATAGGACTATCAGCAATATTTGGCGCTTGCTGAAATGGTAGCTTGCGCTCATCGATCAACTTCTGGATCACATGCCTCAGAGTTATGCACTGATCAGTATTATGCCCCGATCCTCGATGAAAATCGAGTGCTCTTCCGCTCTCCTTGTCCTGGGTAGCGGATTAGGAGGTTCCTTAATGCGAGGCAAGTAGATATCGCCGGATTCCAATCCTTGCTGCAATATGACAGATGGTGGAAACAGGAGAGGGGTGAATTCCCTATTAGGCTTTTGCTGAGCTGCAATCCTTGATTGAGTATATTTGAATACCATAGAGTTCCGTGACGGGTTAGCCATTGATACATTATCAACCTCAGAGATCTTAGCTAGAGTCTGTGTCTTAACTTCTTTTGAATTGGGGTTTCCTCTATTGTAAACTCCTTGTGCCATTGCTTCCTCAATTTGCATACCAGCATTGATGAAGTGTTTAAAATCTGGATAATACTGAAGAGACATATGATATTGGAGCTGAGAGGATATATTCTTCATAATCATCTGGACTTGCTCCTCTTCTGGGGGACGCTGCATCATTTGAGCCGCTAACCTTTTCCATCTCTTGACGAAAGTTAAGAATGACTCTTTTGAGTCCTGCTTGGTTCTCTCAAGATCCTTCCTAGTGACTTCGGTCCCATCATCATATTTGAACTGCCTGATGAATTGCTCACCGATATCCTTCCATGTCCTATAACGAGTCTTGTCTAGGACCATGAACCATCTCCTAACAACCTTGGTTAGGGAAACTGGGAACAATTGAGCCATTTGCTCAGGAGATAAGCCTTGAGGCTGACACATGATGGTGAACATTTGCAAATGTGTGATCGGACAACCCACACCGTCATATTTGTCAAAATCTGGCATCTGAAAGCTTGCGGGGAGACGGATTTCAGGAAACAATGTAAGATCACTTGGGTTGAAACCACCCTGGTCTTGAAACTGAATGTCTTGAACTTTCCTGGTAAGAGTCTCTAATTTCTCCATAACAAACTTATCAACCATGAACTGAGAAGGCCTACTGCGATCCTCGCTGTACTGCTCTTTTTCTAAGTCTTCTTCGGCTTTATCAGGGATATTGATGAACACTGGCTGGGCAGGTGCTGCCGAAGTAGCTGCTTGGTGCATAGGCCCTTTATCCTTGGACAACGATGGTCCCAACTTCTCAGAAAGCTGAGCCTTGATAACTCGGTTCTCTTCTTTGAGTTCTTGAAGCTGCTGGAGAATCAAGGTATGAGTATCGGTAATAGCAGCAGGTGGAAGGCCATCTTGGTTATCTGCCATTGGTGAGAATGAGAAAGAAGGAGATGCTGGGGTTCTCACAGAGGGTGGTGGAGAGACAGAATTCCTCTCCAATCGTGAAGAGACCCGAACCCAAGGAGCAGTGGGGTTAGCTATGGTGTTTACTGCCCTGTAATATTTGAAAAACATATTTTAAGATCACAGAGAAGAACAGACGATGATACACACATAGACGAAGATAATGAAAGAGAAAGATAGACTTTATTGATTAATCATTAAAGCTTGAGTACATGATTCATTCTTTCAAAGATAAACGGATAAGATTAAACATGGAACTAAGCATTCTTTTTAGATTTCTTCTTTGTACGAAAATCTTGCTCAGCTGACTCTTTTAGAGGTTTGATGATCCTGACATCCCAAGCAGATGAAACAGCTTTGACAATCTTGGGCTTGAGATCCTCAGGCGGATAAAAATGACGAAGGGGAGGCACAATAGATTGCTCCCTTCCATACTGACGCAGGATTCAAACAGGAACATAAAAGGAAGTCTTTTTGAGACCAAGAAGGCAAACGTAGTTAGCTTCTCCAGTGTTGAAGACGGCTTCTTGGATTCCAGGGATTTGCCAATAAATCTGATCTTCTTGGCGAGAATTTAACCATTCAACCCAATCGTTTTTGTGATCGAAAGAAACATCATGACGCCATTCACTGAAGGTGTATAACGTATGATCGAAATGCACAGGAGCTGCGATTTTTAGCTTGTGGCACAACCACACCTGAAGTAAAGCAGGACATCCTGAGAAAGAACCAACGAAGGATCGAACATAAGAACTTGGACCTGAGCTGGCACGAAGACGAGCCATATCATCCAATCCATTGATGGTTTCTGCAAGCATAGTAGGAATTGGATTGGCGGCACGATCCATTTGATCAACGAGGTCCAGAAGAACAGCTGACGCAAAGCGAGAAGGCTGGACAGTGAGGAACCTAGCAAAGGAGCAGAATCTCAAAGCCCGCCGTCGGGCTTTTTGAATATCAACAGCACCAATGTGTCCAATAGGAGGGTAAATGTCAATCAGATGTTGCATGGACACTTCTTGGCCTTTCATGAAAGAGTTCATGGATTCATCTGGATTATTCATTAAGCGAAGGAACAAAGGACGGTAATCTGGAACACAGGATGGCTTCACTAGAGGGCCATCCACAGGATATTCCAATAAGGCACACCATTCTTCAAAGGTGGGACACATTTCTTGGTTGCCAAAACGGAAGACATGATGATCGGGATCCCAACATTCTGATGCGGCATAAAGTAATCCCCAATCGAGCTTAATGGTTGCCACATAGCCGAAGAGATTTTTCTCTTGCTCACTTATGGCATAGATATGGGATTCTCTTAATGTACCACGGATCCTTGTACGAGTAGACATGGTGCCTGTAAGCCAAGAGAAAGGATACAAGAATGATCAGGGTTATATGAACACGAGATTGGGATAAGTTCCTGCCAGTAAAAGAAAGTATGAATACATGATTGAATCACATGATGGAAGATTGAAAAATTGTACGATCAAGAGATGGGATGAGATAGCATAGGATTGCTTTCAACGGATAGATCATGAATGACTAATCCTATGAGATCTTTGGAAATGAATGAGATTTATATCCTAACCCCAAAGGGAAAGTTTTTTAATCTTCGCACATTTTAACAGTGTTACCTGAAGGCATCAAACCCTAATCCTAATCTAGCGGAGTGGAGATAGGATCTCGACTCATGACTTTGTTCGTGTACCTAAGAACCGATCGTAGCCATTGGAAGATGGACTACGGCCTAATCTAGACACAAATGGGTAGGATATCCTAAACTAGGCTCACACACGTGATGCACATGTGTTCGTATACTACATGCATGTGTGGGTTAATCTAGGGGTAAGGCCAAGAGTTCCCTTAGCGCAAATCCATGTTCGATATACTGTACCAGTGTCCGGCGTATCCGTACGTGAACAAGAGATCCGTTTACGCACCATAAGGTGCTAGGCTAAGGGTGGAATGCTTCTCTAGCACAGAGGCACCAGGTGATGAAATCCCAGTCAACCATGCTAGATAACACTCTGGGTTCCTAAAATAGGACGTGTGTGCACGTGAGATGCAAGGGTTTAGATGCAAGTGATGTAAGTGTGTGCAATAAGTTCGCGCAATCTATGATGCCTTCAGGTTTTGTTAGATTAAGTTGGAGTAAAATGTGATGAGAAAATAAAACAAGACAAACAAACTAATCTAGCAAACATAAAAGAGATAGAGTTTTTATGAGCCAATTAAAATAAATTCAAATGAATTATCTTTTGATATTTTAATGAAGTTAGGTGGTCCCCAGCAGAGTCGCCAAACTGTGGGACCCGATCCCGCGAGAGGGGTGGGGCGCGAGCAGCCATGCCTTCTCTTGGTCTCTCGTACCCACGCGATTGGCGTGTGCATTTTTATTATTGATTTTAATTCATCTTTAATGTGAACTTGGGATCACTAAGGCAATCCGAATTCCACACAAAAGAGACTGACAGAGTAGCCACCTAGATGTGAGATCTAGGACCCATGATTAACCAGAAATCTAGACTCGTTACCTGGTTACAAGAATGGAAGGTATGGGGAGTTATCCACCACATGCACCATCCCTGCCCGATAACCGGTCTTCAATTTCAAAAGTTAACTCTTTTAAATTTATTTTAAATGGCTCATTCAACTCTATGTCAATGTGCGAACTAAGTGACATGCATCCTATGATCTAATTTCAGTGTGAATCCTAAATGTGTATCTTGATTTCTTAATTTGTCTGGATTCAATCTAAGTGACAGTTCTCCTAAAATTCTAATTTCATGAAAAATCCTAAGTGATTTGATTAAGCATTTACAAGAAGATTAATGTACAAAACACCACAATTTGTTGTAGTGCCGACTCGCGGTTGGTATGCCATCAGACATCCAAGCTGCCTACGTACCCAAGCCTCACTGGGATCAGAGTCGACGTAGTTCGGTTCGGGTTGTACTGGGTTGAAACGAGTGGGGCAGGTTAGCTTGTGCAACTAGGTGGGGAAAATTGGGAAAAAGAGAGACCACATGAGGAGGAGAGGAGGGTCATGAGGTGATCCTCACCACCCAATTGATCGGGCGAAAAAAAAAGAAAAAAAAAAAAGACGAGTTGCGCCCCGCAAATTATAGAACAATCCGAACCATTGATCCGCTTTATGGGCTGTGGCATAAATGGATTGTGCTCCCCAAATCATTTTTGTAGGCTGATCCGAGCCGCCTGATTGATTGGCCTCAATATACATCTGTCAAAATTCTCACCCTTTGGAATTTCACTTATAGCATTAAGCAAATCGTTATCGACACCGCAATGCTAGATTTACCCCATGTAATAAATTATTGTGGGTCCCCTGGTTGGTCCAAATTTAAGCAAATGTTCAATGTGGGCCCACCGACGGGTCCAAGTTCCTTTGCTCGGATTCTTGTGAATAACCCCTCTCAACACTTAGCGAAGAGAAAAATGCGGAACATTTCGGAAATGATCGGAAAGATTGAGAAAGCATAAGGGACGGACATGGGAATGGGAAACACTGAAAAAGACTGATAACAAGGATACTAACTTCTTTGTTGATTAAAGCAGAGCAAAATGGGGTGTCTACAATCACCAATCGCAAAGAGAAGGAGAGAAGAAGGAGATGCACACCACAATGAAGACACCGAGATTTATAGTGGTTCGGTCTATCAACAAGACCGACTCCACTCTTCCAAGTTTAGCTCCTTGGGTACTCCACTAATGGTGAGATTCTATATGCCGAATCTCCAAGCTTTACAAACGTCTTCTCCGCCTCCGAGGGGACAAACCCTCTAGCTCTGGATTCTCCTTTGTTACCAGGCCGAATCGTAGACCCTCTTACAATCAAGCTTCAATTTTTAAAGGCCGAAGCGAAAGCCCCTCTCACAACTCCAAGATTCACCTTTCTTAACGGGCTGAATCGGAGACCCTCAATACAATGAAGAACAAAAAAGAAAACTCTTCCAAAGCCTCTTGATAGGCGGATTACAAAGATGATAGCTCACCACTCTCCAAAAGAATAACAAATGTAAAGCCTTATGGAGATCCTCTTGATAAATGAAAGATGGACAAATCAAAGCATGAAGAGGATAAACTAAAAACCTTTAGATTTGAAAGTTTAGGTTCAATAGATTTGAAAATGATTTGTCAAAAGGTTGTTTAGTAGGTCTAGGATAGGGTATAAATAGCCAATTTGAAAATATGTCCGTTTGGGGGCAAAACAGTAAATAACTAGCTAAGGAAAACTTGCCGTTTAAGTCCCAACGGCTACATTTCGATACCAGCGTGGTCGACCGAGGTGTTGCGATAGCCCGCCCTATCGGGCGCTCTCTTTTTATTTTGAAATTTCTATCGCCGCGTTCGACCGAGTTTATTGCGGTCGCCAGCCGAGAGCAACCTGGACTTTTTTATTTTTGTCCAGATCCCTATTTGCGGTAGGCCGGCCCTATGGCGGTCGACCGGCCCAACCATGCTGGATTGTTTCTGGATTTCCTGAAACACATCCGCGGTCGCCTGGGAGGGCCCGCTAAGATTTGGTAGGTGCTGGATTTCTAGCCACCTTACCGCAGTCGCTCGAGAAACCCCGGTCGACCGGCCCTGTTTAAAATTTCATTTTAAAGTTAAAAATCCCAGGGACTTGGGCTATGGTCTTTGGGCTTTTGTCCAAGGTTTTCAAATATATTTTGGGGAGTGTAGATGGTTTCCAAAGATATTAATTTAGTGTATGAAAATCATTTTGAAAACCTTTTTGAAAGTGCAAATAATTTAAATTAAGAGTACTCCAATACAATATAAAAATATAGAACCTTGAGTCTTCTTGGAATGTCTTCGCTTCTTGGCACTTTCTTGGACATCCTTGACTTGAGAGTGAACTCTTCAACTTGCTTTGGTTCATGCGACTTCCTCCATTTCTTGGACAACTTCAATGGGACATGAGGTGGTCACCAATGCTAGTTCATCTCCAAGCTTCTTCTAGCACTTACTAGACATGCTTGAGGGATCTTTGACTTGAGCTCTTGACTTGAACATCTTCCAAGGACGATGTCTTCAGTGTATGTACAAGCTCTTTGGTTCATGTGTATGTGGATCCGCAAGCGATGTGTTGAGTTGAGTAATGGCGATATGACATGTGAATTTCCTGTCTAAGGCACAACACTACAAAGCAACACATTAGTCCATAAGGACTAATCAATTTTGGTTTGCTAGCATCAAAACAAGAAGGTACAGATGAATGATTGAACCCATGGGAACCCTTGGGCTTATATTTTCCCCCTTTTTGATGATAGCAAATAAAAATTGATTAGGAGGCAGGAGATATCAAAATAATAGATAAATAAGCATCAATTGATATAACAATAGATCATAGCTCCCCCTCACTATATGCACAAATATAATATGACAAAAGAAAGCAAACAATGCATATAGACTATGGACTGCCTAATAAATTTCAAAATTCTCCCCCTTTTGGCAGCAGCAAAAAGGAAGGAATTTAACTGTTAAAGTTCAAACTATGGTGTCATAATGACTCCCCCTATCTACTTATCATGAATACGAGATGTTTAAAGTAAAATATGCATAATAAGAATAATCAAACATAGAGATACAATGTGACAGTGTGAAACAGTCCTATGTTTAGTATGTTAATGGGCATATGTAAATGGTGTATACTACAAACTACCTCTATGACCCATGAAAACAATTATGATATGACATTTAAGCTCATATAATGCTTATCATAAAGATTGAAGAAGAAAAATCAAGCATAGTGAAAGATAAGCAGTTTTTTTTAATCAATAAGACTTACATTTTAGCACAATAATGGGGAGCAATGAACATTGTGAGCACATCACAATAGTTCATATAAAGATGAGAGTATGACAATTAGGCTCTCCCCCTATGTATTTGTCATTGGTCTTAGATAAAACCTAGAAGGCAAGGCATGACAATGTAAAATAGCTATAGATGTAATAGTAAGAGCATAGCCAAATAAACTTATCATAGAAATTGAGTGCAAATGACTTATAACCCACATGATAAGTGTATGACTTCATAAGAAATGAGATTATCAAATGGAGCACTAACCTATGAAGAAGAGTTCTAGAGAGATTTCAAAATTGAACTCTAGAACAAGATGCTTATCATTGGCAGACATGATAGTCATATGACCATAACCAAGATAAGTCAAAAGCCTAAAATGATGTGACATTGAGGCTCAGGCTAAGGGAACTTGTCATAAGTGAGAAACAGTCTCAAAATGAAAGCATAAGACAACTGCAACACAAATGGAGCAATGGGGCTCCAAATGAGTGCATTTATCATATGTAATGAAGTATACATATCAAACAACATATGACAAGATAAAAAGAACAGATATTATATATATAGCTCCCACTTTGCTCAAGACTCGTACAAAGTATGAATCCAAAGGACTGTCCAATACAAGTCACCAAGGGTTTGAGAAGTGAATAGTTGAAAAAAAACCCTTGGGCTACAACTACATGTTTGCTAAGGATACTCAAATGATATCAAATGAGGTGGTGTGGTGAGACATCCTAGCAACACATGCTCCCCCTAATTATGTGCATATAATATATATATATATATATATATATATATATATATAGAGAGAGAGAGAGAGAGAGAGAAAGGATTATACACTTGGCCGTTCAAAAATTTGGTACACTTGAGTTTTAAAAAACACTCCCATTGGCTGTTTGACCGGGTCCCACTTACATACATCCGAAGAAGAAAAAACCCAAATGTTACAGATTCGAGCCTCTTCTCTGCTTTTGGGTTTTCTAAAACGAGAAGAAGACGAAGCTCTCTCTCTCTCTCTCTCTCTACACGTCATAGATCCCTCCCTCAAACCTTCTCCGGGCGCCACCTCCGTCGCGACGGGCGCCAAGGGAGTTCTCCGACGCACAGGTATGTCTTTTTTAGTTTATTTTTCTCGTATAAACTGCTATGCTAGGGTTTTTTTGTCATTTTTTTATGGGTAAAAGGGGTTTTCATTCAAGGGTTTGGTTTTTTTTTTCGTTTTTTGGTTTTGATTGAAGGGGTTTTTCATTCAAGGGTTTTTTTTCTTTTTAAATGGCTTTAAGGGGGGTTTGTATATGATTCAAGGGGGGTTTTCATTCAAGAGTTTGTATCATTTTAAATGGTTTTTTTTTTCATTCAACTGTTTAAGTATGTGTTTTGTTTTGTTTTATTTGGTGGCTGCTCTCTCACGCAAGAAGAAAAAACCCAAATGTTACGGATTCGAGCCTCTTCTGTAACTCGTCTGTAACATTTGGGTTTGGTTTTTTTTTTATTTGGAGAAAAACTTATCTAGGGTTTCTGTTTTTTTTTCTTTGGACTAATCGTACATCACTGCCTTTCCTTTTTTTTCAATTTTTTTTCGGTATAATGCTATTATAAATTTTTTATTTGTTTATTTATGGATTAAAGGGGTTTGGATTCAAGACCATGGTGTTAGGGTTTGTATTTTTGTGTAGATTGAAGACATGGAGTTAGGGTTTGTATTTTTGTGTAGATTCAAGACATGGAGTTAGGGTTTGAATTTTTATTTCGATTGAAGACATGGAGTTAGGGTTTCTTTTTGTTAAAATCTAGGGTTTCTTTTTCTTAAACTAATATTCCATGGGAAAAATGTCATGGTTACTAAAGATGGCCTAGACATAATTTAATTTGCGTACAGAAAATTCAACAATGATGTTATTTTGGTATTTGGGTAATGAAAAGTTAATCCATGATGGAAGGATATTTCGATGGCATTGCATGAGAACAAGAAGAATATCAGTTGTGGGTGAGTACTCTTTCCCTCTCTAGTTGTCCCTTAGTTTATATTAAATTGTTGTTGTGTGATGATGTGCCCATATGTGGGCTTGTAGTATCAATTGATGGACTTTGGGTCCCCCTGTTTTTGGCTAACCATTAAGTTAGATGGTGTTATTTTCATTTGACCATATAGAGTCAAAACACAAGACTGGTTTGTAAGGCCTTTTTACATGGCTGATATCAGTAGGAAATGACCTATAGAGCTTTCCTAGAATCCCTCTATTAAAATAAGATTTGTGGCCCGTGGAAAAAAAACCTTTGTTTCTGAAAACCCTTTCTTACCATTTTCTGATTTAGTGCTTTACGCTTGGAGGTGATTTCATTTTGTTTTACCAAATACACAATGTTATGTCATGATGATGCTGCTCTTGTTAATTGATGAATTAATTGATCCAATGTTGTTTGAACAACGTAGTTATTTTGCTGACATTCTCTTATTTTCCATGTAAGAGAAACTATCATGATGGCTTCCTCAAGCACCAACAATGGTAATTCATCTAGTGTACAAGCAACGTCCAAGACCTGTCTATGTGAGCAGCCAGGGGTGTTGAAAATTACCAAAAGTAACGTAAACGGAAATAGAGGCCGCCCATACTACAGTTGCAATATGCCTTGGGTCAGTAAACATTCATTTTTTGTAATTTAGTCTTCTTTTATGCGACTTGTGAGAATTCTAATGTGTAACCAATGTTCAGGGCAGCAAATGTAGATATTTTCGTTGGGCTGACGTTGATTCATACGGGACTGAGGTTGGCAGGGTGTCAAGGCCTTACAATGGAAGAGAAGGAAATGCCAAGAATAGGACGATCGAAGACCGTGTGAACGCATTGGAGAATGAAAATACCATGTTAAAGAATGAAAATACCATGTTGAAGAATGAAATTTGGATGCATAAAGTATTAGGAATTGTTGGTTTTTTTTCCTTATTTTTCATGAAATCAAAGTCTTAAATTGGGTTGAAACATTATGGGGGTGTTGGCAATGTAATTATTTTCATGGACGGAGAAACTTGATGGTGTCGTTGGCAATGTACTTATTTTCATGCTTTGAATGTGAATTACTGACCTTTTTGCCAACTTGCCTCATTTAATTGCTCTTGCTAATCTTAGATAGGTGATGGAACATTAACGTATAAAATAGGAGCGTATCGGAAGTTGTTATTTTTTTTTTGAAAATTCATGTCGAAAGTTGTATGAATGGTAATACAAATGCCACTCTCTGTTGCAAGATTTGTATACGATTGAAACCGAATTTGGCAAGCTCAAGTACAACATCACTCCTTCAGTTATCTGGGCCCGCAAAGGTGTTTAGTCTGAATAATTGAAAAATTCTTGAAAAAAACTTGAATTTTAGTTACCCTGTTTAACCTGTTTGAAACTTTTTTTTTTAAAATTAAATGTGATGTTTCCAAATTAAACCCAAAATTTCCCAATTAAATGCAACTTTGACTAATAACTCCAATTTGTCAGATATTATTTGTAAATCCCTTGAAAAATTCAAAATGATTGAAAGTGACACTATTGGTGAAAATCTAACTGACACTCTAATCTAGAATATGCACACACACTTAAAACATTGTTCCATTTTTTATGTTGGATTTTATTCAGAAAAACTATGCATATTTCTTAGACATAACAAGCTTCCAACCCCCTCTAGGGTATTTATGGCTCTCTTTTTACAAGGGCTGGACCGGGTATTTATACCTCCACTTTATTTCCTCCATTTTATTTATACTTTTGGGGTATTTCACTGTACACTTCTCAGGGGTTTGTCCCTTGTCACTAAGGGGACATACCTCCGCATGAAATACATCATGCTCGAAAGAGGGGAACATCCGAACCTTCCCCTAGGACCATACAATGAATAGAGCATGATAGAAAAATAAAATAAAACATATGATGAAAATAAGAAAGAAGAAACAAGGTTGCACAGGAAGGTAGAAAATGAGATAGGCATTCTCCCGCTCCCTTCCCCCTCCTGGGCGCAGGGTGCGACAACAATCTATATCCTTATAAGGCTTACATGAAAGGGAAGACTCTGTCCATGCTCTTCATCTGGGACGATAGACCAAAGTAGATAGCTACACTTCTAATGCACAAATACGAAGTGGAAGTGGATAGAAATTATACCTTGGCCAGAAAAACATGTATACCAGCACTAGAAAAACACAAATAAAGAACCAATAACAAAGTTTGATATTGATAGATTTACTCACGGTGATGTGTGGAAAACAATACTGAAAATCTTATTCTCATCATACAATGGCAACAGTTGGCATCAAATACAAACATATAAGCACTTCACACAATGCCAACGAAAAAAAGTGTCCCAATAAAACAAAATCAATTGCAGCAGTAGTTCTTCTTCATTAGTAATGTAGCATCAGCCATCGACACCCAAAAAAAGCAGCAGCAGCAGGTTCTGATAACTCTTCTCAGCCCAAAATGCCTGCAAGGATAGAACATCCATGTATTTATGATACTGATAACATCCATGTATTTATGAACTCGAAAAAAAAAAAAAAAAACACCGACTAACCTGCTCGGCGTCTACTCTTCCACCTGCTCATCTTCCTCTTCCTCCTCCTCTCCCTCTTCTTTCCTTGGCCGCTTTCGTTTTAGTTTCTATTACAAAAAAAAAAAAATTGTTATTAAGGAATAGTTTAAGGAGTACAAGGGCCTTATTGTTGTAAGGCCTTACACCATATAATTTCTCTGCTGTAAGAAACTTATAACTTAAAAACGCATCATGTACAGACCTTGGAGTTCTTTTTACAAGTCAACGCATAATGTCCTTATTCCCCACAAGATTTGCACGTCCTCTTCTTTGGTTGGGTTGCAGAGGTCTCTATGTTAGATTTCAAACGTGTAGCATTCTTCGGTCGGCCCTTTGTCTTTACAACTGTGGGGTCTCGAATTGTAATTTCAGGTGTTTGACTGACACAAATGTTAGATTGGACTTGGCTACCAATGACTGGTAACTCACTTTGCACAAACTCATCTTTCTTCCTTTCTTCTTCTTCAGCCCAAAGTGCACTGCAAAAATCTTCCATCCTTTTCATTATATCTTCCCTCTTACCTGGTCCATCTATAAGTCGTTGCCATGTTGAGATTAAGCACCACCTCTTAAACGGATTCATGCCATTACTCTCTTGTGTGCTTGTAGGTAATATACCCCCCTCCCTCGATCTCTTGCCTCAATAGACCACCTCCTTAACATGTAACGCTCAGGGATCTTTCTCAATTGTTTAAGGTAAAAAATATGAAGGATATGTTGACATAATATCCCTTCCATCTCAAACATAGCGCACTCACATGTCGCGGTCACTCCGTTAGAATCATCATACTGTACCCTGCACCATCTACTCTTCTAATCATTTTTGAGACCTACAGAATACTCTTCCATTGTCCCTTCACTGCTCAAAAAATCATGCCAACAGTTGGTACTACCCTTCAACTCATCCTGAAATTTGTTAAAGATAATACTCGTATAGAATTTACCGGCCTCTTCTTCTAGTGGGCTATTCGTTTGCATCTTAGGAATAAAATATTTTGACTTAAAATCTTCTTCGGCTTCAGTTTTACGGCGTTGAACAAGTGCCCTTTCATAGGCATTCAAGAACTCATTTAAGCCAGTGTTGTTGTTCACATATCCGTCGAAGAAGGAATTCATGCTTTCGCTGCGCTGACTTGATTTCGTGCCTGTAGTGAAAGTGGTCCTCCAATATGTCCGCATCCAATGCTCTCGCTGCTCCCACATCCTACACAACCATTCATTACCACCAATTTCATAATTGACCACCAATTGTTGCCATTTGTCCTCACAGTCCTCTATTGTTTTTGAATGAAAACAGCGATTATAATCACGATAAAAATCACTATCGGTATCCCGCATTTTTACAACTTTCTCAAGTAGATGCTTCCATATGTGCCACTCGCAAAACCTATGGCTTGTATCTGGAAAAACTCTTTTAATTACTTTTTTCATAGCCAAGTCCATATCGGTTATTATTGCACCCGGAGCTTTACCATGCATGCACGTCAACCACTGCTCAAATACCCAACAAAATGTCTCATCCGTCTCGTCGGCTAGCAGCGCAGATCCGAATAGAGTCGACTGTCTGTGGTGGTTCACTCCTGTAAACGGTGCAAATGGCAGAGAGAGTCTATTTGTTTTGTAGGTAACATAAAAAAACAATGACATCATTGAATGTCATGTACGCATCCCTCGCCCTAGCGTCAGCCCAGAACATGGATCGAAAGGTCCCATCTGTGTCTAACTCCATCGAGAAAAAGAAGTTTGGGTCTTCCGACCGTTTCTTTTGCAGATGGTTGGCCACTAAGACTGCTTCTTGCCCCAAATTGTTCTTCCGTTTTGCTCTCAAATGGGCAATAACTTGATTTGTTGAGAGCCCACCTGTTACTCCATCCTGAGTCGAATTAATGGCTTTTGCGATCCTAGACTTTGCCATTTGTGTCTCATTGAGACAATCTATCAAAACCTTAACACTTCACCCTTATGAAATCGGTTGTGGGAACGAAGCATTTTGGTTTTCAGTGGGGAGGTCAGCTCATGAGAATGGATGTCTTCAAAAGTACTCACAACCCACTTCTCATTTCTAAGTTTGATGATCATCCTAGCTTTACAATTTACTCTCACAGCGCGACGATCCCTCATTTCCTTGACATTATCTATCTTGCCCTTATCCCTTTTCACCCCCTCTCTGTCACATACAAACGTTCTCGATATAACCACATTTGTTTTCATTGAAGAGGATGTACTCCACTTCCATACCCCAAACCCAGTGGCTAGCCCATAAGCATTGTAAAACTCATAGGCAGATTCCCATCTATCAAACGCTTGCCCCACAAATGGCATATTTACAACACCCTTCTCACCATCAACCCTCTTGGGTGTACTAAATGTACCACTGCTAACCTCATCTCTGTCATTCACATCTGTCTCGGCCCATTCTCCAATATCTTCATCCAGATTAACACCATCATCACCTATTAGTAAACCATGAGCATCAACTTCTTCAATAGCTAAGCCGCATGCTTGCGAGAAAGCGTCGTCAACCAAACCACAAGGTCTACAATCAACTCCTTCAATAGGTACCCCACATGGTTGTGAAGAATTTGGATCCATTATGGTTACCTAAAAAAATGGAAATTTGATAAATATATCCACCAAACAACATGGAAAACAAAATGAAAGAACAAAATGTGTAGATTTTAGAAAACCAAAGTCTCCTACAATCAACCGCATACTTTGGATATACTTTGGATTCAAAGTATATACTTAGTTTCTATATACTTTGGATTCAAAGGGCATGGTCCAAGGTTTAATCCAAAGTTGGAGTCATTTTAATTGAATAAATTTGGACCATGCCCTTTGAATCCAAAGTCTAACAAACCCTTGAAGAATCCCTACTTCGTATTGGCGCCCATTTAAACCAAAGAAAAAAAAATCGAAATCCTAGATAAGTTTTTTCCAAAAAAAAAAAAAAAAACAAATCACATACCTAAGCAATCAATTAATTTTTTTTTAACAAACCCTAGATTTTAAGAAAAAAAAACCCTCACTCAGAAATCAGAAACTCCAACCCTAGCCCCCCTTAAAGCCATTTAAAAGGAAAAAAAACCCTTGAATGAAAACCCCCCTTGAATCAAAAACAAAAAACGAAAAAAAAACCCCTACAGTACCATATACTACAAAACCAAACCCTTGAATGAAAACCCCTTTTACCCATAAAAAAACGACAAAAAAACCCTAGCATAGCAGTTTATACGAGAAAAATAAACTAAAAAAAACAAAACTGTGCGTCAGACAACTCCCTTGCCGCCCGTCGCGACGGAGGTGGCACCCGGAGAAGGTCGAAGGGAGGAATCTATGACGTTTTGAGAGAGAGAGCTTCGTCTTCTTCTCGTTTTAGAAAACCCAAATGTTACAGACGAGTTACAGAAGAGGCTCGAATCTGTAACATTTGGGTTTTTTCTTCTTGCGTGAGAGAGCAGCCACCAAATAAAAAAAAAACAAAACACATACTTAAACAGTTGAATGAAAAAAAAAACCATTTAAAATGATACAAACCCTTGAATGAAAACCCCCCTTGAATCACATACAAACCCCCCTTAAAGCCATTTAAAAAGAAAAAAACCCTTGAATGAAAAACCCCTTGAATCAAAACCCAAAAAACGAAAAAAAAACCAAACCCTTGAATGAAAACCCCTTTTACCCATAAAAAAATGACAAAAAAACCCTAGCATAGCAGTTTATACGAGAAAAATAAACTAAAAAAGACATGCCTGTGCGTCGGAGAACTCCCTTGGCGCACAGAGAAGGTTGGAGGGACGGATCTATGACGTTGAGAGAGAGAGAGAGAGAGAGAGAGAGAGAGAGAGAGCTTCGTCTTCTTCTCGTTTTAGAAAACCCAAAAGCAGAGAAGAGGCTCGAATCTGTAACATTTGGGTTTTTTCTTCTTCGGATGTATGTAAGTGGGGCCCGGTCAAACAGCCAATGGGAGTGTTTTTTAAAACTCAAGCGTACCAAATTTTTGAACGGCCAAGCGTATAATCCTTTTTCTCATATATATATATATATACACACACACACATAACAATTCAAAGCACATATGACTTATCATGGTGAAGATGCTGGCAAGAAGCCAAAGTAATTAGATGGATTAATTAAAGGTGAGGGTACAATCTCCTTAACAAGTAAGAAGGCTAAAAGTACATATTGAGTAGCTTTTAACTTTAAGGTTTAACATCTTTACCATTTAGCTAATACCATACAAGGAGAATACCACATATATGTAGAGTGCTATAAATAATCAAACAAAAGCAGACCAAGGATAACAAAGACAAATAAGTTTGAAGAGGCACACTATCCTATGACAAGCAACTCTATCATAGTGAGGACAACTAGTTCTAGAAGATTTTCTATAAAGGCACACTAGTTTTCTTGTTTAGAAAAAGTTCATTTTCATTTTCATTTTCATGTTCCCTATTAGCTTGTTAGATGTGTTTTGATGGATTAAGATCAATTAAATGATTAAGTGTGATTGTCAAAGAATATTTCATCTCAATTTCTCTCTCTTAAAGCCAATTTTACACATAATTCAATTTTTAGCACTTGTTAGGCTTTTTAGGCACAATCTCATGATTTTGAAGGTGTTCTCAATTTACAATGAACTCATGAGATACAAGTTTGAGCGCTTGATGAAAATATTGTCAAATAACTCAAACTTATAGCGATCTAGCTTGGGAATATTTCACTATGTTATACATAGATCACATATATAGGCAAATGTGTATATACATATATATAATCTTAAATCACATGCATATCTTTAAGTGAATTTTAATAATCATAAAATTTAACGATTCCACTTTAGTTTGAAGTTCACAAATCTAGAAAGGTTCAAGTCTTAATAACTTTGTGAAATTATCGATGTCATATGGATAATATATTTAGATGACAAATATCAAGCATACTCTAAAATGCTATGTGTTCTAATGTGCACACTTAGAGATACTTAGATTTTTACTTTTCTAGTGCACATATGTTTGATGTGAAGGTTTGATGTGAAGGAATAGGAATGACACAAGTTTCTTCTTACTTCACAATCATTAAGAAATTCACTTGTTTGAATGATTTAAGTTTATTTTAGAGTTCTTTTCAACAAGTAATACATATTTCAAAGATGAATAACTATAGTAAGGCTCATAGACATGATTAGTTCAATGAGAAGTCAAGATAACTCATATGTATTTCTCACATTGAACCAAATTTCAATTTCCCTTAAGAGTTCTAAGATTTTAAGTTCAAAGGGATAATATAAAGAGCCAAGGATCCTCAAGAGTATCTAAAGAGTGATACACCTTGGGCTAATGAATTGGCTTATGAATTTCTCATGATATTAACAATAGTTTTAGAAATTCACTAAGTTTTGTGTTTTGACCCAATCTTGTTTATTTTGAGAAGTCTAAGGTTTAATTGACAATGATTTTAATTAGACATAATGTTTTGAAATAAATCTTCTCATTTTCTTTCTATTTATAATTTCCTTTTAATTTCTTGTATATTGCTAGAATGACATGGTCAACAACTCTTAAGTATAACCATCTAGCAATAAAAAGAAAAATACTTAGGAGCCTAGCTTGAACCAAACTAAGCTATTCCTATGGGTCAATTTAGGTACTAAGTGCATGAACAAATTTCAAGTGAGATACCAAACACTTAGACCAAGGTACATGGTCATACCAAAACAAGAGTGTGTAATCTATTGTGCATAATAACATGAGCTTTTAGATATTAATATAATATATTATGTTATCAATGGTATGAACACCTATAAATATAGATACATATAGATCAAGCAAAATAAGTAAATGTGTATCTATAGATTATTTTAAAATGATATGACATTTTGGGCTCATTCCAACTAGATACAGGATGATGGATTAATTACTAAGCATATAGTATCTAGAATGGGAGATAAAATGATGTAACATTTAAGCACAAGTAGCTAGATATAGTAGTTTTATTCAAAAACTAAGTGCAAGGTATATAGCAATCATATTTTGAGATGATCTACATATTGAAGCACAGATATAAACTTCAACATAGGACATCTAGGGAACCTTTTCCAATAGATATGACTATCAAGTGCATATGATATACAAGGTGATGACCAATTTTGAATGCATATATCATATATCTTAATATTTAAATGATATTACAATTTAAGCATAACCCCTAAATCTAACATATTCAATAAATAGTTTGAGTAGGGGACTTTGGGACCCAAATTACTTTAGTTCCAATCAAGTTTTTTTTGGGAGTGTATTTTTTCTTATCCAAACAAACTTGTGACTTTTTACAAATCTAAACCTACATCTAGATTTGTAATGTCCAAATCTACCACAATATGTACATGAAATTAAAGAGCAAATAGATGGACTACGTGAACTACAAGAGTGTTTATGAGAACAAAAATGATTATCTTTTTCTACTTGTAGTCTTTGATTTTTCAAAATGAGTTCTTCATTTACTAATTTCATCTCATTTACTTGATCCTCAAGATGATCTATTTGTTGAGATGAATTAGCTCTTAATTGTTCTTCATCTTTACATAATAGTTTATATTTTTTCATGAGCTCAATATTTGCATCTTCTAAAGTTTTATTTTCTTCAAGCAACTTCTTTTCTTTGCTTGAGGCTTCATTGAGTTCATGTTAGAGGGTTTCATTTTCTTTGTCAATGAATCAAATATTTTTAAAATGACTAACTCTTTTTCGTTTCTATCATTTAACTCATTGAAGAGGTCATTATATCCCATTTTTAGCTCATTATATGACATTATATTTTTAGAGGAATTTTCCTCTTGAATTGATGCTAAAAGACAAGAATGTAATTTATAAAAAATTTCAATAGAAATCCAAATGTCTTTAGCATTTTTACAAGAACTAATGTTTTCAAACACACAACTAGGTAAAGCACAAGATAATGTAATCATGGCTTCGTAATTTTGTGAAAATATTTTCTAGTCATAATCACTTAATCTCTTGGGTAGTGTAAAACCATTTTCAATTACTTTCAAGAGATCCCCATCTAGACGTTTAACATAGGACTTCATACGGATCGACCAAGATCCATAATCAGTTCCATCAAAGTAAGGTAGTCTAGATGCCATTGGGTTACCTTGTGTAAGCCCAAGGGTGCACATGGGTTCAATCATTCACCGTACCTTCTTATTTTGATGCTAGCAAACACAGATTGATTAGCATTGTCAGACTAATTTGTTGCTTTGAGATGTTGTGTTGTATACAGAAATTTCATGTCATAATCGCCATTGCACAACTCTTCAAAACATATGACTTGTGGATCAAGGATCAAATGAACCAAGAGCTTGCACCTACATTGGAGTCATCCTCATTTGAAGATGCTCAAGTAAAGAAGCTCATCATGAAGATCCCACAAGTTCCTAAGCAAGTGTCAAGAAGAAGCTTGGAGTTGAACAAGTCATTATTGACACCTTATGCACCTCACAACATGCAGTGAAGATTGAAGGATGTCACAAGAACCAAGACAAGGTCAAGATGTTCACTCAAGCCGAAGAAGTCCAAGAAAGTGCAAAGGAGCCAAGACATTCCAAGAAGATTCAAGATTCTTATTTTTAGAATGTATTTGGAGACCTCTTGATTTTATATAAAAAGCACTTTCAAAAGGTTTTCAAAATGATTTTTATACTTGACATTTTACATCTTTGAAAACCATCAACACACCCAAAAATGTGTTTGATAACCTTGGACTAAAGCCCAAAGACCATAGCCCAAAAGCCCATGGATTTTGAGGTAAAATGTAATTTCACTCAGGGCCGGTCGACCGGGATAGGCCGGGCGACCCCGGGATGGAACCTGGAAATCCAGGCCATCTCAAAATTTATCAGGCCGGTCGACCGGGGCAAGCCGGGCCATCGCGGATACGTTTCTGTTTTAAAACAGAAACAATCCAGTATGGTGTGGGCGGTTGACCTCCATGGGTCCAGTCGACCGCGATAGTGTTTTGAGCGAAATTTAATTCAAACAGTAAGCCCTTGGGCCGGTCGACGCTCTGGTATGAATTTCAAATTTCAAATTAAGAGTCTGATAAGGGCGGGCAACCGCCGTGCCTCGGTCGACCGCAGCGACTGGAAAATAGATCCGTTGGGGCTTTCGCAGGTTGACTTTTTCAACCCTGTAAATTACAGTTTTACCCCCAAACGGTCATATTTCCTTGTGGGCTATATACACACTATCTAAAACCTTTCTACACAACCTTTTGGCAAGATCAAATCCTATCTTCTTGAACCTAAACTTTTATATGAAAGGTTAAACCTCTTTGAACTTGTATTTTTTACATTCTATCAAGAGGATCTCCATAGGCTTTACATTTGTATATATTCTTTGGAGAGTTTGTGAGCTTACAACTTTGTAATCCGCCTATCAAGAGGCATTAAGAGTTCTTTCACTTTAGTTCTTCATTCTATGTTTGAGAGTCTCCGATTTGGCCCGGAAAGAAAGGTAAATCAATGGTACGAGGAAGGTGTCCTCAGAAAGGCTTCGTGCAGAAAATGGTGTGATCCCTTTGAAGAAGGAGTTGGTGTAAGGCTTTGAGATTCGCCTTTTGAAGAATCTTATTAGTTGTGAAGAATCCCAAGGAGGAAAACTTGAAAGAGTGGAGTAGGTCAAGTTGTGACCGAACCACTATAAATCTTGTGCCTTGTGGATGCTTTCTTCTTCTCTTTCTCATTTGCACATTGTGGTGATTGGTAATATCTAACCAAACTTATGTCTATGTTTTTATTGAAACAAGGGTTAGTGAATGCATGTTTAAAGTAACATCCAAACCCTAGCTCTTAATATCTTTATTGATTAATCAAGGGTTAAACCTATTAAGGCTTAATTGGTAAATTGATTTTAGTAATCCAATTAATTAAGTCTAAATTTTTAATTAGCCAATTCACCCCCCTCTCTTGGATTGTCAGCTTGTATTTCACCTTTGATCTTTCTCTTGTAGGTTTTTGACTTAAAAACTTCTTTAAGAGCCTTAGCTCTTATACAAAATGAAATACAAGTAGGCAACCCAAGAGAGGGGGGTGAATTGGCTAATTAAAATTTTTCTCTTAATTAAATGGATTATTAAAATTAATTTATCAATTTTAAGTAATTTAAATCTAACCCTTGTTAATTAAGCAAGACAATGGATTTAGGGTTTAGATATTACCAATCACCAATCGCAAAGAGAAGGAGAGAAGAAGGAGATGCACACCACAATGAAGACACCAAGATTTATTGTAGTTCAGTCTATCAACAAGACTTACTCCTCTCTTCTAAGTTTAGCTCCTTGGGTACTCCACTATTGGTGAGATTCTATACGCCGAATCTCCAAGCTTTACAAACGTCTTCTCCGCCTCCGAGGGGACAAACCCTCTAGCTCCGGATTCTCCTTTGTTACCAGGCCGAATCGTAGACCCTCTTACAATCAAGCTTCTCCTTTTAAAGGCTGAAGCGAAAGCCCCTCTCACAACTCCAAGATTCACCTTTCTTAACGTGCCGAATCGGAGACCCTCAATACAATGAAGAACAAAAAAAAAAACTCTCCCAAAGCCTCTTGATAGGCGGATTACAAAGATGATAGCTCACCATTCTCCAAAAGAATAACAAATGTAAAGGCCTATGGAGATCCTCTTGATAAATGAAAGATGCACAAATCAAAGCATGAAGAGGATAAACTAAAAACCTTTAGATTTGAAAGTTTAGGTTCAATAGATTTGAAAATGATTTTCCAAAAGGTTGTTTAGTAGGTCTAGGATAGGGTATAAATAGCCCATTTGAAAATATGACCGTTTGGGGGCAAAACAGTAAATAACTGGCTAAAGAAAAACTAGTCGTTTGAGCCCCAACGGCTACATTTTGATACCGGCGCGGTCGACCGAGGTGTCACGGTCGCCCTCCCTATCAGGTGCTCTCTTTTTTATTTTAAAATTTCTATCGCCGCGGTCGACAGAGCTTGTGGCGGTCGCCCACCGAGAGCAACCTGGACTTTTTTATTTTTGTCCAGATCCCTATCCACGGTCGGCCAATGTGGACCCCGATCCTGAGAAGGACGAGTGCGGCGAGGGACGCGAGATCCCCCCTACAATCCTCAAAGATCCCCACATGTGAAGGAGAGCTCTACCAAGGAACTTTCAAAATAGGTGCCACTCTCACAGCATAGCATGAGTGGCGATATAAAATGAAAGAGATACATCTTGATCCAAGGATGAATCCCCGAACCAAGAAGTACCTAAAAATAACTCAAAGTCGCCATCCATGAATACGCCATGGAACCAAAACAAATGCTCTGTTTGCAATGGATAACCAGAGATACAAAAGGTCCGTGCCTGGTGACGAATGGAGAAGGTCCGAAGAGCACCCCCAATTCGCCCGAGTGCGAACACTTGGTCTCTTATGCCATTTATTATTAACCTCAGAGAGTTTTGGGCGAAAATCATGTGAAATGGGAACAAATATCCCCGAGTGGACGTCTAACTAATCATGCATGACTCGGGGATGAAATAATAAGCATACACAACATAAATGAAAGAAGCGTGTCACCTAAGCATCGCTAGGTTATGTGTGACATGCCTAATGGGTGTCTAAGTTCTGGTGGGCAAACACATGCATGCTACAGCTAAAGGTATAAGGTCTGCGCATGAAAGTAAGAAAACATAGCAAAACACACAATGTAACAAAACAACAACTCCTAAGACTGTAAACGATTTAGCCCGAGTCCTTGGATGGTCTGATGTTCATCCAAAGAAGCCTACGTATCCCCGCCTCCACGAGAATCAAGGCAACATAGTTCTTCGCGCCTATTCTAAGCTATGATGCCTAAGACACCTAGACCTCTCATCTTAGACTCGATCTAAAAGACCGGACTAGTTATTAAAGCTTCTTGAACGATTATTTAAATTCCAGTGAATTGTAGATTTTAGGACACCCTATATGCTCTAACTAAATGCAGGTTAGCCCTAAGCTAATGCAGGTGGTTCCTACAACCTATGTGTAACTAGGCTGTATTTCCTAAGGAAAACAATGGGATCACTAGCGCATTCTAGACCTAGTCATCAGTCGGCGATGTGAATCGCCAACTGACCAGACGGAGGCGCTCCTATAACTCTAGGACAAACCCCTAACTCTAAAACAAACACAAACAAGCACACAACAAATCAAAGACAAACTCCTAACTCTAAAACTCTCTATCTAGGACAAACTCCTAACTCTAGAGGAAGATCTTGTTGAAAACAAGGTTTTGAAGAAAAAATGTTAAAGCATTTATTTACAAAGTTTGGCTGGACTTGGGATGAAGATCCCAAGCTGCACTACGTACCTCGTGGAAGAGGATCAAGCCAACGTAGTTCGAAACGAACTTTCCTAAACTACACTTCTAAAAGAAACACTCAACACTTTAGATGATTTTGGATTTTTCTGGTTTTCAAATGTTTTTTTTATTTTTAAGATATTTCAATGTTTTTGATGTTTTTGAAGTTTTCAAATGTTTTTAAGTTTCAAATTTCTAATGTTTTTGAATTTTAAAATATTCCAATGCTTTGGACCTTTAAATGCTTTCACTCTTAAAGGGAACGCGCAAGTACAACCATAAACTAGGGCAAAGCCCTAAAGCTAAAGAGGAAACCCCGAACAAGCAACTAGCGTCTCAAAGAGACAATCCACAACAAAAAAGTTAGTGTCCCAAGAATAGAGAAAACAATCTAAGATCCCAAGCAGGGAAGGCTCTAATAAGACTGAGTTAGTCTCGAATCAAGAAGAATGACAATTCTAAAGGAGAAACTCCTAACTAAAAAAAAACATCAAAGAGGGGTACAAATGAGTCAGAGACTCTCTAATAACACTACCAAGTCAAAGACTCGCTCTAAAAGAGGAGGCCACTCTAACATGAGGCTAGGTAAGCCTCCTAAAGGGGAAACTCTCTATATGAGACAAGGCTTGTCTCTGAGACACAAATGACGTAAACAGTGGTTCTGATGAGACTGGGCAAGTCTCTTATATACAAAAGAGGGCTCAAAGTATCCCTATCATCGCCCTTGCAATGAGAAGAGTTCTAATATCTAAAAGGCGTCTAAAAGACTAGGCAAGTCTATTATACAAAGGAGGGGTATGCTACTTGGACTGAGCAAGTCTCCTAAGGATGGGCTTGGGCTAGCGCCTTCATCGCCCCGTTCTAAGGGATAATGGGGATGTAGTGATCCATTCAACTCAATAAATTAGGCATGCAACAATTATAGTAACAAATTGTGGACCCCGATCCGAGAGAGGCGAGGGGATGTGCCCCCACGCGAGTCTCAGGATCATCCACGTGAAGGAGAGCTCCACCAAGGAACTCTCGAAAGAGTGCCCCTCACAGCATGAGCGGCGATGTAGAGTGAGATACCTCTCGATTCGGGGACTAGCCCGGATTCGAGACGCACCTTGAACAAAGAAAGAGTCGCCATCCAAGGAAATGGGCCCTGGATCCCATGCTGTGCTCTGTCGCAACAGATAACCAGAGATACAAAGGGTCCGTGCCTGATGACGAATGGGGAAGGGATTAGGCGCCCCCAATTCGCCCAAGTGCGAGCACCTGGTCTCTTATGCCATTTATTATTAACTTTGAAGAGTTTTGGGCGAAAATCATGCGAAATGGGAACGAACATCCCCGAGATGACGTCTAGCTAATCATGCATGTCTCGGAGAGGAATAAGAAGCACAAACAAAAGAAGTGAATGACATGCCACCTAAAAATAGCTAGGTTATGAGTGTCATGCCTGATTGGTGTCTAAGTTCTGGTGGACAAACACAGGCATGCAACAGCTAAGAGTATAGGATCTGTACAGGAAAGTAAGAAAACACAGCAAAACATACAATATGACAAGCCCTAGACTCTAATGCGATAATTGGCTCGGACCAAGATGGCCATCCATCTTAGCTGCACTACGTATCCCGGCCTCGGGAAGAATCAGAGCCAACGTAGTTCGGCGACCTATGCTAAACTACAATGCCTAACCTTCTAGGACCGCTATCCTAGACTCGATCAACTAGACCTGACTAGTTGTTAAAGCTTTTTGCGCCATTACTTAAGTTCGAGTGAATGGTAATTTTTAGGACTCCCTATATGCCCTAACTAATGCAAGTGGACCCTACACCCTATGTGTGACTAGGTTGTGCGTCCTAAGGAAAACCATGGGCTCTCTAAGCGCGTCCTAGTCTAGCCATCGGCTCGACTAAGTGTCTAGCCGACCACGACTCGAGGCCTCCTAACTCTGAGGACACTCACACGACCAGACATGACAAATCCACAAAATCAGGACATACTCTTAACTCTAAGACACCCCAAACGCCTAGGACAGACTCCTAACTCTATGGGAAGATCTTTTGAAAAAATGGTTTGCAAGGTTATTTTGAAGAATTTTTGTATTTTGAGAAGACTTGAAAGGTCTTGAAGCTTATGAAAGTTTTTGAAATTGTGAAAAGTTATGAAGTTGTGGAAATTGTGAAAGATTGTGGAAATTGTGACTGAACTCAGGATGCCAGCTGCACGCCTAAGCTGCCTACGTACCCCTCAGCTAGGGATCAAGCCATCCGTAGTTCGGACCAGATTTTCCTAACTACACTCTAATGACTCGAGATTTTTGAGATTTTTGATTTTTCAGATGTTTTTGATTTTTTCGACACAAGAGGACAGAATCCTATCATCACAAGGGGAGGACAGACTCCTGATATCCCGCAAAGGTTGGACAGCATCCTATGCTTTGCGGGGGGAATGAACAGAATCACGACTCTGCAAGGGTTGGACAGCATCCTATACCTTGCAGGAGCGGATAAAATCACATGACTTGATGAGGGGATGGACAGAATCCTAACCCCTATGATCATAGGACAGACTCCTGAAAGACTGAAGGACTGACTCCTATGCTGAAGACAGACTCTGAAAGATGGAAGGACAGACTCCTAAACTCTCTATGACAAACTCTAAAAAGGAAGAAATCCCTTAACCTGCGAAGACTCTAAGGCAGGAAAGGAGGGGGTTGGCTCAAGATACGTTCGGTCATCGCCCTAGCCCGAGAAGGAGTTTCTGAAAAGGCGATGGAAATCCTGAAGAACCGAAGAAGACCCCGAACACAGATACTAACTTCCAATACTACTAGACATAGAACCGGAGGACATGTGTATGATGGCAAAAGTTAGCGAATTAGGGTAGGCATGAGAACACACATCCCTAAAGAGACAGGTACATGGTAGTATAGATGGTTTTCTCATCGTAAAGATTTAAAGGCAAAATATTATGACTTCAAAGAATAGAGCCTCGAATCACAATCGGCACATCTAAGATGGCCCAAGAAAACTCAAATAAATGTTCGACACTTAGAGGCTTTTAATCAAACAGATTGTGGACATACATAAAGCACACACCAATCATTTGTTATTTTCCAAGATCAAAACAAAATAACGTGGAATTAAGACCATCGGAAATGAAAGAAACAGAGAAATAGAGAGTACCAAGAATGAAATGAAGGAAGAGATCGGGAGAATTACTTGAAATTGGAGCCTTGTAGGTTCAAGCTTTTGCTCCTCCTTTCTTCTTGTTCTTCTTCTGAATTGGGCAGAGACGGCGGATCGGGGCGAAATTGCCAGAGATGATGACGGATCGAATTTGGGGCGTAGATCAACGGAGAGTGGGATCGTGGCTGCAAATGGAAGAAAACCCAAGTGGGTTTGATGGGTAAAAGAAAATGGTGGTAGGGTCGGTGGCCGGAGCAAATGGCTGGCAAGAACGGGGCCGAAGAAGACAACCCCCAATCTCTCTGTGTGTGTGTGTATATATATATATATATATATATATATATATATATATATATATATATATATATATATATATCCCTCTCTCTCTCTCTCTCTCTCTCTTTTCTTTTCTTTTTTGGTTTGGGAAATGGCAAATGGAGGTTTTTAAAGGGAGGTAATGGTGAAGATAATGGGTTTTGGGGGGGAGGAGTTGCAGAGGTATGAGGGGTGGGAGAAAATGGATTTGAGTGGAGGCGGTGGTCGGTCGGAGATGGCCGAGGATGGGTTTTGCCGGCGACCGACGAGGAGGGTCGGAGAAATGGTGGCCGGAGATGAGGTTTCTTGGAATCAATGGAGGAAATGAAGTGGGTTTCGAGGGGAGTAAGAGTAGAGAGGATGAAGTGAGAGATGAACAGACGAGGTGGCGGTGGGTGGATTTCGGTTTTTTTTTTTTTTTTTCGAAGTGGGTTTTGACAGAGGGTTCAATGGGGTTGAAGACGATGGAGGTGGTCGGAGATGGGGATCATGGCCGATGGTGGTGGAGGAGAAAATGGGGGTGGTGGCCGACGGTGGTGGAGGAGAGAATGGGGGTGGCGATGGAGTTGCAGAGGTGGTGGGGTACGGTGGCTGAGGGTGGAGGTTCGGGTATGGTGGAGGCACGGCGAGGTGGGAAGAGAATGGTGGTGGTGGTTGCAGAAAAAAGGGGTTTTTCGACGGGAATGGGTTTTGGGTTTGGGAGGTGTGGAGAGGGGTTTGAAGGTGGAAGATAGAGGGGGTAGAACGAGGGAGATGGTGGCTTGGATTCCGGTGGGTTGCCGGCCGGAGATGGGTTTGGCCTCGCCGGATTCCGGCTGGCCGCGGTGGTGAAGAGGGTGAAGATGGGGGAGGTGGTGGAGAAAATGGGGGAAGAAGAGGAAGGTGGGGGGAGGAGAGGCTGGCCGGAGGGATGGTGGTGGCCGGCGGCTCTTCCTCCCTCTATCTCTCTGTGTTGTTTTTTTTTTGTTTTTTTCTTTAAATGGGTTTTGCTGATGGAGGCTAGGGTTCGGGTTCGCAGAGGTGGAGGGTTTGGCTGTGGAGGTGGTGGTAGAAAGGAATGGAGGAGGAAGATGGAGAGGTTGCAGGCTTGCCGGAGAAGAAGGTGGGTTCGGTAGAGGAGAGGGAGATGGTGGGAGTAGATGGAGGGTGGCCGGAGGAAATGGGCTGGCCGGTGGGAAGGTAGTGGCCGGCGGCTGGGCTCCCTCTCTCTGTTTTTTTTTCTTCTTCTTCTTCTTCTTCTTCTTTTCTTTTAAAATGGATGAGCTCCTCCCCTTCATGCAAGAACTCCCTTTGTTTTATACTTAGGGTTGAATCCCTAACTCTAATCCTAACCATCTATGTGGCACCTTCATTTCCTTGGTTGTTCTCAACCCTTGATCCTCTCCTTCTTGCCCTAATTCTATCCTAGAAACCCTAAAACATAGAGTGCCTAGTTGATCTAAGCCCTACACCTCATCTCTTTAATCCAATGGCCCATGCATGTTGCTTGCAAAGAAAGTAATGCCCATTTGAACTAAATACCCTAAGGAGAAGGCAATTTTACCCTCTTGCCACTATACCCTATTTGGCTTTTCTTCTCTTAAAGGTATATTATTCCCTCTCTCTTCTCCAAGCAACCCCAAGCTGGCTAATTCACTCCCCCCTGCTTAACATGGGAAAGTGATTTAACACACGTACGCTTTGATAAATGCACTCCTAGGGATATTAGCGGCCTCTTAGGAATTTCGCACTGCAGTGGGCGGGTACCATTTCTTCAGGAATTTCGGGATTGGGATTTTATTCGATTTTGGGGATTTTAGGGCCTTGTCAAAATGGGGTGTCTACAGATGCCCCTCTTTGGCAGAGTGTGCTTGTCGCGCGGAAAGCCAAAGCCGAGCAGACAACACATTTTGACTGGCCCAAGGTTTCGAACGGAAGGGATGCAAAGGGGGGGGGGCGAGATGGATCGACGAGACAGATTCTCGAAAAGAAAACTGAGATGGACTCTCAAGGGATAGTGAGACAAACTCTCACAACTGGAATGATTAGACAGTCTCTAATTAAGCCACCCAGGGATTTGAGATTATAAAGCGGAATGATTAGACAGCATCATGATCATTCCTAAATTGGGATCTGAGAAGACAGCATCTTGACAGATGAACAGGGCGGAATGATTAGACAGCATCACGATCATTCCTAAATTAGGATCTGAGAAGACAGCATCTTGACAGATGAACAAAGCGGAATGATTAGACAGCATCATGATCAAACCTAAATTGGGATCTGAGAAGACAGCATCTTGACAGATGAACAAAACGGAATGATTAGACAGCGTCATGATCAAACCTAAATTGGGATCTGAGAAGACAGCATCTTGACAGATCAACAAAGCGGAATGATTAGACAGCATCATGATCAAACCTAAATTGGGATCTGAGAAGACAGCATCTTGACAGATGAACAAAACGGAATGATTAGACAGCATCATGATCAAACCTGAATTAGGATATGAGAAGACAGCATCTTGACAGATCGACAAAACAGAATGATTAGACAGCATCATGATCAAACCTGAATTTAGAATCTGAGAAGACAGCATCTTGACAGATCGACAAAGCGGAATGATTAGGCAGCATCATGATCAAACCTGAATTTAGAATCTGAGAAGACAGCATCTTGACAGATCGACAAAGCGGAATGATTAGACAGCATCATGATCAAACCTGAATTTAGAATCTGAGAAGACAGCGTCTTGACAGATCGACAAAGCGGAATGATTAGACAGCGTCATGATCAAACCTAAATTGGGATCTGAGAAGACAGCATCTTAACAGATGAACAAAGCGGAATGATTAGACAGTATCATGATCAAACCTAAATTGGGATCTGAGAAGACAGCATCTTGACAGATGATCAAAACGGAATGATTAGACGGCATCATCATCATTCCTAAATTAGGAATTTTGATTTGAAAAATGCGCTCAAGTTTTCTCAAATCCTGATTCGCTAAAATTGATATCTCAAACATCGACGCACGCTAAGTATCTTTTATGGTCTGACTTTCGTCAGGACATAAAAGATGCCCCTAGTATAATTTTGCTTCCAATTCAGGAGTCTTAACAGAACTCGAACGGATT
The DNA here is from genome assembly GCF_043159265.1 of Tasmannia lanceolata. Lineage (NCBI taxonomy): Eukaryota > Viridiplantae > Streptophyta > Magnoliopsida > Canellales > Winteraceae > Tasmannia > Tasmannia lanceolata. The sequence continues at coordinate 34,207,572 of NW_027518700.1, read as the reverse complement.
CAAGCTTTCTTTCATGAAATTTGGATTACAAAGATTTTGAAGGTACAAGAGATTGACTCTTGTTGAAGGGTCTACCAAATTTATGCCAATAGCAGGGGCTTCGAGCCTCAAAGGCTTTCAAAATGCACAAGAGACTGATTCTGCCTGAAACACTTTCAATTTTCTACTAGCTGTCAGAATTTCAGGTTACAATGGTTTTCAACTTCCAAGCAGACTGATTCTGCTTGACACATCTTCAACCTCCTGCCTGCTGCAGGAATTTCAAATGGGCCTGCGAGCTTGCTGCGCTTCTAGACCATGTATAAGTCATTTCACCTTCTGGAGATGCGACTTCGTTTTCTGGTACCTGTTACCCCAGCGTTTGAAAGGATACTGGACCAAACAGGTCGTTTTGAGACACACCTGACTCGACTGAGTACATGACTTTGACTTGACAAAGAATGACCTTGACAACTGCTTGACGAAGGACTTTTGGTGAGTACACAACCGAGTTACAAGACTGACTTTCAGGAAAGACTGAATCTGCTTCTTAATTTGATAATTGTTTTAAGAGGGTACAGCTTACCACTCTTGGAACTCTTTGAATACCGCGTTTTAAGGTGATTTCGCCTTTCTGGTATTTAGTCATGGTTATTATACCCTTTGGATTGCTCGGTTTTAACCCCTAGCTTAGGAGAATATCAAAGGAAGCCTTGCTGGCACTACTCAGACCTTGGAAGTGATGCCGATACAGGTATGGAAGTCTTGCTAGCTTCTGAAATTTAGTCCTTTACGAGAAGTCACTGCCATGACCAGGTTGCCCTTTTGGGTTTTCAATCCGGCGGACCGCTTGCCTTAATTTTTGCCTGGACTGCCTGCCCTTGCAGGTTTTCCATCCAGCAGGCTCTGCACCCTGATTTTTGCCTAAGCCGCCCTTTCGGGTATTCAACTTAGCGGGTGAATGACCCTAACTTTTGCCTAGACCGCCCTTTCGGGTTTTCAGTCTAGCAGGTCTAAGACTCCATTATTATTTTTTCTTTTTATGTTTCTCCACAAACCTTTGCCTTATCACACCAGGAGGACTTCTAGGTGGGTTAGGGTTTGAAAGAACTGGAAGCATTGACTGGACCGAATCTGGACCCTTCCAGATAGCCTACGTACCTCCAAAGAGTGAGGATCAGGTCCGCGTAGTTCGCCCATTGGGGTCTTTGGGTTGAGATTGTTTTGATTCGACTTCTTTTTTTTTTTTCAACAACTTTGAAAGATTTGACCGAACCCGACGTTGTCAGGTTGCCTACGTACCCTGTGGAAAGGGATCAGGTCATGGCGTAGTTCAGGCTTTGCATCTTTTATGGCGTAAGTCATAAAAGATGCCCCTGGTTTGAGGGTGACAAAGAAATTTTGATTTTGCTTATTGGCTCAAAGGGTTTGCAAACGATCTTTGACTTTTCTCTTTTATTTTTCAATTGGATTTTTGGATTTGAAGTCAGATCGACCAAGGACGGCCTCCTGGTGTCTTAGGCATAGTACTTTTTAAGTTGATCAAGGTTTGTGGGCTCTGTTAGTTTTTCACCATTTTGATCAAGGAGTCTGACGGCTTTTCCAGGCAGGACTTCATCGACAATGTAAGGACCCGACCAGTTTGGTCTGAACTTCCCTCGGGATCATGGACCGGTGCCCTGTAGGATTTCAAAACGAGGTCACCTTTCTGGAGATCTCTGATCTTCACCTTCTTGTTAAAGGCTTTCTCAATTCGACGCTGGTATCCCTGGACATGATATAGAGCTCTGATCCTCTTCTCATCAATCATCTGCAACTCCTGATATCGGGCCCTTGCCCATTCTGATTCTGGCAAACCACCTTCCATCATTACCCTTAACGAAGGAATTCTCAGCTCAACTGGTAGGACCGCTTCCATCCCATACACTAGTGAATATGGCGTAGCTCCCGTAGAGGCCCTGATCGATGTTCTGTAAGCCCACAAAGAGTATGGTAGCTTATTTGACCAGTCCCTGTACGTCTCTGTCATCTTGCTAATGATGGTTTTGATGTTCTTGTTTATAGCTTCGACGGCTCCATTTGTCTGGGGCCTGTATGGTGAGGACTTGTGATGCTTAATCTTGAACTCCTCACATAAGCGTACCACTTCTTTCTTGAAGTGCGATCCATTGTCTGAGATTAGCTCATGCGGTACCCCATATCGGCAGATGATGTTCGTTCGAATGAATTTGGCAACTGAGGCTGAAGTCAGCGATGCGAACGATGCGGCTTCGATCCACTTAGTGAAGTAATCGATGGCTACCAGGATGTACTCATGCCCACTTGAAGATTTCGGAAACACCTTTCCGATAATATCGATTCCCCAGACTGAAAACGGCCACGGCGAAGTCAGAGAATGTAACTCAGAAGGCGGCACATGAATGAGGTTCGCATAAACCTGACATTTATGACACTTCTTCACGAATGCGAAGCAATCAGCTTCCATGGTTGGCCAGTAATACCCAAGTCTCAGGATCTTTCTCGACAGCATCTTCCCGTTCATGTGAGGCCCACAGACTCCTTCATGTGTCTGCACTACGAGATTAGCTGCTCGATCTTCATCTACGCAAAGAAGCTGGATTCCATCAAATGACCTCCTGAAGAGCTCATTGCCGCAGATAATGAAGTTAGCCGCCAACTTCTGGAGAGTCTTCCGCTCTTTTCCTGACGCTTCAGGGGGGTTCCCTTGGCCTAGAATGAGATTCTTTATATCAGTGTACCATGGCTTTCCATCTGGACATCGGGCTGCTATCTCTATAGTGTTCACATGCGCTGGAGCCCATTGTAACCGCACTGCCAGAGGCTGAACTTCCATTGATGCAGAGATATCTAACATTGAGGCCAGTGTAGCCAAAGCGTCCGCGAAATGATTTCTTGTCCTCGACAGATGAGTAAACGTAACATTCTTGAATCTCCTGACCAGGGAATCCAGATGCGTGTGATACGGAATCAATCTATCCTCTTTTGTTTTCCATTGGCCATTGATCTGACAAATGATCAAGATTGAATCCCCGAAAACATCTATCTCTTGAATATGCAAAGCTAAGGCTGCTTCGAGACCAGCAATGCACACCTCATATCGGCCTCATTGTTGGTACACTTGAACTGCAATTTGATGGATACAGGGATGTACTCTTTCTTCGGAGATATCAACACTGCCCCAACCCCTTGACCTCGGTTGTTCACAGCACCATCAAAATACATCAACCATCTGGTGCTTTGGACCTCATCTTCTACAACCATGATCTCTTCATCAGGAAAATCTGCCGTCAGAACTGCATTCTCATCTACAGGCGCATCAGCCAACTGCTCAGCTATCACACGCCCTTTAACTGATTTCTGGGTCACATAGGCAATATCGAATTCAGACAATAGCAGCAACCATCTGGATGTTCTCCCAGTGAGGGCGAGCTTCTCGAACAAGTATTTCAACGGATCCATCCGTGAGAGTAAGAGAACCTTGTCCGATAACAGGTAATGCCTAAGCCTCTGAGTTGCCCAAACCAGTGCCAGACAAGTCTTTTCCAAGATAGAATATTTGATTTCGTACTCCAGCATCTTCTTGCTGATGTAGTAGATAGGCTTTTCTTTCTTCGACTCAGGGTCTTGCTGGGCTAACATGCAACCCATAGCTGTGTCAGTGACGGATAGGTACAGCAACAGTGGCTGGTCCGGAATAACTGGTGACAGGACAGGGGGCAAAGTTAGACACTGCTTGACTTTCTCGAATGCTTCCTGACACTCATCATTCCACTTCTTTGGAGAATTTTTCTTCAATAGCTTGAAGATGGGTTCGCACGTCATTGTCAACTGATTTATGAACCTTCTGAGGTAGTGAACCTTTCCCAGGAAACCACGGATCTGCCTCTCGGTCCTCGGTGGTTCCATCTCTTGGATTGCTTTGATCTTTTGAGGATCTACCTCGATCCCTCTTTCGCTGACCATGAATCCCAACAACTTCCCTGAGGTGACCCCGAATACACACTTGCTCGGGTTCAAGCGAAGCTTATACTTCCGGATCCTTTCAAAAAACTTCCCCAGGACTATGGCGTGCTCTGGTCGAGTCTTGGATTTAACAATCATGTCATCGACGTAAACTTCGACCTCTTTGTGAATCATGTCATGCAATAAGGTGGTAGCCTCCCTCTGATAGGTTGCCCCTGCATTCTTCAGCCCAAACGGCATCACTTTGTAGCAATATGTTCCCCATGGAGTGGTGAACGCAGTTTTTATCATGTCCTCAGGGGCCATCTTGATCTGATTATATCCGGAAAACCCATCCATAAAGGATAGCAAAGCATGACCAGCTGTATTATCCACCAGGAGATCGATGCTCGGCAAAGGAAAGTCGTCCTTGGGACTCGCCTTGTTTAAATCTCTAAAATCCACGCACATTCTGACCTTTCCGTCCTTCTTGGGCACCGGTACTATGTTAGCCAACCATTCCGGATATTCAACCACTTGAATGAAGCCCGCATCTAACAGCTTCTTGACTTCATCATGGACTTTCAATTCCCATTCTGGTTTTAATTTTTGAAGTTTTTGCTTTTTGGGCTTGGCACCTGGGATTAGGGGAAGACGATGCTGGACAATGTCTTCGCTTAATCCCGGCATGTCATCATAGGACCAAGCAAAAACCACTTTGTATTCCTTAAGCAAAGTGAATAATTCTTCACGCTCCTCCGGGGATAACGTTTTGCCAATCCGTATTTCCCGGATTAAGGTTTCATCACCAATGTTGACGGTTTCAATTTCTTCTTCAAGTGGTTTAGCCCGATGCTGCTCCTCCTGAGTGATCATGTGTTTGATCTCAGGGGGAGTTTCGTCGGCGTCCTCATAAGAGGGGGAGTCTTGATCATTGTTATTAGTTTTATCAATTTGAGAAGCAGAAACAGAGACAGGAAGATACTGAAACGAGTCCTTCATTTCATTCATAGAATCAAAATTTACATCATTGATCAATTGGCCCACAGCAGGCTTTACAGTATGCTCAAAAAGAAAGTTTGTATCGTCAACTGAAATGTTGACACCTGACTCAACTGGACTATGTATGGACTTTGTGGTATATTCTATAACAGACTCATCTTCATAGACAGCATCTATACCGGAGGACTCGCCATCTACACCAGGAATGCCTAAGCTTCCTAAGGTACCTACATCCAAAGAATTGTTAGAAATAACAGACTTTATATTTGACTCGGAAACAGACACATACTCAGAAACTTTAGACTCTTTTGGAGGAACATGACTATGCTGAAGGACTAATTGAGGAATGACCTGAGAGGTCCAGTTATCAAGGGGTACCTCAGCTGGGGTAATTCGGCCCTTAGGGTTCAGGATGCGCGCATCTTCTCTGATCACGGCAATGACCGGTGCCTCAACCTCGAAGAGGGAGTCTAGAAGCTGCGGCTCTAAGTTTTCAGCCCAATCAGATTCCTGCTTTTCGACAGCTGCAATCTGCCCATAGAAGTACTCATCTGGCAATTCATCAGCGAAGAAGATTTCAAAGCCTGGTAGCTCCTTTCCAGACTCATCAAACCACGGCTCGGGAAAATCATAGAACGGGCGATCGGCTCCTTCCTTCCTGTATTTACCATTCATCAACAGACTGAACGGTCCCATAGGCAGCTCTAGGCCCCGACGACGCAGCTCTGCCCACTTCAGCATGTACTGCTTTCTTTCCCTGATTTCTTTTTTGGTGGGTTCATATCCTAACCCAAACAGATTGTTTGCGACCTTCAGCTCAAGCCACTCAGTTAAACCTTGCAGACTTCTCCCCAGACCAGTTCCAGGAATATACCCATATTGGCGCATTATTCGGGCTACCTGTGCATTTGCACTGGACATAAACAGAATTTCTTCACTCATAGCTTCTTCCATAGTAATGGTCGAAACTTCGAGTGAAAACTCAGTCAGACTGACATCTATGGTGCTTGAACCAATCTGCTCTTCGGATATCTGCCCAACCTCTGGTTCCGGATCCCCTCTAACTGTGATAATTCTGTTATTCTTGATGAACTTGAACTTCTGATGGACAGTGGAAGGAACCACTCCGACTTTGTGAAGCCAAGGTCGGCCGAGAAGGAGAAAGAAGGAGGTCTTGATATCTAGAACTTGGAATTCTATGTCAAACATTTCACCTCCAATCTCGATTTCGGTGACCAAAGTTCCAATGACATCCCTTCTGGTCCCATCGTAAGCCAGTATCCCCTATTCTGACGGAATGTAGTCATTTGGCCCAAACCCCAAGGCAGTAGCGGTGCTCAAAGGACACACATTCAGAGCTGACCCGTTGTCAACCAAAACCTCTGGTACCTTCTTCTTATTGCACATGATGTTAACTCTGAGGGATTTTGTATGATTCTTACCTTCCGGAGTCAGATCTTCATCAGAAAAAGATACGGTCATAGCTGCTCTGGCCATAGATACGAGCCCAACCAGCTCGTCAGGGGTTATATTCACAGACACCTGTGCTGTATTCAGTTCGCGAAGTATAACCTGACGATGCTTAGGTGATGACATCAACAGACCCCAGATAGAAACATTAGCTTGGGTCTTTCTAAGCTGCTTCAACAGAACGTCTTCATCTTCTTCAGGACGCAACATCTGATTCTAATTTTCAACAGCTCTGGCAATCTTAGCGGGATTCTCTGCTCTCAGCTCGGGAGGCTTAAAGACGCGTCCACCACGAGTAACATGGCGAACCTCATCACATGGATCGTTCAACAGAAGCAAATCATCATCCTCAAGCTTAAGGACATACGGGACTTCGCCTTTCTCTTCCTCCCCCTCGAATCTGAGGACATAAGGGCATCCAGAGGATTCCCCAACTTCTTGCGCAGAGGACAAGACATAAGGCTCTTCGCGTTTAACTTCCTCATCATCGAATTCCCATCTCAGGATATACGGCTCATCAGAAATAACGGCACATATACGGGAATGATCCAGGACAACCTCCTCAGTAAGAATGGCATAGACATTCGGAGGAGGCATAGCGTGCGTTGGCAATGGATTCCTGGTGACATTAGGAAGAGCCTCCACCGCAATTTCTTTTGCCTCGATCTTATCCTGGATCCTATGCCTTAGTGCCATACATCTGTCGGTCAAATGCCCAACACTCTGGTGATATTCGCAGTACTGATCTTTTCTCCAATATTTCGGGAGAGGATTTGGGGCTTCCCGGGGTTCTAGTAGAGTGATCTTCTTGTCCCTCAACAGCTTTTTGAGAGCCACAGATAAGGAATAGGGTAGAGGAGTGAATTGTCTGGGCTCATTTCTTTCCGGACGAACGCCTCCGGGACCTTCTCTCCTAACTGGACGAGCAGTATTCACATTGTTAACTTCCTTCGGAGGCGCCATAGGCCTTTTCCCCTCTCTGACATCTGATGAGGAGACCCTAGTTCTCAGGCCGCCCTTAGCCAATATGTCTTCGATTCTAGTCCCGGTCTTGATCAGATGATCGAAGTCATTGAAGTACTGGATCGACATATGAGGAAAGTAAAAGGGGGAAAGATTCTTGACGGCAATCTTGATAAGATCGTCATCCGGTAACTTGTGGGTCATTTGGGCTGCCTTTCTCCTCCATCGCCGAATGAAGGAAGTAAAGGTCTCATTGGGTCCCTGCTTCAGCGATTTCAAGTCCCTTTTTGTCACGTCAATCCCCTCTTCCATGGAGAATTGCTGGACAAATTTGTTAGCCACACCTTCAAGGGTCCTGCTTTCTTCTGGCTTCAGATGCAAAAACCACTTCTTGGCTGTCCCAGTCAAAGTCCTAGGGAAAACTAAAGCAATCTGCTCTGGGGATAAACCGTGCTACTGCAACAGAGGAATGACTGACTTGAGATGGCTACGAGGGCACCCCATTCCGTCGTATTTGTCAAAGTCTGGCATTTTGAACTTGGGCGGAAGTACGACCCCTGGAGCTATCATGAATTCAGACATATCCAAATTTTTGGGACCTTGGCACTTCATGGTTTCCATATCCCGGGTCAGCTTCTCAATTTGGTCAGCCAATTCCTGTGCTTTATCAGGATTTCCCAGGTTAGGAAGACAGTTCTCTGCTGCGTATTGGCACTCATCAAAGTCTTCGATTTCAGGCAATACAGCTGGCCTGGGAGAAACAAGAGGAACGGAAGGTATAACTGGGGATTGCTGATTGGCCGGGTCTTTAGAGGTAGAAAGATGATCATTTTTCAGGAGGGCTATATCATCCTTCATGGCACTCAACTGAAGGAGAATAGCCTTCATCATTTCATTCGTATCAAGACTGTTGTTTCCGGTCCCTTCCATTGATTCAGATGCCAGTGGAGAGGATGAAAGAATTTTTGGACGACCAAGGAGAAGCGGCGCAGGAGAGGTGAAGGATTCTGGGGAAAAAGAAAGTCTATTCAGCCTGGAATCTGAAGACTGACGGGACCAGGCCGATTTTGAATTGACTTTCTTAGGAGCGATGATGTCCCGCTAAGACTCTTGAATGGAAGTTAATAAGTTAGATTGCACATTTGATAATTGAAATCATGTAGCTTCCACAAATAGAGAGAAAGAAAAGAAACACACTTTGCATTGATTATATCGAGACAGGTTACAATGACGACGATTGGCAACGTAAAAATTGATGAAACTTTGAATCGCCAACTGCTTATAACATGTATCAAGTAAAACTCTTTTCTCTATATTTTCATCTATAATGAGACCGGGATTACAATCTTTGACTTTGATTATGTCCAAGTAAAACAAGTGAAGACAGTAAAGAAATGATAATCTCATGCTGAAAATATTCATGGTTCACCAATCCGAGCTTTTCGGCTTGCAGGCCTTCCGGACATTCCTTCCTTCCGAAGTTTAGACACGAAAGCAGATCTCCTCTCCATGATTTTGTCTCTCCAAGCAGCTACTATGGATGCAATGAGATCAGGAGTAAGGTCTTCACAGTTAGGTGGTGTGATAACCTTAGGAGCACAAGAGCTTGCATTAATCTGGCAAGGGAAACACAAAGGTGCATAGAAAGATGATTTTTCTAAACCCATAAGATAGACAAATGAGTATGGGTAGGTACTGGTGATCATTTTTGGACAGGACTGACTCACCCAATGAAATTGGTCTTCCCCTACATTCTGCAGCCAATGGTGCCACTCATTAAGCTGGGGTTGCTTAATCTTTGTCTTCCAAGAATGAAAACCCTTGAGGGTGTACTCAATGTTGTTTTGTGGCTGAAGGATAGTGAGTTTCTCACATAGCCACACATATAACAGCTTAGCACATCCGAAAAAATTATCCTGCACCTTTTTACTAGCAATAAGGTCTAAGCCATAAAAGGTTTCGGCTAGCATTGTAGGGACAGGATTTCTCCCCTCATTTATCTGATCTACTATCGTCAACAAAGTGAAAGGGGTGGCACTAGAGTCTCTGCGAAGGACATGGCGTGCAAAGACAGCAAAGACTAGGGCATTACGTAGACATTCCTGAAAACGGGAGTCAGTTGGATCGACGTTTTTGGAAAACAACTCAATGAGGGTCTGAAATTGCACATTTTTCTCTGCTAAGCAATGCAGGGTTTTCACAATCTTATTTTCGAATAATCTGCAAAAAAGATCATGAGGGGAGTCTACGCTCGAAGGTCGGATCCAAAGTCCCCCAGGAGGAAGTCCTAACAAGACACACCAATCTTCGAATATAGGGCAAAGTTCAAAAGACCCAAGTCGAAAGACATGGAAAACAGGGTCCCAAAATCCAGCAGTTGCTTGAAGAAACTTCCAATCTATACCGCGACTGTTTAGATGAGTAAATGAACCGATGAAATGCTCAACCACACTCCTTTCTTCGCATCTTAACGAAAAAGATTTAACAGTCTCCGCTATCCATTTATCTAACAAATTATTCGCCATGATCAGACCTATCATTCAAATAGGACAAAGATCAGGAAAGAATAGGAATAACTGTGCGCAGACAAATGGCAAGGCTAACTCGGCAATCAGTTTTATGAAAAGGATACCGTCTGAGACAATGAATTTTTCATCAAAGATGAGAGGTAAACAATAGATCAGAAAAATAGACCACGGCCATAAGATGACAGAAGTAGGTCATAAACCGGATCTAAATCTGGTGCTGGATACAAACAACTTTACGATCAAGAGGATCAGAATTGTAGACCATGACCATAGGGACAGCGATAAGCTATCGGCTAGATCTCGAGGTGAAACAGGTATACAAACAAATATATATATCCTAACGGATAATAGATATACCAATTGAATCTATGACACAACGAAAGACTGGATAAACAATCAGAGGGTAACGAATAAATTATGACCACAAGAGCGACACGTACATGCCACTAACCTAGTGAGACTAAAAGGATGTAAATATAACTGATCAAACCAGAAGCTCTCACTAAAAATGGGTTTTAAGCTAAATCAAGGCTATACCTGGGAATCGAGACAAGGAAAACTGACTCTAAAGAATAGCCGTCATGCTCAAAATATGCTGCGAAAAATTCAACAGCATAACGGCTAGACAAGAAAGATAAGGTAAACTCATGGTTTAACTAACTCTAAAGAATAGCGGTCATGCTTAACGTGTTCTGTGAAAAATTTGACAGCATAACGGCTGGACAAGAAAGTCAAGGTAAGGTAAACCCATGGTTTAACTAACTCTGAAGAGTAGCGGCCATGCTCGAAATATTCTGGGTAAAATCTGACAGCATGACGACGCTAGAAAGGATTCCCACAACCCAACCCAAGGTATATGAATAGGGGTGGTAAAAACAACTCATAATTGGTAAACGAAATATGGCTACCAAAGAAAGGTGAGCAAATGAGGGACTGACCATAGGTGAGAACACATGACAACGGGTCAAATCCCCTAATCAACAGATCAAGGACAAAACAGGGCCAAGGTAATGGCAAGCAAAAGACCACTGATCAGATCCAGATCTGAATAATGAATAGGTATAACTGATTGAAAAGAATAAGGGACTCTAACTAAGAGGAGAACCCTATGTAATCAGTATATAAATATACACATACATATATCCTAACCAGGGGAACCAGCCCTAACCTTAATCTAGCGGAGTCAAGGAAGTCTCGACTCAAGACAGACTGGTGAGTGTACTAGGACCGTGCTGTAGCCATGTAAAATGAACTACCCTAGTCTACAAAGGGGACAAAGCTCCTAACTCTAGGCTTCACATGTGTAAGCAACACATGTTCATCCTCATATGAATACAATATAGATGTATATAAACACGGGTACTTCCTAGTTGGGTTTCACTAAGCCAGTAAGTATATACATAATATATAAAACAAAGTAGGGCTCCGGACTCAATCTATCGGGTACTATGCGTATGAAACATACTTAACATGTATAACAAAAGTACGCCCAATGTTATACATAGTATGCTTCATTGCCCATCGGCTGCTGTAGACAAAAGTACGCCCAATGTCTACGGCTGCAGCACCGGCGCATAGCTTGGAAATAGATTCAACAGTACCATCAGGGTGTAATGACATCCCAGTCGGGCACGCATCGAATCTATCCCGTGGAGCCAATAATAATGAAAACAATGAAAGAAATAAAGAATATGACGATGTATGATGTGCAGTGTGTGAATCCCTCGTTTTAATTACGCACCTATCTGGTGCCCCTGGATTCTAACGATAAAGTTCTCATTTAGCTTGGTTTTGACCCAAATTTCTTCAAAATTAATTAAAATGGCATTTTTACAGAGTTAGGCAATGTTTCAAAAAAATCCCCAGCAGAGTCGCCAATCTGTGGACCTCGATCCGAGAGAGGCGAGGGGATGTGCCCCCACGCGAGTCTCAGGATCATCCACGTGAAGGAGAGCTCCACCAAGGAACTCTCGAAAGAGTGCCCCTCACAGCATGAGCGGCGATGTAGAGTGAGATACCTCTCGATTCAGGGACTAGCCCGGATTCGAGACGCACCTTGAACAAAGAAAGAGTCGCCATCCAAGGAAATGGGCCCTGGATCCCATGCCGTGCTCTGTCACAACAGATAACCAAAGATACAAAGGGTCCGTGCCTGATGACGAATGGGGAAGGGATTAGGCGCCCCCAATTCGCCCAAGTGCGAGCACCTGGTCTCTTATGCCATTTATTATTAACTTTGAAGAGTTTTGGGCGAAAATCATGCGAAATGGGAACGAACATCCCCGAGATGACGTCTAGCTAATCATGCATGTCTCGGAGAGGAATAAGAAGCACAAACAAAAGAAGTTAATGACATGCCACCTAAGAATAGCTAGGTTATGAGTGTCATGCCTGATTGGTGTCTAAGTTCTGGTGGACAAACACATGCATGCAACAACTAAGAGTATAGGATCTGTACAGGAAAGTAAGAAAACACAGCAAAACATACAATATGACAAGCCCTAGACTCTAATGCGATAATTGGCTCGGACCAAGATGGCCATCTATCTTAGCTGCACTACGTATCCCGGCCTCGGGAAGAATCAGAGCCAACGTAGTTTGGCGACCTATGCTAAACTACAATGCCTAACCTTCTAGGACCGCTATCCTAGACTCGATCAACTAGACCTGACTAGTTGTTAAAGCTTTTTGCGCCATTACTTAAGTTCGAGTGAATGGTAATTTTTAGGACTCCCTATATGCCCTAACTAATGCAAGTGGACCCTACACCCTATGTGTGACTAGGTTGTGCGTCCTAAGGAAAACCATGGGCTCTCTAAGCGCGTCCTAGTCTAGCCATCGGCTCGACTAAGTGTCTAGCCGACCACGACTCGAGGCCTCCTAACTCTGAGGACACTCACACGACCAGACATGACAAATCCACAAAATCAGGACATACTCTTAACTCTAAGACACCCCAAACGCCTAGGACAGACTCCTAACTCTATGGGAAGATCTTTTGAAAAAATGGTTTGCAAGGTTATTTTGAAGAATTTTTGTATTTTGAGAAGACTTGAAAGGTCTTGAAGCTTATGAAAGTTTTTGAAATTGTGAAAAGTTATGAAGTTGTGGAAATTGTGAAAGATTGTGGAAATTGTGAAAGATTGTGGAAATTGTGACTGAACTCAGGATGCCAGCTGCACGCCTAAGCTGCCTACGTACCCCTCAGCTAGGGATCAAGCCATCCGTAGTTCGGACCAGATTTTCCTAACTACACTCTAATGACTCGAGATTTTTGAGATTTTTTATTTTTCAGATGTTTTTGATTTTTTCGACACAAGAGGACAGAATCCTATCATCACAAGGGGAGGACAGACTCCTGATATCCCGCAAAGGTTGGACAGCATCCTATGCTTTGCGGGGGGGAATGAACAGAATCACGACTCTGCAAGGGTTGGACAGCATCCTATACCTTGCAGGAGCGGATAAAATCACATGACTTGATGAGGGGATGGACAGAATCCTAACCCCTATGATCATAGGACAGACTCCTGAAAGACTGAAGGACTGACTCCTATGCTGAAGACAGACTCTGAAAGATGGAAGGACAGACTCCTAAACTCTCTATGACAAACTCTAAAAAGGAAGAAATCCCTTAACCTGCGAAGACTCTAAGGCAGGAAAGGAGGGGGTTGGCTCAAGATACGTTCGGTCATCGCCCTAGCCCGAGAAGGAGTTTCTGAAAAGGCGATGGAAATCCTGAAGAACCGAAGAAGACCCCGAACACAGATACTAACTTCCAATACTACTAGACATAGAACCGGAGGACATGTGTATGATGGCAAAAGTTAGCGAATTAGGGTAGGCATGAGAACACACATCCCTAAAGAGACAGGTACATGGTAGTATAGATGGTTTTCTCATCTTAAAGATTTAAAGGCAAAATATTATGACTTCAAAGAATAGAGCCTCAAATCACAATCGGCACATCTAAGATGGCCCAAGAAAACTCAAATAAATGTTCGACACTTAGAGGCTTTTAATCAAACAGATTGTGGACATACATAAAGCACACACCAATCATTTGTTGTTTTCCAAGATCAAAACAAAATAACGTGGAATTAAGACCATCGGAAATGAAAGAAACAGAGAAATAGAGAGTACCAAGAATGAAATGAAGGAAGAGATCGGGAGAATTACTTGAAATTGGAGCCTTGTAGGTTCAAGCTTTTGCTCCTCCTTTCTTCTTCTTCTTCTTCTGAATTGGGCAGAGACGGCAGATCGGGGCGAAATTGCCAGAGATGATGACGGATCGAATTTGGGGCGTAGATCAACGGAGAGTGGGATCGTGGCTGCAAATGGAAGAAAACCCAAGTGGGTTTGATGGGTAAAAGAAAATGGTGGTAGGGTCGGTGGCCGGAGCAAATGGCTGGCAAGAACGGGGCCGAAGAAGACAACCCCCAATCTCTCTCTCTCTGTGTGTGTATATATATATATATATATATATATATATATATATATATATATATATCTCCCTCTCTCTCTCTCTCTCTCTCTCTCTCTCTCTCTCTCTCTTTTCTTTTCTTTTTTGGTTTGGGAAATGGCAAATGGAGGTTTTTGAAGGGAGGTAATGGTGAAGATAATGGGTTTTGGGGGGGAGGAGTTGCAGAGGTATGAGGGGTGGGAGAAAATGGATTTGAGTGGAGGCGGTGGTCGGTCGGAGATGGCCGAGGATGGGTTTTGCCGGCGACCGACGAGGAGGGTCGGAGAAATGGTGGCCGGAGATGAGGTTTCTTGGAATCAATGGAGGAAATGAAGTGGGTTTCGAGGGGAGTACGAGTAGAGAGGATGAAGTGAGAGATGAACAGACGAGGTGGCGGTGGGTGGATTTCGGTTTTTTTTTTTTAATTTTTCGAAGTGGGTTTTGACAGAGGGTTCAATGGGGTTGAAGAGGATGGAGGTGGTCGGAGATGGGGATCATGGCCGATGGTGGTGGAGGAGAAAATGGGGGTGGTGGCCGACGGTGGTGGAGGAGAGAATGGGGGTGGCGATGGAGTTGCAGAGGTGGTGGGGTACGGTGGCTGAGGGTGGAGGTTCGGGTATGGTGGAGGCGCGGCGAGGTGGGAAGAGAATGGTGGCGGTGGTTGCAGAAAAAAGGGGTTTTTCGACGGGAATGGGTTTTGGGTTTGGGAGGTGTGGAGAGGGGTTTGAAGGTGGAAGATAGAGGGGGTAGAACGAGGGAGATGGTGGCTTGGATTCCGGTGGGTTGCTGGCCGGAGATGGGTTTGGCCTCGCCGGATTCCGGCTGGCCGCGGTGGTGAAGAGGGTGAAGATGGGGGAGGTGGTGGAGAAAATGGGGGAAGAAGAGGAAGGTGGGGGGAGGAGAGGCTGGCCGAAGGGATGGTGGTGGCCGGCGGCTCTTCCTCCCTCTATCTCTCTGTGTTGTTTTTTTTTTTGTTTTTTTCTTTAAATGGGTTTTGGTGATGGAGGCTAGGGTTCAGGTTCGCAGAGGTGGAGGTTGTGGCTGTGGAGGTGGTGGTAGAAAGGAATGGAGGAGGAAGATGGAGAGGTTGCGGGCTTGCCGGATTCCGGCATGCTTGCCGGAGAAGAAGGTGGGTTCGGTAGAGGAGAGGGAGATGGTGGGAGTAGATGGAGGGTGGCCGGAGGAAATGGGCTGGCCGGTGGGAAGGTGGTGGCCGGCGGCTGGGCTCCCTCTCTCTGTTTTTTTTTCTTCTTCTTCTTCTTCTTCTTTTCTTTTAAAATGGATGAGCTCCTCCCCTTCATGCAGGAACTCCCTTTGTTTTATACTTAGGGTTGAATCACTAACTCTAATCCTAACCATCTATGTGGCACCTTCATTTCCTTGGTTGTTCTCAACCCTTGATCCTCTCCTTCTTGCCCTAATTCTATCCTAGAAACCCCAAAACATAGAGTGCCTAGTTGATCTAAGCCCTACACCTCATCTCTTTAATCCAATGGCCCATGCATGTTGCTTGCAAAGAAAGTAATGCCCATTTGAACTAAATACCCTAAGGAGAAGGCAATTTTACCCTCTTGCCACTATACCCTATTTGGCTTTTCTTCTCTTAAAGGTATATTATTCCCTCTCTCTTCTCCAAGCAACCCCAAGCTGGCTAATTCACTCCCCCCTGCTTAACATGAGAAAGTGATTTAACACACGTACGCTTTGATAAATGCACTCCTAGGGATATTAGCGGCCTCTTAGGAATTTCGCACTGCAGTGGGCGGGTACCATTTCTTCAGGAATTTCAGGATTGGGATTTTATTCGATTTTGGGGATTTTAGGGCCTTGTCAAAATGGGGTGTCTACACAAATTTCAATTAATATTAAGATGTTAGTAAATGCTTTCTGTTAATATAAGCCCATTCAATCTTTCTAACAAACATCATAGAGGCATGCATAAAGAGGCCAGGAACATTCAATGACCATTATTGGAGCAAAAATCTAATAATTGGAATCCAAGACAAGACAGATGAGCCAAGAGTTAATCTCATTATCAATACATGATGGCGAGAATGTCAGTAACCTGAACCTAAAAAATGAAATGCACACAGAACCAATTTGCCTCTCTAATGAAGTTAAATGTAAATGCTCATAAAGAAGAGATGTAGCAATTGTGACACCATACGAAACATGTAACAAGTAAGAATTTCATCTTTGAGTAAGTGAAAGAGAATAACAAACAATAACTTCCTACAAGCTACTTCCAAACAAAAGAAATGACAGGGAAAAGAGATCTGTCTTACTTCAATTAGATTGATCGACACAAGAGCAGTAGCCACAGTCCTGCACAATATTTCTTATTCTAAAGCTTCTCTAACATTTAAACATGAGATTCACAAAGAATTTCAGCTGTCCATTTTTCTGAACACATAACTACAGAATTAAGGGCAGTAGGACATTTTATTTTAAAATTCAGAGAATCAAGTGAATAGCATCCATACCAACCAAAATAACTCCAACTGAACCTGATAGAGTCATTCTTATCTAGAAATTAATACACATCAAGGGATCATGAATAACAATACAGGGTATGCTTATCTCATTTTTCTTCATTCAAACCAAGAAAAAATAAATGCTTCCACCAACAGTTGATGTTCCCTTAACCCTAAGAAATAATATCCAAACCACATACCCAGACACATCAACGAGAAAAACTCAGTTAACAATGATGAAGGGTGGCGGACTTACAGCCGGGTTGAGACGATGTCCGGGAATGCGAAGACACGGACGATGGATTTGGATTTGCCGGAAAACAACCAGGGCCGAAGCCCTCTCTCTCTCTCTCTCTCTCTCTCCTCTTTCTCTGTCTTCTCTACCTCCTCTCTCTGGATTTTTCCAAGGAAAAACCTAACTCCTCTATGAACTCTCTCTCTAATTTCTAAGATCGAATCCTTCTTCACGAGATCAGCTCCGAGAGATTTTTTTTTTATCGGACGGCAGCAATAGTAGGACGCGACAGAGGCGATGATTGCCGGGGATGGCGAAAATCACCGGAGGAAGGATTGGGCTAGAGTTATAAAATGGGTTGAGGGACCTTGGTGGGGTTTTCAATTGCAGTGATGGGGGGGTTGATGTGGGTTTGAGATGGGTTTTGTTGAGAGTGGGGTCTGATGGTAGTGAAATTGGGGTGTAGGGAAGAAAATTGTGGCCGAGCAAAAGGAACAAGGGGAAGGGTGGCTTGCTGTAATGGTGATGGTGGCTGTGGGAATGAGATGCAGATGGGGAGAATCCAAGTGGGTTTAACAGAGGTGTTGCTGGGTTGATGGTGGAGGTGGATTTGGGTCTGTTGGAATTTTAATGGAGAGGTTGGAGTTCGTTGGTGAAGGGAATGGTGGAGTTAGGTTGCAGAGATGGGATGGAGGTGGAGATAGGGTTGTGTAGGTGAGAGAGGGGGTTTGATGGTGGAAAGGGTGATGGTGGTCGGAGAGGAGAGGGGATGGGTGATGACCTTGGGCTCACCGGATTAAATGGAGGAGGCCGGATTCCGGCGAGGCATATGTTTTCTGAGTTTTGTCTGATTAATTTGCTTCTCTCGATTTTAAATCCCATTGGTCTCCTCTTCTTAATTCGATTTCAAGAGCCTATGGGAATTGTGTTCAATGAATATCAGGATGTAAGGGTGTTGATACCATATTCTCATGTCAATGGGTTTTCCTTTTAGCCATCCTTTAGGTTCTTCCTGAGTTTGATAATGCACATATGTGATGGGCCGTGTTGGCTGAATCGGTGGAACAGGTCTCCACCCTCATCCAAATCAAATCGGTTTGTCCATGATGAAACAAACGGGTTTGAGTGATTCTTCATTGAACACAGTCGGGTTATGAAGTTATCTGCATCTGTTGAAGGAGAAATCAAGTGAAAAATGGCACCAGAGTTTATAAGTTTCATTATTTTGATTATGCTAGGTTGTTGGTGAGAGCACTCGTCAGGATCAGTCAAAAATCCGTGAGTCGGTTGACAAGTCAAAATACCCAAACTTCCTCATTCGGTTTGGCTTGGTATCCCTCCTTTGCCTTTCATGTCTACTTTCTTATCTCTTCACTTCTCATGGGCTTAAGGATTCCATCTTTTCTTATATTTACCACCTTCTACATGGTCTGGGGTTTATTCCTTTCTTTTCTTTCGGGTTCGTTCTTCACGTTCCTTGGGATACTCTTTGCATTTCGGGATCCCATCGATTTTGGGAACATCTTGTCGGGTTTCAGGTGATGACGGACGGCAACCTCTTGAGCCAAAACCCCCCTTTCAATCAAAAGGGATAAAAAATACATAAAAAATCAAATAACAAAAATCCAAAAAACATCAAACAACAACAAAAGCGTATTTCGAAAAGCTTTCGAACTACGTTGGCTTGATCCCTTTCTACAGGGTACGTAGGCAGCTTGGGATCTTCATCCCAAGTTCAGTCAAACTTTTCAATAAAATCATTTAAACTCTTCAAAAAAAAAATCATTTCAGCATCCAAAAATATCTTTCAAGCTTTTCCAAAAATACAAAAACCAAAATGGGCAAGGATGGTGATTGCCAGGTCACTCGGAGCCTTCTTTTCATTTCATTTCCGATTTTCATCGTGGTTTGCCGGTTTTATCGGTTTTCCGACGTTTTATCGGGTTTTGGGACGGGCGACGACGTAGCGTGGCCCCTTTACAGGGATTGTCCTCGCTGAGCCCAACGATAGGCTATGACGATCGCGAAACTTGTCCGATCTTTAGCGGATCAGGATCACTGAGCTCGATTTCTTTAGAATCGCTCCCTGAGTCTATCGTATGTCCCATTTTCTTTTCCCTGGCATTTTCGGTTTGCGCATACCGTCTATTTTCTGATTCCTTTCTTCCCTCGCATCTTTTAGTTTATCGTGTGTTTGTCTTTGGTTCCTTGTGTCTTTACTTTCAGCTTGCTTATTCCTTGTGCATTTAGTTTCACGTGCTTAGCTGTAGATATTTACCGCTTTTCTGCTTATCATATCTGCTATTACTTGCTTAGCTGTAGCTGTGCATGCGGATGTTATTGCTTTCCTAGATGTGATGGGTTAGGAGTAGATGCGATGAGTTAGGATTTGGATGTGGTTGGATCTAGAAGGTGGTGGAAACAATGGAGGTAGTGGCTCGAGGGAGTGGTGGCGAAGGTTGGCGGAGTCAGGTCGAGGAAGAAGAGTTGCAGCCCCAACCACTTCTTCTTTCTCTGAAAATTTTCCAACCCAAAAATAAAAATCCTCTCCATGCCCTAATTCGGTGGGTTTTTGTAATGGGAAATGATAAATTCGCACCCCCATCATCTCTATGGACAGCCACCTCTAATGTGTATTTGTAATTACCCCTTTTTGCAAAACAGGGCTGTCCAAGCTAGAAAAAGGGAAATGATATATTTTTGCCCCATTTCTTCAATGGGCAACCCCCATCTTGCACTTTATTTCTTTCTTTTTGCACTTGAGTAGGCTGTCCCAAGTATAAAAGGGACAAATATATCGCTCCTTTTTTGCTACACGTGGGGTTGGTATTGGCACACACATCTTTGATAATGCACCCCTCTTCTGCCTTCCCGAATTTACACAAGGATCAATCTTTCGGGACTCAGGTTGACTTTAAGGCACCTGCTCGACTTCGGAATTTTATTCGATTTTGAAAATTAGGGTTCGGTCAAAATGGGGTGTCTACATCCGACCTTATGACGGTCGACCGGCCCGACCATGCTAGATTGTTTCTGAATTTCCAGAAACACATCCGCGGTAGCCCGGGAGGGCCCGGTCGACCGGCCCGCTAAGATTCGGTAGGTGCTGGATTTCCAGCCACCTTACCGCGGTCTCCCGCCCGGGAGACCCCGGTCTACTAGCCCTGTTTAAAATTTCATTTTAAAGTTAAAAATCCCAGGGACTTGGGCCATGGTCTTTGGATTTTTGTCCAAGGTTTTCAAATGTATTTTGGAGAGTGTAGACGGTTTCCAAAGATATTAATTTAGTGTATGAAAACCTTTTCGAAAGTGCAAATACATTAAATCAAGAGGACTTTAATACAATATAAAAATATAGAACCTTGAGTCTTCTTGGAATGTCTTCGCTCCTTGGCACTTTCTTGGACATCCTTGACTTGAGAGTGAACTCTTCAACTTGCTTTGGTTCATGTGACTTCCTCCATTTCTTGGACAACTTCAATGGTACATGAGGTGGTCACCAATGCTGGTTCGTCTCCAAGCTTCTTTTGGCACTTGCTAGGCATGCTTGAGGGGTCTTTGACTTGAGCTCTTGACTTGAACATCTTCCAATGACAATGTCTTCAATGTATGTACAAGCTCTTTTGTTCATGTGTATGTGGATTTGCAAGCCATGTGTTGAGTTGTGTTGTGTAATGGTGATATGATATGTGAATTTCCTGTCTATGGCACAACACTACAAAGCAACACATTAGTCCATAAAGACTAATCAATTTTGGTTTGCTAGCATCAAAACAAGAAGGTAAAGGTGCATGATTGAACCCATGGGAACCCTTGGGCTTACAGTCTACACAGAAACATATGAGCCTGATGGGAGCATACCTTAGCAGCTTGTTACAGAGATACTTGAGCTGTTTATTTGTTTATATATTTGGTTGATTGTGATTTCTTTCATATTCTAGAAAGTAATTCATATGTCATAAAAAAAATGTCCCCAAACTTATAGGTGTGGATGCTCCCCTTCTCCTCTATAATGTTTCATAAACGTTATCTGCACTTATATGAGTTCCAATGTGGTTTTTCTGTTTTGAGTCTAACAAAGTATTAAAGTTTCTTATTAAAGGTTGTGGAATAATGCTTGGTTGCAGATCATCTCTAGGTTTCATCATTAGATGAGAACGTGTTCTTTTAAGGATTGCATCTAGATTTATTTTGGCATAAGATTGTTCGCATATGATAACAGGTCACATTATTTTGGTAGAAGTGGCCGTGTTAGAGTTCTGAGGATGCTGAAATGTTATAAAAATGTGAAACTCCTCAAAAGAATATCTGGTATCTTTAGGTGTCATAGGATCATGTTTTCTTTGTGCCCAAATGATGTAATTTGAGATATTAATTTCCAATATTATTTGGTTAATAATTTTGGAGCCTGGTACTGCTTTATTCTTAAGGTACTTTCCTTGCTGCCTAACCTAATGAAGTTTTAGGCTATAAGTATTGTCTAGCTTGCTTATATTGAACGAGCAAGGTTGAAGGTTTAGAGAATCGTCTATTATAAAAGGTATCATCAATCCTTTTAGAAGTCGTATTAGGTTTTTCTTAAAACCTGAACTTAAATCCTTAAATACCATATCAGAGTAGCGCAGCTGACGAGAGGAAGGATTTTGGACTTCTTTTTTCTAATATTTTCAATATATGATTAGGTCCTTGAACAACTGAGATGGCAAACTCCTGTATTCTCTAAGGATAGGCTGCAGTATGACACCATATTTGTGGATATACTTTTGGAATTAGGAGCCCATATTCTATTGCAATCTTTTGCTTTATTACGGTCTAATAAACTGTTCGATCTTTTGGGATCCAGCGTAATGAAAAGACAGCATGTTATGTCACGATCAAAGGCGATAAGGCTATGCAACTTTTAGAGAGTGGGTTCAAAGTGAAGGAGTATGAGTTATTGGGAAGGAATTTTAGTGTAACAAGATGCTTTGGTTTTAATACCCAGGAGCACATGATAAGATAAAAATTTCCTTTTTGAATTGGCGTGTAAAATTGTCGCAGGTGATTACATTTGTCTAGCGGCATTTTTGAAGTGGTGGATTGCCTTTGTTTCATTGGTTCCAATGGAACAAATAACATTCTGCTCTGACAAGTGTACTCCAGTACTCCTGTCTCTTTACTTAATTGTAGAGATCCAAGGGTTTCATATTATTTTTTAGTGAAATCTCAGAGAACAAAATACAGTCCTTTGGCTGAAAATTACTATTTACTTCAAAATAAATATCTGAAAAGAACTTGTTAAATGTTGTAGTCTTAGCTTTCTTTCTGATCAAGTGATATTCTCTTGGTGCGGGTAGAGATGGTAACAAGATAGAATCACTAGACTGATTTCTAGACAAGAGAGTGAGAAGCAACCACTATACAAATATAAAATTAGGACTCTTGGCCTAATTTGAGGTACCAAGCTTGAAGACAAGAAGACGTGTACCTGAGATTTGGAGCTTACAAGCTTTCAGTACGGAAGAAACAGAATATTTTGTAACAAGGATAAAAGACACCAAATGCCTAAAGCTCTCATGAAATAAGCATTAGCTGTATCTCTTCCGACTTTGTCCATTCATTACTTAGAGTCATGACTTTTTTCCTTTGTAGGCACTTCTAGCATTTTAGGGATGCGTAAATAGTGTTACAACATCTGATACCATATTATCTCATTATCTCTCTACTAGCATTTTTTATAATTGTTGCATATGTCACTGTAGCAAATATTCATCCCAAAGTCCCATGAGATCCTGAAGAATAAACATTCAAAAAGAAGAACAAACAATGCTGTCCAATGGTAAAATGTATTATATAACATGTGTTTTTCAAGATACCACACACAAAAAGTGCATCTGTAATTCACTGACCCACCTTAGCGCCATAAAATCACTAATTTAATCTATGAAACAACATCAGTGTGCAATAGGCAATTAACCTCGCATATTCAAATCATGGCTGTGACACGTTCATGCATAGAAGATGTGATTAAATTGCATTGGTCATTTCTAAAATATTCTTCTCTGTTTTTTGTGACTGTGATGTCATTTGGCTATAAATTTGTTGCCAATATCAGTTCAACTTGCTACCTTGATTTCATCAATTCAAACTCTGGACAGGTAGAATCCTTCGATGGGCATTCACAACATGGACTTCTATGTTTTGTTTTGGAACGCCCTGGTTATCAGGTAGGCCGTCAGGTGCAAGTCTCATGTTAGGATTCAGCTCCAAGGTCACAAAGGAGGATGTCATGAAATGGTTCCAAGTCAAGTATGAGGGTGTCGTCCTTGACAGGTCCTGAAGTATCACAGGGTAGAAGACACATCTTTAACATCCCAGCATTCACAACATGGACTTCTATGTTTTTTTTGGAACGCCCTGGTTATCAGGTGGGCTGTCAGGTGCAAGTCTCATGTTAGGATTCAGCTCGAGGTCACAAAGGAGGATGTCATCAAATGGTTCCAAGTCAAGTATGAGGGTGTCATCCTTGACAGTTCCTAAACTATCACAGGGTAGAAGACACATCTTTAACATCCCATGATTGTTTCTATTCTGTTTTGCCTCTTATTTTCTTCAAACCATGGAGCATGGAATTTTGCCTTGTGTGGTTTTCAAGAGTGGTTTTGAGTTGTCTAGAATTATTTCTACTTCTTTCTTTGTTCTAACTTGTTACTTGAAGCTGCATGGGATGGAAATATTCCCTTTAAACAATAAGTTTTTGCTACAGATCACTTATTTTCAGTTGGGTGCTTTTTCTTGCGGTAATGACAATGATGATGTGTTACACATTAATTGGTAATTTGCAATGCACAAACTTGCAGTGTATATTTTGGTTCTTAGTTCTTTGAAGAAGTGTTTGGCCACTATTTTGAGATGGGTTTCTTGTGATTTCTTCGCTGTTAGGAATGAAAAATATGTTTTGCTGCATAAGTGTCGTAGGATATTGAGCATTTTAATTGTCTTTTCGGTTTTTTTAAACACAATGATTTATTAGGGAAAGAACAAGCACAAAGACAGCATTTCAATTTTCTTTATTCCTAATGAATTTTATTGGGGCTAGGTCAGGGGGTTGTCTGCTTTTCTCTGGGTCTATGATCATTCCTCTTCTATATGGAGTTTAGGTCTATGAAGAGCACAGTAGAGTACATCGAGGATGGGGAGTGGTTTCTTGGCCTGGCAGTTAGGAGGCATGGTTTGTCTGCTGAGGTCACTGGTTCCATTCCATGTTACGAGCCAGAAGAGACGGATGATGTAAATTAGTTACCAAACATAGTTAACAGATGAAACTAGGCTATTTCCTCTTGGTTTCAGTAAGCAAGTCAGGAACCCTTTAACCAAATTGTGTAGATGCTTCTAGAAATGATCTCTGGACAACACATGTTCCCTAATTCACTTCCTTTTCCAATCCATTGAGCTGAGTCAGCTAACATATTGCGGCATCGTTCTTATAGTATGAGGGTTAGGAGTCTCTTATTTAACTTTCTAATGATTGGGCCTTCGGAGCGATTTGATTTTGGCATCTTTAGGATTTTTGGGAGAAAATACTCTTAATATGCTTTATTTGTTTTTTATGTACGTTTCTCTCCCATGCTCAGACTTTGTACTTAATCAACACCCTAAAAGATTATGGTGTATGCCCTTGCATATAATGGTGATGACCTTTGAAATCTTCTCCATATGTATTTGCTTTGTGATATGGAGAGTTAACCTGACAGGACATGCTAGCAATGAATAATTTAAATACCAAGTTAAGGGTGAAGATATCATGGCTATTCTCACTAATAGAGAGTTTATGAACAAGTATTGGAATTTTTTAGTGTTTGGGGCTGTTGGATTGGAGAGTAGTTCGCCATCGATCATATAGTTCACTTCTCCTGTGGTTTTTCACTCTCGGAAGACTTGTCCAT
Organism: Tasmannia lanceolata; assembly: GCF_043159265.1. Classification (NCBI taxonomy): domain Eukaryota; kingdom Viridiplantae; phylum Streptophyta; class Magnoliopsida; order Canellales; family Winteraceae; genus Tasmannia; species Tasmannia lanceolata. The sequence continues at coordinate 34,182,571 of NW_027518700.1, read as the reverse complement.
GAAAGTCTTTGATAGTCTTTCAAATAAAATAAAACTTCAATGATTATGATTCTTCTAAATTATTGGGTTTTTACTATTAAACTGATTTTTTTTTTTCATTTCTGAAATGAAATATGTGTAAAAAATGTGCGTCATTACTAAATGAAAATCAACTTCTATCTTTGCTATTATTTTTCATGCACTTTCTTTTTCTAATTTTTTTTTTTTTTTTGGAATTTGGAGGCAAATGGGTAAATGAGTGGTATTTGTCGTAATACATTTCTCTTTTCTTTCTTCTTATTTTTATCTACTTTATCAATTTTGAATGCCTTTCAATTTTTTTATATCAAAAACAATTTTGGCACAAATATGTTGAACTATACAATATATGCTTATTGATACAAATATATTTATCTAAATAACAATTCTAACCCTTCTTTTTCACTACTTATATGGGACGACGCCTATGTCACTGTCCTTCAACACCAATAATTCAGAGAGTACTGATCACAAATTTTAAAGGTTGCAACTTGAAAGTTTCTTTATTGTTCTTTTTGGTTATTAAGTCTTATACTCAATTGTCAATATTTCCTTCTTCGTGGTCCTGTCATGAATGAAGAAGCTTTGCAAATAAATCCGATGCTTGTTCTTAGTCATGGCCTTTTTTCATCATTAACCCTTGGCCGCTCAATTTTGGCTATAGATATTCCATGTTCTTACAATTATTCTTGCATTTTCATTTTATTTATTTTTTCTTGATATTGGCCTTATTCTTTTTTCCATATTATGAGTTTTTTTGTTGATCATCTCTGCTTCGCTCAAGTTTTTTTATCCTGATTTTTATTATTTAATCTCCCCCCCACCCTTATAAATTGCTCTCAGATACTATTTTCTAAATTAATTGTTTTATTTTTATTATTCTCTAAAATATTTAAAGAGCTGTCAAAAAGTTATTACATTTCCCAATAAGCTCTCACCAACCAATTGAAGGAGAAAAGACAGCTGGGTTTGTTCAAATATCAAAATGTGGTTGTGCTGATGACATTTTTCTTACAGGAAAACCAGTGTTAGTTTTGGGAGCACCAAGAGGCCTATTGTAGGAAGAGATAGCTTTGGGAGCACCAAGAGGCCTATTGTATTTTCATGCACAATGTGATACCAAAATAATTTCCAAAATATTCCATAGTGGCATACTATAGATTGGCAAAGCTTTTGGATCATAGAGACGCATTCATAACGATTGCATTGTGAGACACCGCGGGGCATATAGCTCCAAAGTATCTGTCCACAGGGCAATCCTCCCAGAAAATTTAAGATAATTCACTGGGAAAAGCTCAATATCGATATCCTTGTTGACAAGGACCTAAAAACAACTACAATCAGATTGCGCCCTAAGAAATGGTTTAGGTGATGGAATTGCAAAGAGATGAAGAGCTTTTAGGAGAACTGAAGCACCCTTTGTTAGATTCACTTTTGTGTTCATTACATGGTGACATTTAAAATTTTTATTTTACCAGTATTTACCTTTTTTCAAAATTTCAAATTAATGTCATACATTATGTTTTCTTACATGGTGACATTTTAATTTTTTATTTTAGTAGTATTTACCTTTTTTCAAAATTTCAAATTAGTGTCATACATTATGTTTCCCCATACCTAAGTCACCTGAGTTATAGCTTACGGAGTGATTTTTCCTATAATGTGAATTCCTTTGAGATTCGAAATACGAACATGGGAATCAAATCATTGAAATATTTGTTGGATCGAAATGTTCTTATTCATATATTACTGGATTCCAGTAGATTTTTCGAAATCGAGAGTGAACCAAAAAATTTTGGGTAGAGCCGGGTCTAAGTGTTGGTTAGGTAATCGTCCTGTAGTAAGAGGAGTAGCTATAAACAAGGAGAGAGTCTGATTGGTCGATGCATTCTATTTACGTATTCATATCGAATCAATAGAAACAATGATTCTATACCCGGATCTTAATGAAAAGAATACACCAATGCCAACTGAGTAGAATATACCCTAAATCCCGAGATGGAAATCCCTAGGCATTCTACTACAAAAGAGAAAAAATGAGCCAGACCTCTTCTTTGATTTTATTATATTATATTCATTGAATATTTTCAGGTCCATAACCATGAGTTCCAATGCACGAGATCTTGTAGCACTTACCAATGAGGCCCTATCAATTAGTATTACACAGAAGAACTCAATTATAGACACTAATACAATTAGATCGATCAGCTCTTCATAGACAAACTTGGGATTTGTCGTTTTAACTTTAACTGGTCGATACAGTGATAGTTTTTTCAAAACAATTTTTTTGCTATTACTAAATCATGTTGTAAGATATTACCTTAGTTGAGATTTAGGGATGTATGAAAGCTAAAGAACATTCATGTTGGATTTTTTTTGTTGGTCTTTAATCCTTATAATTTCCTTACTTCCATTTTGTGAGATATTGATGCTTGAAAATGATTCTTCAATGATTAGGAAATAATGATTCTTCAATGATTAGGAAGAATCAATGATTCTTCAATTATTAATTTCCTCATGAACATTCATGTCCAATCAAACATCTCCATTTGTTCTCATCTCATTACTTGTTGCACGTTGCAATGCACGTGCACTTTTACTAGTGATCATAATAAGGAAAGGGAAATGATATATTCACCCGTTCTCATCACTGGGCTGTCCCTTCTAGTGTAAAACAAGATGTCGTAAATACACTAGAGGGGGGAGGGGGGCATATATTTTTACACCCTTCTGTTTCTCTGTTCTTGGAATTAAGTTATTTTTAGGGTATAAACAAAAACTACGAAGGTGTTCTTAATTTTAGTAAATGCTAGAAAAGTGGGTGGAAAAATTATTTCCCTGGCCCTGTTTGGATTGCAAGAATTTTTTGGAAAAGTTTAAAAAGGAAAAACTTTTCCAAAATTTCTTACTTCTCCAAGGTTTGATTAGAAATGAAAAAAGCAACTTGAACCATAACATTTCGGGTTTTATTTTTTGGGACCTTCAATTCATAATGTTATCCCGCTAAATAAGCCATAAGTATTTCATTTATGTCTAAATGGTGGAGACAAAAAAAAATCCTAGGAAATTTTTTTCTGAAGAAATATTTTTCCCTCAATCAAAACAAGACCTAAATCCTTACTATGTTAAAAGCGTAAACCCCTGAAAAATTGTTTGCATCTTTCATCTAAATTCCATGCCTTTGTTTGCCAAAAACTTCCCATTACGCTTGATTTCTCCTAGGCAATTTTGTCACCCACGATTGCTTCACTCGGCCTCAACAATTGCTCCAACCTTAGCTCTAATACCACTTGTTGAGAAAAATCGTGGAGCAAATCCGATCTGAGTGTACACAAAGAAACGGAAAAGTAAGAGTAAAACACAAGCCAGAAGATGGACACCAAAAGTTTACGTGGCTCGGCCAAGATGCCAACATCCACAGGCGAGAACACGATCTTCCACTACGAGAAAACAAAAATACAAGGAATATATTGGATTAATCCAAACCTGCAATCCTTTCCTTACCTTCTCAACTAAGACCGTACCTGAGAGTAACTCAAGAGAAAACCCTAGAGGAAAACCAGAGAAAAAACACAGAGAGAATGCCCTCTCTCTCTCTCTCTCTCTCTCTCTCTCTCTCTCTCTCTTCCACACTTTAGAGCCGCGCCATACAAGAGAGAGAAAATGCCTCTCTTCTATATAACATAGGTTTTCAACAAAACCTAAGAAAGGCTTATCACTATTTTTTTCCCAGCACAAGGAATGAAGCATGGGAAACAAGGAAACCTTCCCAACAAATTTAGTGTTTTATTTGTGTTTTTAGTGGAGCTCTACACGGGCCCATTGGCCGTGTATCTCCCAAGCTCCCTTACCTTGTTCTTATATACTCCACTGCATAATCGATCCATCCAATTGGGCCAACAAGAATGAGCAAATTATGTTGGAAATTACCAAACTTAAAGGTTTCTAAACTTGAGAAAATTCCTTGGAAAGCAAGGATTTCTTTATTTAGACTTGCTAATTTGAGTGTGGCCTTGCATGTTTACTAACCTTTCATGTTAATAGGGTATTCCCTTTAATTTGGAAACGTTTGGTGAAGGAAACTTACCTCAAATTCACTTTCTATTTTGCGTGTAAGTGGCCAAACAAATTGGGCATTAGAGTAGAAGTTCTATGGGAGCTTTGCCTATAAAAGAGAGACCTTTGATCCCTCTTTCTACACACCATTGAATTGAGAACTTGTTGAGAGAGTGAGAGTTCACTTTGAGAGGTTTCCCATAGACCGCTTGGTGTGGAGGTAAGAGAAGAATCAAGGGGCATTTCTGAGCCTCTCTCCGTGCTCGGAAAAGCTACTAGGATCGTCGGATTACACGCCTTTAAGGACAAGCCATGGCACAAGGTACTACAAACCCATCTCAGTTCAATTTCAAGTTTTTTCTTTGTTTTCAATGCCAAAGATCCAAAGGGATTAGTAAAGTAATGTTTTAAAATAACAAATTACACCTCCGTTGCGACTATGAGCGTCACCCTAAATCAGCGCAATTCACCTTTTTTGGTGAGATTTGTGTAACTTAAAGAGCACCAAATAAAGTAAGTTTAGCATGGGTTTTCGTTCTTAAACTTTAATGCTGGGGTTACTTAGAGAGAGAGAGAGAGAGAGAGAGAGAGAGAGAGAGAGAGAGAGAGAGAGAGAGAGAGCACCAATACTCCTTGTGATTGATATGCTTCTCGCATGAGACACCAACAACAGCCGAAACGACAACAATGAAATTAAAGCCTCAACAAATGAATAAATGGAAATATAAAAAAAACTATGATAAGATCAAGTGTTGCTAAAATAATAATATTAATAAGCATTTCTTAACAACTTGGATTGATGATGATGATGATGATAACTTCTTTACTAGACCTTGATGCTCTCACGCTGCAAAAGCTCTTATTTACCTAGAAAACTTCTCCATCCGAGTTGCTTTGTCTCTTCCATTTTCTTTTTTCTCTCCTCTTCATCTTTTTCAGCTTTTTTGGGTTATTTTTTTCCTCCTACACCATTTCATTTTCTCTCTATCCTTGGTGGATGTGGAGGCAGTGGAGGGTTGTTTTTAGGTGTAAGGAGAGGGCTTGGGCAAGTTGGTGACCAGGCCGCAGAGTAGATTGTTTTCTGGAAGGCTGTATTCATCCCTGAGCGAACGAGCTGGAGACAGAACACTGATGTAGAGCTGTTGCCCCAAGTTGTGCCTCTCCCATATCTCCGATCTCAGATTCCACATTCCGGCATTATCCAGTGTCAACAACACGGCGCTCCATGACTTGGGATATACTTGTATGGTGTGACGGCTCACCGAGTCTAGAAGGTTGTAGGTTTTTCGGGCCTTCGGCTTCCATGTCCCACCTCCCATTCTGATATCAGAAATGGACATGAATGATATTGATTAGTTATAGTGTTGAAGTATAAATGATTAAATAACCACCAACTCTAATAGTGGGTCTTGTGTTCAAAACCCAACAACTCCTTATTATTAAAAAATCCATATGCATCGCCAACCCAAATGAGGGGCCACATGTAGGAGTGTTGAGGTATAAATAATTAAATTACGCCAACTCTAATAGCTTAAGCTTTTGGAGTATAGAAGATATAGAAAGGGAAATGATATGCTCACTCCAATGTTTTAATAGATGCGAGGGATATTCTTGTCGTTTAGTATTGAAAGGGCTTGTAAGAGCTTTTTTAGAACTGTAATATCCTTTTGACAGCCCTTTAAATACTAAACGACAAGATGCTTCCATGCATCTAATAAAACATTGCAATGATGATATCATTTCCTTATAGAAGTTGAACATAAATATTATTTTCCTTACCCTACTGCAAAGAATGAGTATCCATCCAAGTGCCATGATTGAACTGACTTCTCGGTGTTTTGGAAGATGATCTCCACGAAATTCCTGTGGGTGGCACTGACCACTATAGGCTCAATGGTGATGGTTTTAGTGCTGGGTGCCTCATCACCAATTGTGTCATACTTGAACACCTTAGAGGCAATGCCAAAGTACTCCGCGAGCTTGAGAGGAGTAGAGGGGAGGACGAAGGACGCGCCATTGATGGCATAGCGGAGCTTACCATCAACGGTTGCAGAGCTGCTTACGATCTTGATCGTCCGGGTGATATTGATTCCACCATAGTGGTAAGACCCTTGGGGGTTGGGTCGGGCGGCGCTGGCCGTTAGATTCCATCGGAAGGATCGGAACTGGTTAAGTGACCATTCCCACCCGACTGGGGCCGCTGGCAGGTCAGGCGATGCCGGGGCCTTTGAATTGGCGTATTTGATTAGAGCAGTTGTAGTGTGCAAGTATTTGGTGAGTCTGGTGGAGGTCACCATGTAGTAGGCTTTGGGACTTTGATCGGCGGTCACCAAGACGGAGGCGCACTGGCCCACATGGAGATCCAACGAACTGTACACATTTTGAACGGTGTGGGACCCTTCCATCTCCACTAGCTTCATGTTGTGTCCTTGGATACGGAAATTGAGTGATGCTTTCATCCCAACATTACAAATCCTATACCTGATTTTTTTTAGAAGAAGAAAACGCCAACAAATTTTATTAAAAAAAGAAGAAGAAAAATTATATAACAACATTGCCGGATAGAAATTACCCAATAAAAGAAATTGTTCCTAGAAACACCAAAATTGTTAAGCTCCACAACCTTAACATAAATAACTATCTGATAACTACTTTAACTACAACATATACACCACAATATGCATGTATCAAAAATTTAGCAAATTATTAAAACCCAATTTACCTACTCTTACATAGATTCTATACCTGTAAGTCTTCCCTGCTTCCATGGTGAACATGGCCTTATCCTTGCCATCAACCTTCCCACTCTTGCCGTTGATCAAAACTCCGTCGGGTTTCCCAAGCCCTCTTCCGATGTCCAAGTTCTTCTTCAGAACATTGTGGTTCTTAGAGTACCAATCACCGATGAGGACGGTAAAGTCACCCGCGGGATCATCGAAAGGCACCGGAATCAACAAACGGCTATTGACACGGAGACCACCGAAACCACCGGCGGCTTTGTGCATGGCCGTGGATGGGAAGTAAAAGTAACTTCCGATCTGATCTTTAACTTGGAAATGATATGTGAAGTTCTTCCCGGGCTGGATTGGACATTGGGTTCCTGGCATTCCATCGTACCAACTATTCTTCCTCTGTTGGATGCCACTCCACGAGAGGAGGAAGGGCTCGTTGAGATTATTGTATACATTGACGACAAGGTTGTTGTTGGTTGTGGAGTTGATATTGGGACCGGGGAATTTTCCATTAATGAGAATTCCCTGTTGGGGAACGCCGAGAGGAGAAATCGTGCCGTAGGTCACGTTCCACGTGAAGTACAAATATGGGTCTTCTGCTCTTACCACCACAAACGATAGGAAGAGCAGTGGGACCAACGCTAGAAAAACGAAGCGGGCCATTGTTAATCTCTCTCTCTACAAAGCAAGATATAATCTGAGGTAGAATATGTCGAAGAAACTGTTGTTTCTTTTGTTAATTTATCTAGCGAGAGGCCATAGGCAGATATAATTGTGAAAGGAAATTGGGTAATGGAGGAGATGAATATAGGTATCACTCTCTATAGATTGTGAATAGATAACATATAGGCTATATAATATTTTTTGTATATGTAGAAGGGTGATGGGTCATTAGTGGGGAGCTCTTTGCTCTCTTCCCAAACCCCTAACAAGGGGTGCTATTTATACAGAGCCATTCGTTCAAACCTCCAAACTTCTCTTCCTCTCTCCTTCGAATATTGCGTCCCTCCATTTGTTTTCCATGCAACAAGACCTTTTCTTTCAAACTGCTTTTAGCCTTATTTTAACAACAGTTGTGGTTTGGAGACAACTAGGGGGAATTCCCATCTTTTCCGTATTTAGTATCCGAACCTACTCTTTGACCGCGTCAAAAGTGCAACCCACCTAAATATAACGTTCAATGAATGAATAATCCCCGCGCCCTCTGCGGGTGGTTTTTTTTAATTTATTTTTAGGGGAATGATGTAATCGCCCCTTTTAGTGCCCGGGTCACCCCCTTTAGTGTAAAAAAAGCTGTTATAACTTATAAGTAAGGGTGTAAACGGATCGAATTCGGAGCGGATATGGCTATATCCGAATTCGATTACAGTCTACACTATCCGAATTCGATTACAGTATATACTATCCGAATTCGGATTCGGATTCGGATTCGACGGATATTTAATATCTATTACCGAATTCGTATCCGTCGGATATTGTTCGAATTCGGATATTATCCGTATCCGTTTATCCGGTAAATTTGAACATTTTACTGCAGCACTTTATCTTTTTTCTCCTACTTACTCGAATGAATTTTCCAAACCCTAAAACTAGACCTCTACATTCTCTTCACAAAATTAACTCTCAAACCCTAAAATATATGAGATCCTCTTCTTCCTTTTAAAACAAAGGCAGAGAGAGAGAGAGGGAGGTGATGGGGATGGATGATAGTGTTGGTAGTGGTCTTTGGGTTTTTCCTTTTTTTTTTTGTATATGATGGAATGGGTTTGGGTTATTTTGGTGGAATGGGTTTGGGCTATTTTTGTTTTTATTTTATTTTTAAAAAAAAAGAATATTCACTTTTCTTATAGAAACAAAAGATAATGTGTCATTACTAAAAATAAATATTAATGATATTATTAATAATAAATAAAAAGGATTTACTTCTCGGATTCGGATGTTAAACGGATCGGATATACCATTTACCAGATTCACATTCGCTAAGAGCCGGATATCTCATAAACGGATTCGGATAATATCCGCTTGAAACGGATTCGGATAATATTCGCTTTAAACGGATTCAGATGCGGACGGTAATCGAATTTCCGAATATCCATTTACACCCCTACTTATAAGTAGGCTTTATGGGAGTGGCTGGGAAGATTTACAACATCAAACGAGAGACAAAGATGAAGGAGAAAAGGCTCTGTCAAGGAGCCATTTTGAACCGGTGAAAAGGGAAGAATCAGATAGCAGTTTTAGTTTTAAGAAAATTAGTTACTGTTTTTTTTCTTTCTCATGTTGAAGTGAATGATTTAATATAGATTGTACAAATAATGGTATTAATGTTTCTTATTTTTTGGAATTATGAATCTCAGATCTTTGCTTCATTTTAGGCCTTGTTCGTTTGAGATTGTCCCAACTGATTGTGAGCCCCCAAACAGATTACTTGATTCGAAATTAAACCTAATTTTGAGTCAAACAATTGGTTTTGGCTTCTCAATCGGTTGTCACAATCTTAGAAATCCTCAAAGAATACTCTTTAAATATGAAAATTTCTTCATTGAAGTTAATTTTTGAGGTAAAAAAAAGAAGTCTACATTCCTGTGTCCTGCTCTTCTAATGATTTTTAAAAAAATTGGATGAAATGTGGAGTTTTTGTTTAATGTGTGTGATTGACTATTGGATGTGCAGATATTTGCTCAACTTAAGAGGAGAAATTCTTGCTAATGGAGAAGAGGCATTTGAATGAGGTTAGCTATTGTTAGGCCTAAAATCGGTAACAGATACGGCAGTGACGTAAGAGCTGAGCTGGAGGACCCGAGGAGGCGAAGTGAAGGAGGTGAGCCCTGCACAGGAGCAAACGAGGTCAGAAGACCAATCCAGAGTCGTTACTCCGGACAGGCCCTTCGACACTCAAGTCAGTACGAGCAGGAGTGCAGAGCGAGTTTTTAAGTGTGGTAGATTGAGAAGTTATTACCCTTCGGTCTGAACCCTGAAAGGCCTTTTATAGAGGGAAAGCTGGGGTGGTTGGATTACCTACCCCAGGACAGGTGTCGGCCTTTTACGGGTTTAAGTTTACCTACTCTTAGGTAATTACCAGACTACCCCTGGGTCGACGCTGGATTGGTGGTGGGCCATCCTGGGGCCACATGTCGACAGCTAATTAGCTGCTGCTTTTCACACCCCATCAGTTGCCCCCCAGTTCTCCAAGTCATTGTAGTGATTTGGGGAAGTGTGATGAGTTATATTCCTGAACGGGGGGAGTCTGTCTTGAAAATCTGTCCGGCAAAGCCGTTTGTTCGGCCTAGGGAGTCTGTCCGGAAATTCTGTCTGTCCGGCCTGGAAATCAGTCCGGAAACTCTGTCTGTCCGGCCTGGGAATTAGTCCGGAAATTCTGTCCGTCTGGCCTGGGAATTAGTCTGGAAATTCTGTCCGTCCGGCCTGGGAATCAGTCCGGAAATTCTGTCTGTCCGGCCTGAAAATCAGTCCGGAAATTCTGTCCGTCCGGCCTGGAAATCAGTCTTGAAATTCTGTCTGTCCGGCCAGGAAATCAGTCCGGAAATTCTATCTGTCCGGCCTGGAAATCAGTCCGGAAATTCTGTTTGTCCGGCCTGGAAATCTGTCCGGAAATTCTGTCTGTCCGGCTAGGAAATCAGTCCGGAAATTCTGTCTGTCCGGCCAGGAAATCAGTCCGAAAATTTTGTCTGTCCGGCCAGGAAATCAGTCCGGAAATGTCAAATGTTTGAAATCTCTATAATTTGGTATTCTCTCCTCTCATGTTTGTCTCCTGTCATGAATTTACCTCATAACTCTCTCCCAATATATAAAAGTACTAAAACTCTCTCTTTAAATTAGGCTCTCTCAATATCTCCTTAAATCTTTATTAGGAACATTTCCTTAATTTCCTTTAATTTATCTTTGACTCTATTCTCTCTCTGCCAAAACATATGTCTTTAGGTTTAATATTTTTAATGGTACTATCTCTCTTTATGTGAAGAGGGAAGGGGTCCAAATTATACACTCATGCCCTGAATGCTTGGGTTATTACCAATCAATGTATACAAGAGTTCTGTTGGATCCTAAAGTTTCAAATTATCATAAAAAACAACATAGCTAATAAAAAGATGAGAAAGATAAGAGGCCCATAACAGTGATCATGTTAAAATGTTTCAAATAAATTATGTAGATGGTTACCAAAGTTTCTAATTATCATAAAAACAGCATAGCTAATAAAAAGATGATAAAGATAAGAAGGCCATATGGGTGACCTTTTGTGGAATTTCCGCAGGAAACCCACTTTTGGTTGGTGGGCCCAAAATAATCCCAAGAACCAAAATAACCCCGCACGAAACCCCAGGAAGGAAAAAAAAATACTCCCAGGAACCAAAATAATCCCAAGAACCAAAAATAAGCTTGTGGGAAGAATTTTTTCTTCCCAACAGTTCAAGCAACCAAACAAAGCATTTTTTTTACCACCATAGTGCGGTCAACCAAACATGGGATTTTTATTTTACCGGGATACTTCCAGGGAGTTTTTTTTTCCCACCAATCTCCAAGGAAGTTTTTTGTTCCACAAAAATCCCAAGAACCAAAAAATTCCGGCAACCAGACGGAGAACTACTCATGCATTTTGTTAATGTAGGGAATGCGATCTATGGGTTTTTTTTTTTTCACGGTGGATTAATTGACTGCGAATGGTATTTTGCAGGATGAAGAGGAGGAGACGGAATTACAGGTGGATTCTATGCACGGTTTGATGAATAGTGTAAGAATCAGACAACATATTGGATTGGAAAGCGAGCGCTTAAGTGCATTGAGGGCAAAGGGGTATCACATTGGGTAATAATAAACCCCAAAAGCCGGCTGTTAGGTTCTTTCTAGTTTGGTTTTTTCGCTGAATGTTGTTTCTTTTTTTAAAGTTTTAGCGTCATGCGTTTGTAAAGCTAGCTTAATAGATATATCATGTTTTATCATTTTTATTGTCATGACATGTTTCAGATTGCAGTTTCCAATTTTTATCTCATCAAAAATTCCAAAGATACAAAAAGATTCCTTGGCTTCTACAACGTATATTTGAGTCCAACAATCAGTTTTGGACATGAAATCATTTCTCAAAATCAGACAAACAGGGCCTTAGTGGATCACTTGCAAGTGATGATGATTATCCTTTTGGCTTACTTCGTTTACCATTTATTTTATTTGATTGAGAACTTGAAATTCATCAAAGCGTGTTCTTAGTTGCACAAATAATTCTATTATCTCTTCTCTGTGCATTGTTACACAATCTTCTATTGCATTGGAAAATAATACCCTTTCTAAAAGGAAAACCGTTATGTATCCAATTGGTATAATGAGCAGAAATTGGTACAGTTAGTTGTTAGTATTAATCACACTGATAATGACAGTGATTATAAAAAAAATCTACTTGTTTGCCTGTACAGTGATTAGCACTGATAATGCTTTTAGTTTGTTGTTTTGCTAGTCTAGTTTAACTCATGCAATTATTTGATGCAATGAACAAAAAGGGTGCCTACTCTTGTAATTAATTGATGCAATGAACACCAGCGTCCCTTTTTCAGCTATTAGACAAAAGCATGTTGGGAAGAAATCAGCAGTCATTGTTCATTTGACATGCTGTTTCTGTAAACATAGTTGGTCACATTCCTTAGGCCCTGTTTGTTTGGATTTTGAGAACCCATTGTGAGTAGAAAACTGATTATTGGGATCAAAATTAAACGTAAATTTGAGTCCAATAATCAGTTCTGGACTCGCAATCGGTCTTCAAAATCCAAAACAAACAGGGCCTTAGCATATGTGATCTGATTGCTCCCATGAACTGTATCAGTTCTCTATTTTTGTTCATATCTTCTCAAGTCAAGAGTGATATATTATGTTCATATAGCATGAGGGCAAAATATAATGTCATAGAGAATATATTTGGGAGTGATGCACAGTTGCACACCATTTTGAACATATGCTAAGCCATTTTGTCTTGGGCATTTGCTCATTTGGATATTTTGTGTTACTAGTTCTAAATTAACAGATTTGATGTATTGGATTCGGTAAAGCTAATTTTGTTGATTTGCATTCTTGTCTTGTTGTAATTTTAGTCCATTCATCTCTTGTTTATGTATTCCAACAGATTTTTTTCAATCTTTTTGGTTGCTTATAATCTGCTTATTCAGTTTCAAGGAGATACTTATAAGGCCATCAGAGAGTCTTTTGCTTAGTACCTTCCATTATCTATAAAATGGATGTCTAACATTTGATCTTGCATAAGAAAATGGCAGGCTTGTAAATGATAGGATTTCCTCAACATATACTCTGGTTCAGAAATCCTGTTTCTATTTCTGATATGTGGTTAATAATGGTGTTGGATTATAGATAAAAACCATACTTCTAAAAATGGTGCTAAAAATGGTGCTGCTATAAACATTGAAATTCCATGAAAAAAATGTTCATGATCTATCAAGGACATCTAAGCTGCCTTCACTAGAAGAAGAAAAAATTATTTCCAAGTTACATTAGTATCATGTCTCAAACTCTACCATTTATTGATTAATGAAATTTTTGTATGCGTTAAGAAAGTATGGAGGCCATTGTTTGAAACTTGGTTGAAGGGATCTTGCTTTTGAACCTCTTCTTGGATTTGATATTTTTGTCTTTTGACTTATTTTTACTCATATTTTTCCCTAACTTGAATTTCATATGCTTATGCTGAAGGCATGATGTGGATCTTTAGCTCAAATGGTAGAGCACTTGGGAAATTGGGTATGATCAGAAGTTTCTCAAGAGGATGGTGGTTCAAATCCACCAAGATCCTTTAACTTTGCTATCTATTTTATTGGCATTGCCTTCAAAACCAAAAAGTGAAAATATCAAATTTATATAACAACTTGGAGGGGCGAGTGGGGCCCACAAATGATAATTAACATTTTGAATATCATTTGAGTTGGAGGCATAACGGAGCTGGGGAAAAAAAAAGCCGTTGGAGGCATAACAGCTAGTTTGAGGAAGTGCCCAGAATCTACCAAATTGCCCCTGTTCCCAAACTATATATGGGTTCTCTAACCCTCTAAACTTATCTAGAATACTCCTAAACCTAATTTCATATCATTTGAGTTTGAAAAACATCTTGGGTCCTCTTTTTTCACCTTGAGAAAGGATTTGGACATTGGAATCAATTGTATATCTTTCTTGATTTGTTGTAAGCCTTCAAAGGCATTTGTTTTCTTCTTTCTTTGAGAGCATTGTATTTGGGGCAAGTGTTGGGACACGCGGAGCCAACTTCGACAGCTAGTGTGGGGAGACATGGTGCCTTCTCCTACGGCAAGTATGAGGAGTGGAGCCATTCCTTGTAACTGGTTTAATCCTCACCCATAAGAGGATTGGATAGTGGAACTCACCAAATATCTTGGTTGAGTGGAGGTAGGCTTTACTGCAAATCTAAGGACCGAACCACTATAAATCTCAGTGCACTCTTCCTTTACTCTTCTCTCTATTTTCTTTATGCATTTGTGATTTAGCTGTGCATATTTTTATATTTGCCATTGCTTTTAATTTTTCAATTAAACATGGGCAAAAGTTTTTATAAACACAATTCATCCCCCCTCTTGGGTTGCCATATTGGGATTTCAAGAATCTTTATAGGAACAAATGAGGCAAAAATGTCCCAAGTAGTGTATAAGTATACGGTAAAATCAATGGACCAATAGCCCAAAGGGTAAGAGAAAAATGGAAAATCAAATGTAGTAAAAACATTGCCTGGTAGTCTACTGAGGGTAGCTCGGTCTGTCGACCGAGAGGCCATTGGTCTGAAAAATTAAAAAAAGGAACATAGCATCCCACGGTGAACCGAGTTCGGTTGTCGACCGAGAGCGATAGAATCTGTTTTTTATTTATAGCCATAACGGCTAGCTCAGCCAACCGAGAGGTCTGTCAAGCTGACCGTTACAACCCTATAACAGCTTGTTTTGGGTTGTTTTGTCTATTTAAGGGCTCCCTAACCCTTGTAACACATGAAGAACATTCCTAAGGCATCTTTGAACATATTTAGAGTGATATTCACTGATTTGTGCCTATCTTGATTCAAAAGCAAATGATTAAACATAGGCCTTTGGTAGCCCAAAGGTCCCCAAGGGTTCAGCATTTCACCCATGTTTTGATGATTAACAAACCCAAATCGATTAGCTTTTATAGATTAATGAGTTCCCTTGAACTATTGTGCTTTAGACAAGTCCTTCAAGTGTCATATCCTATCTAGCACTTTGTTGATTCCATTCTTGAGGATCAACGTGTACAAATGTCAAAGGAGTTAGAAATATTGGGAACATATTGGTGGCATCAATCCTTGGAAGATGTCAAATAAAAAAGCTCAAGATCAAGCATCCTACAAGCAAGCCAAGAATCAAAGAGAAGATCAAGTTGAGACAAATTCATGAGAAGCCCAAGAGAGTGACTTTTTAATGGTAGAATGTATCCCAACTCTCTTGAAATTTTCCACGATCAAGGCACACTAAAAAAGACCCAAGAATGATTTCAAAATGTTTAAAAACCGAAGCCCTAAAGTTTGCAAAAATCCAAAAGGTTTAAAAAAAAAACAAAAATTTTCTAAACCCGGTCGGCCGAAGGCCTATTGGCTGAAAAAATAAAAAAAGAACCAGTAATGATATCTGGGTCAACCGACCCCAGTCGACAGACCCACCCCAGTCAACCAAGACAGTGTGTTTTGGAAAAATAAATATGGATCAGTGCCCTTTGGGCGGTCGACCAAGGGGGCCGATCGACCGGGCCTAGCAAAAAGTTATATCTAGCACTTCGTTGATCCCATGCTTGAGGATCAACGTGTACAAATGTCAAAGGAGTTAGAAATATTGGGAACACATTGGTGGCATCAATCTGTGGAACATGTCAAATCAAAAAGCTCAAGCTCAAGAATCCTAGAAGCAAGCCAAGAATCAAAGAGTGGATCAAGTTTAGACAAGTTCATGAGAAGCCCAAGAGAGTGACTATTTAATGGTAGAATGTATCCCAACTCTCTTGAAGTTTTTCATGATCAAGGCACACTAAAAAAGAACCAAGAATGATTTCAAAATGTTTTAAAACCGAAGCCCTAAAGTTTGCAAATATCCAAATGGTCTGAAAAAAAAACAAAAATTTTCTAAACCCAGTCGACCGAAGGCCTATTGGCTGGAAAAATGAAAGAAGAACTAGTAATGATATCTGGGTCAACCGACCCCAGTCGACAGACCCGCCCCAGTCAACCGAGACAGTCTGTTTTGTAGAAATAAATATGGATCAGTGCCCTTTGGGTGGTCGACCGAAGGGACCGATCGATCGGGCCTGGCAACATGTTATATCCATTGGGCTTATAATGGCTAGTTGAGTTTGAGGCCTAATATGTATGGAATGCCCCTCAAGGGCTAGTTTTGGGTTCAAACACACTATATATACATCCTTTTGCACTTAACTTGAATCTAATGGTTTTCCAACCCTTCTAAGCCCAAAATAAACACTTGCAAACGTCACTTGGCTTTGATTATGCTCCCCAAATCACTTGTGACTTGATTTTGGTTAAACTCTTTGAGAGATTGGAAAAGGCTCAAACTTGTAATCTTTTGGAGAAATCTTTTGAAGAGCTTTATTTGTGTACATCAGCCTACTTAGAGGCTTACAAGATTGTAATCTTCTTCTTCATTATTCACCATTGTAAGAGAGGTGGAAAGAGGACTTTTATTAAATCCCTAGTTTAAAGACTCGGATTGTAAGAAGGTTCTGATCCGGCCCAGTTGAAAGGAGGACCAAGATAGTGGAAGCGCCAAGGGGGTTTCTTGGAAGAGTGGATGTAGGCCTTAGTGTGGATCTAAGGACCAAACCACTATAAATCTTGGTGTTCATCTTCTTCTCCTCTCTTTACTTTCATCTTCACTGTGATTAGTAATATCTTAACTTTACTTTTAATTTATAAATTAACAATGGTTAGTTAATAAACCCAATTCACCCCCTCCCCCCTCTCGGGTTGCCTATTGGGATTTCATTTGGTATTAGAGCATAGTCCTTTAGAAAGATTTTCTTTTGAAAATTACTAGAGAAAAGATCTATTGATACCCTAGCATCTAGACTTCCTTCTTTTGATGGAACCGATTATGGATCTTGGTCGATCCGTATGAAGTCCTATCTTATAAGTCTAGATGGAGAATTTTTAAGAATAATTGAAAATGGATTTGTCCTATCCTCTAGATCTAAAAGAGGGAATGAATATGATAAAAGATTGTCTTCATTAAACTCAAAAGCTATGATTAATATTTGTTGTGCCTTGTCCTCAAATGTGTTTGAAAATATCTCTTCACGTAAAAATGCTAAAGAAATTTGGACTTCATTTGAAAACACATATAGTACAAATCTTTATTTAATAGCATTAGATAAAAACAATCCTTCTAGAATACAAAATAAATGTCCTATGAAGTACTTTATGAAGGATATCAAGATTTATTTGATGAATTGGATAAACAAGACATGAAAAATCAAACTTTTACCAAAACACTTGATTCGATCACTAGAGTTTGAAGCTTTAGAATATGAATTCAATGGATTGTTAATTAGAGAAAAGAAACTAATTAAGGAAAATGAAAGTTTCAAAATTAATAACTTAGACCTAATTAAAAAATGCATATTCCTAAAAGAAGAAGAATAAAAGGAAAAAGTAAGCTCATCTTATGAAGTAAAATGCTTGAAAAATGAAATTGATGAGATAAAAACTAGAAATGAAAAGTTGGTCTTGGAAAATAATAAACTACAAGAAGACAGTAAGCATGTATGTCATCATAAACATTCTTGTAGTTCAATCAGTCCATCTACTTGTTCCATCTCTTGTAACTATTGTGGTAGATATGGACATTATAAGTTTAGATGTAAATTTAGACTTGAAAGAAATAGTAAGGTTGTTTGGATAAAAAGAGACACATTATATAACACAAACTTCTTTGGACCCAAGACGGTTTAGGTTCCAAAATCCCCAACTTGACCTATTCATGATTATCTTAGATTTATGGTTGTGCTTATTGATTATATCATTTGACAAATATGTTAAAGTTGATACATTATGCTTAATTTGAATTGACTTTTAAGTATCTATATGATTGTGCTAGAATGGATTATATTCTTTTGAATTACAAAGTCTATTGAGACACGTGTGCTTAACCTTGTTTACATCATTTAACATATAAGTTATATTGTGCTTAGTTGGAGATCAAATATTAGACATTGTTCAAAGTGCACATGTTATCACTAAAATCCTATGCACTTAGTATTCATGATCACTTATCCACAACAAGACCACCAATGGGGGATCTATGTGGATACCATGTGAAAACCATGCTAGAATCTCATCATTGAACATCCACTCCATTAGCTCATGGGTACAATCTGTAAGCCCAAGGGTTCCCATGGGTTAATCATTCACCTTACCTTCTTGTTTTGATGCTAGCAAACTAAATTGATTAGCTTTCATGGACTAATGTGTTACTTTGAGGTGTTGTGTTGGATACAGGACTTTCATGTCATAATCGCCATTATACGACTCTTCACAACACATGGCTTGTGGATCAAGAGACAAAGGAACAAAGAGCTTGCACCTACATTGGAGTCATCACCATTTGGAGATGATCAAGTCAAGGAGTTCAACATGAAGGTCCCACAAGTTCCCCAGCAAGTGTCAAGAAGGAGCTTAGAATTGAACATGCCATGGTGACACCTCATGTACCTCGACATGCATTGAAGATTGGAGGACAAGTCACAAGAGCCAAGACAAAGTTGAAGATGTTCATTCAAGCTGAAGAAGTCCAAGGAAGTGCAAAGAGCAAAGGCATTCCAAGAAGACTCAAGGTTCTTACTTTTAGAATGTATTTGAAGTCCTTAATTTTATGTTTAAATGCACCTTCAAAAGGTTTTCAAAATGGTTTTCATACCTAAGTTTTTATATCTTTGAAAACCATATACACACCCAAAAATGTGTTTGAAAGCCTAGGACTTAAGCCCAAGACCAAAGCCCAAAGACCTTGGAATTTAAAGTTAAAAATGGAATTTTACTCAGCGCCGGTCGACCGGGCTATGCCGGGCGATCGCGGGATGCTACCTGGAAGTCCAGGGCATCTCGAAATTTATCGGTCCGGTCGATCGGGGTAAGCCGGGCGACTGCGGATATGTTTTCTGGAAATCGAGAAAACATCCAGGTTGGGCTTGGAGGTCCACCGCGATAGTGTTTTTTAGCCGAAAATTTATTTCAAACAGGTAGCCCTCACCGGGCGACCGCGCCGGTATGAATTTTGAAATTCTAATTAAGAGACTGATAAGGGCGGGCGACCGTTGTGCCTCGGTCGACTGCCGTGACATAGAAATAGATCCGTTGGGGCTTGCGCATGTTGACTTTCTCAACCCTGTATTTTATATTTTAACCCCCAAACAGTCATATTTCCTTATGGGCTGTATATGCAGTATCCAAACCTTTCTAAATAACCTTTTGGCAAGATTAAATCCTATCTTCTTGAACCTAAACTTTTATATGAAAGGTTAAAACTTCTTTGAACTTGTATTTGTGCATTCTATCAAAAGGTACTCCATAGGCTTTACATTTTATCTTCCTTGGAGTGTTTGTGAGCTTTCAAAGTTATAATCAGCCTATCTAAGAGGTAAAAAGAGTTTTTATTTTATTTCTTTATTTGTTTGTGACGGTCTCTGATTCGGCCCTTTAAGAAAGGTGAATCATTGTAAGAGGGAGGCGCCCTCGCAAGGCTTTGTGTGAAAAGGGTATGATCCCTTTGAAGGAAAAGTTGGTGTTCGGCTTTGAGATTCACCCGTTGAAGAATCTTATTAGTTTAATGGAGATCCCAAGGAGAAAAACTTGGAAGAGTGGAGTAGGTCAAGTTGTGACTGAACCACTGTAAAACTTGTGCCTTGTGGATGCTTTCTTATTTCCTTCTCTTTGCACTTTGGTGGTTGGTAATCTCTATCCTTTACTTGTGTTTATGTTTCATTGAACAAGGGTTAGAGTATATAAGCATAAAGTCATATCTAATCCCTATCCTACATTATATTCATTGATTGATAAAGGGTTAGACTTGTTAAGGCTTAATGGGTAAATTAATTTTAATAATCCACTTAATTAAGCCCCAAACTTTCAATTAGCCAATTCACCCCTCTCTTGGATTGTCACCTTGTATTTCACAATCCACTAAGGCACTTCCCATAAAAACCCTTGAAAATGTATCTCATATTGGACAACTTGTGTATTTGCGATTTTTTATGAATTCAACTTGTAATCATTCATTAAAATTATCTAACATAGTGAATGAAAGTGAAAAGAGTCAAAGAATCAAGAAATTTGCACTTAAAGTGGAGATTAGTGGCATAATTAGTATTTTACGAAATATTAGTAATTACCAAAATTTGTGAAACTAAGAATATCAAATAAATGCTATGGTCTTTAAATATGCTTTATATGTGTGTATTAAAGAAAGAAATTGAAGAGAAATCAACAAAATCCCTTAGAATGCCTAAAATATGTGGGGTCGGTCGATCAACCCTACCTGGTCGACGAGGTAGTAAAAATGCCAAAATAAAAATCGACTTGGGGTACTGTTTCTTCACTTTTGTTCTTAGTGGTTCTTCGGGAGGTTCGTTTTTATCTTTCTTTCATCCTCTTTCACAAAATCAATCATCCCTATTCGTTTCTTCACAAATCAAAATCTTATTTTAATTACTTCTTCCATTTCCATCATCCATTCTATTTTCGTTTTTCTTCAAATCCCTAACTACCATTCTCTAAAACCTCTTTTAACCTATCTTTTTCTTCTTGGTCTATCATTCTCTACCCCTAATCCACCATTTTCCTCTCTACTCACTACATCTAGATTCTCCACTTCTCATTCTCTTTTAGGATCCACCTCCAAACCTCATTCTCTCTTCAAACCCTAGGAAGCTTACCTCTTTGTTTTTCATATCAATCACATTTTCTTCCCCATTTCCATTTCTCTAACCTTAAACCACTTTCTTTTGGAAATTCCTAGATTATCTTCCCTAGAAAAACCCTAGATCTCAAAACCCACAAAATCTTTAAAATACCTAGAAAGACCATTGCCCCGACTAGGAACAAGGGAAAGAGGGTTGCTCAAGGGCCTTCAATTGATGAGGAGGAAGCCAAAATGGTGATTGCAAATATCATGGACGATAAATCCCAGAGCAACTACATTTGACTTAAATCAAGGGTCATCATATCCGATAAGGAAGTAATTGTGGGACCCGATCCCGCGAGAGGGGTGGGGCGCGAGCCGCCACGCTCTCTCTTGGTCTCTCGTACCCACGCGAATGGCGTGTGCTTTTTATTATTGATTTTAATTACCCAACCAAGCTGGTAGCAACCAAGCCATAGGGTGCAAACAAACGTGCAACCCAGTACCCATAAGGGCAGGGGTAAGCCGCCGAGCCTAGCAAGGTGTGATTTAATTCATCTTTTCCGTGAACTTGGGATTACTAAGGCAATCCGAATTCCACACAAAAGAGAGTGACAGAGTCGCCACCTAGATGAGGGATCTAGGACCCATAATTGATCAGAAATCTAGACTCGTTACCTGGTTACAAGAATGGAAGGTATGGGGAGTTACCACCACATGCACCATTCCTGCCCGGTAATCGGTCTTCAATTCCAAAAGTTAACTCTTTTGAATTTCTTTTAAATGGCTCATTTAACTCTAT
This sequence comes from Tasmannia lanceolata, assembly GCF_043159265.1. Lineage (NCBI taxonomy): Eukaryota > Viridiplantae > Streptophyta > Magnoliopsida > Canellales > Winteraceae > Tasmannia > Tasmannia lanceolata. The sequence continues at coordinate 34,161,035 of NW_027518700.1, read as the reverse complement.
ATTAATGTGCGAACTATGTGACATGCATCCTAAGATCTAATTTCAATGTAATTTCTAAATGTGTATCTTGATTTTCCTAATTTGTTTGAATTCAATCTAAATGAAAGTTCTCCTAAAATGTAACCGCAATCCAACGGCTCCTAAGACACGGATCGAGTTAATTCGATTTGTCGAACTTAATGATTTTCAATTTTTGAGTATTTTTTATTCCTAAACATCTAAGGATTACCAAAGGCTCTATGGTTCGTAAGTTTCGGCCTCGGATCGCAACCATGGAAGGGAATCGTGCTCTCAACACTTGTATAATTTAGCACGTAAATTATAGTATCTTATTGCCTGGCATATTTCTCAGGATTTTCGTGGACAGTGGACCTCAGAGCCAATATCATACTACAATTTACACACTCCAATTATGCAGGATTAATCGCAATTAGTATACGATTACGGTTGTGATCTCGGCAGTTAAATTGTCACAGAATAGCCAATTTACAAAGGCAATCTATGAACCCTAAGGTTTCTGTTTCAAAAAAGTTTGGGATTGCATTTACGATGAAAACTTAAGGTTTTTTGGAGATTTTTACTGACTTTTGTATTGATTTGCTATTAAATTATGATTTAATATCATTAAGACCAGATTGCTAGGAATACACAGTAATCATAAGCAATCGAACTCCAAATCAGTTGAAACCTTTCCAGTTACAAGATATGGATGATTGTGGCTTACTAAAAAATTTTCATGAATTATCATTAAGATTTGATATCAATTCCCGATTTTTCAAAATCTAAATCAGATTATAGATTAACACAGCAACCTATATCATATCACTTTCAAATTACTCCAAACTTTTATAGAATAAATATATAAATGATTAAAGCTTACTGAAAAATTTGGATGAATTATCATTAAGATTAGATATCAATGTCCTATTTTTCAAAATTCAAATCAGATTATAGATTAACACAGTAACCTATAGCATATCAATTTCAAATCAACTTAAACTCTTACAGTGTAAAGATAATCATGAAATTAGACTACTGTATGACTTTAATAGATTTTTAGGACTATTTGATGCCCATTTAAATTCACACAAAAATCAGATGAAACCAAAGAATTACTTAAAAAGCAAACATAATGGTATCCTAAAATCAAATGAAAAATTTCAGTAGATATATAATAGATTATAAAATTTATTATCAAAATTTCAAAACTTAAAACTTAAATCTCCTCCATAAAATTGGTTTTTAAATGCAAGAGATCAATTTGTTTCCTAGGCGTTAAAACCCGTTTATTAACATAAATTGCAAAACCTTATCAAATCTTTGCAAAATTAATTGAAAATATTTTTCTAACATTCCAGTAACCAAAGTTACTGGTTTGTAAAGAAAAGTTTTGAAAATATATTAATCTAATAAGAAAAAGAATTATGGCACGTAAAACGGGGAAGCGATTAGAAAATAGTAAAAACCATATTTGTTTTACAATATTTTTCAATGGAAACTTCCATTTATTATTAGGATTTAATTCTGGAAAGTTTCATCAATTTTTAAAATGATTTGGTATTTATTAAAAATAGCCAAAATTTAAAATAATTAATAATCCGATTAAATAAACTCCAAAAAATATGAAAATTTTTGGGTGATCTAAAAACCTTGTAAAACTACTGGAAACAAACTTTCACTAAAGTTGGACATGATTTGATATACTTTTGGCTCTATTCATCAAGAAATAACCCTTTTCGGGGTTATTCTTTGAAAAATAGAATGAAAAATAAAACAGCTGAACCGCGGTTGAAAATTAAGTTTCCAGTAGTTTTGGATTTTATATAAAACCCAAAAAATATCATTTTTAAAACATAACCATGTTTTCAAACACTTGCTTTGATAATCTAATTTAAATCCATATTGAATAAAAACAAAAGAAAACCATTTTTAAATGGAGGAAAATTAATTTTTGGATCAAATTTTGGATTTTGAAAACTCATAATCTATATTATAACATACTGAAATTTCAAAGAAAAACTCGTTGATTTGATCCATCAAAATTAAAACCCTAGCATGCTTTTTCTACTTCACAAAGATGAGGAATCCTTACCGTTGATCGCGATCCTTGTCTCTAAGGTTGGTGATCAAAGATATACTCTTTGTCCAACCTTTTATACGCTAAAAAAAGCTAGAAAGAACACTCCAATAATTCTTGATTGTGTGATGCCTTGGAGAAGAAGAAGGAATTCAAGAATTCCTTTTTGTGAAGAACACTTGAGAAAGAGATCACACTTAAAGAGAGAAAAAAAAAATTTCTTGGGAGGAGAGAGAAAAATGACGAATTTGGATTTTTTCCAATCCTTTCTAGCATTGTTTGCTTTGATTTTTATACAAAAAAGCTAGGGTTAAGAGAGAAATAGTAATTTTCAATGTGAGAGCTCCCTTTTTGGCTTGTTTCCAATTTTTTCCTCTTGCTTTCTTTCTTTCTTATTTCCAAATTGGATTTGATTCCAATCTTAATTTCTTATCAATCAAGACATGCTATTCTCATTCCACATTACTTCTTTGGAAGAAAATTTTTTTAAGCAATCATTCCTCTTTTCCTTCTTTTCATTTTTTATTCTTTTTATTTTTCTTTTAACAAATATGATGTCACCATTGTGACATCATCAAGGTTGGGTGCTCAACTCATGTGGGTCAACCATCTGGGCCGCCCACCATGGTGGTTGACCCATATGGGTGAACCCACATGAGCTCCATCTTTGCGGGCTTTAGCCCAAATGGCCATTTCACACGGGTTTCGGGTTTTTCCGTAAAAAATCAATAAAATCTTTCTAAATTCAACATTCTATATATGGACCCAACCCATTTGAAATTTATGGTGCATCACTCACACATGATCGGACCATCTTTTTTAGAAAATAACTTTTCGGACCAAAATGCCCCTATTTGACTGTTAGACATCCAAATGCGACCAAAATACCCTCATATTGGTTCACCCCTAAAAGAAAAAATTAAAAATGGAAAGTCTTTGTGGTCAAACTTCAAAAATAGAAACTTTTAAAATTGGGTCCTTTCGGTGAGCAATATTAAACAGGATCATTTAGTATCTCCTGAAAATACCCAAAATGCCCTCAACACTTAGAATTTCCAAATTAAGCGAAACTCCTGAGAATTTCTAAATTTAGCAGTTTTTTCAAAATTCAGAAAATCATTCATAATCTCTCAGACATATTTCGGGGATCAAAAGAATTACACAGGAAAAGACCAAATTACCCCGAGGTGCTAGAATTTGGCGAGACTAGTGAAAACCTTGAGAAATTCTAAAAATAGCAGATTTTTGAAAATTTATGAACGGACTCAAGATTTCTTAGACACAACTTAGGGACTAAATATGATATGTTTGGAAATGTCTAAAATACCCCCGAAGTGCAAGACTAAGAGAAAATCCTGAGAGATCTAAATTTAGCAGGTTTTTCAAATCTTACGAAATTACTCCTAATCCATCAGCCGTACCCTCGAGATGGTTTTGACATATGAGAAATGATTGAAATATCCATAAGATGATGAAAATGTGGAAGCCTCATGAGTTTCTAAAAATAGCAGCTTTTTCAAAATTTCTAAAATCACTCAAGATTTCTTAAATATAACTCGGGGGTCAAACGAGACACATCGGGAATGACCAAAATACCCCTGCAGTGCAAAATAGGCAAAAATGAGGGAAACCCTGAAAATTCTAAAAATAGCATATTTTTTCATTTGCTTGGAAACTTAAACTTTCATCTTCCAGAGGCCAAAGGAACCCCCTAGAGACCTTCAGGATCGCGAATCAACTTTAAAACTCCCATAATGAGGTGAAATCTACCCTAAAATGCATAGATGCGTAATCTAATGCTGAATACGGACTCAAGACTCGATGATACTACGGAATCTTTCACTTTTTAAAGCGTAGCAAAATGGGGGTGTCTACAGTAATTTTTGAGGATTTTTAAAAGTACGAACTTAGGGCAATGTTTGCTAAACAGGGTTGGATTACGTGTATGAAGATCAAGTTTGATGTATACCTGTTTGAATAAAATTATACCGCAAGCGCATGGGTCGTGTGTAGTTGTGGGTCGAACACAAGGAGGTAATCTTGATTAGTTTTAATTCTCAACTAAGGCAGAGCGCATGAATTACCCAATGATTTGTCACAAATTAACTGATCACGAGGCTCAAGCGAAATAAATTGGTAAATTTTAACGAGATGAGAAAAAAATCAATTAAGGAAAATACTTAGGGATGAAATCCACCATGAGAGAGCGTCAAACTACTGATCATCACACCATTGAATTTACATGTATGATGAATTAGGTCACTAGGGAATAAGGTCAAGAGACAATTATTTCCTATGAGTAACGCATTAAACAAGCAATTCAAATCAATGAACATACGTGAATTCATATGAGACACATCGGCAATTATACATACGAACTCAAAAGATGGCATGTATAATTTAGATTGTGTAAATATAAATTCCAATATATTATTTTAACAAAAACAAGCACACAGGTTTATGAAGATCATCAATCCTCCCTTCTCTCATGGCTTCATCCAAACCCTAAGTTGAGGGGTTTAGTTATCCATGGTGAGAGTTGAAGAAGAATGAGTTGAAGCAATGTAAATCATTATACTTTTAAGCTGAAAATTAAAATCTATGTTGCCGAAAATAAATCTAAATGTAAGAAACTTATCTCAATGAAGAACATTCACGGAATTGAAGTAGAAAAAAAGATTGATTGAAGAAGGTATTGTAATGCACCAATAAATCTCCAAAGAACAAAGGGTCTTCTCCAATTGAATTCCTGATTACATTGATCTAAAAATCGAAAGACAAATCTCAAAAATAAAAATTCTGCAAGTGAAGAGAACTCTCGAAGGAAACTTGCCACACCATTCTTCAAGGATTCCCTCCAACTCCAAAGAGAAGCCTCAAGATAGAAGACAATTTGTCTTTTAAGGCTTATTAAAGAAGATTACTAAAAAAATTTCCTAATTGGATAGATTCAAGGTTATGGCAATCTTTACAATAAAAGAGTGGTTCAAGATTTTCCTTCAACAACTGCTAAAAATCTCCCGCGTGGAGAGGAGTGGTTAACTTTTATGAGAGAAAGTTGCCGCAACTTGACACCCCTCACCAATAGGAAATTAAGATCGATTCCTATGAGCTGCACAATATTTCTTTGTGAGAATAAGTAAGGATTCCCCAAAAACCACTAATTACCAATTTGAGAAGTCCTAATGATATATATCGCCTTATATATCATTTCTTCCCTCTTTTAATTCAATAACCAAAGTGGTTGTTTTTCTAATAATTGAATGTTTCCTTTTTCCATTTGCCCATCCCAAATTAAACCATGTATGAATTAAAAAAGATCCATGAGGACCCCACTAATAAGATTCGACCCTTTCGGCTTGGGCAGCTTCCATTTGACTCGTCTTGAGCTAGAAAGAGGCCAAAACCTTGGACTTTTGTGTTTTTCTCTGACATTATCCTCATTAGACCTGAAACCTGAAAACAAGAGAAAACAAGCCGAATAGCTCCGTTCCAAGTATTAAAAATGCATGAATTAATACTGAAATTCACACATTAAAATGTGGTCATCAGATTCTCCCATACTTAGACATTGCTAGTCCTCTAGCAAACAAAAAGAAAACTAAAGAAAACAAGAAACAAAATCCTAACTCACTTTCGTAGGAATCACGATTGCATTTAGCATGTGCAATAAGCCTTTAAACTCCTAGGTTACCCTAGTGGACGAGTTGTGTCTCGTGAGTGTTTTCAGTGAATAAACACACAAAATTCGGTTTATTGATTCTGACAGAGGTTGAGATATGATCCGTAACCGATTCGAGATTGGATTTGGCCATGAAAATTTTACTTTGAGATTGAGATCCCATGATCTCCCACACTTGAATTTTACTATCCCATTCCAAGTTGTGAAACTGTCATACATCCTAATTAAGGAGTCTCCTCATGTTTTTCACATTATTTTTCCTAGTGTTAGATCCTAATGTCTTCTAGGCTACAAAAGACCTTAGCTCGAAGCTTTGACAGAATTTTGCCACTCACATGGTTCTATTTCCAGTTTTCTTTCCACATTCCCATATGTGTCTAAGAATTGAAACTCAATTGTTCCTCTACTACCGTTGGCTTGAATAACATGCAGAGCTTGCACCAGACACCCAAGTTACTAAGCAGCGTTGGAATAAAATTGTTGTGTATATATCTTTCAATCACCATTTGGCGTGACTTCAGAAATTGATGCAATATGAGTTCAAACTTAATTTTTCACATGTACCAATATTTTTTTTACTTTATTCCATGCAATGTCTTGACCTCTTAAGCATTCTAGATGGCCCTTGTAGCGAGTTTTAGGCTACTTACTCTCAAACCAAACGGTTTTAAGCAATTAGGTGTTAAACACCCATCGGGCTTACTTACTCGAGTCAAAAAGGCTACAAGCCAAGACTGGATCAAAAAAAAAAATTCTTTCTTATTTTTCCACATTACCATGTAAAAGCCCAAGTTCTAGTCTCATCTCCTAGCCAGGACTCATGTAAACATGATTACACAAAAGATCGGTCCTTTCGGTAGAAAGTGTTCTTTTTCGATTTGGCTCCTACCTCAAAATATACAACAGTCTCCTTTCTTAAAATAGGATTTTTATTATTTCAGAATGTGGGATACTTATTCGCCTCTCTCTCTTTCAAACTTCACAATCACTCACAAAGTCGAAGAAGTAACAAACTCGACCTTCATACAAGAATGATGCCCACAAACTCATCTCATTTGTAAAAGCTAGCACAACATACTCTTATTCAAATTAAAATGCTAGTTCTAAAGTTATACCTACTTGCTACTATTGTGGTAAAATTGGACATATAAAATACAATTGCAAGTTTAGGAAATCAAGTAGATATGTATGGGCAATAAAGGCTATCTCTTATGGAACTAATCCAAAAGGACCCAAAGAAATTTGCGCACCTAAGCTCAAGACTTGATTCCCTATTTTGTAGGTATGCATGAGTAGCAACTCCACCTTGGACAAATGGTACCTTGACAGTGGATGCTCAAAGCATATGACATCGATCCCTCCAAATTGTTTACTCTCAACATGGAAGATCAAGGAACGGTGACATTTGAAGATAATGCCAAGGGAAAAATCATCGGTGAAGGTACAATCAAGTTCAGAGATATTACCATTAAAAATGTATTACTTGTTGATGGACTTAGACATAACTTGCTTAGTATAAGTCAACTATGTGATAATGGTAATGAAGTACTTTTCAAAAATGATAAATGCATTGTTAGGACTTCAAATGATAACAAAATTGAATTTGTAGCTACTAGAGATAGTAATCTTTATACTTTTATGCTTGAAGAACTCATAAGTCAAAATGTTACTTGTCTTACATCTTTTGAAAATAATACATGGACATGGCATAGAAGACTAGGACATTCTAATATTGAAATCATTGTTAGAATCTCTAGAAGGAATATTGTGGATGGTTTGCCTAAACTCAATTATCTTAAAAACCATATGTGTAGAGCATGTCAACTTGGTAAACAAGTAAAAGACTCATTTCGACCTAAAAACATTATCACTATTTCTAGGCCATTGCAACTACTTCACATGGATCTATTTACTCTCATGAAGACATGTAGCTTTGGCGAAAAAAGATATGTCTTTGTAGGGGTAGATGATTTTTCTAGGTTCATATGGGTTTTATTCCTTGCTTCCAAAGATGAAACTTTTAGAGAATTTTACAAGTTGTGCAATATGTTGCAAAGAGATAGAGGATGTCATATCAAGCAAATTAGAAGTGGTCATGGAACAGAATTTGAGAATCATCAATTTGAGGATTATTGTGTAGAATTAGGCATAGATTATAACTTCTCAACCCCTAGGACTCCTCAACAAAATGGTGTGGTGGAAAGAAAGAATAGGGTCTTACAAGAAATGGCTAGAACACCACTTCATGATAACAACATTTCTAGACAATTTTGGGTAGAAGCTGTAAATATAGCTTATCATGTGATAAATAGAGTATTGATAAGACTCCACACTAGCAAAACACCATATGAGTTGTGGAAGGGAAGAAAGCAGAATATGAGCTACTTTAGGATCTTCCGATGTAAGTGCTATATTTTAAACATTAAAGACAATCTTCAAAAATTTGATCCTAAAGTAGATGGAGGGATATTTTTGGGGTATTCAACTAGAAGCAAGTCCTATAGAGTATTCAATCAAAAGACTTTGACAGTAGAAGAGGCTATACATGTTAAATTTGATGAACAAAGTGAGAAAAAAAGGTGACAGTTAATGAGGAAGATGAGATTAACCCTGTAGTATGTGAAAAGAACCCTTCTACCTTGACTAATTCATTGAAAAATCTTAGTATTGAAGGTGAATCAATTGAAGAGAGAGGGAATGAGGAAAAGGATCCAAAAGGCAAAAGAATTATTGCAAGTCACTCCTCTACTCAAATTATTGGTAAAGCTTGACAAGGAGTTAAGACTAGGTCTCATTTTAGGACTGTTTGTGGTCACTTAGCATTCATCTCACAAATTGAACCTAAGTTTTTGTTGAGGCAGAAAGGATGAGTTTTGGATGATTGTCATGTAAGAAGAGTTAAATCTAGAGTATGGCAATTGGTTCCTAGGCCAAAAGATCATCCTGTGATTGGAACTAGATGGGTTTATAGGAATAAATTGGATAAAAATGGTGATATCCAAAGAAATAAAGCCTGTTTAGTCGCCCAAGGTTACAACCAGGAAGAAGGGATTGATTATGATGAGACTTTTGCTCCTGTAGCCCGGTTGGAGCCCATTAGAATGCTTCTTGCATATGCATATTATAGAGGTTTCAAGTTGTAGCAAATGGATGTCAAGAGTGCATTTCTAAATGGATATATTATGGAGGAGGTATATGTTGAGCAACCTCTTGGATTTGAAGACTTCAAGCACCCAGATCATGTCTTTAGATTGGACAAAGCCCTATATGGATTGAAGTAAGCTCCTAGAGCTTGATATGAAAGGCTTAGCTCATTTATATTAGGCAAAGGATTTGAAATGAGAAAAGTCAATAAGACTTTATTTATCAAAAGAAATGGTGAAAACATACTCATAGTCAAAATCTATGTAGATGACACCATCTTTGGGTCAACTAATATGAGTATGTGTGAAAAATTCTCCAAATGCATGCAAAATGAGTTTGAAATGAGCATGATGGGAGAACTTAAATATTTTCTTGGTCTAGAAATCCACCAATTGCCTAATGGAATCTTCATTAACTAAGAAAAATAGACAAAAGAAATTTGAAATGGAAAGCTCTCCTCCAAAGTCCACTCCTATGAGCACATCTTCAAAATTAGCAGTAGATGTTATTGGACCAAAGGTTGATCAGAAAAACTATAGAGGAATAATAGGGAGTCTGCTCTATCTGACTGCTAGCCGACCAGATATCATGTTTAGTGTTTGCCTATATGCTAGATTTCAGTCAGACCCAAGAGAATCTCATTTGTTCTTTGTAAAAAAGGATATTCAAATATTTGAGAGACACTCCCGGTCAATGTCTATGGTATGGAAGGTCAAATTCTTTTGACCAAGTAGGATACTCTGATGCTAACTTTGCTGGATGTAGAATTGATAGGAAGAGCACTAGTGGCATTTGTCAGTTTCTAGGGAGATCCTTGGTGTCTTGGTTTAGCAAGAAACATAACTCTGTTGCTCTGTCCTCCATAGTAGCAGAGTACATTGCTGCAAGAGCTTGTTGTGCACAAATTTTATGGATGAAGAACACCTTAGAAGATTATGACTTAAAGTTCAAATGTGTTCCAATCCATTGTGACAACACTAGTGCAATCAATCTAACCAAGAACACAATTCAACATCCCGAACTAAACATATTGATATAAGACATCACTTTTTGAGAGATCATTCCCAAAAGGAAGATATCATTATTTCTTATATCAATACCAATGATCAACTTGCGAATATTTTTACTAAAAAATTTGTGATCTTAGAAGTGGTTTAAATATGTGAACACTCGATCATGTGAAAGAATTTGAATGAAACTTTACTTATATATCTATCTATATCTATTATGTACTTGATTGTGTGTTTGCTATTGGATGCATGCCTATTTGGATGCTATTTTGATATATGTATAGGCATATCCATAGTTAGATAGGGAGAGTTAAAAGTGAACTACTAGCACACAAAAAAAATTGGGGAATCTTGCTCTATCTATGGAGACTCTCTCTCCTCACTCTTTCTGATGTAACAAAATGGAGGAAAATATGACATTTTGATTATGGTTAGTATGTTCATGACTATGCATTGATTTGATTATTTGGATCATGAACCATATTTACAATTCCTCTATGCTTGAATGGACTACTAAAATACAAGTGTGACAACCCAAGAGGGGGGGTAAATTGGTCAATTAAAATTTTGGGGCTTAATTAGATGGGTTATTAAAACTAATTTACTAAACATAGATCTTACTTTACCATGTATTCACTAACCCTTGTTAAATTAAAACATAACTACAAATAGGGTTAGAGATTACCAATCACCAAGTGCTAAGAGAAAACAAGAAGAGGCAATCCACAAGAGACAAGATTTATAACGGTTCGGTCTATCACAAGACCTACTCCACTCTTCAAGTTTACCTCATTGGGATCTCCACTAAAATGTTAAGATTCTTCAAAGGTGAATCTTCAAGCCTTACACCAACTCCTTCAACTAAAAAGGGGACACACACTTTATGCATGAAGCCTTCTCGAGGGATCACACCCTCTTACAACGATTCTCCTTTGTTAACAGGCCGAATCGGAGACCCTCAAAGATAATGAAGAAAATAAAGGAAAGAACTCCCAATGGCTCTTAACAGGCGGGTTACAAACTTTGAAAGCTCACAAACTCTCCAAGGAATGGATACAAATGTAAAGCATATGGAGATCCTCTTGATAAAATGTAAAAATCCAAGCTCAAAGAGGTTTAACTTTTCATATAAAAGTTTAGGTTCAAGAAGATGGGATTTGATCTTGCAAAAGGTTATTTAGAAAGGTTTTGATAGTGTATTTATAGCCCACAAGGATATATGACCGTTTGGGGTAAAACTGTAAAATACAGGGTTGAAAAAGTCAACCTGCGCAAGCCCCAACGGCTAGTTTTCCCAGCCGCGACGGTCGACCGAGGCACGGCGGTCGCCCGCCCTTATCGGGTTCTATTTTCAAATTTTAAATTTCATACCGGCGCGGTCGACCAGCCCTATGGCGGTCGCCCGGCGAGGGAAATTTGTTTTGAATAAAATTCGGTTCAAAAACACTATCGCGGTCGACCGGCCCCATGGCGGCGTCCTCCAAGACCAACCTGGAATGGTTATGTTTCGATAGAACCATTTCCGCGGTCGCCTGGCTCACCCTGGTCGACCGGCCAGATAAATTTCGAGATGCCCTGGAATTTCAGGTTACATCCCGTGGTCGCCCGGCATAGCCCTGTCGACCGGCCCTGTGTGAAATTCCATTTTTAACTTTAAAATTCAGGGGCTTTTGGGCCACAATTGGCTCGGTCGACCGAGAATAAGTTTTGAATGAAAAAAAATAAAACAAACAATAAACCCTCGGCGGGCGACCGCGGCCACCCCGGTCGATCACGATGGTTTGAAATTTGAAAATAAAAAAGAAGCGCCCGATACGGGAGGGCGACATCCGTATCTCGGTCGACCGCCCCGGTATCGAGAACTAGATGTTGGTACTTGCGCAGTTTACTTTTACTTTGCCAAATATTTACAGTATTGCCCCCAAACGGTCATAAAAACACTTGGGCTATTTAAACCTCATTCAAGTCCTTCCAAAGAACCTTTTGAACATTGATCTTGCAAACCTAGAGCTTTCTCTCTTGAAAACAAAAGGTTTCTTCTTCCTCCTTGAAATACAGGTGTGACAATCTAAGAGGGGGGGTGAATTGGTCAACTAGAAGTTGTAGGCTTAATTAAGAGAAGATTAAAAATTAATCATTTAATTAAGCACTAATTAATCTAACCCTTGTTCAAATAATCATATTAGTAAAATCTAGGGATTAGACATTCTAATCATGCACATTTGCTAACTCTTGTTCAAATAGATATTATAATGTAATTTAGGGTTTAGAAATTCAACTTAGGTGCATTTACTAACCCTTGTTCAATTAAAGCATAAACATAAGTAAGGTTAGAGATTACCAATCACCACACGTGCAAAAGAAGGAAAGAAAAAGAGAGAGATAATGAACATAAGACTTATAGTGGTTCGGTCTATCACAAGACCTACTCCACTCTTTACGTCCACGTGTAAGTTCCACTATCTCGATCCTCCTTCAAGGCCGGATCAATGAGCCATTACATGACCAAGCTTTTCCATTCTCAAGGGCCAAAGCGAAGCCCGCTTTTTCATTCTCATGGGCCAAAGCGAAGCCCATCTGTACAAAGCCTTCGGCGAGAGGACACACCCTCATATGTCGTCTTCACCTTTTTTAACGGGCCGAAGAAGAGACCCTCAATGAAGAACAAAGAAAATGAAAAACATTCAATGCCTCTTAAATAGGCTGATTACAACTTTGTAAGCTCACATTCACTCTAAAAGAATAAGCAAAGAAAAGCCCTATGGAGTGCCTCTTGAAAGAATGTAGAAATGAAAGTTCAAAGTGGTTTTGATTTTGATTTTCAAAATGAAGCACAAAGAGAAATGGGATTTGATCTTTCTTAAATGTTCAAAAACTTATAGAGATAGGTTTTAATTATGTATATATAGTATATTTGAAAATATGACCGGTTGGGGTAAAACTGTAAATAACTGGCTTGAAAAAGTTAACCAGAAAACGCCCCAACGGCTAGTTTGCCCGATTGTCGCGGTCGACCGAGTCACCGCGGTCGCCCGCCCCTATCGGGCACCCTTTTATATTTTTAAATTTCCTACCGTCGCAGTCGACCGGCCCCATGGCAGTTGTCCAGTGAGGCTAACCTGTTAGCTCAAAAATTCAACTCAAAAACCTATCCCGGTATACCGACCCACGGCGGTCGCCCGCTGACACCCATGATGGATTGTTCTTGGATGTCCAAGGACACCTCCGTGGTCGCCTGGCTTGACCCGGTCGACCGGCCTGCCAATATCCGGCAAGTGCTGGATTTCCATCTACCTTGCCACGGTCGCTCGGGAGACCCTCGGTCTACCGGCCCTAGTTAAAATTCCATTTTTACTTTAAAGCTTTAAGGCTTTTGGGCCATGGTCTTTGGGATAAAGTCCTAGCTTTTTAAACACATTTTAGGGTGTGTTAATGGTTTTCAAGGTTGTAAAAAGTTAAGTATGAAAACCATTTGAAAACCTTTCGAAAGTGTATTTTTACATAAAATCAAGAGGATTACAAATAAATTCTAAAAATAAGAACCTTGAGTCTTCTTGGAATGTCTTAGCTCCTTTGCACTTTCTTGGACTTCTTCGGCTTGAGAGTGAACTTCTTGACCTTATTTGGCTCTTGTGACTGGTCCTCCAATGTTCAATGCATGTTGAGGTACATGAGGTGTCACCATGGCATGTTCAACTCCATGCTTCTTCTTGACAGTTGTTGGGAACTTGTAGAATCTTCATGATGAGCTTCTTGATTTGAACATCTTCAAATGAGGATGTCTTCACTGTGGATGCAAGCTCTTAGTTCCTTTGCTCCTTGATCCACAAGCCATGTGTTGTGAAGAGTTGTGTGATGGCGATTATGACATGAAATTCCTGTATGCAACACAACACCTCAAAGTAACACATCAGTCCATAAATGCTAATCAATTTGGTTTGCTAGCATCAAAACAAGAAGGTAAGGTGAATGATTAGCCCATGGAAACCCTTGGGCTTACATTCTCCCCCTTTTTGATGATGGCAAACAAATTGATTAAGGAGGCAGGAGATATTAAACAAATATATGAATAAGCATTAAATATTATAAATAATGAAGCAATGCTCCCCTTCATTATATCCACAAGTTTAAAAGGGTAATGTAAAGCATGTGGTGCATACAAAATATGGACTAACTAATCAATTTTTAAAAACTCCCCCCCTTTTGGCAACAACAAAAAGGAAGGATATGCAAGTGAAAGTGCAAGTGGGGTGTCCAGATAAATGATAGCTTATATAAGCGATATATATGGTATATGATATAACATTTATGCTCATAGAATGCTTACCAAAATTGAAAACAAAGTAGAGTGCATGATAAGCCTTTTTTAAAAAAAATCGAAAAGATTTGTAAGTTAAGCACAATTATGGGGGGCAATAGATCATGTGAGCATATCATAATGATCTATATAAACATGAATATGAAATCATTTGGCTCTCTCCCTATATATTTGTCATTAGCCCTAGGTGTAACCTATGTTGTAGGGCATGACAAGGCAGAATGGTTGAAAAGGTGAGAGATTTCAACACTTGGGCTACATTTGCAACTTTTGAAGCAGATAAGTATCTACCTGAGCAAGGATATGCTCAGATCTATGACACAGCCATTTAGATTCACAAGTTGCTTCAAGAAGGGGTTCTCTAGACAGTGAGCAGACAAGACTCTTCCAGAGCATGGATATTCTGAACTGTGATATAACTTTTGGAGTTCATTTGTTGCTTGCCCCTAGAGATTCTCATATGATAGTGAAAGCACCCCTTGACTATGTGCATCTAATACAAATGTTAGAGTTCAATCACATAGGCCCTTGATTCAATTAATCACCTTTAACCATTTTGAGTTGCTCCATTCAAATGAAGATTTCAGTTTGAATAAGAATGGATGGTTATTAGACTTTTAGGATACCAGATGAAATGAGTACAGTCTAATAAACACATGGACAAGAGAATGTAACTAATGAAGTACTGGAACACATCCATGGCAACCAAAAGAACATGTATACATAGATAAGAACCATAAAGCTCAATATACATGATCAAAATGGAAGATTAATACCATATTTCTTTTATCACTTCAAGAAATGACAAAAGTGGTATTTGAAAATCTCTCGAAGGAAGGTAAAATTGAACTTTGCATTCTTCTATCTGGAACTCTTCTACTGATGAATGTTTAGAAGAGCTTAGATCAATGCTTGACCCTTTCTTCCATGTAAGAGAGCATCTTTTGACAAATCTTTTTGGATTGAGAGATTGGGTACTTGTTTTAACTCTTCTCTTTCATCAAAAGGACATCCTTAGGAGGATGCTCATGAAGTGCACATGCTAGCCTTTAGTCAT
Source organism: Tasmannia lanceolata (assembly GCF_043159265.1). Taxonomy (NCBI): domain Eukaryota; kingdom Viridiplantae; phylum Streptophyta; class Magnoliopsida; order Canellales; family Winteraceae; genus Tasmannia; species Tasmannia lanceolata. The sequence continues at coordinate 34,145,747 of NW_027518700.1, read as the reverse complement.
GACCATCTTATCATATCTGGCATGATGGAAGGAGATAAGTAATAATAGACAAGCTGCGAAGGACATATGATTTGAGTGGAGTCCTCCGAAGCTATAATCTTGGAAGAGATGATGGGACATGACAAAACTCAAAAATATTTTTAAATCATCCATCTTCCAGAAAATTGTCATTGGCCTTTGATAATTCTTATAATGTAAGGCCTGACAATATATAATGGCTTAGATATGAATGTAAAAGGCACAACCATTGAAACTTATCATGATAATATATTTTCATTCAAAAATACATGATAAGAGATTACTTCATAGACAATGAGAAGATAATCTCAAGCACTGTCCAATGAAGAAGGGTTCTAGAGATTTTTCAAACTCTAGAACAAGATACTTATCATTGGCGGAGATAGAAACATATAAGTCTATCCAAGATAAGTATAAGGCCTAAAAGGATATGGCACCAAGGCATTACGCCAAGGGAACTCGTCAAAAGATGAGAGATGATCTCAAACTTAAAGAATATGACAAGACCCAACTACCACACATATGGAGCAATGTGGCTCCACATGAGTGTACTTATCATATGTGAGCACATCAAACATCATATGATAAGATGGATGGACGGACATTGAGCATGTATAGCTCTCCCTTTGAGGTGACTCATACAGTGTATGAATCCAAAGGGTTGTTCAACCACAGAGATACCAAGGGATTTAAAGGTGAATGATTTTCAAACCACCCTTGGGTCACTAATGCATGATTTACTAAGGTTGAAGGCATCAACCTAGCATACCATACTCCCCCTAAATATGCGTATATAATATATGTATAACACACACACACATCACATATGGCTTATCATGGTTAAGATGTTGGCTAGAAGCCAAAGAAATTAGTGTTTTAATTAAAGGTGAGTGTACACTCTCCAACTTACAAGGTAAGAGGACTAAGAGTACCAATTGAGTGATTTTTAAATTTGAGTTTACCATCTTTACCATGTACCCAGTAGCATACAAGGAAAAATAACTATAGATTATATACATTATCAATTAAGCTTAAATCTATAGAACTTAGACATTATAAGAGGGATTAATATAATCCCATGTCTGAGAGAGACATCCATGGCTAATGCAATGAGAGCATTCATGGGTAGTCTATCATGTTTGGACACGAGAATCATAGTCCAACCATCTATGCCTACATCCACAAACCACTCTATACGAGATAGGGCATTTTAAGCACAAAGTGCAAAAGGCCCATGGAAAACCAAATTGTGTGGGATACATGTGTTCCCATCACAATGTGTTACATGATAACCACTACAATAAGTAGCTGCCCAATAGAGATATTAGATTCCTATGACATTTTCAATTTTACTCAATTGAGTTTTACACATAGACTCATTTTTAATTCTCTATAAAAAAATATTCATGCAGGACTGTAGAGAATAATCCAAGGACTCCTAGAGAATGTGAAGTGATGAACACCTTGGACACATGCATTCCAAAATAACCGATTCAAAGGGAATAGCTATCGGGCTTAAGGCGCATTGGTTTGCTAAATCGACATAGAAGACATGGGTTCGATTAAGTTAGCTACTTAGGATGTGAACCGTACAGAAATGATTTTGAACACTTCTCTGAAGATATATACTATGACTATATAGTTTTATCTTAGTCATGAGAGGATATTCATTTTAAGCTTTTTGGAATACATCAATTGAACCCATCAAGATTTCTTATGCATTTAATGATAATCATTGAGCACATAATAATGGGTTTGAAGGACAACTAGGTCCATAGTAATAGACATACTTACTCACCTAGGGCATAAGAGATGTCTAAGAAAGAATTTTAGTGGATTTTCTTAGACATGGCTTTTAACACTCAATTTTGTTAGAAATGATATTCTACCTAAGTTGAATATACCAAGATTTAGCAAATGCCAAAATTGTCCTAAAAAGAGTTCAAGAATGAAAGAAATGAACAAAATATCTTTTGCATTGATGCGCAATTTGAAATATTGTGAAAAATATTTGGAGTTAAACCACAACATAATAAAATCATAGCCTTTGAGCTCAAGGAAAATAATTTTATATCACCCTCAGTGCATTTTCTTGAAAATTTTGTTTTCTCTTTAATGACATCTAAAATGTAATCATTTATGGATTTAAGATAGGCTTGCATTTGTGCTTCCCAAGCTCCATAATTCGTTCCATCAAAGAATGGAGGAATTATGGTGGATCGGCCTTTCTTAAAATCCATTTGGATTGTGTAGACACCCCTATTTTTCTACGCATTAAAAAGCAAAAGATTCGGTAGTATGATCGAGTTTTGAATCCGTATTCAGCATTAGATTAGGCATACATGCATTTTAGGGTAGATTTCATTTCATTATATGAGTTTTGAAGTTGATTTGCGATTCTGAAGGTCTCTAGGGGGTTCCTTTGGCCTCTTGAAGATGAAAGTTCAAGTTTCCAAGCAAATGAAAAAACCTGCTATTTTTAGAATTTTCAGGGTTTCCCTCATTTTTGCCTATTTTGCACTGCAGGGGTATTTTGGTCATTCCCGATGTATCTCGTTTGACCCCCGAGTTATATTTGAGAAATCTTGAGTGATTTTACAAATTTTGAAAAAGCTGCTATTTTTAGAAACTCATGGGGCTTCCACATTTTCATCATCTTATGGATATTTCAATCATTTCTCATATGTCCAAAACCATCTCGAGGGTACGGCTGATGGATTATGAGTAATTTCGTAAGTTTTGGAAAACCTGCTAAATTTAGATCTCTAAAGATTTTCTCTTAGTCTTGCACTTCGGGGGTATTTTAGACATTTTTAAACATATAATATTTGGTCCCTAAGTTGTGTCTAAGAAATCTTGAGTCCGTTCATAAATTTTTGAAAATCTGCTATTTTTAGAATTTCTCAGGGTTTTCCCTAGTCTCGCAAAATTCTAGCACCTCGGGGTAATTTGGTCTTTTCCTGTGTATTTCTTTTGATCCCCGAAATATATCTGAGAGAGTATGAATGATTTCCTGAATTTTAGAAAACCTGTTAAATTTAGAATTTCTGAGGAGTTTCGCTTAATTTGGAAATTCTAAGTGTTGAGGGCATTTTGGGTATTTTCAGGGGATACCAAATGATTCTGTTTAATATTGCTCACCGAAAGGACCCAATTTTAAAAGTTTCTATTTTTGAAGTTTGACCACAAAGACTTTCCATTTTTAATTTTTCCCTTTAGGGGTGGACCAATCTGACGGTATTTTGGTCGCATTTGGATGTTTAACAGTCAAGTAGGGGCATTTTGGTCCGAAAAGTTATTTCCCAAAAAAGATGGTCCGATCATGTGTGAGGGATGCACCATAAATGTCAAATAGGTTGGGTCCATATATAGAATGTTGAATTTAGAAATATTTTATTAATTTTTTACGAAAAAACCCGAAACCCGTGTGAAATGGCCCATTGGGCTAAAGCCCGCAAAGATGGAGCTCATGTGGGTTCACCCATATGGGTCGACCACCATGGTGGGCGGCCCACATGGTTGACCCACATGAGTTGAGCACCCAACCTTGATGATGTCACAATGGTGACATCATATTTGTTAAAAGAAAAATAAAAAGAATAAAAAATGAAAAGAAGGAAAAGATGAATGATTGCTTAAAAAGGAAAAAGGTTTTCTTCCAAAGAAGCAATGTGAAATGAGAATAACATGTCTTGATTGACAAGAAATTAATATTTGAATCAAATCCAATTTGGAAACAAGAAAGAAAGAAAGCAAGAAGGAAAAATTGGAAACAAGCCAAAAAGGGAGCTCTCACATTGGAAATTACTATTTCTCTCTTAACCCTAACTATTTTTGTATAAAAATCAAAGCAAACAATCCAAAAAAAGAGGAAAAAAATCCAAATTCGTCCATTTTCTCTCTCGTCCCAACAAATTTTTTTTTCTTTTCTCTCTTGAAGTGTGTTCATATCTCTCAAGTGTTCTTCACAAAAGAAATTCTTGAATTCCTTTTTCTTCTTCAACAAATCACAGCTCAAGGATCTTTGGGGTGTTCTTTGGGTCTTCTTCATCATATAAAAGGGTGCGACAAAGCGTGTACCTCGGATCTACGCACCCTACAGACAACGAGCGCGATCAACGGTAGGATCTTTATCTTTGTAACATCAAAAGTAGAAAAGCATGCTAGGGTTTTACTTTTGGTAGATCAAATCAATGAATGTTTCCTTGAAATTTCAGTGTGTTATAATATAGATTATAAGTTTTCAAAATTCAAAATTTCACCAAAAAATTAAACTTCCTCCATTTAATAATTATTTTCTTTCGTTTTTTATTCAATATGGATTTCAATCGGATTATCAAAGCAAGTGTTAGAAAACGTGGGTTTCTTTAAAAAATGATATTTTTTGGGATTTCTATAAAATAAAATACTACTGGAAACTTAATTTTCAACCGTGGTTCGGCCGTTTTATTTTTCATTCTATTTTTCAAAGAATAACCCCGAAAAGGGTTATTTCTTGATGAATGGAGCCAAAAGTATATCAAATCATGTTCAAATTTAGTGAAAGTTTGTTTCCAGTAGTTTTAGAAGGTTTTTAGATCATCCAAAAATTTTCATATTTGTTGGAGTTTTTTTAATTGGATTATTAATTATTTTAAATTTCAGCTATTTTTAATAAATACCAAATCGTTTTAAAAATTGAAGAAACTTTCCAGAATTAAACCCTAATAATAAATGGAAGTTTCCATTGAAAAATATTTCAAAAAAAATATGGGTTTTACTGTTTTCTAATCGCTTCCCCGTTTTACGTGCCATAATTCTTTTTCTTATTAAATTAATATATTTTCAAAATTTTTCTTTTCAAACCAGTAACTTTGGTTACTGGAATGTTACAGAAATATTTTCAACTAATTTTACAAAGATTTGATAAGGTTTTACAATTTATTTTAATAAATGGGTTTTAACGCATAGGAAACAAATTGATCTCTTATATTTAAAAACCAATTTTAAGGAGGAGATTTAAGTTTTAAGTTTTAAAATTTTGATAATAAATTCTATAATCTATTATATATCTACTGGAATTTTTCATTTGATTTTAGGATACCATTAGGTTTGCTTTTTAAGTAATTCTTTGGTTTTATCTGATTTTTGTGTGAATTTAAATGGGCATCAAATCGTCATAAAAATTCATGAAAGTCATACAGTAGTCTAATCTCATTATTATCTTTATACTGTAAGAGTTTAGGTTAATATGAAATTGATATGCTATAGGTTACTGTGTTAATCTATAATCTGATTTGAATTTTGAAAAATCGGACATTGATATCTAATCTTAATGATAATTCATTCAAATTTTTCAGTAAGTTTTAATCATCTATATCTTTATTTTGTAAAATTTTGGAGTAATTTAAAAGTGATATGATATAGGTTACTGTGTTAATCCATAATCTGATTTGGATTTTGAAAAATCAGAAATTAATAGCAACTTAATTTAAAAATCTATGAAAGTTTTCTAGTAAGCTATAGTCATTTCTATCTTGTTACTGTAGAAATTTCAATTTATTTCAAATTTGTTTGCAATGAGTTCATTTGTAAAATCATTCATGTGATCTGAAATTGATAAAATCTATTAAAAATTGAAATTAACCAAAATCATTATGAAAACTTCCATGGAACCTTAAATTTGTGTCACGTATTCATTCCTTAAGCCGCTGAAACAGAAATCTTAGGAGTTTTAGATTTCTCTTGTAAAATGGCCATGCTAGGATAATTTAGATGCCGAGATCGCATCCATAATCGTATCCCAATTGCAATTGATCCTTGACAATTTGAGTATTTAAATTATAGCATGTTATTGGCTCCGAGGTCTACTGTCCACGGAAATCCTGAGAAATATGCCAGGCAATAAGGTGCTATAACTTAAGTATTAAATTGCGCAAGGGAAGAGCGCACGATTCCCTTCCATGGATGCGATTCAAGGCTGAAGCTTGCGAACCATAGAGCCTTTGGTATTCCTTAGATGTTTAGGAACCGAAAATTCTTGAAATCTGAAAATCATTAACTTCAACAACTTGAATCAATTTACCTCATGTCTTTCGGAACCGTTGGATTGCGGTTTCCATCGTAGGAACCATTAGAGCCCCATTTAGGAACACTTGTGTCATGTTGTGTCATAAATTTTAGGGAGTCTTAGAGTTAGGAGTCCAGCCTCATCACGGGCGTTTGCTATGGATAGCAACTGTGCCATAGATCTAGTTACACTAGTTATCCTATTTTCTTATAGGACAAGCCTAGTTACCTAGGACGTAGGTTAACCTGCATTAGTCTAAGGGACAACTTGCACTTAGATAAGATCATATAGCATCTTAGATGAAGTCCTACGATAATAAAATCTCCAACTTGAATTAAATAACTTATCTTAAAACTGTTGAAATAGTTAATCCAGTCTAGATCGGTATCCTAGATGAGTTAGGCATAAGTAGCTTAGCTTAGGTGCACCGAACTACGTCGACTCTGATCCCAATGAGGCTTGGGTACGTAGGCAGCTTGGATGCTTGATGGCATACCAATCACGAGTCGGCTCCACACATAAGTGGGGTTTTGTACATTAATCCTTAAATTAAAAGTAATTAAATCACTTAGGACTTTCCATGAAATTAGAAGTTTATGAGAACTTTCACTTAGATTGAATTCAAACAAATTAAGAAAATCAAGATACACATTTAGGAATTACATTGAAATTAGATCTTAGGATGCATGTCACATAGTTCGCACATTATTATAGAGTTAAATGAGCCATTTAAAAGAAATTCGAAAGAGTTAACTTTTGGAATTGAAGACCGATTATCGGGCAGGAATGGTGCATGTGGTGGTAACTCCCCATACCTTCCATTCTCGTAACCAGATAACGAGTCTAGATTTCTGGTCAATTATGGGTCCTAGATCCCTCATCTAGGTGGCGACTCTGTCACTCTCTTTTGCGTGGAATTCGGATTGCCTTAGTGATCCCAAGTTCACGGAAAAGATGAATTAAATCACACCTTGCTAGGCTCGGCAGCTTACCCCTGCCCTTATGGGTACTGGGTTGCACGTTTGTTTGCACCTTATGGCTTGGTTGCTGTCTGCTTGGTTGGGTAATTAAAATCAATAATAAAAAGCACACGCTATTCGCGTGGGTACGAGAGACCAAGAGAGAGCGTGGCGGCTCGCGCCCCACCCCTCTCGCGGGATCGGGTCCCACAGATTGTCACGGATCTTTTCTCTTCTAGATTTTTAAAAATAAAATTAACAATCTCTTTAAGAGCCTAAGCTTTGATACCAAATGAAATACAAGTGTGACTATCAAAGAGGGGGGTGAATTGGTCAATTAGAAGTTTTAGGCTTAATTAAGAGAAGATTAAAAATTAATCATTTAAATAAGCACTAATTAATCTATCCCTTGTTCCAATAGTCATATTTGTGAAGTCTAGGGATTAGACATTCTAATCATGCACATTTGCTAACCCTTGTTCAAATAGATATTATAATACAATTTAGGATTTAGACATTCAACTTAAGTGCATTTACTAACCCTTGTTCAATTAAAGCATAAACATAAGTAAGGTTAGAGATTACCAATCCCCACACGTGCAAGAGAAGAAAAGGAAGAGAGAGAGAGAGAGATAATGAACAAAAGATTTATAGTGGTTCGGTCTATCACAAGACCTACTCCACTCTTCACATCCAGGCGTGAGTTCCACAATCTCGATCTTTCTTCAAGGCCGGATCAATGAGCTATTACATGACCAAGCTGTTCCATGCTCAAGGGCCAAAGCGAAGCCCGTTTTTCCATTCTCATGGGCCAAAGCGAAGCCCATCTGCACAAAGCTTTCGGCGAGAGGACACACCTTCATATGTCGTCTTCACCTTTCTTAACGGGCCGAAGAGGAGACCCTCAATGAAGAACAAAGAAAATGAAAAACTCTCAATGTCTCTTAAATAGGCGGATTACAACTTTGTAAGCTCACATTCACCCCAAAAGAATAAGCAAAGAAAAGCCCTATGGAGTGCCTCTTGAAAGAATGTAGAAATGAAAGCTCAAAGAGGTTTTGCGTTTGATTTTTTAAATGAAGCACAAAGAGAAATGAGATTTGATCTTTCTCAAATGTTCAAAAGCTTCTAGAGATAGGTTTTAATCATGTATATATAGTATATTTGAAAATATGACCGTTTGGGGTAAAACTGTAAATAACTAGCTTGAAAAGCCAAGCAGAAAATGCCCGAACGGCTAGTTTGTCCGACCATCGCGGTCGACCGAGCCACCGCAGTCGCCCGCCCCTATCGGCCGCCCTTTTATATTTTCAAATTTCTTACCGTCGCGGTCGACCGGCCCCATAGCGATCATCCGGCGAGGTTAACCTGTTAGCTCAAAAACCTATCCCGGTCGACCAACCCACGACGGTCGCCCGCCCAAACCCATGATGGATTGTTCCTAGATGTCCAGGGACACCTCCGCGGTCGCTCGGCTTGACCCGGTCTACCGGCCCGCCAATATCCGGCAAGTGCTGGATTTCCAGTTACCTTGCCGCAGTCGCGGTCGACCAGCCCTAGTTAAAACTCCATTTTTACTTTAAAGCTTTGGGGCTTTTGGGCCATGGTCTTTGGGCTAAAGTCCTAGGTTTTCAAACACATTTTAAGGTGTGTTAATAGTTTTCAAAGATGTAAAAAGGTAAGTATAAAAACCATTTGAAAATCTTTCGAAAGTGCATTTTTATATAAAATCAAGAGGACTCCAAATACATTCTAAAAATAAGAACATTGCGTCTTCTTGGAATGTCTTGGCTCCCTTTCACTTTCTTGGACTTCTTCAGCTTGAGAGTGAACTTCTTGACCGTGTTTGGCTCTTGTGACTTGTCCTCCAATCTTCAATGCATGTTGAGGTACACGAGGTGTCACCATGGCATGTTCAACTCCAAGCTTCTTCTTGACACTTGTTGGGAACTTGTGGAATCTTCATGATGAGCTTCTTGATTTGAACATCTTCAAATGAGGATGTTTTCACTGCAGGTGCAAGCTCTTGGTTCCTTTGCTCCTTGATCCACAAGCCATGTATTGTGAAGAGTTGTGTAATGGCGATTATGACATGAAATTCCTATATGCAATACAACACCTCAAAGCAACACATCAGTCCATAAATGCTAATCAATTTGGTTTGCTAGCATCAAAACAAGAAGGTAAGGTGAATGATTAACCCATGGAAACCCTTGGGCTTACACTCCTCTTGAAGCATTTATTCTTGCATTAATTTCTTGTCAAGAGGCACCCCTTAGGACTTTGATTTGTAAATATTAGGAGTGATTGAGAGCTTTGAGTGATTTGTATTTGCCTATTTAGAGGTTTTTGAACTTTCATTTTCTTTTCGTTTCTTGTATTTGCAAAGAAGGGTTGTACCCTTTGAGGCGGTGTGGGAATAGGGTAAATTCTTTGGAGGCGGTTCTTGCAAAGAGAGTTTGTTCCCTTGGAGGCGGAGTTATTTGTAAAAGCACGGAGATTCGGCGGGTGGAATCTCATTGTAGTGGAATCTCAATTTATAAGCACTGGAAATTTTATTTTATTTTATTTTTTTTTTTTTTTTTAAACAGTAATGCTCTTAGAATTTGATTACCACTCCTAGGATTGCTTGGTTTCAATGCCCCCAAGTTTCTTGGATGACATTTAAGCTTGCTCGAACTTCTTTTCTCTTCTTCAATCTTGATACCGGCTGTAACCTTCTTATAATAACTCTCTTACCGTGACCAAGTCACCTCTTCAGCGTTTTTAACTTGGCGAACCGTGTTAGCCTTATAAATGTGCGAGAATTCAGCATAAGTTCATCTGGGCTCAGATTATGGCTAGCTTTCTGCTGTTTTGCTAATTTTTAGGCTCAATCTTAGGGATAACAGATTTAATAGCTCAGGGCTGTGGTTGCAAACCGATTGGGTCAAATTTATGCCGGGTTTGCGTAATGTTAAGGATCAAGCAAAGGTTTTTGTACAAGAATTTTTCCCACTCTTTATACCTACAATAGATCATAGTTCTGTTATTTAGGAAACACCAAAACTCTTCAGTTCTCATACCGGAGATACTATACCATAAGGGCAAGCAGATTCTAAAATCTGCGAATCCAAACAGACGGATCAAAGACCTAAGACCATCTGATCAAGAGGTTCTCAATGACATTAGGCTAGACTTGACGTCACCACTCCGACTAACAAATTTGATCACATGGAAGTAGCAAAAGTGGAGTATCTGTTCACAATTAAAACCTCTAATTAACGGTAGATTGCATGTCTAATTCAACTTTCTTCTAAGAACATGTAAATGAATAGGGAAGATCAAGTCGTTTGTACATTAAAAACCCAAAAATGGTGCACTAACATCTATTTATAAGTCTTTAATTAAAGTTTGGAATTAAATATTTGCAAGATTGCTTTCATCAGGCATTTGGGTACCTGAATGTGCTGAATTTGGATACTTGGATGGGCTTAATTATAGGTACACAATGCGATTGTAAAGGGTCTGAAATTTTTGACATAGGATAAAAAGAAGAGCCTCTCTGGGAAAAAAAAACCCCAGGCTGGTGCAGTGTAGGAAAACGGAGAATATATGGGAGTTCATGTCGGCCAAGGGTTGGGACCCCAAAAAATCAAAGGAAATGTTTACAATCGTCCCTAGGAATAGATAACTCATTTTGGCCAAAAGTTCTTCAAAACGAGTACTTACACACTCATTTTGACCAAAAGTTCAGCAAGTTATGATTATTTTAGTAAAACGAGTCTATAAGCTAAAGATACATTTGTTACTTAATTTTTCTAATTAAATAAACTTATTTCCTCCCATGTAATGGGATAAAAGATCCATCCATAAGATTCTATAATTCCCAAAATACCTATAAGTTAACAATTAATTCTTTGGGTATTCCAAATGCGTCATACGGTATGTATACACCAAAGGAACTACGCAAATCTTTTCCCTCGTATCAAATGTGACAAATCTAATTCTTCCGTGCAATCTAGTAAATGCGGGACCCTTATCCAAAGGATATCAATGGGTCATCCCAGTTATGAGTGGGATCATTGAAGGGATCTGACGATCGATCCTGGAGAACCCAATGATGGGCCCCACTAATTTCTTGCTCCGTAGTTAACAACTACAATAGCATTGGATTAGTGGCCTCCATCGAGACGTAACCCTGAAGATGACCGTCAAATCATCATACCCCTAATCAAATCTAATATGTGCAAGTCCTTTCTCCATTCCACATCTACTAAGTTGGGTTCTATAGGGAGTGGACAACAACTACCTCCTAGACCCACTCGTAGTATACCTTCCATTCAAGCAGTTAGGGCCCGCATATACATTTGCAAAATCATTTCAAAAACATGTTTTAATAAAATATTTGATAAACTATTTATAAAATCCGCTTTGCCAAGCTATTTTATAGGCCTACTGCTCTCACCGAAACTGTAGATGATATCCCCGTAAATAGAGGTGGAGAATTCCATGTCAGGTATCCCTATTAGCCTCGTGGGTTTGTTCAAGACTCCAGTACTACCCTCTAATGACCCATGGAAGGACCACGGTTAGATAGAGCAAGAATCAAGGGCATGCCCACAGACCAGTATGAACCCTTAGACCTAAGGACATGTAAAGGGTCCTATATTGTAGAATAGCCTTATTAACTCCTATCCACATGCTAACCTAGTGTGATCCTGTTCATTGCGCAATCCCTATTGTCGCACTCACTCTTCTTCCTTAGGGTCTACTACCCAAGTGATTGAGATAAGCCACTCCACGCCACGCCACGTGTATGTAGACAAGACTTGGTGCTGGTGGTGTACAGGAGGCGATGTCCAATCTCGACCCCAACCAGGAGCACATCACACATATTCAATCATATATTACCCATTAGATGTCAAGAAATTAAACCTTTATTAATATTAATGTCACAAGATATACAAAATGTATAACAATAAAATCCTCAAATCACATCTAAATTGCTTGATCTTGGGCTCATTAGATAGGTAATAAAAAAACCTTTCTAATGATACAAAAAACAAGTCAAACAGACAAGATTTGATGCCTAACCATAAGGTAAAAATATGATGACAAAAATAGAAGTTGCAGAATAAGAGACTAGTTTCACGCCACACGTTCTTGATCATTTTCTTTCGCATCATTCTCTCCTCGTTCAAAAAACTCGTCTTCAAATTTTGAAGTATCGAAGAATGAACACAACTAAAACTCTCGAGAATCAAACTCTTCTACATAATCTCTAAGGTGAAATGATAATATCTCTTGATCTTTAACATGCTTGAATTCATGAATATCTATTGTGTGCTTCAATATAACATCTAATAAAAATATATCAATATAAATTGTTGCAAAAAATGATGTAATATTTTTTCCTTGAACTATCTTTCCAATCTTCATTGGTCCACCTAATGTTCAGTCAGATCTAATTTCTTTTAGTTCTTTATTTATGACTTCATAGTGCACGTCAACAATCGCTTCAAGTGAAAAGAGGCTATTGTCATCGAGTTAGCACTTCAATCATCATCTATGCTCAACTCTTTTAGTTTGTTGCACTTAGAATTTTCCAACTTAGATATGGGTTCAGGTGGGGGCGGAGAGAGGAATTTGTTTCGCGCGGCGGGGGGGGGGACGACAATGGTTGATATATAACAATAAAAATTTAATTATAAAAAAAAAGATGAGTCAAATTTTAATTCAAAATGCTTTCAATTTAAACTTTTATTTATATTTATTAATTCATGTGCACGAAATGATGCCATTACAGTGGGCAAACAATCAGCGGAATAGTGCCATTGAGCTTTTATATGGTGTAAGCTGTGAAGTCCAATATTTTCCAAAAAAAAGTACTGTACATCCCACACAGTGGGTTGATCAAAACCGTCCATTTGATGGGACACAACATAAATAGGTTGTGCCCAAAAATCATTTTCATGGGATGATCATAGCCCTAAGATCTATAGAGGAACTACTTATGATGGTGATCCCCATAGATTGGAGTGTTAGGATCATCCTATGGAAATGATTTTTTGGGGCACAACCTATTTATGTCATGGCCATCAAATGGACGGTTTGGATCAGCCTATAGTGTGGGCCATACAATACCTTTTTGAAAAATACTGGACTTTACGAGTTTTTATATGATGAAAGGCCTTATAGTCCATTATTTTTCAAAAAGTACGGTACGTCCCACACCATAGGGATGATCCAAACCATCCCACAACCATCTTATGGACGGTTTGGATCATCCTATGGTGTGGGACATACCGTACTTTTTGAAAAATAATGGACTATAAGGCCTTTCATCATATAAAAATCGGACTTTATGGAAATCGTCGCTAGCTCAGTTCGATTGAAAACCAAAAAAATATGGTGAAAAGAAATCCCTAAAAATATGGGATTTTGTGTGTTGGAAGGACTCCAATTAGGGGTGCAACTCGGGTCGGGTTGAGACCAACCCGACCCCGACCCGACCAACCATTTGCTCAACCCGAACCCGACCTGACCCGAGTTCCAACCCGACGAGGTTCAACCCGACCCGACCCGAGGAACCCTTTTTGTCAACCTGAACCCGACCTGAACCGAGTTCAACCCGAGATTTTAAGCTTAAAAATAAAAAAATATTAAAAACGTCGGGTTCACTTGGGTCGGGTTGCCAAGCCCTCAACCCGAACCCGAACTCAACCCAACCCGACTTTTTTTTCTGGTTGAACCCGTTAGGTTCAGGTTGAGCCCACCCAAGTTGCACCCACAACTCCAATTCGTTTTGAAAAAGTAAAAAAGAAGTCGTAAATTACAATAAGGACCTTTGCCCTCCTTTTAGACATGGCAAAAAGTGACCCGCACCCGCGGGTCCACCCGGCCCGCCCGCAAATTTGCGGGTGTGGGTCTCTAACTAGTGACCCGTTTGAAGTGGACCCGCGGGTCCACCCGGCCCGTCAAAAATGGGCCGGGCCGGGTAAACCCGCGGGTGCCCGTAGTATAAAAAAAAAACAAAAAATGAAAATTTTAAATTAGACTTTAGGTTTTAACTTTTAAGCCCTTTTAGAGACCAAGTCACCAAACCCTCGTTGCAACTCCATCTCTCTGCTGTTGTCTCTTGCAAAGGTTTTAAGCCCTTTTAGAGACCAAACCCTTGTTCGAGGAATCGAGCACGGCAGCACGCCCTTAATCTGCTGTTGACTGTTGTCTCTTGCAAAAGTGAGCTCTCTCTCTCTCTCTCCTAGTCTCCTTCTCTTTCTTTAAGAATTCCATCTCATTCCATCTCATTCGCCCTTAATCTCCTTCCAATGTCTGTAATTTGTTAGGTGCTTTTGAAGGCTTCATTTCCTCCTCTACCTATCTGTTTTTTTGTAATCTGTCGCAAACCCTAAATCTAATTTGTCTGTATTTTTACGGGACTTTGGGTATTAGGCTTTCAATGTCCTGTAATTTTACCCTAATCTAAACCATGACGTGATGCCGTTGTTCGGTTGTTGCATTCTGCAACCCTAGTCAAAACCCTGATCAACAAAAGACTCGGAATCCCCTATCCTGCTAATAAAACTCGAAAAATTCTTGCCCAGCATAAGCAGAGCAATAGGGGCATAGGGCTAGGAATCAATTTTTCTCTATAAACAATATTTCATTCGTTCTTCAAAAATTCAAGTGTGGCCCGAATTGGTACCAATATGAATAAAAAAACCCTCCCTTATCACTGATTACTGATAGGTTCGGGTCATTGATTAACTATCATACAGTTGAATATTTTAAAGATTATTGTTCATTTATTTTTCTACCAACCATTCTTTACATTGTTCCTTGTTCACTTTGATAACACTTCTTGGTGTCAAATACTTTTTCTCAACAGCAGTCTGTAGTGAGAAAGTTATTATCTCATTGTCCCTCTCTATTCGTCGCAACGGAAGTGACAGGTATAGCTTCCTAGTTCTTTCATTTTTTTTTTCCAATTTCTTACAGTATTACTGTGTGTGTATAAGAGGACTTTTATTATTGGTTTCTATATGTGATTTCTGTTTATAAATTTCTAATAGGATATTCAATTTCAATGGAATCTGTGAACAAGAATCCCACTGTTGGTGTGGCCAATTTGTCCAATGATGATGATGATAGCCATCTGTTGCTTAATAATTTGTCTAACAGTGAAAATCCTCCGGCTAGTGAAACTCTTTCAAATAAAAAAGCAACTATTTGGGATGATTATGAGAAATATAAGGATTCTTCTGGAAAAGAAAGGGCAAAATGTAAGTGGTGCAAAGTTGTATCTTATGCCATAGGGAGTAATAGTCATGGTACCACAAATTTGAGGAAACATCTCACTAAATGTGCAAAATACAAGCATATGAGCATGGATGTAGACCAAATGCTATTTGATCAAGGGATGAAATTGCGTAAGTTAAAAATTTGTCAAGAGACTTACCGTGAGAAAATGGCTATTTCCATAATGAAGCATAACTACTCATTCTTAATGGTTGAACATGAAGGTACAAGAGATGTTCATAGTTATTTGAATTTAGATGTCAAACCATATTCTAGGAACACGGCGAAAGCTGATTGTTTGAAAATACATAAGAGGGAAAAAGAAAAGCTTAAGCTTGCTTTGGGTAAAGTTGATGGGAGGATTTGCTTTACTTCGGATGTATGGTCATCAATTACACAAGATGGGTATATTTGTCTTACGGCACACTTTGTTGATGAGGATTGGCGTTTGCATAGTAAAATTCTTAATTTTTATCACATTCCTCCTCCACACACTGGTTTCCTTTTGTCGGAGAAAATTTTTCAATTCTTGAAGGAATGGGGAATTGAAAAAAAAGTATTTTCTCTTACATTAGATAATGCTTCTACTTGTGATAATCTACAAGACATATTAAAGAATCAACTTCGTATTCAAAATTCTTTGTTATGTGGTGGTGAGTTTTTTCACGTGCGATGTTCGGCACATATCTTGAACCTCATTGTTCAAGATGGATTGAAAATTGCTAGTGTTGCGATACAAAAGATTAGAGATAGTATCAGGTATGTGAAAGGATCAGAGGGTAGGTTGAGGAAGTTTGCAGATTGTTGTGCACAAGTTGGTATTGTGACCTCAATGGGTTTGCGCATGGATGTTCCCACTCGATGGAACTCTACTTTCTTCATGCTTGAATGCGCCATCAAATTTCGTACTGCATTCGTCCATTATGATCTTGTTGAAATGGGTTATATTTATTGTCCATCGGAAGAGGAGTGGGAAAGAGGGGTGAAAATTGCCAAATTCTTGAAACCATTTGCGGAGATGACTAATCTTGTATCCGGTTCCGAGTACCCAACGGCAAACTTGTACTTTATATGTGTGTGGAGAATTCAGTTGCGTCTATTTGAGGAGATGATGTGTAAAGATGAAGTTATTAGTGATATGGCTCAAAATATGTACCCAAAGTTTGAGAAATATTGGGATTCTTATAGCATTATTCTAGCCATGGCGGTTGTTCTTGATCCTAGGTACAAGTTTGAATTTGTGAGATTTTGCTATAATAAGATCGATTCACATACGGCGGAGGGAAAAGTGTCATTTCTCAAAGGGAAGTTATTTTTACTTTTTCAAGAATATGTTGATCAATATTCCACGCATGATAAAGATACCACTTCGGTTGGGACTAATGGCACTCATTCCTTCACCGATGATATTTGTGTAAGTTACATAATTCTTGTCGCATTACATTTTTTTTTTTAAGTTTCAATTTTTTTTGTACTTGATATAAAAATTGCAATGATGTAGGAATATGACTATTATAGAAAACGACGAAATGTCAGCAAGAAGTCGGAATTAGACCTTTACTTGGAGGAGCCAGACTTTGATCCCAAAGAACATCAAGTTTTGGATATTTTAGAGTATTGGAGAAGCAATCGTAGTAGATATCCCATACTATGTAAGATGGCACGTGATATCATGAGCATACCAATAACCACTGTTGCTTCCGAGTCGGCTTTTAGCATTGGAGCTAAAGTCCTCTCAAAATATCGAAGCACGCTTAGTCCGGATAATGCACAAGCTTTGATTTGCTCTCGAAATTGGTTATTTGGCTATGAAGTTCAAAGTAAGTTGTAACATTTAATTTATAACAACACAACATTTATTCATTTTATAATAATATTTACTTCATTATTTATATTTGTAAATATAGGTGAAGGTCCGAGTGATGATCAACTAATGGTGAAATTTTTCGAAGATGGCACTTCGGAAACAAGAGACCCCTCAATTGTCGATGGAATGGAAGGGATATAGCAACTTCTTTCGCTTTGGTTGCATTTTGTTTGATGTTATCGTGCGGTTGCATAAACTTTGTTTTGTTTGTAAGATGTAGACCTATGCACAAGAGCTCTTCCACATGCATCTGGTGGTGTTGAAGCCTATTGTAGTGTTGGAGCTATTCCACATAAGAGCTCTCCCACATGCATCTTATTTTAGATTGGTCAATCAATTTTGAATTTTCAGGTTGCCTGTTGGCTGTTGTAGTGGACTTATGCATCTTATTTTAGATTGGCCAATCACTTTTGAATTTTCAGGTTGCCTGTTGTAGTGGAATTTTCAGGTTGCCTATTGTAGTAGACTTATGCATCTTATTTTAGATTGGCCAATCAATTTTGAATTTTCAAGTTGCCTGTTGTAGTGGAATTTTCAGGATGCCCGTTGTACTTGGAATAGACTGAAGGTATTTTCATATGCTATTCTGTTTTCATTTTCATTAATGTGTTCTTTGATGTGTATTATATATTATCTTGAGTTACTGATGTTATTTCTATTTATTTACTTTCCAAACCCCCACCTTTTTGGGTTGCTTGACTTAAATGTAAATTTATGCACCATTCACATGCTTTAGGTATTAAAAGGGATCATCTTGAGATGAGTCAATAGCAAGAGAATCAGTTTTAGAGCATTGGCTTGATGAGAAAATCGGTAACTGAATACTTCAGTGCCATATGCATGTCTCCTAACTCTCCTAAGTGGTACTCTGCCATTGCTCAGGTCAAAAGTCTTACACCATCGACAACCGTGATTTCTCATCCACTGTATATGTTGTCTACATCACCAAGATTTTTGGGGGTGACACAGAACAATGAATTGAAAATTGGAAGGAGATGAAGTAGTTTAATATTTTGCATGTTTTGCAGAAGCTCTTTGAAGAATGGCAACAGGGAATGAGAAATAAGAGAAGTTCTCAACTTTTATGGTGTTTGTCAAAGTTATCTAGAAAACTAGAACAACGGGACCTTGTCTTCATTGGAAACAAATTTTCTGATTTTGGTCTAATTTGTCACAGGCACTTTTATGGTGAAATGATGGACGAAATGTATTCTTCTACTAGCTTTTATGCTCTGCATATATCAATTACATCTTTTGTTCATGCAACAATTGCTTGTGTTCAATTAGTATTTATTGTAATATAACCTTAGTTTCTGTTAAGCCACCAGTGTAAGTGCAAGCAGGAGTTTTTATTTAGTGTAAGCCCATACCATACGGTGATCTAAACTGTCCATTTGATGGGCCACAAATAGATTGTGCCTAAACAATCATTCCCATACTGATCTATGGAGAAACGGCATATTATAAGTTGGGCACAGCCCTATTTCCATTGTGGCCCATCAAATGGACGGTTAGGATGGACCGTACAGTACCTTTTGATTAATACTGGACTATATGTATCGGGCTTACACCATATAAAATCCATATTTCTTGTTACCAGATGTGACTGTATGGCCAACCACTGGATGGTGTAGATCTGATAGACCCAACAAATGGACTTATTAATGAATGGAAGGATTTTCTTCAAAAGGGAAAATGTTATCTTTCTTGTCAGTATGGGTGTAAAGGGATTGAATTTGAAGCGGATATGGCTAGACATCAGTTCATAAGCAGTTAAGCACACAGACTTTGAGAAAAAGTACAGCACCTTAGTTTCTATTAAATTTACAAAATTTTCCGGGTTACCCGCGGGTTTACCCGCACCCGCCCGGGTGGGGTCCGGGTACATGAAATGGCTACCCGCAGAATCGCGGGTATTTTTTACCCGTACCCGTTGGGTCAGTACCCGCACGGGTCGTACCCGTACCCGCGCGGGTTACCCGTTTGCCAGGTCTACCTCCTTTCACAAAAAAATTGAGAAATTGGGGGGCGGGTTCGCAAAGGGTATGTGTGGTATTTTCATGAGCAAGAAAATCTCTTGAGATTTTTCAGGAGGCGCAATTGCCCCCCCTCCACACCTGGGATCAAGCCCGATGCTCAACTGGTTATCAATTCAATCACTAAGATGTCCCACACTTTGGGGTGATCACTAGAGCCTCCCCATCACCCCTTTTAATTGAATTCCATACTGGAAACGAAGGTAGTCTTCCAATCGTTCTTTCTCAATACCAAATTCAATGGCATTTTTGTTAAGTGACCGATATCCGCACTTCTATATTTTAATAGTGGCACTAAAAATTTTGTTTTATACATTTTGTTTAGCTTTCAAGGGCTGTTACAATAATCAGGAAGCCATGGAACATCGAGTGGCATTTACGTCATTTTTCCGACAAAGTCTATCTCCGATAGTGTGAAGACTCGTAACATCATGAAATCATCCATTCGCAAAGCTTCAAAGGATAAGTCGATAGAACAGTGGATAAGAATTGTATTGAAAGGACGATAGTAACCTTAACAACTAGAAGAACAGTCCCTGCAGGCTGCAGTTTCCTGTATTAATTCATTTCGCTTTTTGATTGGCTTCAGTCAATCAAATTACTTCGTTCATTTTGTAAGGGCGTTTTTCTTGTAGAAAAACCGAGGGCATTTACGTAAAATTACTTGGAAAGTTTTCCACTTCCCCTCTTTTCAGCCCTCAAAGGAAGAAAGAGGTTTCAGAGAAATTGAGAAACCGTTCAGATTTTTTCCGGCAAGAAAATGTCTTGCATTTTCAGCCCCCTGTCTCTCTCTTATTCTCCTTGTATTTTCCCTAAATCTTCCTTTAAATCTCATTCGAAATCGAAGCTGAGAATCCACTGTGCTGTTGGAGGTAATCTTCTTTCCTTAATTTTTTTTTCATTATTTTCTTTTTCTTTCTATGCAGAGCTTTTTGCACCTTCATAAAAAAAACCTAGGGTTTCGCTTTATGAAATTCCTCTTGGATTTGAGATCATGTGAAACTGTTTTTTCCTTCAGTTGAGCTAATTTTTTTCAACATCTTTATTAAGAACGAATTCTATGTGCAAATTGTGTTTGATTTGAATAAGAAATTTTCATTTATTTTTATGTTTTTTATGTTCTTCAGTTATTAATTCATTGTGTCATTTGAAAGGAGGTATCACAATGAATTACAGTAAATTTAGCAAAAGGGAGAATCTTTATTCACTCTGTGTAGAGAAATTCAGCAAAAAGGAGAACCTTGTATTCAATCTCTCTTCATGACTAATGACCATGAGCACATTTGGATGTCCTTTTGTGTCAGTTGTATTTGTTAGAATTCTTCTTGTATTGATGCTTACAAAGGAGTGTGTTTTTTCCCAATTGGGCTTCATTATTGTAATCATGAGATTACCATGTCTCTATCTTGCCTGCGATACATGAAGTATATTTGCAGGATAATTGGCAGTATCCAAATAGTTTGCCACCACATCATGGACTTGGTTGTAGCCCAAAAATTGCACTGATTATATGCTTTGAGATTATATGTTTCCTACAAGGTTTTAAATTTTGGTTTCGGACATAGTTGAAACTGAAATTTCGGCCGAAATACCAAAATTTTGGCCGAAATTCGGTAAAAAAAGAAGAAGCAAATTTCAAAGTCGTGCTGAAATTTCGGTAATTTCGGCTGAAATTTTGGAAAAAAATTTAAGAACTTACAAAGTTACAATTTCCTGAAATTTCAGTCGAAATTTCAGTTTCATGTAGTTCCGGTTTCGGTCCCAACTCAACTCAACTAAGCCTTTGTCCCTAACTAGTTGGGGTCGGCTAATGAATCCTTTAGAAACTTTTCATGAAGAAGGTGAAAGAATCTACGCGGCTCAAATTGACTAAGTCTAATCCTGACACTAGTTGGGTTCTTCTACATGGATCATTTTCTTCCATTCTCTCCTATCCAAGGTCATGTTCGTCTACAAGCAAAATCCGAAATTTTAGTATTTCGGCCAAAATTTAAAACCATGGTTTCCTAGAAACATGGAAAGTTTGTCAACTAAGGCCATGTCTGGCTGCCTTTCATGATAAATTAGTGTCTCCAAGTGGTAAGAGAGGGGTAGGACGGGTGGGAGGAGAGATTTGAGAGGGCACCAATGAGTTGAGCGTAAGATGTGGCTAAAAAATAGGAAAAAGTCAATCAGATTTTGAGTGGAGTTTTTTGTTTCCTTGTTTTTCAGGCTTTTCTCTCTTCCTCAGTCAGTCCCTCTCGTATCTATCCCTCTTCCACCATCGCTAACCATTGGATAGGCTAATATTCCAGGGAAAAAAATTGCATGGTAGCCAAACGTGCCCTAAATGCTTGTGATAATCATCAGCTTAGCTCAATATAGAGACATATATTATTTGTGTTCGAATTGAAACGTGCTATGTTGTTGTTGACCTTCTTCCATACAAAATTAAATTCAATTTTGGTGTACTTCATTCTTGTATGCAAGACTGGACTCTAGGATCCTTTAATAGCACTCTGCTTGTTTTTTATTGATCAAGTAATTCATTAATAAAAAGAAACGCAGAAAAAAGGGCTAAAGAAAGGACTAAAACACAGAAAAAAACTAAAAATAAATGGATTTGTCATCGTGAGCCACACAAATTTGTGCAAGATATTCCAAAATTGTCTACAAAATTCGCCCCAATTGTTTCCTTCAAGATGTGAGCCTTGGATAGAAAATCCCTTATTTTCCAAAGATAAAGCCTAAATTGCCAAGGAGAGAGGGATTCCTCCTTAAGCCAACCTTTGGTGTTAAGGGAATCACTGTCAATCTAGTTCTAAGATAGGTCAACTTACGTATGACCTTAATACCTTCCACACTACCATCACTTTCACTGGAGCTGGATTTGCATGCATCACCCCAATTTAACTTTCGGTTTTGTTCTAAAGGGTATTTCGGTAGTTTTCTTGATGTTGTGGCATTGATATATAAGCCACATATTAGGGTTATGGTTTGTGAGATTCTCTCTGTGTTTTCTTGGCTGAGAAGGAGAGTTTTGTAACCTTAAACCGAAATAGTGGAATTTCTCCCATGGACTTAGGCTCACTACCGAACCGTGTAAATCTTTGTGTTCTTGTCGTTTGTTTGATTGTGTCTCTCTCATCTTATCTTGATGTTTTGCAACAAATCGAGCGTGATCCTATTTGAGAAGGTATTTCTTGGTATTCTTCACAAAAAATTACATGTATGCCATTAATGACTAGAAATGACTTCTCTAATGCCCCCTCGAGCTGAACTGTTATTCCGAGCCTTTAAGATTGTCAAGTAGATGTAGATGATGTTATGCACTCAGTCCCTTGGTGAAAATATAAAACACTTGGTCGTTGCTCTGTATATGGGTTACTATCACTTCGCCACTTTCTAGCTTCTCACAAACAAATTGAATGCTTGGTCCTAACTCCTAACATGGAACAATAAATATTGTGACATTTTCATGGTGCTTTGATTGGAAGCTTTATCACGAGCAATTGTAATCAAAGAAGGGAAACTAATGGGTGAAAAGCATGGTCGTTCTTTTGAGCTAGCTGATGATGCCATACGGACGAGGACGAAGACAACCTAGAAGTGGTAGAGGCATCAACTTTGAAGTCTTGATGTGAGGATTTGACACTAGGAGTGGCCAAAGCAAATAAATCACCCCGGCGTATGCCTCTAGAGGGGAGCTTCCTCTAGCGCTAATCCTTACAAGAATAGTGCAGTGTAAAGATAAAATAGCTGTACGGTACAACAAAAAAGTGAATTTGTCTAACAACCCATGTTAGTTATGCTTGAACGAAAAGAAGTGATAGACAGTGGTGCACATGAATGTCAAGTCATCTGAGGAGCATATTCAGTGGATGGTGGTGTGGGCATTTTAGAATGCTAAGAGAGTCCTTAAGGAGGTCGCGAATTGGATGTCCAGGGTTGTGGATTCTGAAATCTTTGCTGATTGTAGGGGAAGCATCCACGATGACCCCAACCACGAAATTTAGATGAGTTGACTTAAAAGAAAACCTCAAAGTTGTACTGGGAGGAGGAGGATTGGATAGGGGGTTTGTTGGTGTTACAGAAGGCTGTCGTCAGTCCATCAATTGGAGTAGAATCCTCAATTCAATGAATGTAAAGAACTCTGTTTGAGTGAGGAAAGTTGAAATAAAGATAATATATTCAGCCTGCAGCTCAATATTGAACTTTGTCAGGTTCATGAAGAGGTTTTTGGATATAGCCCAAATGTTCATCTTATTAGTTGTGGAATCCTTTCTTTCGTTTTCAATTTCAAACTTCCGCCCGCACCTGCAGAATCCTACCTTCAAATTGCTTGGAATAGGTTTTTGCAACTATTTTCCAGAGCTTTCATGTAGTGGGGACATCAAGAAACTGTGTGAGAACATCTAGGGAACATGTTTTGTAGACAAGGTTTTAAATTTTAGTTTCGGTTTCGGTTTCAGTCGGCACAGAAACAGAAACATTTCGGTTTTGGTGAAAATCTTGTAAAATCACGGAAATATATGGAAACATATGCAAATGATGAAATTTTTTAATCTTTTAACATAGGCAAATGATGAACTTTTAAGATGAAACTTTAGGGTATGCTAGAATAAGCACAAATACATGCTAAAAAACCATCACATAAGCAAGAAAGCCATCCATAATGGCTTAATCACATCGAACACCTAGCAGCATGCGTTATCACACGTGTCTGGAATAGTAAAGTCAATAGAGAAGTACAGTATAATGAAGTCTAAAAAGGGACAATGATTGGTCTCCCTTAAGGACCTCAACTCTATGTCAATAGAGTTACAAGGTATTATTGGTCCATACCTTAGTTATAAATTTCGTTTTGTTGAAAGGGATGAAACGTTTCGGTTTCGTTCTGATAATGGAACGAAATCCGAAAAATTTCGTTTCGGTAGAAATTTAGGAAAATTTCGGACGAAATTGGATGAAATCTGGAATTTCGCCAGATTTTGTCCGAAATCGTCAATAACGGCTAGTTTAATTTTTCTAATTTACGGAAATTCCCCTGTAACGGCTATTTTTCGTTTTTTACCATTATAGTCCCAAAATGTGATCGTTTATAGCTGTTGGAAAGGGTATTTTAGTCATTTATACTTTCACAAGCCATAAAAAACGCCATAAATAGCCCTTTCCCCTCTAACTTCTTCTCCACCTTCACATAAGTGATTCATTCCTTCTCTTTTTTACTTTCACTTACACTATTCACATAATTCTTCTACACTCTTCTTCAACGTCTATAATCTTTAATCCAAGTCCATTTTGGAGCAAAGGGAAGGCCTACCTTCAACTTACAACTACAAGAGTTATTTCCAAAGTCTTACAAGTTACACTACAAATTTCAAGTGAAGGCTAATATTCTCTAATTCTCTTCAACTCAAGTTCAACCTCAAGGGCTTCGCTTCTCCTCTAAAGGCTTCAAGTCCAGGAAAGTTCAAGCTTTATTTGTTTCCATTTCCTTTCTTTCATTTCAATTTATTTTCTTACTTCATTTGTCCCCTTCTTCTACTTCATTTTATTTGTTTCCATTTCCTTTCTTCTACTTCATTTCAAAATGAGTGGGTCGGGCTCGAGACCTTCTGTAGGAGCATCCTCTATTGGTTCGGCACCCGCTAGATCGGATGACCCAGCATGGGCTTACGGAACATTGGTTCCGGGTCAAAAAAACAAAGTAACTTGCATATTTTGTGCCAAAGTCATATCGGGTAAAGGTATAACCCCCTTGAAAGAACATTTAGCGGCCCTTCCTGGTGAGGTAGCATCATGCAAAAAAGTGTTTGAAGATGTAAAATACCGAATGAAGCAACTCTTAGATTCAAAGAGAAAAGAAAGGGCTAGGATGAGCATATCCAAAGCAGAGGTTGGAGGTTTTTATGGCACACCAGACGAAGAAGAGGAAGAAGAGTAGGATGATGAAGACATTGGCACTCGACCATTGCCTCGGCGAAAGGGTAAGGAAGTTCTTGAAGAACGGAGTGGTACAAAAAGGAAGAAGAAGGGAATCACAAGAGGGATCAGGAATTTCTTTGCACCACGAACAACCCCGGGAGCCCAGCCAAGCCTTAAAAGTGCTTTGGCTACCAAAGAAACAGTGGACATGGCAGACATGGCGGTTGGCATGCTTTGCTATGATGCCAATCTCCCTTTCAATGTTGCCAATTCACCTTTCTGGCAACCTATGTTTGATGTTGTGAATGCCGTGGGTTCGGGTTATAAGGCACCTGCTTATCATGGTTTAAGGGGTTCCATTTTGAAGAATACAGTGGATGAAGTAAACAACTACTTGGAGAAGATTAAGAAATCATGAAGATACACTGGCTGTAGCATTATGGCCGATGGATGGACAGACACCAAACAACGTTCCCTAATCAACTTTTTGGTATACTGCCCCAAAGGAGTCATGTTCCTACAATCCGTTGATACATCTGGCATAGTGAAGAATGTTGATGAATTATTCAATATCTTTGATCATATTGTCGCAGAAGTTGATTCAGAATATGTGGTGCAGATTGTAGCTGACAGTGAGCCAAGTTACAAAGCTGCTGGGAAAAGATTTAGAAGCCAAATATGGTACGTTCTTATGGAAGCCAAATATGGTACGTTCTTATGGACTCCTTGTGCAGCCCATTGCTTAGATCTCATCTTGGAGCATTTGAGCAAACCGAATGTATTTCCTCACATAGCAAGCACAATTGAGAGGGCTCGAACGATTACAAAGTTCATCTACTTGAATTTGATGAAGAAGTTCACAGGTGGGAGGGAGTTGTGCCGTCCTACTTGGACCAGATTTGCAACAAATTTCATCAGTATACAAAGTCTGGTGTTGAATCGGAAAGCACTTCAACAAATATTCGTGTCTGACGAGTATAGTGCTAGTGGTTCAACACCCACTGAGTGAAGGGGTAGTCAGTACTGTGTTGGACAAATCTTTTTGGGACCAGTGCAAGTGCATTCTAAATGTCAGCGAGCTTTTAGTGAGAGTGCTACGTTTGGTAGATCGCCAGGACAAACCGGTGATGGGTTACCTATATGAGGCCATGGATAGGGCCAAAGAGAACATCAAGGAGAGGTTGAGGAAAAAAATTATATTATATGCCCATCTGGAGGATCATCGACCAAAGATGGCATAGGCAACTCCACAGTCCCTTCCATGCAGCAGGATACTTTCTTAACCCTGCTCTCTTTTTCACTCGTACTTTCTCTAGGCACAGTGAAGTAACCAGAGGCTTGCTGGCGTGCATCACTCAACTAGCACCTGATGAAGCTACACAAGATCTCATCAGCAATCAAATTGAGAGTTATCGAGAGGCTACCGGTATGTTTGGAATGAAGCTTGCAATCCGCAACCGAACGAAGTTGGGACCAGGTATATTTGATTTGTTTGTTTAATTAAGTTTACTTCATTTTAACTCTCAGTTCCTCAACAAATAAATGCTTTACTATTTGTTACTTAACAGTTGCATGGTAGAATCAATTCAGAGGTGACGTGGAGGAATTGCAGAGCTTTGCCATCAGAATCCTCAGTTAGACCTGTAGTGCGACTAGGTGTGAAATGAACTGGAGCACCTTCGAACACATTCACTCCGCAAAGAGAAACAGGTTGGAGCACCAGAGATTGAATGACTTGGTGTTTGTCCATTACAACCTTAAGTTTCGGCAAAGGTATATAGCTTAATATAATGTTTTCAACTCTGACCTCATCACTTTAAGCTTTAATTTAAACTTTGACATTAAACTTAATGTTTTCCTTTTCAAGGACTTGTTGAGGAAATCTTCTACCACTAGTGACCCTTTGAGTATAGATCATCTGGATGTTATGATGGATTGGGTTGCGGAAGAAGATGTTATTTTCACGCCGGAAGACATTGGTTGGTAGAAACTTGAGGCACCTACTACTGTGGTTGGGGCCCGGGGCCGGGGACGAAGATGACGTCATGCCTCTTGAAGAAGATGTCCCTACTGGTGGTCCAGGTGGTGACGACGACGACGGCGACGACGACGACGACGACATTGAGTATGATCATCTGGGTTATGAGTGAGAGTTGTTGGTGAGAGCTACTGCCTACTGTCTATGTTTTACTTTCATGTATTACTTTTTTTTTTTTTAAGTTTTTCTATGTATCAGACTATCAGTTGGACTTGTGCAAGACCTTTCAGTGTTTAAGTAATGAATATGCCTTTTAGTTTACATATTTTGGACTATTTATTAGTTTTTTATCCTTTTCTACCCATTTCAGATTTTTTGGGATTTTTCTCATATTTTTTAATATTTTTTTGGTGTGACCGAAAAGTTTCGACCGAAATTCACCGAAATGACTGAAATCTCACCAAAATTTCGTTTCGGTGGCCAAAACGAAATGGCCACCGAAACAAAATTTACAACTAAGGTCCATACCAATCTGACATCCCATGCATAAGATACAATTACTTTGTTGTGCAGTTCAATGATGTTGCATACCAAATATCATTCTCTACAATAATGAAATGAAATGAAATTCAAATAATAACATCTTTCTATTTTTTTGTTGGTCTGATCATTTCAGTCGAATTTCAGGGAAATTTAAAACCATGTTTGTAGGTCATGTCATATACTTCGGACTAGTCTCCCACTCTACTTTGTTATCAGGCTTCTCTTTCTTCACGTAAATATCATTAGGTATTACTTGTCCCTCGGGATGGGGAATGATACCTTGTGTACGAGCAATGTGTAAAATTTGGCCTTCTTAGAGAAGGTAGTTGCCCTTGGCTAGAAGGTAGTTGTCATTGGTAAGTTTAATGTTGACCAATTGGGAGGGAATGGGAAAGGGGATGATCAAGAGGTGTTTAGAAAGGATGCCATATTACTCTGTTCTAAAAGGCGGCCGCCTCGGCGCCGCTTAGGCGCTGGGCACAGAACAAACGCACCGCCCAGGCCCTGGGCGTTTAAAAAAGCGGTCTCACCGCCTGGGCGTTATTAGGCGGCCGCCCAGGCTCCGGGCGTTTTTGACTTTTTGTTATTATTTAATGTTTAGTGCGTATACATAAAATGGTTTGGATTGTTATGTATTCAAGTATTTGTATTTTATATAAAAAAATACAAGATATTATGAAAATATATTAATATCTAAAAAAAATGAAAAACGCCTCAAAACGCCTAGGCGCCGCCTGGGCGCTGGGAGGTCAGTCAGCCGCCCAGCGCTTTTTAGACCATTGGCCATATAGTAGAGAAAGGATGTCACGTAGTTGTTATATATATGTATGAAGATAGATGGAGGGATAGAAAATAGGTAAAAAAGAGAAATGGAGGAATATAGGGGATGAGAATGATTGGGAATAGAATCGACGGAAGGATTTGGGTTTTGGGACAAACAAACGGTTGATATAGGGGAGGACGGAGGTAACGAATTGAAATGGGATGGGAGAAGAGATTATAAGGTGATATGATGGATGGGAAGGGGTGCAAAGATATGAAATGGATTGTGGAGGGTCCACAAAGAGATAAAGATATGGTTTGGGTTGCAAAGGGGCTACTAAGAAGAAGGATTTTGGGTTTTCATGGATTTGCGAAGGGTTTGTAAGAGTGGAAGAGAGGAAAGAGATTTGCAGGAGCCAGGATAGGGGTTATGGTTTTCCTTTTTTTTCCCTGTTGAATGATTAGGGGTTGTGGTTTTCAAATTGGATAAGGGAGATGGAACTTCTAACAGAAAACTCGAGGGCTTACCATGTAGAAGATGTAAGCAAAAAAAAAAAAAAAAGAAAAAGAAAAAAGGAAAAACATCTGATGTAGAAGAGAGTGATCAGATCTAAATCAACCTTGCTCGTGTACATGTAAAGAATTTGAATATTTGAACTTGATGAACGATGCAAATAGGTGAGGAAGAGAGATGGGAGAGAGACCACACAATTCAAGTGGGATGACTTCTTTCTATTATTATGTTAAACAGATTAAACTCATATATCAATGTTGTACAAAATTATGTATATGCCCTTAATGACTAGAACTGACTGACTTCTCCAATTCTGAAATGGCTCCTTTAGCATGTGTTGTTCCCGACATTGTAATCAAATTGATCCCCTTAAGCATCTTGTTGATGGCCATTGAGTTTTGAATGGTCATCAAATTTTCATACTCATTTTCAAATAATTTAGCCCTTTCTTATTAGACATGTCTCCGATATTAGAAGGCTCATTGATGTTCAAGAAATCTACACATCAATGACTTTTGTCAACTGCGTCAATCCGGGATATATTTCTTGATTTTTTTGGAAGCAGTGGCCGCAGTTTTTGAGCTCATTTGGCCTCTTGTTCTAGATAGTGCTCATTCATACAATCACCACGAGATGAAAGGATTTCCATTGTGAGAATTTAAAATTATTATTTTGTACCTTTCTTCTGGAATTACATGTACAAAATTCCATAGTATTCATATGCCCCTAATTATAGCTAAGCTTATTTCCTTCGATATACAATTTATGCTTGATATTAAATTTTAGTTTCTAATATTTGCATTTTCTTTATACAGAATCTGTTGCAGTACCCAAAATAGTTGGTATTTCGGAACCTCTCCTTCTTCATGCTGTGCATGGGGAAAAAGTTGAAAGGCCCCCTGTTTGGCTTATGAGGCAAGCAGGGAGGTACATGAAGGCAGGTTTGACAGCTGCTATAGTTTTGGCTAGAATGTAGCGTACATGTTTACTCAATATATCATAAGTCTGCATTCTTTTTGAATTTCCATTCTCTCTTTGATTAGCACCCTCCCTAGAAGTAAAATAAATCTCAAAATTACAAGATTTAAAAACACACACACACACACACACAAGTATCTCTTCATGAACTTTTTTTGGTGGGGGAAGCTATGAAGCATGAAGTTCTCAAGTCCCCTTATCTTTCTTTTTTTTCATTTCACTGAAATAACCTGCAGTTTCTCTGATACTTGGATCCTTAAAAACACTGGTAATAGGATAAGTATACCTTATCACACTATTAAGACACTGTATGAGACAATCACAATTTAGAAGATTTCCGTACTCAATCCTTTCCATATCTTATCCTGGTAGTATAGATATGCTTGTCTTGGACTGTTAGAAATAAATTATATGCACTGAAGGTAATGGCACAAGTCCTCTTTGAGAAGTACTGCCAACCTGATCTTTCTATGCCCGGTGCTTTTGTTTTGAATTTTTAATTACTACTGGTCTCAAATAGGGAGTAATTTTTTGTTCAATTATTTGAATTTTTTTGTACGGGTATTGATTGAGAGCATTATTCTGGTTTCATTTCGCAATCACACATACCAGTCTTCAAATCCCTGGAAAATCTACCACTGCAGTTTGGTGAAGGAATAAGTTGTTTTACATGGCTACAGTTCCTTTCTGGAATTTAAGACTCATCTATATGATATGTGTTGTCCAAACGATTTCATTTTATGGTAGTTGAGTCCAAAGCACCAATGTATAGGATGAAACAAACCTTTACTTTGTAGTTGTTTAGTGGAGTATTTGTGTCATTGTAGTCAGTTCATCTAGTTATATATCATGATCTTTTGTAAGATGCATTAATCTTCTTAATTCTGATTCCCTGTTACAACTTTAACTTGCAGGTTATGTTGAAGTTACATTTGACACGTACAATTATGCAATTGAACACTACAAATAGTTGGAGTATAAACATAATTCTAAAAAGAATAAAAAAAGAACTATTAAAAAGGAATTAGAAACATGCTAGCTTAGTCTAAAGTAAATCTGAAGTCTAAAGACTAAAAAACTATAAAGTCGAACTTTTTACTTAAGCTAATATGCGACAAATTATAATACACACTCACAAAATATCAAAACACACTCATTCCAGTCTTTATGGTATTACAACTCATCAGTTTAGGGCTGGACGATATGATCCCAGAAACCGGGATTTTGGTTTTCTTTTCCCATCGGCTAGCATTCAACTTCAAAGTACTCTCTCTCGTCCTTCTGTTCCCTTGGAAAATGGTTAAAAGTAGTGCATTTTCTATTTTAGGTGAATGCTAATGATTTATTAGTTCCATGCTTTGTTAATTAATGATATACATTATTTTTGGTTCATTCTTAAATTTCAACTACAGAATCAATGGAGGACACATTGTGATTAGCCTTCAGGTACTGCTAATGGAGATCAGATTGACCACAACAGTTTTGTCTTTCCTCACTTTTATGCAATAAAAGTCATTTAGTTGTGCATATCGTTTGTCAAAGTGAAAATTTATGGAGCTCAAGTAAATGGATTTAGGATTTCAGAGCTTTTTTTTTTTGAAAGGGCAAATAGATAATATATTAATAAATGAGACCGAGGAACTCCCGAAGGGAGTACAAGATAACAACAAAAATAAACATAAACATAAACTCTACAGATATCAAGAAACCGGAATCTCAAGGGGGAAGATAGTCAAACTGTTCTAAAACCTCCCTAAAGACTCATTCTTTGGCTAATTTATCTGCCATCCCGTTTGCTGATCTTTTCACATGATATGCCTGAAGATGAAAGCCTCCAATCATGTCTTGAATCTCATCAAAGAAATCTGCAATTCTCCAAGGAGGCGAGTGTGATCCATTAATCCAACTTATGAAGTTTTTTCAATCACCTTCAATCTCCACCCTATTTAAGACATTGTTAAGAAGTTTTATACCATGGTGTACGGCTCGAACTTCTGCCTCATTCGAATCCGAAATCCTAATTGGACCCGAAAAAGCCCAAATGAGCCTCCCTTGATCATCTCTTAACACCCCTCCAATACCAGATGGACCAAGATTTCCCATGCTAGACCCATCAAAATTAAATTTCAAAAAGCTTTTTACAGGTGGTTCCCATACTTGATCCACCTTGGGATTTCCCATAACTCCATTGCGTATCACCCTCCAACCATGCCAAAAATCAAAGGCCGATACAAAAGCAAAGCTGGGTATGAGTCTCACCCAGGAAATGATAAGTGCTACAACTTTGTTGAAGAGGAAAGAGGGGCGTCTGGAGAATCCTTTGAAGACTCTAGCATTTCTTACCTTCCATATCACCCATATTATAGCTAGAAAGGAGATCCTCCGTAGAATTTTTCCTTTACCATTCCATGGACACCATTCCCAATGTTCAAACAGGTCTAATAACTTTGCTGGGAGAACCCATGAAACACCAAATCTAGATAACATCCTATTCCATTACTCTGTAGCTACCTTGCAATGAAAAAGCAGATGGTCTACCGATTCCTCCTCTTCTATACAAAGAGCACAGGATTTCGGAGCTTTTGTTCATTACGTTTAATTTTTGTTGTACATATTATATATATGTATATGTATATATAGATATTGTTCATTGTTTTTCATTTTTGTACCTATCTCTCTCTCTCTCTATATATATATATATATATATATATATATAGTCACCCACATACAAATAATAAACCAATATGGAAGTGCTAGTTTTTGTAACATTGATCTAAAATTTTGATTCTTTACTTTGACAGAGTTATCAAATTATCTGCGAGAAGCATCCTTCTTTTCGTGAAAGATCAGAAAATGTTGATCTCATAGTTGAAATCTCTCTACAGCCTTGGAAAGTTTTCAGGCCTGATGGGGTGAGAAACGTCGCTTGGAAACATTTTATTTCTTTTTCCATTTTATTAGGGATCAGAATGACTCAAGCTGGATGCTTCATTTTATGTGGAGGGTAGATCTGAAAATTATGGACTTATTTCTTCTCTTTAGTTTCATATTATTGCATGTAGTTCTCTACAGTTTGCATAACAAATAAATTTCTTTGAGGTTTTTTAGCAGGCTACGTAACCACACAACTGCCATGATGTGTCCTTTTCCAGTGATAGCACTCTATGCTTGATCTTATTTTTTGTCTTGCCTTTATATCTTGATTGAGAGTATCGTCTCAAATTATTGTACATGGGAACCATTTCTGTCTGTAGTACTATGAGGTAAAAATAATGGATAGGACAAAAGAAAACTTATATGGGTATTGAGACTCGTGAGAAAATTTTAGATATATCTTTATTGGTTGGCATAATGTTGATTTAGTGTTCTGAAAGTAGTGCTTTCCTTCAATAGAATATCCAGTTCTGCATTCTCTCTCATTTGCTTGAAGATATTATTTTGAAGAGGCATGTTGCTCGGGTCGACATTAAAGTTCTCTTTACTAACAAGGTTGTTCCCTTTTTTTACTTGCTATTTGTTTCTTTGGAAGATTTTGAATCCATTCTGGCACTAATACAAAACTGGTTTAGATAGTCTTCTTTAACCTTTTTCTTTTGGTTCTTAAGAAATCCTTTTCTGCATTGAAATTAACAGATGGTATTCTCAAAACATTAGTAAAGAGAATAATCAAATCCCTAATGCAGTTGGTCAACTTTTGTGAAATTAAGATCTACCAAATTACCAAAATAAAAAAGAAAAGGGAATTGAGGTCATCTACACATTCAATCAGTTGCAACTTAGATTCAATCAGTTGCAATGTAGTATTTGTCCGTTATATTGTACTCATGGTTGATGGCTTAGTAAGAAATGCCGAGTCATAACTTTTCAGGTTATACTAGCATGAATTTGAGTTCCATGGATCATGATTACCAACAACCTGGAATTCCTTGATCAAATTAAATCTACCAACAACCGGGAATTCCTTGATCAAATTAAATTTCACTGAATCAAGCTTAAGGCCCGCTCTAAATTCAAAGGATACTAGACAACATAATCTGGCATCAATCGATAATTATCATCTTTAATTAGTGTATCCTATCGTTTATTTTCTGTAATAGGAACTATTATAAATTGTATAAGTTGGTTATTTTTAGAACTCGGTGTCCATACTTGATTAATTTGGAGTAATTGATGACATGATACAAAGCAATACCATCTGAAATCCATCAATATTATAATTTAATCCACAATGCCTCCCCTGTTTCATTTTAATATGGAGGAATTCTGACTGAGCATTGATTTTAGGAGCATGCTGATCACTTGCTAACTTCTTTTCCCTATGATACACATAGATCAGGATCAAAAAGGTCAAATCATCTTGTCTTTAGCCTTTCAACACGCACACAACAGAGGAAATATTCTTTCGGCTCTTATATTTTGTCAAGAGGGGTGATGCATCCTATAGCATAAGTATTACTAGCAGTGTTGATGTTTAAACGATTACCATCGTTGCTTTATTCATGTGAAAGAAGAAGAAAGAGGAAGAAGAAGAAGAAAAGAGGAGGAAATAATTTTCGTGGATGTTGAATCCCCAACCCCACGAATTGAAGCATTTTTATAGTCTCACTTAATAATTACAAGTTGTGTCATTAGCATCATCTATGATGGACCTTTTTTAATTAATATTAACATCAGCACTCTAAATAAAAGAAATACACCGCAACTTAATGTATGTCCAACTTAAGAACTTCCCCTCAAGATAGTGCATAGATATTATCCATATCCAGCTTGGAACAAATGCTTCTAAATTGGTCTTGTGCAAGTGTTTTTGTAAATGCATTCACTAACTTGTCTTTATACCTCACACACGGAATAGATACTAATTTGCTAGTGGCCTTTTTACGTATAAAATAACAATCTACTTCATTGTGTTTATTCCTCTCATGAAACACATTGTTGCTAGCAATATATGTAGAAACTTGACTATCATAATACATCGTCATTCCCAAAATCCCAACTCTTCCATCAATGTGTTCTATCATACCAACTCACACGTTGTGTGTGCAATTGCTCGATATTTTTCTGATGCACTAGATTGCGTAGCAACTTTCTGCTTCTTGTTGAGCCAAGGAACTAGATTCCTCCAACAGAAATATAGTAGCCAATTGTAGAACGTCTGTTAGAGGGAGATCTTACCCAATTTGGATTTCAGATATTTTCATTCTGATGCGAATCTGAGGTTCGGAGATTGCTTTTCTGGAAAGAGAAAGAAAGGGAACAAGAAAGGAACCAAGATCTAAAAAAATAATCAAAATCAAGAAAATAGAAAAATAGAGACAGAATGCGGAAGATTGTGAACCCAAGTGGTTGGTCGGGGGGAAGAAAAGGGCGGGGTAGGGGGGGGGGGTGGGGGGTGTTGTGTTTGGTTTAGGAGGGAGAGGAGAGGAGAAATAAAAAGGAACTGAGAATGGAGATGGGGGTGGTAAGTGAAGGAAGAAAAGAGAGAAGAAGAAAGAAATAAAGACGAGAGTTTAGGGATAGATAATTGACCTAATATGAAGCATCCCATTTCAGAAAAGGTATCACACCCAATCAATATAAGAAATCATCGATTTTCATTCATATTCAACTGTTTTTAGGGCTAATAGACCTTTCATATTTATAGGCTATACAAGCCATACAAAAAAAAAGACTTAATTCATGTTGTAAAACAATTCTTAGTCTAATTAGGATATCTATTATACTTTACTAACTCCGCATTGAAATAAAACAACTCTTACTGGACTCTCCCTAATAGTGGACTCTTTAGACCCACAAGGACTCCTAACTCATCATGGAAAATAACCCGCTTCAAGTCCCTCAAATACAATGACTCTTATGTTGCAATGTGGATCCTTGTGGTCACATAATAACAATGATTAATTACAAATCACTTGCATATCCTTTTCGCTTAAGATTTTGGTAATGAACATGTAGGCCCTATTTTAAACACCTACAACTCAAAGAAACCAAGTGATATTAGTAGGAAAAGACTATGGTACCCCTATTATAAGTGACATAAAAGACATCTAATGTACACTTAAAACAATTAGAACATCGGTCCTATAAGATGGTCCCCATCATACTCCTTTCCTTAAAGGATTTGACCCCATAGAATATAATGATTGGCATGGGAGTTCTTCAACTGAAATCTTCTTACACATTGCATACGGTTATCCTTTCCAATAGATTAAGTACTTCCAATGCATATGTAGCTTTCATAAATCATGTTTGAAGTAGTGTGATCATCAGGTGCACTTTTGATGTATTAACATGTCACCTTAGGTAGAAAACTATTTAGGTCCTCTGCTTCATTAGGCGACTCATGCGTTCATGATTAAATATTAAAAAATTTGCGAGAGGTCCAAATACTATGAGTGGTGGCTCTGTTGAACGTATATCGACAAAAGTATCATCTTAGATCTCCTTTTCTTGTTATAGTTGCTGTATAAGCACTTCTTGTTGGGTATGCCAAACGATTCACCTCTTCCAAGCATGTTGGATAGCCCGTGATGCCCTTTGATTCCCAGCTAGTATTCACGGGCTAACTTCTGACGGAACCGACTCTAAAGGATGATGTATGCTTTCTAAATCCTTAAGTAACATGAGAAAGCTACTTACTGTGGGAATTTTTGGAGTACCAGTATAGATTCTCGTTGTTTTAAGCTGAGTGATTGTTGTGCTGTCAATCTTCTCATTCAAGCTAGGATTTTGATGACTGAAGCCAATTGCCTCTCGTGTGCTTTGTTTGGCCATGCACATCTGCCATGTCTTCTGGATCCTTAGATTAGCAGATAGTTTTGTCCCTATAGTTGAAAAAAGCAGATAGTTTCGCCCCATGGACTTTGAATTTCTTGGATTTCT
Organism: Tasmannia lanceolata; assembly: GCF_043159265.1. Classification (NCBI taxonomy): domain Eukaryota; kingdom Viridiplantae; phylum Streptophyta; class Magnoliopsida; order Canellales; family Winteraceae; genus Tasmannia; species Tasmannia lanceolata. The sequence continues at coordinate 34,108,974 of NW_027518700.1, read as the reverse complement.
CCTCACGAATCGTTTTAGCTCAAAGTATTTTACATTCCTGAAAAGTCTCTACAGCGAACTTCTCCAAAAATTGATCCATCATATCAATCTAACAAATATCAGGTGGTTTTACCATTATTCGTCGTTTTACTTCAGTATTAGCCATCACCTATGTTGCATGGATTCGGATTTGTGTGTCGGGATCCGACACCGATTCGAGGTCTTGGATTCGGAAAGCCCCCAAAAGAATATCTATATATGTGTGTGTGTGTGTGTATTCATGAAAAATTTGAGGGTAGAGGGTTGTTGCGAGTTTTGAATTAAGAGAGTCGAAGGAGGAAGAGGTTGTGCATTGGGTTTTTTATTAAAAGAGTACGAGTTGTGCTTTCATATAAAAAAAGTTAAGAAAAACACATTTAAAGGGAAAATATACAGAATTCACATTTTAAAAGAGACAACGATGAATCGGATTTGTCTGAAAAAACAGGATTCGTGTGGAAAAGAGACAACGGTGAATCGGATTCGTCCAGAAAAAACAAGATTCGTGCGGGACACGGCTACGACAAGAATCCGGGTGTGTCCCACGTGAATCATGTCCGATTCGCATGTGGAGACGTGTTGACACGGATTTGGCATAGGGGGCAAAGAATCCATGCAACATAGGCCACCACTCTATGTGTTTCCATACTAACAAAAATAGAAATATGTTGGTTTACACCAGATGAAATTCCAGTGAAAATCCTATAAAATCATGAAACCGTATTGAACAAATGCAAATAATGGACATTTAAGATGAAACTTCAGTTAAATGCTAGAATGAGTACAAATACAGACTAAAAAGCGATATTAAAACAGTCATTAGTTACGACATCCAACACCTATTGGCATTAGCCGTCACGCATGTCTAATAATTCAACACATGCCACATTTTACATATAATTTATATGAATATTTATATATAATATACACCAAAATTATATGTGAAATGTGGCACGTATAGGTGTCAGTGGAGCTTTAAAATTATGCCCGTATGACATGGATCTGCTTGGCAAAAGATTGATCGGAAGTTCCTAAATGATCAAAGTCATTCATAAATGGGTTCAAACCATACTAGCCGGAAACTCCTTGTGCAGGTGGGAAACTCGTTTCCCCTAAAACATGTTTCGGAAAGGTGGGAAACTCATTTCCCCCAAAAGGTGGAAACTTGTTTCCTAAACGCATGAGAAACATATAAGAAACTTATATGAAACATGTTAGAAACGTATGGAAAACCTACAGAAAACGTATGTGAAACGTGTGGGAATTATGTGTGAAACTTATGAAAACATTTTCTTAAAAAAATACAAAAACAATTGTGGAATAGATATTAAAAAGGAAAACAACAGTGTATATCGTAATAAAAACTAAAAGTAAGAAATATCCAAATAGAAATTTGAACTTAACAAAATTTAAATCTACAAAACCATATATTTCATGGTTTCCTTGTCTTTCAACTGTGTTTTCATTAAAGTTTTTCTATCGGCTCTGAAACGTTTCTAATGTGTTTCCTAAGACGTTTCTCGTACGAGTTTTTATTGTTTTCCCGTTTATCTTTTCCACTCTATTGTCTTCTTCCATTTCGTGTTTCCGTTTCCCAAATCCATTTCCCACCCTGGCAACTATGGTTCAAACACAATTTCAATGTAATATTAGTCTTTCATGATGATAATGAGGAAGACTATCTTTCACGTGATCTCCAATTCTATTTACTGGATAATGGTACAAAATTTGAATCTTTATACCCCCACATCCCTCAACAAAACAGTGTAGCCAAGAGGAACCATCACCACTTCCTTGAAGTCACTCGTACTCTTCTGACCGAGATGCAGTTACATAGATGTTTTTAATGCGATCTTGATCTAGGTACCTGCTATTTGATTAATCATTTGTCTTGTTAGTGTTAAATTATAAATCTCCTATTACTTGTTTTGTTGTTGGTCATTCCTCTTCTGTTATTACTTAATGTTATTTAATTGTTTACGTTTCGTCTGAAAACTTGATCCCTCTCGAGATAAGTTGTCGAATAGATCTATTAAGTGTGTGTTTGTCGGATACTTTCATTATAAAAAAGTATACAAATCTATTGATCCTATCACAGGAAAGTGGTATGTCTCCATGGATGTTACTTAGTTTGAAGGTAAACCATATTTTTGTAGTGAAAGGAAGAATCTTCCTGACTCACATCATGGGAGGGAATATAGGATTGTCAGGTCAAGATGCTCAACAAAGTGGTACAAAAGTTATAGGGAGCATTACTTATGAACAAGAAAAAAAGAAAAGAAAGAAAGAAGAGATATACGGTTGAGGCTTTGTTTCCCAACCTTGACGTCTCAGGTTCGATCCCAGCTTACCGATAAAAAAAAAAGAGATATACCCATTGCTTTGCAAAGTGGGAAGAGATCGTGCATGACCGATCCTATTAACCAATTTGTTTTATATGATTGTTTAGTTCCTACAAAGATTTTTTTTCATCCCTCATTGTTTCAAAAAGATTTTTTTTTCTCACTCCAGATGGATGAAGGCAACCTAAGTGAATAATCATACATAGGGCTTGGTCACATTATCAGAAATAAAATGACCAATAAGGTGCAAATGGATATGTACTATAAATTACAAGACAAATGGGGAGGTTAGGAGATTTAAAGCTTGTCTTCTGGAAAATGGATACAATCAAACCTATGAGCAGAGACTTTTGCACCAGTTGCCAAGCAGAACATATAACTATGTCGAAGCGACTATCTCTGTGGCAGTAAACCAGAAGTGGCCACTATAGCAGCTAGACGTGAATAGTGGATTTCTTCATGGGTAGTTGAGGGAAGAAGTGATATGACTCCACCCAAATTTATTCATCAGAGAAGAAGAGACTGGTTTGCAGAATGAAGAAGTACATCTACAGACTGAAGCAATCGCATAGAACATGGTTCCAGAAGTTCACTAGTGTTCTTCTAGAGATTGGGTTCGGAAAAGGTTTTGCTGATCATACATTATTTGTGAAGAGGAGGAAAGGTACTATAATTCTTATAGTATATTTTGATGATAGTATCTCGACAGGTGATGACATAGTAGGGATTCAAGAATTGAGCAATGCCTGCAAAAAGTGTTTTACATAAAAAACTTAGGCCCTTTACTATATTTCTTGGCAATTGAGGTGGCTAGATTCTTTCATTGTGACAGAGAAAGTGTGTTTTAGGTCTCCTGGCATAGATGGGCAATATTGGGGTGAAAGTGTGAAACTAATTGATACTTGTATGGAATTCAATCATCAGTTATCAATAAAAGTGATAACTTCATGATAATCCAGGTAAATATCAAGAAATATTTGGCAACTTGATATATCTTGCTGTCACTAGGCCTGATCTAACTTATTTCATGCATGCCCCAAGGACATCTCACATGTAAGTGACTCACCGTATCTTGAGATATCTCAAGTATTCTCCTCTTTATGGTATCTTGTATAAGATTAACGTGCATCTTGATATTTCAGCCTACATAATTGCATATTGGGCTGGGTCTTCTGATGACAGAGATCAACATCAGGGTATTATACCTTTGTTCGAGGTAATTTGAAAAGTTTAAATGTATGAAGTAGAGTGCGGTGCCAGATAAAGTGCAAAAGCTGAATACAAAGCAATGAAAGTTGCAAGTTGCGAGTTGGTCAGGTTGAAAACATTGCTTTATGACTTGGGTGTTCCTATACATCATTCGATGCCTATGTTTTGTGACAGTCAGCGTCTATACATAGTGCCTCTAATCCAACGTTTCATGAGAGAACCAAGTACAAAGAGGTAGATTATCTCTTTGTACGGGAAAAGGTATAAGCAGATATTATCTGTACTCCCTACATTTGTTTAGTGGATCAATTGGCAGACATGTTTACCAAAGTAATTATGAGAAATCAACATCATTCTTCCAATCTGATACTGTTTAACATCCCTAGCTTGAGAGAGAGAGAGAGAGAGAGAGAGAGAGAGAGAGAGAGAGAGAGAGAGAGAGACGTGGTGGTGGTGGGGGTTGGGGGTTGTGTGTGTGTGTGTGTGTGTGTGGTGGGGGGGATGTGTGTGTGTGTAAAAGATAGCACATATGGTTGCATTTCTCTCATATCACGAAAGTAAGTGATTTATAAAGAGGATTCTCACATGTAAAAAATCTAGAACTTCTTGATAGTTGATAAGGTATCGGAAGGATGAAAGAAGAAATCATTGGTTTCAGAATTTGAATTAATCCAGGAACACTCAATTAATTGTCTGCTGTTAGAGGCTTCCTCTCCATTTGATGGAAGTTAATTTATGGAAAAATATTACCATTAACCCACTCATTCATAGGAAAAAAATCTTGTTAATAAAATGTGTTAACTTACCAACTTCTCCAAAAGCTTAAACTGTTGGAGAAAGGCGTTATTTATCTTTAATACTTTAACACTCCCCCGCACGTGTGGCCCACTTGGCAAACACGTGGCACATGTGGTCCCACTTTGGGTTGACCATTGCATGTGGATTTTTGCTATTTTAGGAGGTTTGAACTCGAGAGTCGAGACCTTTGGCTCTGATACCATGTTAAAAACTTACCGACTTCTCCAAAAGCTTAAGCTGTTGGAGAGAGGCAGTATTTAATCTTTTATATTTAATCTACTTGTTGCAGTGAAAATTCCTGTTTATTCTGCAGTTGATTGAAGAACTTGCAAATTTTGAATCCTGTGCCGGCATTTCAGCTAATGTGATCATTCTATATTGTATTTAAGACATAAGAGATATTCATGATCACCGTTATAGAATTTTTTGTTGTTGAAACAATGGATTCTTTGTTATGTAGTTCGTACTAAAGTCACTACCTTGCTCAAGGTAGCCTGTGGTCCTTTACTAGTCGTGCTGGCCTCCGGCTCTCATTTATTTATATCTACTCTCTCTTACTGTTTGTTTTTGTGTATCCTCAATTGTTACCGCTAATAGTATCACAAAAATTACTTACTGATTTATGGATCCGTATGGGACACCTACGTGTCTTATAACTGCTTCTATTTCTTCTATTTATTTGATTTCTTTCTAACACAGAGGCACATCATTGTATTGACCTGGACATATGCTGAGCAAGGTTAAGGATCCTGTCACTGTGAATTTCAATATAACTAAAATTTGTTACATTTGTGAGTTTGAATCCAGCACACTTGATCCACAATTGTCGTCAGTCACAATTAAAAAGTGTAAATGTTTTACAAGGGATGCATATGTTGCCTGTGTGTTGTCCAGTCTAGTTTGTGCATCCTAGGTATAGTTATGTGGTCTTGGTGCCTGTCTGGTCCTATTTTAAGTTAAAAGTACCTACAAATTTGGCTAATATTTGAAAAGTTCATTATTATTATTTTTTTTTGAATGATTGAAAAATTCATTATTTTTCCAAAAGAAAAGGATTTTTTTTGTGAATTAATGAAAATTTCTTTATGTTTTTAAGTTTTCAATAATTTGCAAATAGTTCATGAATTAATAAGTATTATTACAATTGTTGTTAAAATGATCATATTAATAATGGGTACTTACTACTTAGTTATTTGGGAAAGTTCATTTCTTAAGAAACCATTGATTGTTTAAGTTTGGGGTAAGAAAGGAAACACAAATTAATAGGTGATGTGAGTCTAGTGAAATTAGAAAGGTCTGTTTTGGAATTGTTGTCTAAACAGCCTGGTTGAACTTGAAGAGGTCTGTTAGCTTGATTTATTTTTAGAAATAGGTCAGCTGGTTTTGTGATTTCTAAGAATAAATGTTTATAATTAATAATTAATTATTTGAAATAAAATCTCTTCTTGCTGCTTTTGCATTTCATTATGGGATTCATGGTCTGCATTTTTTCAGTTTATGCTGCTGTAAATCTTAATACATAACATGTTAGATGTATTCTTATTATTTTTTGTTCCTGTTTTTATTTTCCAAATAATTTTCAAACTTTACCTACTTTTCTCCAATCATGAATAGTTGCCTCCCCATGAATCTCAACTTTCTAACTATGTTTTAACCATTTCTTGTGACAGGTCATTTTATTCTCGGACATTCTTACCCCTCTTTCTGGGATGAATATACCTTTTAACATTATAAAAGGAAAGGGACCCGTCATATACAATCCGATAAGGAGTGCTGCTGATGTTGATCAAGTTAGAGAATTTGTTCCTGAGGAGTCAGTTCCATATGTTGGGGAGGCATTGAATATATTGAGGGCAGAGGTTTATTTTATCTCTTACCTTTTTTTTTTATTGTAAATCCTCTTTGTAATGTTTCTGATTTGCGTAATTATATATCTTGTGCTATAGAGTGATGTTGCCATGCTCCAATATTTATAGTAAGGGATTTGCTAGGGACCATCGCAGATGGCATTTCGCAGACTGGCCGTTGCATGAGAGAGCAACAACATAGGATGAATTATATGTATAAGACAAATTCTTTTGAAAAGTTGGAAGAATTAAATGAAAAAGACATTCTTTTGAAAAGTGAGCCTAGGTGGCTGCTCTCTCATGTGACAGCCGGTCCACGAAGCCTTCTGCGATGGTCCCTTGCAAATCGCTTATGGTAACATTCAAGAAACTTAAAAGCAATGATGTTTTAAAGAACCTCGAGGAATTTATGCTTGTTATTTCTGCTTTGGAGCTTATGTTATTCAATTAAAACTTGTGAAAGTTTCAGCTATTAACTGCTGTAGCTATGGTGGTTTTGTATTGATGCTTCAAATTAGAATAATTTTCCAGATTGAATATTATTTTAGGTGCAAAATTTAACAATTTCTGTACTTGGTCAGGTAAACAATGAAGCAGCTGTGCTGGGTTTTGTTGGGGCTCCTTTCACATTGGCATCTTACGTAGTTGAAGGTGGTTCGTCAAAGCACTTCACTAAAATAAAGACCCTGGCTTTCTCTCAACCTAAGGTATGTACTGTGCTCATCTTACAGTAAATTTTCTAGGCCGTCCGAATCAATCACATAGTCTTAAGAAATGTAATTTAGACCTCTCATTAAAATTTCCCCATGTCACTGAACGACTAGCCTGGGTTGGGCTCCGTTTTACCTTGTACGAGCTCTTGTTTGAGTCCCGGTATTGCCCCACCTAGTCAACCGGAACTCCTTTGACTCACCCGAGTTTTGAAAAATTGACCACATCAATCATTGACTCACCTAAGTCAATTCCTTCTTACCATGGTTGAGTTCTCATCCGATCCGAGCTCTTAAATACTTGACTTACTCCGAGATGTTGATCAAAATTGGACATGGGTGCAAAGTGTTGGACACGGAGAGTTGATAAAGCGCATCGTGCCAACACCCCTGTACAATCTTATGGTAATGTTAGAAGATATATTATTGTTTTGAATTCGATATTAATTCATACTTCGTAGAAGCTTAGGATAAAACCAGAAACTGAGGAAAAAGAATGAAGGATAAGGTTTTTCCCTAATACCGTGATGACAGTACATGTGTTCGACATGGGAATTTTCACTAAAAAATGGTGTGATTGTTATGTTACTTGTGAGCCCCCCTTAGCTTTTAGCCTGTATCTTTTCAAACCCAGTTCCATCTGGTATTAATGCCCCCTTAGCTTTTAGCCTGTATCTTTTCAAACCCAGTTCCATCTGGTATTAATCTGTCTCATCTGTCGCTTAGGACAAGAATCACAATCACCAACAACAAAGAGCTTTCAAACATTAGTTGCACCATTTGATTCATTTAGTTCCAAGTTGATCAATGAGCTTTTGAACAATGATCCGACTCTTATCCCTTAAACCTATCAGTGAACTTGCTATTGCTAACAACCCATCTTGTTTAAGAATTGAATATTCCAAAATATAGTTGTGTTTGTTTTTTGTAAGAATTGATGACTTTGAATTGATAACTTCGAAGACCCATTCTAAGTACAATTAGGTCTAGTAATATTTGATTGAGCTTCTTTCTCTGGTAGGTTCTACATGCTTTACTACAGAAATTTACAAGCTCTATGACGGAGTATATCCGGTACCAAGCAGACAATGGGGCTCAAGCAGTTCAGATTTTCGACTCTTGGGCAACAGAACTTAGTCCTGAAGATTTCGAGGAATTTAGTCTCCCATACTTGAAACAGATCGTGGATTCTGTTAAAAGGACACATCGAGACTTACCCTTGATCCTTTATGCAAGTGGGTCAGGAGGCCTATTGGAAAGGCTGCCATTAACAGGCGTTGATGTTGTTAGCTTGGATTGGACGGTCGATATGGCAGAAGGTCGGAGACGTTTGGGATCTCATGTGGCTGTCCAGGGCAACATAGATCCTGGCGCACTTTTTGGGTCGAAAGAGTTTATCTCCAAAAAGATTCATGATACAGTAAAGAAGGCAGGTAACAGTAAACACATTCTGAATCTTGGCCATGGCATTGTAGTAGGCACACCTGAGGAAAATGTGGCACACTTTTTTGAAGTCGCCAAAGGAATTAGGTATTAAATTATGATCAGTTATTGCTTTTTCATGATTTTTCGATGTATGGGTGTCTGTGATTAATGTCAATTAGCTGAATTTTCTTCTTCTAACAAATATTAGTTCCCTTGAGATTGGAGATGGTAGAGAGAAAGCTCAAAGATGAAATTTTGTAGTAGATTGAACTTCCTGTTTAGTGTTATAAATGATGAGATCCATTTTAATGAAGGGGAGTACAAGGAAATCGCATTACATGCCATGGGTTTCGAAGAATTCAAAATTTTGGAAAATAGTTATGGCTCCGTTAATTTTACGTGGAAAGAAACGGAGCCTATGGGAAAAATCTGAAAATCTCAGACTAAAAATGGCAATTCAAGATTAAATCCTATGGGAAAAATCTGAAAATCTCGGAGTAAAAAAGGCAATTCAAGATTAAATCCACATTTATACGACGATGTAGGCATGTTTGGATGAATAGAAAGCTTTTTCTTGAAAAATATTTTTCAGAAAAGGTTTATTGTGGATTCTTTTATCTTGAATTTTTTTTCTACTATTTGGTTCACATGAAAATTTGAAAAATCTATTGTTTGGTTGATGTTGGTCAGCATTCTCTTGGGCTCTGTTCACTTCGTTCTCGGGAAAGCAAATCCCTGGAAACAGACTCCTTTTTTCTTGACAAGACATAATTCTGGTGTTCACTTGCTTTCCTGAGAAAATAACAAGCCTGGGTGGAATATGTCAAATAATGACATGGAATTGCCAAAAATGACGTGGAAATGTCTCTTTTCTCACTAGTGTGGGAAACCAAATCCCATTATTTTGGTCGGATTTGCTTTCCTAGGAAAACTAGTGATAAAAGGTGGGCAAGCAGTTTCTCGGGAAACATTTTCCTGCATAGATCCTGCGCACGTGAACAGGCGCGGGAAACCTTTTCCTACACAGTTTCTCTAGATTTCTTTTCCTAATGTCACGTCAAAATCCCGGGAAACCTTTTCTTTTCCTTTCCCGGGAAAACAAGTGAACAGAGCATTGGAAAATTATGTAGAGGGAGGATAAAGTGAAGGGCGCCTCTGGAAGAGCCCAGTGGGAAAGTCGGTCCGTTCTATTTATGGGTGTTCTAAGATTTTTTCTTCTTCTTGTTTTAGGGATTTTTTAAATCTTTTTAGCATAGCTAGGTTTTCTTGTTGTCTAATTTCAGGAGAAAATTTTATCCCATGAATAAAAAATCCCTCGTAAATGTGATAACCAAATTTGAAAAACCCACTTTTCAGGTAAAGTTTTTCTGAGAAAATAAAATCCTTACATCCTAAAATGCTGGTAGAGCTTTTTTTTAATGGTTGCAAAAAAATTATTTACTGTCAGAATACTAAATGATGTAAAATATCTACTAATCATGCCTAATACAGGTACTAATATACATATGTTGAAACAGAAATGCTAAAAAGACTTGGCTGTTAGACTCCTTCCTAAAAGCCACTTTCTGGGCGCCAGTTGTACCAAGTGGACATGATCAAGTCCATTGGCTTATCATGTGGGACCCAGACAATCTTGATTGATTTCAACTGGGCATGTTTGGTAACCATTCTACACATGCAAACAATTTTTTAAGGTGTGGAGAACTTATAACCGCCCATAAAAGGCGACCTTCATTTGTGGACACTTTATTAAAAATAAATTATAAGCAAAGGATTTTGCACTAACAAAATCCTCCAGGGGGTGTGGAAATATCAAATCCATGGCTACTTTTTATTTTCAAAAGGGATTGATATTTCCGCACCCCTTGCTATTACACTATTAGCAAGGAGTCTGGAGGAACTTCCTCCAACTGATCTCGATCCAAGTTTTATTCATTTTGCACTGCGTGTAATCCTGCATTAAGCACTGTTTGGATTCAAAGAATTTTCAGGTAAAGTTTGGAAAGGAAAATTACTCCTAAAATTTCTTACCTTTTTACACACAAAAAAGATTATGTGACCTAACCATATTCCATGATTACTTTGAGAGAGCTTCAATTTATGATAATATCTCTCTAAATTAACGATAATCATATCATTTCCCACTAAATTGTATAAAGAAAAAATATCCCTAAGAAAAAAAAATTCCATCAAAAATAATTTTCTAGCCATACAAACCGGCCGTAATTTTTATAGGTGAATATTTTTTACTTTCACTAATGGTTTCGACTAACTGTAACACCTAGTTCTGTGGTAGTCATAATTGTAATGGCATAGCAACAATAATAATGGTAATCTACATAAGATTTCCATTAGATATGTTCCTATCCCTTGAATTTACTCTCCTTCCCTTTCGCTACATAAGATTTCCTTTAGATATGTTCTTATCATTTGAATTTACTCTCCTTCCCATTCCGGCCGTTACTTAAGATTTCCATTAGATATGTTCTTATCCTTTGAATTTACTCTCTTTCCCTTTCTGGACGTATGTCATATCTTCGTAGATATGAACTGTATCTGCTAAGATTACAAACCTTTTAAATGGATGAAAACATCATTTAATATTCTGATACGCCTGAGCCCATAAAAACCCATCCCCATTTCTTTCTCTACCGTGCCTTTGAACTTCTCAGTTGCCTCTCCTCTGCTTTGAGCCTTGGCTTCCTTTCTATCAGTATCCCCTTTCTTTATATTATCTTTGAGCTTCACATGCCTCACCGATACACGTAGCCTCGAATTCCTTTCCATCAGTCTCCTCTTTTTTCATCCCTCCATTTCTTCGCCATGCAAAACCATGTATCGGCTGGTTCAAGCTTGAGTGCGAACCACTTAATACCTGAGATCCACCTAGAGAGGTGGTTAACATCAGGAACCCTAGCAAGGTCAGTGCCCTTGCTCGGTTCTGACTACGTACCCGAACTTGAGATAGGCCTTATACTCGGTCCCAACAGAGGGTCAATAAAAGTTGATACTTTCTCCATTCCATAATTGATAGTTCATATATTCACCAAAACCAACTGGAGAGGCTATTTGATCCCTCTTAAGAGTTAAATTTTGGGATCGTTGCCGCATCCAACAGAGCAGCAACTATACCGATCGTTGAATTAAACAAACAAAAAAGGTCAGTATAGATGTGGGAATGGGTATGTGTGGACGGTGTTACTAAGTTAAGCTTTGATCACTTGTACCAAACATGGCCCAGTTGGTTTCTTTGTATGGAGAAGAAGTCATTAGGGTTGAACGCACCTGCGTCGGTTGGAGTAAGACATAAGATTGGTGGGTTTCATGGCTAACAACGCCTTTCGATGTTAAGCGGATGACTGATGGAAACTCGGTTTTCTATCTGAAATGTGAAACTCCTATGAGACTCACGCGCATCTCCTTGGCTTGGAGCTATGGCTTGCTGCTTCTCCATGGTGAGAGAGAGGTGGGGCGGGGGAGATGAAACTTGAAGAAGAGCACTAGGGTTGGACTCACAATCGGTTCTCAAAATCCAAAACTAACATGGCCTTACAATATTTTCATAAGGCCACTGTCCATGAAAAACTGTAACTAAGATATTGCTATAAGATTGTCATGTAAGACTTTAACTGTATTTTTTCTTTCTTTTCTTCATTTCTAGCCTCTAAAATTTTCTATATTTAATGTTTGGGAGTCATTTGCATTCCTTATCCTGGATTCCTTTTCAATAAATCTCATAAAATTATTTTAGAGAAGTTATCTGCATTGAAGAGAGAATACCCATTTTAAGCAAGAATATAAGTATTAATATTTTCTTGATGCCTATAATGATTTACCTTGTCTGGTGTGGATGAGAATGCTCAGAATCTCATATCATTTTCATGCAATCCATGAAAGTTGAAATGATGTCTAACTTTGGGGTCGACTTTTATTACACGAGGGTAGCGGCTGTTGCTTTTATCGGGTGATTCCTCATCACTGTTCTGGTAGAACCGTTCTTTGTGGTGATCCCTATACCCTTGGTTTAGGGATGGGTATCACCCGTGGTGAACCGGGAGTTCCGAGAGGGATCCATTCTGCTCAGAAAAGATATGACTGGTAGACTCCTGGTATAACCCTCACTTGGCTATAAGCCGTAGGGTGCCAGTCCAGCCCCACGTTCTATTCTAATTGCTGATAAAACTACAAGACTCAGCATTCTCATAGACTAGACTATTATCATGTCACCATGAAGTATACTCAAATAGCAAGTAAAGTGTACATCTAAATGCACCATCATTGAACCAAGTACTCACATCGAAAAAACTCAGAACTTTTAACTTGGAAGCCCTTCTTTTGTTCAAGTGCTAACAGCTAAAAAAGTAGCAACTTTTACCATGAAATCCTGTCTCATAATGTCATAATATCAAGGAGATGTCACTACAAGAAACGGTGTTGAAATCCCAGGTATGATGGCAACCCAAGAGGGGGGTGAATTGGGTTTTAAAACTTTTTGCCAAAAAACAATGTAGAAGCTAAAAACAAAGGCAAATGAAATCTTTTAAGCACACAAATGAAAATAAACAACAAATGTACAAAGAGATAGAAAGAGTGCACTCAAGATTTATAGTGGTTCGGTCACTACCAAGGACCTACTCCACTCCACCAAGACTTATTGGTGATTTCACTATGGATTCCCTTAATGGCGGGGAATCAATCAAATTACAACTTGGTTCGGCTACGCCTCGCAAGACTCGCCACGAACCGAAGAAAGCTACGCATCTCCAATACTTGCTCTTGAGATGGCTCCGCGTCTCTTCGCACTTGCCAAATATAATATTCTTTTAAAGAAAGAAACTAAAATCCCTTCAAGAGGGTTACACAAGATGGATAAAAGATATACAACTATAAGCCTAATCCACTTCCTTGCTTAGAGATGAGAGAGGCACAAAAAAAAGTTTGATTTTCTCTTTTTGGATCTTCAAGTTATTGCAAAGAGATGCTTTTGAAAGGTTTGGATAGTGTATATATAGCCCATTTGAAAATATGACCGTTTGGAGGTAAAACCGTAATAAACTGGGTTGAAAAAGTCAAGCCTCGCAAGCCCCAACGGCTCTTTTGCCAGATCGTCGCGGTCGACCGGGCCACAGCGGTCGCCCGCCCCTATCGGGCGTTCTTTTTTATTTTCAAATTTCAAACAATCGCGGTCGACCGAGCCAGTGGCGGTCGCCAGGCGAGGTCTCCCTGTTTGATTAAAATTAAGCTCAAAACATTATAGCGGTCGACCGGCCCTTAGCGGTCGTCCGCCCCAACCTTGCTGGATTGTTTTTGTCAAAACAGAAACATATCCGTGGTCGACCGAATCACCCCGGTAGACCAACCCGCTATTGAAAGCCAAGTGCTGGATTTCCAGCACGGCTTCCGCGGTGGCCAGGGACACCTAGGTCAACCGGCCCTGTGTTAAATTCCATTTTAACATATGAAATTCAAGGCTTTGGGCCATGGTCTTTGGGCTTTAATCCTAAGTTTTCAAATACATTTTTCTAAGATTTCAAATAGATTTTCAAGTTCATTTTAAAACATTGTTAAGTGCCTTTAACATCTCTAAAAACAAAGGAGAGGATAATACATTTTAAAAAGACTTGAAAAGCACTTCAATCTTCTCTTAAACTTCAAGGCTTCAAGTCCATCATGGATCATATCTTCTATTATTTTGGCTTCACAAGGTCTTCATGAAATGCTCCAAGCCTTCATCTTCCTTTGGCTTCAAATGATCTTCTTCATTTGGTTCATGCCACGATCCATGCTATTTTCCTTGACTTTTGTGTTTGATTACTTGAATTTTCAACACATGCACTTCAACATCAAACACATTAGAAATACAACACAAATCAACTTCTGTTTGGAATCATCAAAACATAGAAGATTGCCAAGGTGAGAACCGTTGGGCTTACAATCTCCCCATTTTTTATGATGACAACACACAAGGTGATTGCCACAATTTAGCACAATTAGCATAAAACTTCTCCCCCTTTGTCATCACAAAAAGAAGGGATGAAAGTTTAAACATAAGAGATTAAAAATATGCAATGTATAGCTCCCCCTTTGACAATGAATGAAACAATCTAAAACTCTCTCTTTTTACTATCAAAATTCAGAACAAGGAGGTTTTAGAAACATAAATGGGGTTTTGAAAGATAACATAATTTCAAGCTTCCCCTAAATCAAATCTCCCCCTATTTGAAATACAAATAGAATAAATGTGGGGGCCATCAAAACACATTGCCAAGTTAAAGATATAACAATCTAAACAAGAACCTTTGGCACAAACTACCAAAATCATAAAGATATTCAAGTTAAAGCACAAGCCCCTACTCTAATGCAAAAGCATAGAAAACTAGGTTGGGGCTTTTGGAACCCAAACCAACTTAGTTCCAATAGGTTTAGATTTACCTAAAATACTCTTTTTAACCCATACCATTTTATTTTTAGGTAAAATCCTAAACATACAATCACTCTTATAATGTCCTATTCTACCACAAAAATTGCATTTAGCACAACATGTAGAAGGACATACAAATTCACAAGAAAATTTATGATTTTCAATTGTTTTCTTCTCTTCTTGCAAATCATGGTTTTCAAAAACCAATTTTTCATTTTCTTTCTCAAGTGAATTGCATCTTTCAATCAAATCAAAATTAGCACTAATCAAGTTTTAATTCATTTGATTCAAAGCATCATTTTTGAGCAAAAAATTAACAATTTCCACTTTTAAAGAATCAATCTCTTTTTGCATATTGGAAATTGAAATGTTGAAATCCTTTTCAATATCAAAAGACTTTAAATGCTCATTAGGATTCACAATACAATCATCTATATGAGATGCATTAGAATCTACAAATGCAAAATGACAATCATGAGATTTATAGATATTTTCAAGTTTAACCCAAATTTCATGAGCATTTTTACATTTTAAAATTTTCTCAAATACATGCGGAGACAACGAGCAACAAATGGCGATTAAAGCTTTAGCATTCAAATCAAGCCATTTGGAATCAATTTTCCCTATTTTCTTTTTATAAAAAGATAAACCATTTTCAAGTACATCCAAAATATCATAATCTAATGATTCTAAAAAGAAACTCATACGAATTTTTCATTTATCAAAATTATTTTCATAAAAAATAGGTGGATCTAAAATTGATTGGCTAAGATGAAAATCCATGGTTTTGCCAAAGAAAATCTTTTTTCTCTTTTAAATTTTTGAAAATTCAAACATCCCTAGATAAGAGCCTTGTGCTCTGCTACCAAATGAAATCCCAGGTGTGGGGGGGGGGGGGGTGAATTGGGTTTTAAAACTTTTTTCTAAAAATTTAAGCATACAAATGAAAATAAACCACAAATACACAAAGAAATAGAAAGAGATAGAAATAGTGCACCTGAGATTTATAGTGGTTCAATCACTACCAAGGACCTACTCCACTCCACCAAGACTTCTTGGTGATTTCACTACGGATTCCCTTAATGGTGGAGAATCAACCCAATTACAACTTGGTTCGGTTATGCCTCGCAAGACTCGCCACGAACTGGAGAAAGCTACACGTCTCCAACACTTGCTCTTGAGATGGCTCCGCATCTCTTCGCACTCGCCAAATATAATGTTCTTTTATAAAAAGAAAACTAAAATCCCTTCGAAAGGGTTACACAAGATGGATAGAAGATATACAAATATAAGCCTAATCCACTTCCTTGCTTAGAGATGAAAGAGGCACTAAAACAAGTTTGATTTTCTCTTTTTGGATCTTTAAGTTATTGCAAAGAGATGTTTTTGAAAGGTTTAGATAGTGTATATATAGCCCATTTGAAAATATGACCGTTTGGGGATAAAACCGTAATAAACTGGGTTGAAAAGTCAAGCCTCGTAAGCCCCAAAGGCTATTTTTCCAGACCGTCACAGTCCACCGGGCCACAGGGGTCGCCCGCCCCTATCTGGCATTCTTTCTTATTTTCAAATTTCAAACAGTCACGGTCGACCGAGCCAGTGGCGGTCGCCCGGCGAGGTCTCCCTGTTTGATTAAAAATTAAGCTCAAAACACTATAGCAGTCGACCAGCCCTCAGCTGTTGTCCACCCCAACCTTGCTGGATTGTTTCTGTAGAAAAAGAAACATATCCGCAGTCGACCGGATCACCCCGGTCGACCGGCCCGCTATTGAAAGCCAATTGCTAGATTTCCAACAAGGCTTCCGCGGTCGCCCAGGACACCCAAGTCGACCGGCCCTGTGTTAAATTTCATTTTAACATATAAAATTCAGGGGCTTTGGGACATGGTCTTTGGGCTTTAATCCTAAGTTTTTAAATACATTTTCCTAAGATTTCAAATAGATTTTCAAATTCATTTTAAAACATTGTTAAGTGCCTTTAACATCTCTAAAAATAAAGGAGAGGAGAATACATTCTAAAAAGACTTGAAAAGCACTTCAATCTTCTCTTGAACTTCAAGGCTTCAAGTCCATCATGGATCATCTCTTCCATTCTTTTGGCTTCACAATGTCTTCATGAAATGCTCCAAGCCTTCACCTTCATTTGGCTTCAAATGATATTCTTCATTTGGTTCATGCCACGATCGATGCCATTTTCCTTGACTTTTGTGTTTGATTACTTGAATCTCCAACACATGCACTTCAACATCAAACACATTAGAAATACAACACAAATCAACTTGTGTTTGGAATCATCAAAACATAGAAGATTGCCAAGGTGAGAACCATTGGGCTTACAGGTGTTTTTACCGGCGGTTTTGTATGACGGTCGGGAAATCACAAAAACAAAAAGAAACCCGCCTTCTCTTTGCTATGTTTTTTTTCAAAAAAGCATATAACGGCATGTTTTACGGATAGCCGGTTACCCTTTGTGTGAAATAAACCCGCGCACGTCCTATATCCACGCTCCCTTACGCCCTATCCTCCCTTTTTGCTTTCCTCATCCCTCTTTATGTGTCAAGATGTTGAGAGGCTCTCTTCGTGCCCTAGCCACCTTCAACGTCCCGACCTCGGAACGCAGCGACCAAGCATTTCTACCGACAGGTACCCTTTCCTCTCCTCTCTATCTCTCTCTCTCTCTCTCTCTCTCTCTCTCTCTCCCTCTCTAGGTTTCTCTTTCTCATTTTTCTCATTTTGTTTTTCAGATCTAGGGTTTTCATTTTTCTCTTTCCATTTTCTAGAAATATATACCCAAAAAGGTCATTCTTTTTTTGGGGTTATTTTTTCAAAATACGGTCTCGGAAAATCAATTTTCTGCTCTATTTTCTAGGATTTCTTTTTTGCTTGTTTTTTCATTAATGGATTAGGGGTTTTGGGTAAGATTTTAATACGGTGCTTGAAAGAGAGACTCAAACAATCCCACGTCTAAGGGATAGCCTCAAGAACAATAGAAGTATCAGGGAAGAAGAAGACTATTTTTCATTGATAATTTTCCAATAGAAAGTTTCAATCATTTTTATTCTCCAAAATTCCTTTCTCACATTACTTTCCTAAACAAAAAGTCCTAATAAAACTAAATAAACCACTAGCCAATAATAATAAAGATTCATTCTAAATCTATAAATATAAAATAACTACTAATAGATACTATCTAATAATGTCTAATAATTTTCTATACCAATCGTATCAATTCCCTTCTCCTTCAAAATGACCTTGTCCTCAAGGTCTAAAATTTGCAAATTGTTGCTGAAAGTCATGCTAGTGTTCTCATGTGGCATCATCTGGATAAGATTCGTAGTGATATTTGCTTCTTGTAGGGAGCATAATTGTGCTACCATTAATTCCTTGCTTAGATTTCTACAAGACTTTGTTCATTTGCCGAGAGTACATTGTCTGAACATCACCTGATGTGGAACCTCGCAAAACGAATTTGTGGCCATCATGAGAAAACTCCATACGTAAATTTGCAAAGCCCCACATTATTGAGCCTAGCGTTGCCAACCATTGTACCCCTAGAACCATGTTGCAGTCGCCTAATAGAAATAAACGCACCTCGGCACAAAAAATCTTTCCACGCACCGTCCATTGAAATTCATGACAGATCGTTGTACTAAAAGTCGGGTACCATCCGCAATAGTCACTGGCAAGGGATTTATTTTCTGCGTAACACAACCAGCTCGTCTCACAACTCGTGGGTCCAGGAAGTTATGCATGCTCCCGGAATCTACAAGGATTATAACCGGCATTTGTTTACAAACCCCCTAATACGCATAGTTGGGAATGACAACTAACCTGTAAGTGCGAACACAAATGTATGGAAATCTGCAGGTGGAAATTCTTCAGGGGAAAGATCAGTATCTTCCATTTCTGCCTCAACCTCGACATTATCACAGCCTTCTAATAGAAACAATTGTGGTCGCTTACAACTGTGTCCGGGTACAAACTTCTCATCACAGTTGTAGCAGAGGGCTTTTTCTCGGTGTTACATCATTTGTTTTTTTGGTGAGGTGTTTGATAGGAGGAAAGCCATTGTTAATACCAAATTGAGGTTTTGGATTTGACGGTGAAGGTGGTAGAGCAGGTTTAGGAGGAGGTCAAGGACGACAAGTAATAACATTAACTGATTCCTTATGTAACCCGGTATAGACACCCTCATTTTGCTACGCTTTAAAAAGCAAAAGATTTGGTAGTTTCATCGAGTCTTGAGTCAGTCTTCCATATTAGATTAGGTATTCTTGCATTTTATGGTGAATTTCACCTCATTTTAGGAGTTTTGAAGTTGATTCGCAATCCTGAAAGTCTCTAGGGAGTTCCATTGGCCTCCGGAAGATGAATAATCAAGTTTTCAATCAAGTAGGAAAAACTACTATTTTTTGGTTCCTCAAGGTTTCCCTCATTTTTGCCTATTTTTGCACCCCGGGGGTAATTTGGTCATTTCCAACGTGTTTCATTTGATCTCTAGAGTGTGTCTAAGGAGCCACGGGTCATTTCGTGAATTTTGGAAAACCTGCTAAATTTGGAATTTCTCAGGGGTTTCGCTTGATTTAAAAATTTTGTGTCGAGGGCATTTTGGGCATTTTCAGGGGGTTCCAAGTGATCATGTTTGATATCACCCACCAAAAGAAGCAAACTTAAAAACTTTCTATTTTTTAGGTTTGACCATGAAGACTTTCTATTTTTAACTTTCCCCTTTGGGGGCAATCCAATTTAAGGTCATTTTAGTCGCCTTTGGGTGCGTAGTGATCAAACAGGGGCATTTTGGTCCAAAAAATTATTTATTCTAAAGGGGATGGTTCGACCATATGTCGAGGATGCACCATAAATGTCATATGGGTTGGGTTCATCAATAAAAATTTTGAATTTAAAGGATTTTATTGAATTTTTATTGAAAAAAACCTAAAATACATGTCATAAGGCCCATTGGGCTAAAGCCCACAAGGTGGGGGTCCATGTGGACCCACCCATGTGGGTTGGCCACATGCAAAAACGTCCAACATGGGATGAGGTGGTTGGTGACATCATATTTGTTTTGAAAAAATAATAAAGAAAGGAAGAGGTATAATTATAAAGGGCTAGTATGGTCAGGTTAGTAAAATGGTCATAACTTTTTACCTTCTAGTCCAAAAAATTTATGATTATTCTTATTTCGAATGTCTCGAAAAAATTTACAACTTTCTAGTTTACAAATTTTCTTAAATCAGCCTCTAAATAGGTCAAAAATGAGCTCAAACGTTTGGCAACCCTCAAAATCATTCATAAAAGCTAGTTTCTTATGTGAGAAGGCTTCTAGATTGATCTTGAAGGATCTCCATTGTGTAATTTAGCATTGCTTAGCTTGCAAGAAAGAAGGTTTAGAAATAAGTTCAATATGAAAATCTAAGAATGAAAAAGTCAAAGCACAAATTGGAAACAAGCCAAAAGGAGAGAGCTCACATTGGAAACTTCCAAATTCACTCAAACCTAACCTTGTGCCTATAAAAGCAAACCCACCAAAGGCTTTTCTTCTCATGAAAAAACATCCCACCATGTCTTCCCCCTCTAGAAAATTCCTTCCCCCATTGTGGTGTTCTTGATCATCTTCTATTACTTGTTTTTCTTCAAAGCACACTTGGATTTCTTCGTCTCTTCTTCAACAAACGTCAAAATCGGATTATATTGTGAGATCTTTGGGGGTTTCTTTTGCTTATACAAGGTGTGACAAAGCGTATATCTTGGATTTACACACCTTAGGGAATTGATCTTTGCATAATGGGGTTGGAAAGTACCCCAAGGAGGGGCTAAGATTTGTGGAAAAATTACCTTACTCCGATCGACAGTATTACCTTTAGTTTTTAAATCAGCGGTCACATTACGAATGACTGTTGCTTCTAAGTGTAGACACCCTTATTTTGCTATGCTTTAGAAAGCAAAGAGTATTGGTGAATCCATCGAGTCCAAAGTGAGTGTCCACATATAGTTTGGGTGTTACTACATTTTAGAGTAATTTCTTGTCTTTCTAAGGGTTTCGTAATGATTCATGCTCTTGAGGGATTCTAGGCTATTCCAAAGGTCTCCGAATGATGTCATTTGGAGTTTCCAATCAAGTTGGCAAACTTGCCGTTTTTAGAAATTTTCAGGGTTTCTTGCGTTCTAAGGGTAGTTTGGTTATTTCCACATCATTTCCCATCTTTTCTGTCCAAAGCGTTCAGAGATTATTCATAAAATCCAAAAGAGAAGGGTTTGTTCTAATTTGGTGGGCTCGCATTTCCATTGTGATTAAATCTTGGCCAAATAAGTGACCCTACACATGGTTTCAATAACAAAAATGCACTTTTTAGCTTGTTTGGGGTCAATACTGAAAATCAATTGATATAGGGGTGAACCCTCTATTTCTGTCATATGGTGGGTCTCACCCATGTGCCCAACACAAGGTGTGGGTCTGCTCTCATCTCTTTAATTTGACCACAGTGGTTGGGAGACCCGTATTTTTATGTTTAAAGTGGATTACCTCGCTTACAGGCTCATCTCACTAAAATGACCATAACGTTTTAATAACTTGTCCAAAAACTTTGTAGTTATACTTGTTGGAAACATCTAGAGAAGGGTTATAACGTTTTAGCTTACAACTTTTCGTGATTTGTCCACGAAATAAGTAAAAAATGAGCTTTAAAATCAGGCAGTGTTATTTGGATGGGAATTCCAGCCCACTAAAATTGTCTTAACTCTTTAACCGATTGGCCAAATTTAAAGTGTAAATATGCGTTGGAAAGACCTTTCAAAGGGTTACAACTTTCTAGTTCACAACGTTTTGTGATTCTTCCACTAAATAGGTCACAAAAGAGCTTTAAAGTTGGGTAGTGCTTTTTGGACGATAATCACCATGATATCTTACTCTGGTTTTTATTTTATTTTGCAAACTACAATATTTAGAAATGAAAAGTATAGCAATTTGTATAATTAGTATAAGATATTTGTAGGCTTTCTTTAAAAAAGGCAACACAATAAAGAAACAAAGAAAGAGAAAGAAACAAAGCAAAATTAGAAGGTGATGAGAATAGAAAGTTGCTTTCTTTCTTTCATCTCAATCTCTATGTACACCCAAAAAGTAATCAATGCAAAGGACTTTCTTTTAGGCTCTTTTTGGCTACAAAATTCGTGGATCTTCCTCTCCCTTTGGGAAAAATTCAATCAGCCCCTAATTTGGGGGTGGTGGCAAAGTAGGTTTCACACAAAAGAGGCTCGTTGGCCTACTTCTCTTCTTCGTTCGGACATCATATGTAGTGAAGAAATTCGACAGATGATCTAGAGTAAAGCATCATCAAAAGGTGTCTTAAGCGAGGATTTCGAGCCGTCGGATTAGCGAATCAAAGGTCCGGTACCTCTACACTTCATAGTTAGATCGTAGTAACATGATTAGGGATGTATTTTCTCATTTTTTCATATTTTTTCGTAGAAAATACATACGATATTGTTTGCTATGGATCTAATATTATATGCGATAAATCAATTCATGTTATAGATGGTTATGGTGGAGGAGAAACCGTTTTAATTAAAGAAAAAATGATTAAAAGAAATAGGGTTTAAATTGATTTTTGAGTCATTTTTCAAAGCAACTAATCTAAAACCATAGATGTTTCTGAGGATTAAGTTTTCTGAGTATTATTTGAGTCAAAAGAACATTGAAAATTAAAAATTTCAGTAGAATTCCTTTCATCTCGGTGGTCCAAAAATTCATTGAAAAATACCACAAAAAAGTTATTTGGTGAAGAAAAATTCGTTTGCATGTCAAATCAATTCAAAATTGGATGAGATTTTATTTCCAGTAGCTTCTTGGTAGTTAAAGATCATAAAAAAATTTCAAGGAATTTCGTAATTATTTATTATTTTTCTTGGATTTTTAATGGAAAATAAGTATTTTTTACATGTGTTAAGGCTTTGTCATTAAACAAACTTTTAAGAAGCTAAAATTATGAAATAACATGGATTGATCTGTTATTATTTTATTGCGGATTTTTTAGAATTTTTGAGCATGATTTGGTATTTTTAGTGATTTTTATTCGAATCAACATGAATCTAAATAAATTCGTTAAAAATATTAAATTCCAGTAAAAATATGTGAAATTTTTATTGAGATTTTCTACTGTAATGAGCATGCTACTTTACTTTTTTGGACTGAATTGAGTGATGTTTAATGTATTTTTTATCCAAATTTTGTTAAGCTGAGAATATTGTTAAAATAAAAAAATCGACAAAAATTCCAAAATGATGGAATACTCCAGAATGAACATGTTGTGTAAGGAACTGAAGTGAAAATCCTGAAAAATCAATAAATGTCTTTGTACTCTGCTAAATCAGTCAAAACCCTAATCTTAGTGAAGAACACTTCGAGCCTTAGAATACCTTGAATTCCGAGGTGTTAGGAACCCCTAAAAGCTGAAATTAACCAATTTAATAATTTGGGTTTATCAAACCAAAACTCAGATTGTTTCTGGAACCGTTGGATCACGGTCCCACCTTGTAGGAACCTTTAGAGCCCCCTTTAGGAGTACTTAGGTCACGTCGAGTCTTAGGGAGTCCTAGAGTTAGGAGTCCAGTAAGCCTCAATCACAGCCAGTTGCTATAATTAGTAACCAAGCATTAGATTAGGTTTCACTTATTAAACCCTTTTCCCCATGGGATCAGCCTAGGTAACCCCAGTATGTAGGGCCCACCTGCATTAGTCTAGGGAGTGTCTTGCATTTAGATATGATCATATAGTATCTTTGAAAATCCAAGGGTGGTCCCTAGTACGGCAACTTAAGAGGAGGTAAAATTTAGGTTCCTAACAAGTTTTAATCTTTTGAAAACCTCTAACCTAATTTTGTAGATTAAGGGATCAAGGAATGAATATTAAGCACACAAGTTAAATCCTAAGTGCAATGCAAATTTAGAGCAAAAGATAAGAGAGAGTGCACCTGAGATTTAAAGTGGTTCGGTCCTCAAAACGCGAGGCCTACTCCACTCCACCAACCAAACCCGTTGATGGCTTCACTAAGGATTCCTTTAATGGCGAGGAATCAACCCAATTACAATTTGGTTCGGCTCCGCCTCGCAAGACTTGCCACGAACCGGAGAAAGCTCCGCGTCTCCTCGCACTCGCTCTTGGGATGGCTCCGTGTCCCCTTCGCACTAGCCCTCTTGGGATGGCTCCGCGTCCCTTCGCACTCGCCCAAATACAATCTTAGAATAAGAAAGAAAGAACTAAAAAATCCCTCACAAGGGTTTACAACTTTGAATAAGATGTACAAATTGAGCCTATGATCCAAATCCTAATCTTAGAGGATGAGAGGCATAAATAAGCTTTGATTCACTCTTGGGATATTCAAGTAGAGTTTAAGAGTGTTAGGATTGATGATTTGGAAGTATAGAATAGCCATATATATAGGAAAACCCAATATGACCGTTTGAGGGGTATTGTCGTAAATCTGGCAAAGTCCCAACGGTCACATTTTTCTTCCCGTTATAGTGGTCTCGGAGTTCCGAGAGATTTGCTTGGAGTTCCGGGAATACAAATAGAATTGAGAAAATATTACTGGACCATTTCTCGGAGCTCCGAGGAATCTCTCGGAGTTCCGAGAAGCCTATGTCAAGCAGATTTTCAATTTTTGTTTTTGGGCTTCCATCTTTACACCAAGTTGGGATTGTTATGAGGGTTCCAAAGTGTTGGAACACCACAAAGACAATCTCTTAGACATTTAGGGTGTGTGAGATTGACTTAATTTATGCCTCTTAAAATCTAATACTAAGATTGGATCTTATACATTCTATTAGACTTCGATATTCAATAGATTCTTCAAGTCTTCAATCATCTTGGATCTCCGATCTTCGGCCTTCATAATGTGGTCCAATGAGAGCTTCTTGGCCTCAATCCAAGTAATCTTGTCTTGACACCATTATGATCTACAACTTAGACATTCAAACACATTAGTGATCTTAAATCACTTGTGTATTGGAATCATCAAAATAAGATGGGAATGCCAAGGTGAAAACCATTGGGCTTACAATCTCCCCCTTTTTTATGATGACAAGCACAAGAGATTTTCCAATAAAAGCATGCATATATTTCCTTAACCTAGATTTCTCTCCCCCTTTGGCATCTATAAAAAAGATGGGGTAGAAGAAAAACAAAGGGATAAAATTTACAAATTTAAGGTCCCCCTTTTTCAAGGAAAAAGACAAACATAGAACTCCCCCTATTTAGAATTTTTATTCAACATAAGAGGGGATATTTAATTAACCATAAAAAGATATTCAATTTTAAGCATAAGCCCCTAATCTAAGAACATATGAAGAGAATCATATGGGAGCTTTGGGAACCCAAGATTTCTTGGTTCCACCAAAATCCCTAATCTTAGATGCACATTGGAATTGGTAATGACCATTAATTCCACAATAATGACATATAACATTAGGGTTAGATAAACTAGTCCTATCATAATGTGCATGATTAGGTCTTTGACTAGTCTTCTTCAAGATTATGTCAATAATTTTGTCACAATTTAAGAATCCATGGAGACATAATCTTAACCTTTCATTTTCATTATGAAGATGTGTTAATTGATTTAAAGAAATATTAAATTCATCTTCATAAGATTTGGAGGAGCTTGCCATATTTTGAAATTGTGCTAATTGGCAAGTTTTCTCATCCAAAATACCCTTAAGGATTTCAATCTCAAGTTTAAAATTTTCAAGTTGTGCTTGAGATTTGGATATGGAAGAGGATGACTCATTTTTCAAAAAATCAAGTTCATTTTCTAATTTTGAAATAGATTTTTTAAGAACTTTATTTTTAGAAATTTGAGAATGTAAGGTCATGTATAATTCATCATAAGATATGTTTTCGCTATCACTACTTGATGAACTACAAGGGGCGTTAAAGTTTACCTCAACTTCATGGGAGAGAGCCATGAGACAAAGGTCATCTTTCTTTTCTTCCTCTTCACTTGAACTTTTGCCCGATGTGCTAGAGGCATCCCAAGCGGCGGCGAGAACCTTGTATTTCTTCCAATCCTTCTTTCCCTTGTATCTTGAGGAAGATGACTTGAGAAGTTGACACTCCGATTTTATGTGTCTCGTCTTCTTACAATTATAGCACCTAATTCCTCCTTCTACTTTACTTTCTTTTTTCTTCTTCTTTTTATCCTTTTTGTGTTGCTTTCTCCATAAGCTTTTAAATTTCCTTAACGCTTCTTCCTCATCGCTATCCGCATCACTTGATGATGAGTCCATTTTGGATGCCTTTAGAGCTAGAGATCGGCTTTCTCTTTCTTTCTCTTTCAGCTTCTTCTCTTCTTGACGGCTAGTGATGAGCATCTCATGAGTGATTAGAGATCCTACAAGCTCCTCCATAGATAGCGTCTTGAGATCTTTTGATTCTTGGATGGTGGTGACTTTTGGGTCCCAATAAGGAGGAAGTGACCTAAGCAACTTACTCACAAGCTCATCAGTAGGATAAGTTTTACCAAGATTAGCTAATTCATTAGAAATTTTAGAGAATCGGGTATACATATCGGAAATACTTTCATTTTGACCAATTCTAAACATTTCATATTTGCTCTTTAACAAGTTTATTTTGGAATCCTTAACTTGTGATGTTCCCTCATGGGTAACGGCAAATGTATCCCAAATAACCTTGGCGGAATAAAAAAGAGCAACTCGATTAAACTCCTCCGTAGATAAGGCGCAAAACAAAGAATTTATAGTTTGTAATTTAAATTTGCGTGCCTTTTCTCTACGACACTCCATTCTTCAAATGGTTTGGAAGGCAAAATGTATCCATTTTCAACAATGTGCCAAAGTTCCACATCTATCGAAAGAAGATAGATGCGTATCATTGTCTTCCAATGTCCATAGTTGGACCCATCAAAGAAAGGAGGTCTAGTTGTGGAATGGCCTTCCGGAAGTCAGGTTCCATTTTTATCCGTCATTTCACAATTAGAAAGTTGCCAAAGATCTTATGATCTTTCCCTTGTTGAAAACAAAAATTTTCCAAAGATTTTTAAAAAAAGAAAATCTTTTTAGAGCCAAGGCTCTGATACCAAGTGAAAATCCAAGGGTGGTCCCTAGTACGGCAACTTAAGAGGAGGTAAAATTTAAGTTCCTAACAAGTTTTAATCTTTTGAAAACCTCTAACCTAATTTTGTAGATTAAGGGATCAAGGAATGAATATTAAGCACGCAAGTTAAATCCTAAGTGCAATGCAAATTTAGAGCAAAAGATAAGAGAGAGTGCACCCGAGATTTAAAGTGGTTCGGTCCTCAAAACGCGATGCCTACTCCACTCCACCAACCAAACCCGTTGATGGCTTCACTAAAGATTCCTTTAATGGCGAGGAATCAACCCAATTACAATTTGGTTCGGCTCCGCCTCGCAAGACTTGCCACGAACCGGAGAAAGCTCCGCGTCTCCTCGCACTCGCTCTTGGGATGGCTCCGTGTCCCCTTTGCACTAGCCCTCTTGGGATGGCTCCGCGTCCCTTCGCACTCGCCCAAATACAATCTTAGAATAAGAAAGAAAGAACTAAAAAATCCCTCACAAGAGTTTACAACTTTGAATAAGATGTACAAATTGAGCCTATGATCCAAATCCTAATCTTAGAGGATAAGAGGCATAAATAAGCTTTGATTCACTCCTGGGATATTCAAGTAGAGTTTAAGAGTGGTAGGATTGATGATTTGGAAGTATAGAATACCCATATATATAGGAAAACCCAATATGACCGTTTGAGGGGTATTGTCGTAAATCTGGCAAAGTCCCAACGGTCATATTTTTCTTCCCGTTATAGTGGTCTTGGAGTTCCGAGAATACAAACAGAATTGAGAAAATGTTACTGGACCATTTCTCGGAGCTCCGAGCTCGGAGGTCCGACAATTCTCTCGAAGTTCCGAGAAGCCTATGTCAAGCAGATTTTCAATATCTGTTTTTGGGCTTCCATCTTTACACCAAGTTGGGATTGTTATGAGGGTTCCAAAGTGTTGGAACATCACAAAGACAATCTCTTAGACATTTAGGGTGTGTGAGATTAACTTAATTTATGCCTCTTAAAATCTAATACTAAGATTGGATCTTATACATTCTATTAGACTTCGATCTTCAATAGATTCTTCAAGTCTTCAATCGTCTTGGATCTCCGATGTCTTCGGCCTTCATAATGTGGTCCAATGAGAGCTTCTTGGCCTCAATCCAAGTAATCTTGTCTTGACACCATTATGATCTACAACTTAGACATTCAAACACATTAGTGATCTTAAATCACTTGTGTATTGGAATCATCAAAATAAGATGGGAAAATTAAGGTGGAAACCATTGGGCTTACAATCTTAGATGGAGTTTTAGGATAAGAAAACATAATCAACTTGAATTAATTAATCTCTCATAAACTGTTGAAACAGTTGAGTCCAGTTTAGATCGGTGTCCTAGATGAGTTAGGCATATGTAGCTTAGTTTAAGCCACCGAACTACGTCGACCTTAATCCCAGTGAGGCTTGGGTACCTAGGCAACTTCGATGGCACTCCAAGCTCATGTCGACCCTATACACACTTCAGTAGGGTTTTAGGGTTATATTTTATTTCTTGATCATTTTCAAATCCTAAATTAACTAAATAAATCAAATGAATCATCTAGGATTCCCCCAAATTAGATTTTAGGAGGATCTTCACATAGATTGAATCAAACTAAATTAAGAGAATAATAAAAACGCATCTAGGAACCACATTGAAATTAGATCATTTAGGATGCATGTCCCGTAGTTCGCACATCAAGAGAGTTTAAATGAGCCCTTTAAAAGAAATTTAATGGAGTTAATCTTTGAAATTGAAAACCAGATTACTGGGCGAAAAAGGTGCATATGGTGTATTCATCATACCTTCCATTCTCGTAATCAGGTAACAGATCTAGACTTCTGGGATCGCAGATCATTGCAGTGTCACTTATGGGTCTTAGGTCCCTTACCTAGGTGGTGACTTTGGTCATCTCTTTTGTGTGAAATTCATATTGCCTTTGTAGTCCCAAGTTCACAGAAAAGAAATACTTTAATAAAAACTCATACACCAGTAAAGAGCAATTCATATCTAAGCCACCCTCGTGGGCCGTGAAGGGATCTCCTCCCGGATCAGGTCCCACACCAAGTGTCATAAAATTTCAATAAATTGAGTTGTAGTCGAAGCCTCTAGTCGAGCAACAGCATCCTGCAACTTCATGAGCTCTTCCAAATGATGAGAGGCAAATTCTTGCAGTTTAGAAATTGTAGTAGAATGGAGTTTTAATTCCGCATCAATTTGTTTAAGTTTGTTTAATCTGCCATGATTATTGATACGCAAGCCGAAGATCGTCAGCTTTGATACCACTTAATACGACGCTTGGAGGAGAGACTCAAATAATCCCACGTCTTGGGAGATAGCCTCAAGAACATCGGAAGTATAGGGGAAGAAAAAGACTATTTTTCATTGATAATTTTTCAATAGAAAGTTACAATTGTTTTATTCTCCCAAATCCCTCTCTCACATTACTTTCCTAAACAAAAAGTCCTAATAAAGTTAAATAAAATAACAGCCAATAATAATAAAGATTAATTCTAAATCTCTAAATATAAAATAACTACTAATAGATACTACCTAATACTATCTAATAATTTTCTATCCCAATTGTATCAGATTTTTGTAGGCATCTTTTATGCATTGCATACGGCTCCGCAATGGAATTTCCTTTTCCCTTCCATAGAAGAAAGAGACAAATAAAATCCATCAGACCCAGATCGTTGAATGATCCATTTACTATCCTTCCTTTCATAGGAGTCAAAAAATACTATGATGGTTCTGTTGCTTTATATATTTATCTCGTCTATGATTCAGCAATCCCGAAGTTTCTTTATGATCCGATCAAATAAGGAAAACAAATCTTTTTTGAATTTTGATGTTTAGAAATCCTCAACGTTGGATTTCTTCGTAGGATTTTTGAATAAACTTGTCCTGAGATTGTCGGAATTGCATGGTTTTAGTTTTTTGGAATTCTCTGCTTATTGAAATTGGTTTATATATTAGGGTTTTGGGTTAATCTAGATTTTCCCATTCATTTGGTTCTTTGTTCGTAATGATCTTGGTTTCTAGGGGATGATTTTGTTCTTACTGTTTGTGCATGCACCTTATTTCAAGAAGTTCCTTGCGTTAATATCATTAATGATCTGTGGTAAGGGGATTTAATTGACTAAAATTTCTCTTCCCTTCAATTAAGGAAATTGGGTGAGAATCGAGCTCAAATATTACCATTATTGCTCGTGCTTCCCATACCATTGTCGTTGAACTATTTTCTTTAAGACCTGCTTGCAGACTTCTGAACTTTCATGGTTTTTGTGGCCAAAGCATTCAAATTTTACTACATCTGTTATTAATCTTAGAGCATATAGTTTAACATTTATTAGCAACGAAAGTGGTGTGGTTTATAACTGGTGCTTAAATGCCACTTTTTGGGAAAATTTTGCTCAATAACTGGTGCTTAAATTCAAACTCTTGATTTTTCAAATGCAACTCAAAACCTAAACAGATGAGTTGAAGTAGCCCTCTTTCGCCTTGAACCGAAAGCGTTGCTTCCACCACTTACACTACATAACCTTATGTGGGAGCCAGTTTTTTCCTGCGGGCGAGGTGGCAGGGGATCACCACGTCGGGTTTTCTGGGAGTATTAGTTGATCTGCGTTTCTGGTGAATTCGGGATCGTGGTCCGGATTTCATAAGAAAGAGAAACTCAGAGTTGCCACCTAGGTTAGGGGCTAGGACCCGTGTCTGTTCTTTCGATGAAATATGGATGCATACCCGAGTTTCATTGGACGAACAGTAACCAAAGGGGTTCTTTTCCTCTGGGACTAGAACCCGTAACTTTGCTCTGTTTATTAAGGCATGGTCCTTACAGATATCTCTGGGTAGGGGTATGGTTACATTTGGGGAAGGTGTTAGGCACCCCTTATGCCCGGTTAAATCCGATCTCTTGACTTGATTTGGCATTTTTGATGAATTTAATAAGAAAAACTCATCTTTTTTTTCTTTATTTGGATTAGGCTTAATATCAATATGTAAATAAAATTAATTTACAAAGAAAGCAAAAGAAGCGTTTGTTATCCTGATTGAAGCCGTATGCTGTAATATGAGTCTCGAAAGATCTTGCTGCTGACCTAAATCAGGTTAACTAAATCAAATGGAAAAGAAAATACAGAAGGAAAAGAAACGATTGTTATCCTGATTGAAGTCGTATGCTGTAATAAGAGTCCCGAAAGATCTCGCAGCTGACCACAATCAGGTTAACTAAATTAAACAGAAAAGATAATACATAAGGGAAATGAACTCTGGGTTTATGATTCCCTCCGTTTGTCCAACACCGTGAAGCACCAGGGCTCTTGTCTCTGTCTCTTTTGTCTATGGTAGGACCGGAGATAGAGTGGTGGGATAAGAAGAGGGAACGTAGCCCTATTTACATAGAAGGTAAGGGATTTACGTTACAGGACCTAAGGCAAAAGGAGCCTGAGATCTCGTAACTACCCTGTACCGTGTTTTATAACAGAAGTACAGAAAGCTGGAAAATAAATGTAAATTTACTAGAGGAGCGAGGATGCTTGCAGAGAAACTGGCGGCGTAACGGCTCTAGTTGGACAATAGTGTCTTGGGTTCTCCCAAAATTCGGCAGAACAACGGCACAATTTGGACAAAGGGGCTCCGAGGTTGTCGAGATTTCAGCAGAACAACGGCGCTATTCGGATGAAGGGGGTCTGAGTTTGTCGAGATTTCGGCAGGACAACGGCGTTATTCAGAGACCTTATGGAAAAATAGCCCAAAAGTTCTCTGAAATTCGGCAGAACAACGGCGCTATTTGAAGGATGTCGCTCCGAGTCTTCGAAAATTCGGTAGATTGCCGACGCCCAGAGTGAGCTACCTACTTTCTCTCTTCTAAAGCATAGAAACTAGGATTTTCTTAAAGTCAGAAGGGATTTCTGAACTAAAACCAGAAGAAAATCCTCTATGAGAAAGTTAAAAACTCTCTTTGGAAAATCCAAATCTGATTTTACACTTACCCCCCCCCCCCCCTATTTATAGGATTTGGGGAGGGGTATTTTTGTAATTTCCAACAAAAATTCGAAAAACGTGATTTTTCGTCTTTTCTGGTCTCGAAAAATATGATTTTTCATCTTTTTTTGGCCTTGAAAAACGTGATTTTTTTGTCTTTTTCTAGTCTCAAAAAATGTGATTTTTAGTCTCTACTAGTCTCGAAAAATATAATTTTTTCGTCTCTTGTGGGGAATTTAGGTGGGCCGTAACTCCCCTTTTTGGACTCTGAATCACGCGCAGTCAGATCCGTTGAATTCCTCATTCCGAGGAGATTCAACGAATCTAATATCTCTAGTTTTCGGGATATGAAGTGTTTTGGGTAAAAACGGATGTTTTGACTCAAAGTTAACTTCTTGGCTGAAATGCCGTGTGAAAACGGACTTTTTGGTTGTGCCGTAAAACGCGGGTGCTGTGTAAATATAGGCTTTTGTTGCATCTCTGGGATAAAGTCATTTTTGGAAAAGTATTTTCTTGTTTCAATAACCTAGAGAGAGATTGAGAGAAAAGGAATAGGTGCTTTAGGACTCGTCATTAGACTCTTCCTCGCGACAACCTATCAATAGTCCCGCCTTGACAAAATTAGGTGTCTACACCTTCTTATTGACTTATTCAGCTATTTGAATTATTCTTATTGAAGATTCTAATTTATTTCTTAGTTTTTTTCATTTTTCATATCAAATGGATAAAGTTGTTCATTAAGTCAACTAATTGGAGAAGGGAGAACATATCCTAAGAGTAAGGTTTAGATTTTATATTGTAAGAATAATGTCTTATATCCATGGGTAGTTTTCGCAAACTTATAAGCTGATACTTTTCATAATTCATACTGTATTTATTTCTATGGCTGGTAAATTTACATATAGAAAGTATTATTAAATTGCTATACTTTGCCCGTTCTTGTTTATAAAATAGGTAATACTTATCATAATGTGTTGTCAATATTAAATTTTTTGTGTTGTAGGTTGGAACATATTAAAAATGGGAATTTGTTTGTTGGCCATTGACGAAGTACAGTGCATATCAGAACGGGGTCATGATTTCAGGTGGTCATTCTTTTTTTTCCCCACTCTACAAGAAGTTTTTTGTCCTAATTTACAATGACAATCCTTCTAGTTTTCATCTACTCTCTAGTAGTATAAAGATACAATCCCCTTCAATAATGTCCTGGTTTTATCAATCATGTTTTAGCTCGTTTTGAAATATCAGTTATCCCAAGTTCACTTGTGTTGGCATTTCTTTTGTTGCTGAAATTGGTTTCTACACCAAGTGATTATCTTGTTTTTTGACCCTTTTTCGATAAGCAGGTTCTTTTAATGTAGCATTCAACAAATGGGAGAATGCAGGTACCTTCTCCATGCAAGTTTTTTATGATTAGCTTGCTGGCTTGACATGAAGGTACCAATCATTAGGTCTCTTTTAGTATTCTGATTTCGATTTTTAATTTTAATGTAGTGGTAGGATTGCATGAAGGTAAAAGCTTTCCATGGAAAGTTGAACCGGAATTTCCACACACACTTACGCATAAGTTGTTTTATCAAAACAAGGAATAATCTTACTATCCTACATATATGTCCTTTTCCTTCCTCTTCCATTCTCTATTTTTCATGCAAGTTTTGTCTGTGAGTCATTTCCCTTGGCCGTTTGGGTCATTCCTTTCAGCTCTTAAGCTTCTGCATTGAACTTTAAATAGCTGCAGTTTCTAATATTGAAGAACACTGGTCAGACATATAAAGTTCTAACAGATGGCCATTTGTTTGGAAGTTCAAAGCAGAACTCATTGTCCATTTAGCTTTCTTCTGAATGTTGGTATTAAGACAAATGTTTTGGTATAACAATGCTAAACCTTCAAGCTGCCTAGGGAGGTTTTGTGCTGCGTATGGCCTTGCATTGTTGGAGATTTCAGAAACTATTGTTCTTCTCTGTATATGGTTTGATTCTAATTTTTGCTAACAATTTTTTTAATATTTCAACCAAGTTATGAATTTGCCTTCAAGGTCTTGAACATTGTTTCTGATAGTATAATGGGAATACAAGTTCATTAAAATATTGCCGAGGCCACATTTTTCATTCAATTGTCTTGGACATATGATTTGTGGACACGGACACATGTCACGTGTCGACACTAACATGGAGTGTTAGACATGGCAAACGTCCAAAATTTAGAAATGGGGACACGGCTAAATTAGAAAGAATATATAATCATGATTTGTCGATTCTGATTCGTGTGTCTAGTTACAACAAAGATACAAGTTGTTTGACATGCAAACACAATATTCAATAATAAAATAGTGACACGACACAAAAACCTGTCCATACATCCACATGCCCACATTAACTCTAATACTCATAGCAGTATATTTAAAACTGTCCAAAGGAGTGTTGACACATATGGACACAGGTGTCGTGTCAGACACGGCTGGACACGTGTGTCAGCAATAAATTCAAAGTGTCGGCTAAATCATAGTCCTGGACCAATTCTTGTGTTTGTGAGAAAGATGAAATTGCTTGTTCCTAAATGGGCAGTGATCCAAAATTCTTGTGTTTCGGAAAAGAAATTGCTTGTGTTTGAAGGAGGTGACACTATTAGTGATCCACCATCTCATAGACATGTTTAGCTGGTTTGTTTTTTCAGCCTATCGGTGATTGACATGTTGCAATCCTTGCTAAAGAAATGATCTAAGACATTTCACCTTCCACTTTGAATAAGTCTCTTGTTCTTGTTCCCGACCCTGAATTTTCATTGATGTAGTTATGAAATTCATCTCTATTAGTATGCCCAAAAAGTGCTTCAATGGGCTAGATCTTTCTGAAGCTTATTAAGTATTAATAATTTATGATTATACTTCAGTGACATTTGCTCTTAAAAATTCTGCACTCACTTTCTTTTCTCTTTTTCAGCATCAGTGATAAAAAGTGCTTCCGAAGGCTAGATCTAAATGCTTTCAAATGTGTGAAGAGCTTCAAACTTTTGTTCTTCTGGTGTTCAAGTTTTATTTATAAGATTCTTCTTTTTTTCCTTTGGTTTAGGTAAATGCAAGTGGTCAGTAGATTGCAACAAAAGCATGGATTTTTGGCAGCAGGATAAGTGAAATTGAAGTTTCACCTTCAATTTACAAATATGCTAGAGTTTTTTGGTTGTGTTCTTTATGTGAGTGAGTTCTCCACAATCTCATCTCATGTATAGACAGGCATGCATTGCTTGTGAGTCATCGCCCTTTTGGTTTTCGACTGAATAAGAAAATTTTGGGGTGTATTAGTTGAAACCTATTTATCTTGATGGTAATACTCTATGTTTGTTTACTTAGGACTCATTTGAAATCTTCTCAAGAGTAACAAGATTGGAAGGCTTGGGGATGTTGAACTAATTGAAGGATTCGAGTAACATTATCTTTTATCTTCGTTTCCAATTTTTTTCCTGTGATATATCTTGTTTGTGATTGTTGAATAGTATCAATATGTACTCGTACCTGGGATTTATTGGGGCTGACCACAAACCATTATTACCTTGCATATGTAGGTTTTTATTGCAATTGCTTTTATTCTTGGAGACGGCCTCTACAATTTGATCAAGATAATAACAATCTCTGTGAAGGAAATTTGCAATAAATAGACAAAGCAGATTAACTTTCCCCCTTTCAATGAATTTGAAGGTGAGAAATCTTTTGTCGTAGACATTTGTTGACTTGATATTTTAGTGTTATTGTCATGGACATTCGACATTGTAAAAAGGAAAGGGACCAGTGATATACAATCCGATAAGGAGAGCTGCTGATGTTGATCAAGTTAGAGAATTTGTTCCTGAGGAATCAGCTCCATATGTTGGGGAGGCATTGAATATATTGAGGGCAGAGGTTCATGCTATCTCTTACCTTTTTTTTTATATTCTACAGCCTCTTGGCTCATGGTAATGTTTCTGATTTGCATAATTATATATCAGGATTTGCTATGGGCCATCACAGAAGGAATTTCGCGGAATGGTTGTTGCATGAGACAGCAGCCTCCTCAGATGAATTAAATGAATAGGGGCATTCTCTTGCAAGAGCCTTTCCCCGAAATGTTGGTTTCGGTGTCAGTTTCGGCCACAACCAAAGCCAAAATTTTCGGTTTCAGCCGAAATTATCTAAAAAGAAAACAATTTTTGGTTTTTTATGGAAATATTTTATCGCAATTTTTGAAATTGTAATGGCATAGCAACAATAATAATGGCAATCTACATAAGATTTCCATTAGATATGTTCTTATCCTTTGAATTTACTCTCCTTCCCTTTCTGGCGCTACATAAGATTTCCATTAGATATGTTTTTATCCTTTGAATTTACTCTCCTCCCCTTTCTAGACACATGTCATATCTTCGTAGATATGAACTGTATCTGCTAAGATTACAAACCGTATAATGGGCAAAAACATCATTTAATATTCTAAGAAACCTCAACCCATAAAAACCCATCACCATTTCTTTATGTACAGTGCCTATGAACTTCTCACTTGCCTCTCCTCTGTCTTGAGCCTTGGCTTCCTTTCTATCACTCTCCCCTTTCTTTACAATATCTTTGAGCTTCTCAAATGCATCATCGCTACACATAGCCTCGGACTACTTTATGTCAGTCTCCTCTTTTCCCATTCCTCCCTTTCTTTCAATGCAAAGCCATGTATTGGTTGGTTCAAGCTCAGGTGCGAACTACTTTTTGCCGAACCACTTAATACCTGAGATCCACCTAGAGCCGTGGTTACCAGTAGGAACCCGAGCAAGGTCAATGCCCTTGATCGGTTCTGATAATGGACCTGAACTTGAGCTGGGCCTTATACTCGTACTCAACAGAGGGTCAATAAAAGTTAACAAAATTCTCCATCAAAAAATTGAAAGTTTGTATGCTCATCGACATAAAATTGAGAGGCCATTTGATCTTTGAAACAACCAAGATAACTCCCTCAGAGAGTTAAATTTTGGGCTCATTGGATGTGGCAGAGGGAGCAGCAACAGTGGTGATGACTTGAATGAAATAACAACGACATGGTTTGAGCTAAATAAAATGGGTCGGTATGGATCTGGGAATGGGTACGAGTGTGGATGGTGGTACTAAGGTATGCTTTGTTCACTTGTATTGAACATGGCTTAGTTGTTTTTTCAAATGGAGAAGAAGTAATTAGGGTTGAGCGCACCTGAATTGATGAGGGTAAGACATAAGATCGTTGGGTTTCTTGGCTAACTACTCCTTTAGATTGAACTAGAATGTGAAGTTTGGCAGATGAGTGATGGAAACTTGGTTTTCCATCTGGAATGAGAAACTCGTTCTATACCGAAATCCATAGACCGAGGACTTCATTTGATACTCAGGAGCATCTCTTTGGCTTGGAGCTATGGCTTGTTGCTTCTCCATGTTGAGAGAGAGGTGGGGCAGGGGAGATGAACTTGAAGAAGAGCACTAGGGTTGGACTCACAATCGGTTCTCAAAATCCAAAACTAACATGGCCTTACTTATATTTTTATAAGGACACTGTCCATGAAAAATTGTACCTAAGATATTGTTATAAGATTGTCATGAAGACATCTAACTGTATTTTCTTTTCTTTTCTTCATTTCTAGCCTCTAGAATTTTCTATTATTAAATTTTTGGGAGTCATTTGCATTACTTATCCTGAATTCCTTTTCCAAGAAATCTCATAAAATTATTTTAGAAAAGTTATGTGCATTGAAGAGACAATAGCCATTTAAGTAAGAAGATAAATAGTAATATTTTCTCGATGTCTA
This sequence comes from Tasmannia lanceolata, assembly GCF_043159265.1. Taxonomy (NCBI): domain Eukaryota; kingdom Viridiplantae; phylum Streptophyta; class Magnoliopsida; order Canellales; family Winteraceae; genus Tasmannia; species Tasmannia lanceolata. The sequence continues at coordinate 34,071,308 of NW_027518700.1, read as the reverse complement.
TAACGATTTACCTTGTCCGGCGTGCATGAGAATGCTCAGAATCTCGTATCATTTTCATGCAATCCATGAAAGTTGAAATGATGTCTAGCTTTGGGGTCGACTTTTATTACATGAGGGTAGCGGCTGATGATTTTTATCGGGTGATTCCTGATCCCTGTTCTGGTGGAACCGTTTTTTGTGGAGATCCCGATACCCTATTGATTTAGGGATGGGTATCACTCGTGGTGAACCAGGAGTTTTGAGAGGGATCCATTCTGCCCAAAGAAGATATGACGAGTAGACTCCTGGAATAACCTTCACTAGGCTATAAGCCGCGTGCTAGTCCAGCTCCGTCTTCTATTCTAATTGCCGATAAAACCACAAGACTTCAACATTCTCACAGACTAGACTATTATCATTTCACCATGAAGTACACTCAAATTGCAACTAAAGTGTACATCTAAATGCACCATTATTGAATCAAGTGCTAACATCGAAAAAACTCAGAACTTTTAACTTAGAAGCTGTTCTTTTCTTCTGTTTGTTCAAGTGCTAACAGCTAAAAAACTAGGAACTTTTACCTTGAAATCATGTCTCATAATGTCATAATATCAAAGAGATGTCACTACAAGAAACGGTGTTGTTACCGGCGGTTTTTTACGACAGTCAGGAAATCCATTATGAGCGCCATCTATTTTCCGCAATTTACCCTAGGAACGTTTACCTTGAAATCCTGTCTCTTAATGTCATAATATCAAGGAGACGTCACTACAAGAAATGATGTTTATACAGGCGGTTTTGTACGATCATCGGGTGTAGACACCCCATTTTGACCGAACCCTAATCCCCCAAAATCAAATTAAATTTCTGAAATCCGAGTCCCGAAATCAAATTCAAACTCTCCTGGAATCAAGTTTCAGGTTCCCAAACCAATTTTGAAACCGAAGTCAAAAAAAAAAATCTGAAGAATTGAGCCCTAAAATGTAAGGGAACCCGAAAGTGTCCATTTGCAAACCATTGTTGAAGCCTTTAGGAGCCCAAATGATGCCTGGCCCCAATTGTACCCTTTTGTTTGAAAGCCCTAAGCTTCTTTTGATTTTCCCAAAATTTGGAAAAATTACGAAAACACTGTTGAGTTTTTTATTTTTATTTTTTGGTATTGGCATTCCTTTATCTGTACCCTTAAGCTCTAATGAGTACTTGCAAGCTTTCTTTGATGTTTTTGCTAACTCGCCTTGTCTGTGAGAGTGTAGAAAATATCATGTATCATCATTTTAAGAGCCCTTTGCTAACCGAGACCGCCCCTGAAGGGCAAAAGAGTAATGATAAATGCAATAGAATGGGTTGTTCGATGAAAAAAGAAAGAGAAAGGTGTATTATCGAGAAAAAGGGTGTCAATATCAACCATACATGAGGTTAATAAGGGATGACCATTTGGTATGTGCTTTTAGCAAAATATTGTTGTCCTTATGGTGTTTTCTTAAGGTCAAAAGGGAAGTGAATGGTTTAAATAGGGGTTGTCGAGAGTAGAAGAAAAGGGGCCTAAATGCATGTCAAGGGGGGTGAAATAGATATCTAGGGTGGCTGTCCATGAAAATAAGGGGTGTAAATATACTATGTCTTTTCATTCACCTTCTTATTTACCCGTGCCAACCCGTTTAATAAAAGAGTAGTCATAAGCATTAAGGGAAATTTATTAGCTAAGAGGTGGCTGCCCAAAGGATAGAAAAGGAGTGCAAATACATCATATTTTTTTACGGCCCATTTCCACCCAGCCCCCTATAGCAAAAAGAGTGGTCCTAAAGTGCATCGAATGGGAAGTGAATTAAGCAATTTAAAGGGCTGTCCATGGGAGGAATGGAGAGCATCATCTTTATGGGTTAGCTTTTACCCGAGCTACTCTTCTAATAAAATGAAAAGAAAGCCAAATATCTCTAAGGAGCTGCTCAAATAAGGAAAAGGTATAAATATATTATAGGACAGCAAAGGAAGAAAAAAGGGAGATGCATTATTATCATATGGATGTGCCTTCATGTGTTTGTATTACCAAAAAGAGGAAAAGACCATGAGGGGGGGTATGCATTAACCAATTTCTAGGGTTGCTAAAATCAGACCCATCATCATCTATAAAAGAAGCCATCGGTTAGATTTTTAGGGAGGGGGTCTTTTTCATTTCTTAAGAAATCAGAAAGAAAGAGAGAGAGAGAGAGAGAGAGAGAGAGAGAGAGAGAGAGAGAGAGAGAGAGAGAGAGAGAGAAGATGAGGAGGGTTTGCTACCCTACGGTCACGATCTCCACTATCTCGGCTCTCCCTAGCAGCCACCCCCTCTATCTACCATTTCCAAAGCCAACATCGCCAAGCTTTGGTCCCAAACCTCCATTACCACCACCGTCAAACCCTCTTCATTTTCCTTCCAGCCAATACAATCAATGATTCTACCTGCATCCCTCTCTAATCTCATCATTCTCTCTCAATTTCAGCTATGAAAAAGAAAGAGGATCTCATTTTAACAAGGCAGAGAAAGAGAGGGAGGGATTGAGAGAACAAGAAAGGGGATCTCACGTCCATCTTCTCCGGCAGATTTTCCGATCGGATCATATTTGTTGGCAAGCCCCATGGGCTCCGATGACCTCGCCTCGTTTTCCGGTCATCAACCGCCGGCCATCGCCTCTACCACTTCCTGGATCCGATTTCCCTCTACAAATTTGTCTATAAAAAGGGAAATCTCAGATCTGAGATTTTGGATCTGAGAATATGAAAGAAAGGGAGAGAGAAATCCGATAGCCTCCATTCTCCGTCCATTTCCCGGCCGTTTACATTTCCGATCTCTTTTCCGACCAAAATTCCGCTTCATCAAACCCTAACCTCTTAAATCTACTCCGGTGAGTTTCCATCGGAATCTAGCCGGAGTCTGGCCAGGAGTGTGGATATCTGCTTTTTCTTTGCTACTGCTACCTTGTTTGTCTTCATTTTCCCAACTAGATCCCATTTTTGTTGAAAAATTGGAGAGGAAGAGAGATCTGAGAAGGAAAAAGCCCAAATCTAAATCTCTTAACCCTAGCTCAAGCTCCTGAATTTTTAGATCCAATATTTGAAGCCTTAGATCTGGAAGATTTGGAGATTTTTTTTACCATTGTAGCTCTGATCTGAATATATTTTCAAGAGAATCTGGAATTAGCTACAAAGTTGTTGGATCGAGCCACAAAGGAAATCAACTTTTCAAGGTTAGATAAAGTTAAAGCACTCTCAGGTAATTTTATTTTCTTTTATCAGAAAAATGAGTGCAAGATTATTTATATATATTTTCCTCTCTTGAATTTGCAATACGACTGGTTTAATTTCGATATGGATTTGTCAAAATGAAACTGTCCTAGTTCTGTTTGATATAGATTTCTTTGAAATTTGTTAGCTAAATGGCATATACATGTAAGTGTTGAGTAGAGTTCTCTGCTTGGGTTCAAGAATTTCATCTTATTTCAGATTGGATCTATATTCGTTCTCATTGGTATAACGTTTTAATTGTATTATGATTCATAATTCTTGGTCATTATAACTTCCTTGCTTATAATAGTGTTGGTGGACACATTTAATTGGGATATCATGGAGGCTGTTTCATTTTGATCTGGTTGATGATGAGGCTGCAGGTTTGTGCATAATATACAGGAGATGAGAGTATTTTTAGTGATCAAAAGAGTAGGGTGAGATTTGATGGTCATATTGGAATAATTCCTTTGATTTTAAGCTTTAAGGCCTCAAAGCTGTACCGACTTGCTATCTGTCCATGTGTTTTTAATGTCATCATCTCAGCTTTATTCTTTTCATCAGTGTGAACTCTGTTTTTAATGTCAAAATTGCTATATGAGGCCTTGCAAATTTTATATCTGTGTTTGTAACTTCTTTCTAACCTTGAGAAAGGTAAGATATGAAATTCTTAGCTCAGGTTTAAACTGAAATAACAATGTTATTCTGTTATGCATATCTTTTAGAAGTTATTGCAAGGTCTCTATGCATCCAATGTTTAAAGCCTTTTGGTGTGTGGGAATGGACATGGGATGCAGTATTGAATGGGATCCAGGCTTTGGGTCCTGAGGTTATTGGTTATGTTGGGCAGGTGCCCTTCCTATTGTGAAAATGTAGCAGGAGATTTAGCTTATATTTATAGTCTTAATTCTCGAATCTTATCAATAAAACAAGTGGCATGGAGCATGTGAGGGTGAGTGGCTCCTTTGTTGCAAAGCTTGTGGGATTCTTAATGCCGGGAAGGGCGATGAAGGTGCTAACCCAAGCCCATCCTTAGGGGACTTGCTCAGTCCAAGTAGCATACCCCTCCTTTGTATATAGGAGACTTGCCCAGTCTCATCAGAACCTTTGTTTACGTCATTTGTGTCTCAGAGACAAGCCTTGTCTCATATAGAGAGTTTCCCCTTTAGGAGGCTTACCTAGCCTCATGTTAGAGTGGCCTCCTCTTTTAGAGCGAGTCTTTGACTTGGTAGTGTTATTAGACAGTCTTTGACTCATTTGTACTCCCTCCCTAGTGTTATTAGTTAGGAGTTTCTTCCATTAGAGACTAACTCAGTCATATAGAGCCTTCCCTGCTTGGGATCTTAGATTATTTTATCTGTTCTTGGGGCACTAACTTTCTTGTTGTGGTTCGTCTCTTTGAGGCGTTAGTTTCTTGTTCGGGGTTTCCCCTTTGGATTTAGGGCTTTGCCCTAGTTTGTGGTTGTGTTTCCGTGTTCCCTTTAAGATTGAAAACATTTAAAGATCCAGAGCATTGGAAAAGCTTTAAAATCCAAAAATATTAGAAATTTGAAACTCAAAAACATTTGAAAACTTTAAAAATATCAAAAAAACATTAAGAAACCTTAAAAAATCTAAGTGTTGAGTGTTTTTAGGAGCATATTAGGAGAGTTCAATTTCGAACTACGTTGGCTTGATCCTCTTTCACGAGGTACGTAGTGCAGCTTGGGATCTTTATCCCAAGTCCAGCCAAACTTTGTAAATAGACTTTTTAAATCTTTCAAAAAATCGTTCAAACAACTTTAAAACCTTGTTTTCAAAAGGATCTTCCTCTAGAGTTAGGACTTTGTCTTGGATAGAGAGTTTTAGAGTTAGGGTTTTGTCTTTGGTTTGTTGTGTGTTTGTTTTAGAGTTAGGGGTTTGTCCTAGTGTTATAGGAGCGCCTCCGTCTGGTCAGTTGGCGATCCACATCGCTGACTGATGACTAGAATAAGATGCGTTAGTGATCCCATTATTTTCCTTATGAAACACAGCCTAGTTACACATAGGTTATAGGAACCACCTGCATTAGCTTCAGGCTAACTTGCATTTATTTATGGCATATAGGGTGTCCTAAAATCTACAATTCACTGAAATCTAAACGATCGTTCAAGAAACTTTAAGAACTAGTCTGGTCTTTAGGTCGAGTATAGGATAGAGGTTTAGGTGTCTTAGGCATCCTAGTTTAGAATATGCGCGAAGAACTACGTTGCTCTGATTCCTGCGGAGGCGGGGATACGTAGGCTTCTTTGGATGAATACCAGACCATCCGAGGACTCGGGTAAATCGTTTAGAGTCTTAGGATTTGTTGTTTTGTTATGTTGTGTGTTTTGCTATGTTTCTTACTTTCATGCGCAGACCTTATACCTTTAGCTGTAGCATGCATGCGTTTGTCCATTAGAACTTAGACACCAGTTAGGCATGTCACTCACAACCTAGTTGTCATTAGGGGACACATCTTTTATCTTACTTTATGTGTGCTTATTATTTCATCCCCGAGCCATGCATGATTAGGTAGACGTTCACTCGGGGATATTTGTTCCCATTTCACATGATTTTTACCCAAACTTCTTTGGAGTTAATAAAAATGGCATAAAAGACCAAGTGCTTGCACTCGGACGAATTGGGGGTGCTCTTCAGACCTTCTCTATTCGTAATCAGGCATGAACCCATATATATTTCTGGTTATCCATTGCACAGAGGATTTGATTTTAGGGTTCCATGGCGTATCCATGGATGGCGACTCTGAGTTCATTTTAGGTATGTCTGGGTTTCGAGTCTTGGCTCCGGATCAAGACATATCTCTTTTCTTTTTATATCGCCACTCGTGCTATGCTATGAGGGTGGCATCCGTTTTGAGAGTTCCTTGGAGAGCTCTCATTTCACGTGGATGATCCAGAGGGAGCTAGGGACTCGTTCCCCCACCGTCCTCGGATCGGGGTCCACATCGGGAAATCGCAAAAACAAAAAGAAACCCGTCTCCTCTTTGCTACGTTTTTTCAAAAAGGCATATAGCGGCATTTTTTGTGAACCGTCGATCTCTTTGTGTGAAATAAACCCACGCACATCCTATATCCACGCTCCCTCACGCCCTAACCTCCCTTTTCGCTTTCCCTATCCCTCTTTATGCGTCAGGATGTTGAGAGGCTCTCTTCGTGCCCTAGGCAACTTCAACCTCCCGACCTCGGAACGCAACGACCGGAGCATTTCTATGGACAGGTACCCTCTCCCTCTCTCCCTCCCTCTCCCTCCCTCCCTCTCTAGGTTTCACTTTCTCATTTTTCTCTTTTTGTTTTCCACATATAGGGTTTTCATTTTTTCTCTTTTCATTTTCCATAAATAAATAGCCAAAAAGATCATTCCTTTTTTTAGTTGATTTCTTCAAAATAGGGTCCTGGAAAAACAATTTTCTGCTCTATTTGCTAGGATTTTTTTTTTGCTTGTTTTTTCATTTATGGATTATGGGTTTTAGGTAAGATTTTAATACGGCGCTTGGAAGACAGACTCAAATAATCCCACGTCCAGGGGATAGCCTCAAGAACAACATAAGTATTAGGGAAGAAGAAGACTATTTCTCATTGATAATTTTCCAATAGAAAGTTACAATCGTTTTTATTCTCCAAAATCCCTCTCTCACATTACTTTCCTAAACAATAGTCCTAATAAAGCTAAATAAACCAGTAGCCAATAATAATAAAGATTCATTCTAGAGCTATAGCTCAAAAACACACGTGGTCCCACATTTTTGGGTGCATCCAAAGCATTCATTTGGAAGGACCTTCCATGGATAGGGTGTGTACCAAAAATCAGCCATGTATGATCATCCTAACCCAATCAATGGTGGAGGGGGAAATGGACAGACAATGTGTGTCCATGTTTCTGCCCATGTTTTCTCCCCACAAATGGTAGGGTTAGGATGATCCTATAGGGCTGATTTTTGGTACACACCCTATCCATGGAAGGGCCTTCCAAATGAATTCTTTGGATCCCCCCAAAAATGTGGGGCCACATTTGTTTTTGAGATATAGCTCATATAAGCTTATCTGAGCTATAGCTCAGGAACACTTTCCTCTTCATTCTAAATCTATAAATATAAAATAACTACTAATAGATACGATCTAATAATATCTAATAATTTTCTAATAATATCTAATAATTTTCGATCTAATAATATCTAATAATTTTCCTCAAGGTCTAAAATTTGCTAATTGTTGCTGAAAGTCATGCTAGTGTTCTCATGTGGCATCATCTGGATAAGATTCGTAGTGATATTTGCTTCTTGTAGGGAGCATAATTGTGCTACCATTCCTTGCTTAGATTTCTACAGAACTTTGTTCCTTTGCTGAGAGTCCATTGTCTGAACATCACCCGATGTGGAACCCCATAAAACGAATTTGTGGCCATCATGACAAAACTCCATACATAAATTTGCAAAATCCCACATTATTGGGCCTAGCATTGCCAACCATTGTAACCATAGAACCATGTCGCAGCCGCCTAATAGAAATAAAAGCGCCTCGGCACAAAAACTCTTTCCACGCATCGTCCATTGAAATTCACGACAGATCGCTATACTAAAAAGTCGGGTACCATCCGCAACGGTCACTGGCAAGGGAATTATTTTCTGCGTAACACAACCAACTCATCTCACAACTCTTGGGTCCAGGAAGTTATGCATGCTCCCGGAATTCACAAGGATCATAATCAGCATTTTTTTTACAAACCCCCTATTACGTATAGTTGGGAATGACGACGAACCTGTAAGTGCGTACACATATATCTGTAAACTCGCAGGTGAAACTTCTTCTGGGAAAAGATCAATATCTTCCATTTCTACCTCAACCTCGTCGTTGCACAACCTTCTAATAGAAATAGTTGAGCTCTCTTACGATGCTGTCACAGTATAAACTTCTCATCACAGCTGTAGTAGAGGCCTTTTTCTCGAAGTTCAGTCATTCGCTTCTTGGTAAGGTGTTTGATCGGAGGAAGGCCATTGTTAACACCAAATTGAGGTTTTGGATCTGGCGGTGAAGGCAGAAGAGCAGGTTTAGGATGGGGTCAAGGACGGAAAGTAATATCATCAACCGATTCCTTATGTAACACAGCAAACTCGATGGCTTGATCTAGAGTTGTAGATTTGTGCAATTGTACACCTGGTTGAATCTCATATTTTAGTCCCACAAGGAACACACTTACAAAAAATTGATCAAGAAGACCTTCAGTTTTACTAGATAAAATTTCAAAACGTTCCCGATATGCTTCAACCATCCCAGTCTGTCGAAACTGCATAATATCTCCAATAAGATCATCTCCCACTATTAGTCCAAAACGCAGACAAATAGCCTTTTGAAGACCGGCGAAGAAACAATTCCATGGGTGTGCTCAAACCATTGGAACCATTGGACAACTTTCCCTTCCAAGTATATCGAAGCTAGGGCCACCCTTTGCTCCGTATCAATTAACCCCATAAAATTTGTCACAACGATAAGCCCAACCCTTTGAATCATCGCCCGCAAATTTAGGAAAATCGATCTTTACATAACGGGGTTGGAAAGTACCTGAAATCCCAGTAGGCAACACAAGAGGGGATGGGAGCGGTGAATTGGGTAATTAAAATTTTAAGCCTAGTAGGTGGAGTATTAAATTCAATTAAATCAATTTATCAATTATAGATCTGACCCTTGTTCTTATAAACTTGATAATGGAAATAGGGTTTAGATATTACCAATCACCACAATATGATGGAGAAGGAAGGTAGGAGACAACGCAATCATTTAGAGTGGTTCGGTCATAAACAGACCTACTCCACTACCCAAGTACTTGGTCTTTCCTTGGGATTTCTTTCACTATTTGAGATTCCACGCGCCAAATCTCCGGGCTTTTCAACTTGACTCCTTCATGAGAACAAACCCCCTTTTACAAACCGCCTCCAAGGAACAATCCCTCTTCGCAAAACCGCTTCCAAGGGAATCACTCCTCTTCGTAAACCGCCTCCAAGGAGATGATCCCTCTTCGTAAACCGCCTCAAAGGGAACGGCTCCTCTTCGTGAGTACAATGAATATATAAGAAGTTTAAGCTCACTCAAGCTTCTAAATAGGCAAATATAGCACTCAAAGCTCACTATAAACTCTCTCTCAAAGATATACAAGAATTCTAGATCCAACACTTTTGGATATAATCAAAATCAAGGCACAAGTGTATAGGAGAGGTTTGAAAACCCAAAAATGATAAAACAATGGTTTATTGGGTCTTAGGCTATGCGGCGGCGGGGCGGACGGGGGGGGGGGGGGGGGGGGGGGGGGGGGTGGGAACAGTAAAAACTGAGTGTTTTTGAAAAGTGCACACGAAGCCCCAACTGATCTATATTTGCATGGTCGTGGTTGACCTAGGTGTGATTGTCGCTCGTGGGCCATGCGCTGTTCAGATTTTTAAAAATAATTTTCAAAGCGTCGCGGTCAACCGGGGTATGGCGGTCGACCGGGATCGGTCGCCCCCGAGGGGGTCGGTTGCCCGTGGCTTGGTTTCTGACCATTGTTCAATTTCACCTCTTTAAAAGGGCCGGTCAACCGGGGTGGTAGGGTCGGTCGACCTCCAATTGTAAAAACTGTATTTTTCAGTTAATTTTCAGGGATTCTTTTGCAATCTTTTTGGGTTCTCTCTTGCACATTAAAAAACATAAATTTGGGGGGTCCAATAGAGTGTGCCCTGATAGAGAAAACATCAAGAGTGTTAGAGAAACTTCGGAAAATTACATCTCTTGAGTCTTCTCTTGAACATAATCTTCAATATGTTGCGATTGATGATTGACTTGGTTGAGATCTTCAAATCTTCACTCCATCTTGTAGGATCTTTCATCAAATGCCATTTTGAGCTTGCTCCCATCAAGATTGAGTTGCTTCAAGTGGTGTGCACATGGATCTCCAAGTCTTGCATTGTGTTGTGTTATGTAATGTGCTAAACTTATCCTGTTTCAACACAACACTCAAGGCAACTTATTAGTTCTTAAAATCTAATCAATTTGTGTTTGTTAATCATCAAAACATGGGTGAAAGTGTAAGAAGCCCTTGGGAGAACCCTTGGGCTTATGTTTTCCCTGTTTTTGATGATGACAAACTCAAATTGATTAGGAGGATCTTGAATATAAGCAAATAAAGTTAATATCCTCCCGCTAAGCACATGCATAAGTATATTTTGACATTATAAATCAAGTAATACATATGACATAAGGAATACTAATCAATTTTCAAAATTTCTCCCCCTTTTGGCATACATCCAAAAAGGGCAATTTTAAACAATCAATGACTCAAATAAGAGGTAAAATGCATAGGGGTAGAAAAAGTACCCCAATATCTCTATAGACATACAAGATATAGCAAATGAGACTAGTCTATAGGCCTATCATGTGAGAGAGTGAGTAACATGACAAAGCAAGGCACACATTGTATGGACCTAAAACTTGATGATGAACACATTCCAACTCTAAAAAATCCTAGATTTCAACTTGATAATGATTTTGGGTTAAACTCTCACCAATCTTTCTTGTGCCTTGATTTTGGGAAAATCATTTGAGATTGGTTTAGGCTTTAGTTTGTAAATCATCCTTGAGAGAAAGTGTAGACACCCCATTTTGACCGTGCCCTGCACCTCCATATTTTTGTGCATAACTTTTTCAAATTAGTGTGTTAGGACCCCAAATTACACCCTAGGCTAGCTTAGGGTCCCACCAAGGTCCCTGTAAAATTTTGTCAAGATCCGTGCACGTTTGCCTAGCAAACGAGCTAAGACAGTGTCATGGTGCAAGTTCTGAAAGGGGGGTGAAATACGTCTTTTCCCATATAAAAGAGGGCACTCTTGGCAATTTTATGTTGCTTCCTTCACAAGCAATCTTTTATGGCTATTAGATCAAATCAAAGGGTTTAGATTAAGAGAGAGAAGAGAAGTTTCTTGCCCCGTTTTCTACTTGAACCCCCCCTGTTAGTTAGAAATTTTCAAAAAAACTACTCATTAGGGGGTTGTCCAAGAGAAGTTTGGAGGGGGGGGGGGGGGTGAATATAGCATCTCCCTTACATAAGAAGGGATCGGTTAGGGTTTTAGAGGACCAGATTTTGCAGAAAGAGGGAGAGCTTCAAGAGAGGGAAAGATAAAAAAAAGGTTAGGGTTTTCTCTTTGCTAGTCATCTTCTCCGGCAACCTTGCCGGATTACGGCCGAATCTAAGCCATTATCTCCTTGATCCCCTTTCTTTAAACCCTCCACCACCATCTCCATGCTCAACCATCTTCATCTGGGACCCCATCTTGGTTCAACAGGGAGGAGAGAGAGAGAGAGAGAGAGAGAGAGAGAGAGAGAGAGAGAGAGAGAAGAAGGTGGAAAGCTCTGCCCATCCCCATCTTCTCCGGTGTCTCACCGGAGATCCGATCTCCCCATCTTGACCGTCCATCTCCATCGCTACCACCTACCTCCAAATGACCACCACTAAGGCCAGCCACCTCAACCTCCATTTCCACTCACCTCCACCATCTTCCCTATCTCCTAAACCCACTTCATTTCTCTATAACCCATAAACCTCTAAAACCCATCTCACACCTCTACCACCATCACCAAACCCATCCCCTGTTTTATCCAAAACCCATTTCCATCATCCTCTTCTTCTTCACAACCCAATAAAACTCATACCACCGGATTCCGGCCATAACTAACAGGAATCCGGTAACCTCCATTAAATCCGATCCTACCTCCATCTCCTATTCTATCAACCCCAGTCTCAAACCCATATCCATCAAACCCTACATCATTAAACCTAAGATCTGAAGCTCCTTTTCATCTTTATAACCTTAAGAGAAGAAAGATCAAGGAAAGGAATAGGAGAGAGGAGAATCAGTTCTTTTCTCCGGCAATCATCCAAGATTCCGACCGTCGCCGATTCCCTCATTTCCTCTGCTTATTTTTTAGCTTAATTACAAGGTGCTAATTCAACGGATTCAGGGAGGTTTTCACTTGTCTGCAAAAACAAATGGGGGGAAAGAAAGTAGAACTAAGGTTTTCAGTGAGGCAAGATCTTTACATTGCAGAGGATTTGCAAGGAGCAAAAGAAGGAAATGAATGAGTTACAGGGAGAAGCAAAATAGGGGTGTTCGGTCATTCTCTTTGAGAAAGAGGGAGATCCAGATATTGTGGTACCGAATTTGCCTAAATCTGCAAATTATGACCATCTCCGGCAATTCCTACCAATCTAGAGATCCTCTTGCAAGGCCCATTTTCTGATCATCACCCCCAACCCTCAACTATACAGCTCTATTCTCCCACTCATCATCGCCAATAGTTCAGGTGAGTTTCTTTCTCACTCTTTGATTTATTTTTAAAAATGGAAATTGGTTTAGCTCGGTGGCTGTGAATTGTTTCAATTAAATATGATTTAAGCTAATTAGTCAATGGTTTTGAATTTAAGGAGTTGGGTCAGACCATAATCCAACTTCTTTCAGATTGTTTTATTTTAGCATGGTATGGTCTTTATATTCATTAAATCTTTGCCCCAGCCAGCTCATTTGGATGTGCGTTTATATTAGACCCACAATCCATTATTTTATTACTAAGCCCGCTCATCTTTTTGTGGAACCTGTTACAACACTTACAATCTTTTGGAGGATAATTGAGGTCAAGGAGCATCCCAACTGGCAATGTTTGGTTGCGCTCATGTTAATGGTGTAAAAGATTTTTTTTTAGAAATGGCATTAGCCTAAGTATTTGACTACATGATTTTGCATTTGTCATTTCTTTTCCATTGGGCTTTGGAAATTCTGCCTATGAACTGTAATAACTTGTGATACCCCCGCCCCTTTTCAAAATCTGGTTGGTTACTAATGGCAGCCCCCACCTTGTTTTAACAGGTTTAGCCCCCGTTGCTGCCCCCTATTTCAGCACAGATTCAGCCACGTTGCTGCCCCTGTTTTACATAGATTCACCCCCATTTCAGCCCCATTGCTCTCCCTGTTTCAGCACAGTACCAGTCCATGTTGCTGCCCATGTTTTGTCATGATGCTAGTCCTTGTTGCTGCCCCCGTTTCAGCACAGATTCACCACCATTTCAGCCCCATTGCTGCCCCTGTTTCAGCACAATACCAGTCCATGTTGCTGCCCATGTTTTGTCATGATGCTAGTCCTTGTTGCTGCCCCCGTTTCAGCACAGATTCACCACCATTTCATCCCCATTGCTGCCCCTATTTCAGCACAGTGCCAGTCCATGTTGCTGCCCTGTTTAGCACATAAATTCAGTCACAGTTTTATACAAGACTTAGTCCATGTTTCAACCCAGTTTGGCATTAGGTTCGAACCATGTTTCAGCCCTTGTCTTGGCAATAACAATTCAATTCTGTATTTTGGGTTCTCATTGATTTTATGAGTCAATGTGCTTATGAATAGCAAATGCATATTTGCAGGATTCAATGGTATGATTTTGGTCTCCAATGCTAATCTCAACCATTCTGTCAGTGTGTTATTCCAGTTGGAGTAATGGGTGCTATAAAATTGTACTCAAAATCTTTGGTATAACCTCCATAACCTCTATGTATAATTCTTTCTATTTTGGTCCTATTCAAGATACATCAGTCATGTTTGTTATTTCCATGAATTACTGTCTTTCCTTGCATTGGGCTTATGACCTGTGTCTCATTTAAGCAATCTTGAATTCCAGTCAAAGAGCACTAGCTATGCTCGGGCAAAATTCATTCTTGTTTGGGCAAAATTCAGTCGTCTTCAATTCTTACACATTTGAGCTTTATTCCTGGTTCTAAATAGTTTAATCCCATTTATGCTCTAACTATAATTCACCACTATATAAGATTCACTATTTGATTGTGTACATTTGAAATTACACGGGTATGGGGAGTTGCTATGTGTTAAATGATTTCATGGTTAAGTTTTTTTTTTCTTACATCTTTCTCTTGAGTTAATGGAGTCATCAAAGCCAAGTAGTGTGCACACCAATAGCTTGACAGGAGTCCGTTCATGCTATTTTCACTTGCTTTGATTTTCTTAGGATCTTTCAGTCCCCATCATGATAGAATCCAGGTGGTCGGATCTTGGCTCCTGTTCAAATCATATTATCTCTCAATTTTTCATTGTGCCAACCATTCCTAATGTGTCGATACCTCATGTTGTCATTTTTTTGTATTATCATTGGGTAGCCCAAGTGAAAAGGCGACGATGGAACATTTTTTGAGCCAATCTCTTCCCTTCCTGCCTTAGAGTTTTCTCGGGTTAAGGGATTTCCTCCTCTTAGAGTGTTTAACTAGTTAGGGCCCTTCCTCAGTGGCTGATTGTTTAGTAGATCTTCTTATAGAGTTTTTCTGTCCCCTTTTGTGTAGAAGTTTACCCTTAGGGTTAGATGCTTTTCATCTCTCGTTTGTTTAGGATTTTTCCTCGCGTGTTAGACATCGTCTCCTTTGGAGATTGATTAGGGTTCTTTAGTTTTGTTTTCGTCTCTTCGAGATTACTCTGTTCCTTGGAACTTTAGTTCCCCCGTTTTGATTTCTTCCCTCTTAGGCTTTAGGGATCCCGTTTCCCTCTGTAATACTCTACTGCGATATGGTGGGTATAGAGGCTCTTCTATCGGATCCCCTTTAGCTGAAAGGGTGTTAACTCATTTTAAACTCCGAAAGCATTAACAGCATTTGAAAATTTAAAGCATTTTGTGCGTAGTTAGGAAAGTTTGCTTTCGAACTACGTTGGCTTGATCCTCTTTCACGAGGTACGTAGTGCAGCTTGGGATCTTTATCCAAGTCCAGTCAAACTTTGTAAATAGACTTTATAAATATTTCAAAAATCATTCAAACAAATTTAAAACCTTGTTTTCAAAAAGATCTTCCTCTAGAGTTAGGAGTTTGTCTTAGATAGAGAGTTTTAGAGTCGAGAGTTTGTCCTTGATGTGTTATTTGATTGTTGTGTGTTTGGTTTGTGTCTGTGTTAGAGTTAGGAGTTTGTTACGCCTCCGTCCGATCAGTTGGCGATTCACATCGCCGACTGACGACTAGGTCTTAGATACGTTAGTGATCCCATTATTTTCCTTAGGACGCACATCCTAGTTATACATAGGTTGTAGGAACTACCTGCATTTAGTCAGGGCATATAGGATGTCCTAAAATCCACAATCCACTGGGATTTACATAATCGCACAAGAAGCTTTAATAACTAGTCTGGTCTTTAGATCGAGTCTAGGATAGAGGTCTAGGTGTCTTAGGTATCATAGCTTAGAATAGGTGCGAAGAACTACGTTGCCTTGATTCTCGTGGAAGTGGAGATACGTAGGCTTCTTTGGATGAACATCAGACCATCCAAGGACTCGGGCGAAATCGTTAGAGTCTTAGGGTCTGTTATTAGCACTTGAGGGTTTATGTTTGCATATTGATGATGATTTTCACATAGGATCATGATAGCGTGTGTTCATTTCCTTGCTTACTTACGTACTTAGCTGTAATATTTACCTGCTTATGTGTTTTACCTAGTTGCTTAGCTGTAGTTCTTACCTGCTTAGCTGTAGTTGTCACGTGCTTAGCAGTAATTCTCTATCGTTATTAGGTTATTGATTATTATCTTTTTACTATCATCTAGTGACGTTTGCTCATTGCGCAGGTTTATCTTCTTAGCTGTAACACTTTACTGTATTACTGCATTTTCTATCTATCATTTACGCTTTATAGATGGGATGTGTTAGGATTTTATATTAGGCGCTAGGTATTCGCCCCAATATAGATAGGCGCTTTGTGTACGCCATAGGTTTTTATTACTGCATTTTCTATCTATCATTTACTGCTTTCTAAATGGGATGTGTTAGGATTTTATATTAGGCGCTATGTATTCGCCCCAATGTATATGGGCGCTATGTGTACGCCATAGGTTTTTATTACTGCATTTTCTATTTGTCATTTACTGCTTTCTAGATGGGATGTGTTAGGTTTTTATATTAAGCGCTATGTATTCGCCCCAATGTAGATAGGTGCTATGTGAACGCCATAGGTTTTATTTCATTATTCTATTATTTGCCGGGCATTTTTGTTTGTTCCTTATTTCATTTACTATTCATGATCAACTGCTAATTTTAGATTTCCTTTCCTGTACAGACTTATACCTGTAGCTGTAGCATGCATGTGTTCGTCCACCAGAACTTAGACACCTATTAGGCATGTCATTTATAACCTAGTTGTCATTAGGTGACATTTATTTTGGTTCTTTTGTGTGTGCTTATTTTCATCTCCGAGACATGCATGATTAGATATACGTTTTCTCGAAGATGCATGTTCCCATTTCACATTATTTTCGCCTAAAACTCTTCGAAGTTAATAAATAAATGGCATAAGAGACCAAGTGTTCGCACTCGGGCGAATTGGGGGTGCTCTTCGGACCCTCTCCATTCGTCATCAAGCACGGACCTTCTGTATCTCTGGTTATCCATTGCAAACAGAGCATTTGTTTTTGTTCCATGGCGTATCCATGGATGGCGACTCTGAGTTTATTTTAGGTACGTCTTGGTTCGGGGATTTATCCTTGGATCAAGATGTATCTCTTTCTTTTTGTATCGCCACTCGTGCTATGCTGGAAGGGTGGCAACCGTTTCGAGAGTTCCTTGACAGAGCTCTCCTTCACGTTATGGAGATCTTAGAGGATTGCAGGAGGGATCTCGCATCCCTTGGCACTGGTCCTCTCAGATCGGGGTCCACAGAAAGTGTGTAAGCTACAACTTGTAATCAAGCCTAGTAAGAGGCTAATAATTCTTCTTCTTCAAGCTTCTTTCGGTGGCAAGGGCATCCATTCTTAATTCCCTTAGGTGATCGGTGGCAAGGGCATCCATTAGTAATTTCCTTCGGTATTTGTAAAGGTGGCGAGGGCATCCTTCATTAGTTCCTTTCGGTTTGTGAAGTGCCTTAAAGTCGGGCGTTATGTGGTCTTCAAATAGTGGATATCCTTGAGTGCGACCTTAAGAAGAGTGGACATAGGTCTTGGGTTTGAAGGCCGAACCACTATAAATCTTGTGTGCAATCTCTAAAATTCTAGTGTGTATGTTCTCTCTCTCTCTTTCTCTCATTTTACATTATGTTGTTATGGTGTTTGTTTTTTATTTTGTTTTACTTGCATGAACCATCCACAAAGTGTTTGTCAAAAGAACTAAAGAGAGTAGATCAACTAGGGTTCCACCAATTGTTTGATAAAATGCCTAAAAGAAACCATTCATCTTATTCCTTTATCTTGTTGAAGGATTTGCATTATATTTGTAATCTTTAATCATCCACCAAGTATTTTGATAAAAAGATTAAAAAGAAAATAATCAACTAGGATTTTCAAAAGTCACTTAACAAGTGTTTGTCAAAAGGTCTAAGAGAGAATATTCACTTAAGCTTTTGAAAACTAAATAATCTTACAAAAGTTTCAAAAAGGGATAAAATCTTTTATAAGACAACCAGTGCACCCCCCTCTTGGGTTGCCTACTGGGATTTCACATGGTATCAGAGCCAGGTTCTTATATAGAATTTTGAACTTTCAAATTTCTTCAAGAGAAAAGATCTATATTGGCAACCTAATGGCTTCTAGACTTTCAAATTTTGATGGAACAGATTATGGATCTTGGTTGATCTGTATGAAGTCCTATCTTAAAAGTCTAGTTGGGGATATCTTGAGGATAATTGAAAATGGTTTTACCTTACCTAAGAGGCTTGTTAGAGAATTTAAATAACCGCAAGTGCACGGATCGTATAAATATGGGTCGAACTCAAGGAAGAGAAATCTAGTTGTCAATCCTATTCTTTTACCGATTAGAATACTAGCTATGATATAATGTTGCCTGGAATGGACTCAAAATTTCCGTGGACTTAGACCTCGGAGCCAACACTATATATAAGCGTATATTCTATTCAATCTAAGAATCAAATTCAACTAAGATCTTGATTTGGAAATCTTAATTTAGGCAAAGTGTACCAAATTTTAATGATCTCTAATAACTACTTATCTAATTTAATTAGAAAACCAAATTTGTAAGGGCTTAAGTAAATTGAAAAATTGCAAAAGTAATTTGGAATAGTGTAAAAACCTTAATTCAATATAAAAGATTACTTAGGGTTAGAATCCACCATGGGTTTGAATAAAATTGATTAATTAAAACAATCCTTTGAATTAGGTTGAAAATCCAACTAAACATTCAATAAATAATAAGATGTAAAAGATGTCATTATTTATGAGTATTTAATCGAATTAACCCTCTAATTTATATTAATTATATAGAATTTAATCTTTGTTAATCAACAATCATTCATACGAAAGGGGAAAGCCAATGGCATGGATGATTGAGATTTATACAAAAATTAAATCCTACATAATTTGTTATATGAACCACTTGTTTTAATTACTTCTCTTTATCCTTCCCCATGGCTTCATCTAAACCCTAAGTATAGTGGGTTTAGCTACTCATGGAAAAGGGGAAAGAAACACAGAAAATGAAATAAAAAGAGAGAGAGCCATTGAGAGAAAGTGAGAGAAGGGAGAAGAAACGATAATAACTTCTTTAATTGATATTTGAACAAAAATACGTTGAATTAGAATAAAAATAAAGAACAAAGAGTAGAAACACTTAGACTCAAAATCCCTCTTAGCTATGCCGAATGTTCCTTGCTTTTGCTCCCTTTCTTGGTTGGTTTGGGTATTGAGAGATATATAGATGCTGATGAGAATACCCAAGAGAAGTCCAAAAACGTCTAATCTTGCCAACCACCCTCAATTCTTCTTCCAAATTGATATATGTAGCTTTCCAACGTGAACATAGTTGCTCGGTTTAGGATGTAAGTGGGTCCCACTTATGCATGTATAGCAATTAGGAAGTTGCTATTTCTTTCAAAAGGAAACGTGGGCTACTTCCTTATAATAAAAAAATCCTTCTTTATTCCTCACCCATGCAAATGTAGCAACTGCATGCCCAACGTCCAAAGAAAAATCTCATTTTCTTTGTTGCCCACAAATTAACCGAATATAGTATTCTTAAAAACAATCTTGGTGGGGGCCTTTGTAAATTGGCAACAATATTTGGTCCAAGTAAATTTCCTTTCTATTCCAACTAAATTTCACTCTAAAAACAGCAGCCATCCGTATTTATTCTAAGGAATTCAAAAAAACCATTAGCATTGTTAGATTCTTTCTAAATTTGCATTCTTATATGCTAGCCATTTTAGAAACACCTTAAAACTATTTGA
This sequence comes from Tasmannia lanceolata, assembly GCF_043159265.1. NCBI lineage: Eukaryota > Viridiplantae > Streptophyta > Magnoliopsida > Canellales > Winteraceae > Tasmannia > Tasmannia lanceolata. Next base: position 34,051,822 of record NW_027518700.1, on the reverse strand, counting down.
GTGCCTTCTTAATATGGAGAGTCCACCCGTGGAGTGATTTCCCAAATTCAATAAATATCCCCACTTTAATCATATTACAAAATAGCAGGCCCACTTATTTTGGCCGAAAGCCCATTTAATGTTCTGCAAAAAAACAACTTGTGGGTCCACTTTATTGGGTTGATCAAAACCGTTCACTTGTTAGGCAATATTGTAAATGGGTTATCCCTCTAACTCAATTCCATAAACTGATCTGGGCCGTCCATTTTATAAGCTGCAAAATAGATGGGCCATATCCCCTTAAATAATTCTCGTGGGCTGATCCAAGCCATCCAATTGATTGCACAGGTGTGGCCAAACCTTTTCCATTGGTTAATCTAACCTGTCCATTTGTTAGGCCACATTTTTAATTAGCCACCTCCATCTCCACTAATTGTACACTTCCTGGATAAATTCAAGCTCCCATTTTTTTATTCTTGAAATGATCCAAACCATTTGTTTTAATGGGCTGATCTTATGGTCGGTTGGGCTATTTCTATAAAAAGTGTAACCATAGTCAACTTTTATAAGGAATGTAAATACAAACTCTAAGTGGGATCCACCATTGCCAAAACATGTACTTTCCCAACACAACCGAACCACCTTAGCAGGCCATTATTTTAATTCAATATCAGCCCATCACTTTTGATATCCACAGCCCATCCAAAAATCTATAGGAATTTTGCACCCAAAATCCACTTTATCAAAACCATCAAAATTGTGAACCTAGATGGAATTAGTTGTGGCCCAAACCATTTTTATGCGCTGATCTAAACCTTTCAAAAAGTGGGATGTACTTTAAACAATTTGTACCTGAAACAATCAATTCTATGAAGTGATCCAAACCGTCCAAGTGATGGCCACAACATAAATGGGTTGCCCTCAAAAACATCATTCTCAAGGGCTGATCTTAACCACTCATTTGAATGCCATGATATAAATCAATTGTACTCCTCCATAGGGTGATCCAAAATGTCCACTAGGTGGGCCACACTGTTAATTGATCGAACCTTCATCTTAGAATTCTATCTCTTGGAACTAAATTTCCATTCCTTGAAAAATTATGGAAAGTTCTTCACTTTTTGGTCATCTTAGCTCCATTCTACGTGGAATTCATGAATAACCCTGAAACACCAATGACACACAAAATACCTTAGTAGCACCGCTTTAATTATGAAAAATGCATGATTCCTACTACTACAATTCACACATAAATGTGTTCATCAAATTTCCCTATACTTGAACTTTGCTTGCCCTCAAGCAAACAAGAAGAAAAATAAAGAAAAATAGAAACAAAATAAAATCCTAACTCACTATCGTAGGAATCACGATTGCACTTAGCATGTACAACAAGCCTTTAAACCCCTAGGTTACCCTAGTGGACGAGTTGTGTCTCGTGAGTGTTTGCAGTGAATATACACAAAAAATTCTAAAAATAAACTTTTCTTTCCAAATCTCACTACAGATAAAGCCACAAATTTTCCAATCCTTTTTCTTTGATAAATTACTCAAACTAGAAGAACAAAAATACCCCCATACTTAAACTTTGCATCCTATCCCAAGTTGAAAAAATTAGAACAATATTTTAAGTAAGGAATCTTCTTTTGAATTTTTCCTACTCATCTCCCTTAAATTTGCTTCTAATGTAATCGTACTATAAAAGGAATTTGATTTTGAAACTTAATAGAAAAATTGCAATCTTATATGGTCCACCATCCTTTACACTTTTTCATTACTTTCTAAGAATAGAACTCAGTTTTTGTAATCCTCTACTGCTTTTGGTGTGAATGACATGCAGGGCATGCACCAAACACCCAGGCTACTAAGCAGTGTTCGACTAATCTTTGATTTGCATATATCATAGACATTGATGCATATGAGTTCAAGTTTTACGTGCAATGCTTTGATTTATTAAGCTTTCTAATTGACCCGTGTATGGAGTTTTCAGTCAGTTGCTCTCAAGCCAGTTGGCTTTAAGGAACTAGGCATAAAAACTCTTCAGACTTAATAGCTCAAGTAAAAAAGGCTACAAATCAAAACTATAATAAAAAAGAAAACTTTCTAAAAATAATTCTTTCTTTCTTTTGTTTCAACCTTTCTTTCCTTTTTAACCATACCATATAAAAAGCAAGTTTCTATTTCTATTTCTTATTCAAATCCTTTTAAAAGAAAGATTCCAAAAGAAAATAAAATTAAGAAAGGAAAGTATTCTTTCTAATTTTTAAATTCCAAAATTAAAATATCCACTAACTTTCTTTCTTAAAATAGGAAAACAACTTTCCTTTTAAGAATACCAAGTTCTTTCTAATTTGAGAAAAATACCAAAAACAAAAGGAAAAGAAAATTTCTAACTTTAACTATAGAAAAGATTAGAAAAGAAAGTTTTCAAAAGCTACCCCCCCATACTTGATTTATGCATTGTCCTCAAGGCATTAAAAATAGAAAGAAAAATATGAGGACTAAAAATAGAAAGGAGGGTACGTACCGTATTTGTTTAGGCATGATTCGAATAGGAAGGTTCATGGAGATCCATGACCTCTTCCATATCCGGCTTTGACAACTCAATAAATGGCTTTAATCTTTGACCATTAACTTTAAAAATCTCACAATTGCTTGGATTTATAACCTCGACCGCACCATGGGAGAAAACTTTATTAACCACATATGGTCCATCCCAACGGAATCTTAACTTACCTGGAAAGATATGCAATCTTGAATTATAGAGAAGCACTTTTTCGCCCTCTTGAAACGATTTTCTCAAAATATGTTTGTCATGAAAAGCTTTTGTCTTCTCTTTATAGATCTTTGCATTCTCGTATGCTTCATTACGCAACTCCTCCAATTCGAAAAGTTGTAATCGCCTTTGAACACCTGCAGAAGACAAATCAAAGTTTAGTTTCTTAATAGCCCAAAAAGCTTTATGTTCAAATTCAACCGGGAGGTGACAAGCTTTGCCATACACAAGGCGGTAAGGAGACTGACCAAGATCAGTCTTGAATGCCGTCCTATGAGCCCACAAGGCATCCACTAATCTAATGGACCAATCTTTGCGGTTTGGATTCACTGTCTTCTCCAAAATTTGCTTAATTTGCCTATTTGAAACCTCCACTTGGCCACTCGTTTGAGGATGATAAGAGGTGGCCAACTTATGAGTAACACCATATTTCTTCATAAGAGCTTCAAATGGTCTATTACAAAAGTGCTTACCCCTATCACTAATGATAGCACAAGGTGTACCGAAGCATGAAACAATATTTTCTTTAAGAAACTTGACCACCCCCTTGTGGTCATTGGATTTTCAAGCAATGGCTTCAATCCATTTAGACACGTAATCTACACCTAACAAAATATACAAGTTTTCAAAAGAGTTGGAAAACGGACCCATAAAATCAATACCCCACACATCGAAGATTTCTACCACTAAGATCGGGTTGAGGGGCATCATATTTCGCTTTGTAACTCTACCTAATGACTGACAAGATCTACATGCCTTACAAAAATCAAAAGCATCCCTAAAAAGACTTGGCCAATAAAAACCATATTGTAAAACTTTGTGCGCGGTTTTCTTTGCACTAAAGTGGCCACCACAGGCTTGATCATGGCAAAAAGATAGAATCGATTGGTGCTCATGATCGGGCACACATCGTTGGACAATCTGATCCGAACAAGTTTTGACCAAATAGGGGTCATCCCAAAAGAAATACTTTACCTGTGAGTGAAATCAGTATTTGTCTTGGTTGGACCAATTATCCGGTGTAGCACCTGTAACCAAGTAATTCACAATATCTGCATACCATGACTCACTAGAAATAGCAAACAATTGCTCATCAGGAAAGTTTTCATTAATTGGACCTTCGTCATTCTTTGCATTAGGAAGTCTAGACAAGTGATCGGCAACCAAGTTTTCCGTACCCTTTTTATCTCTAATCTTCAAATCAAACTCTTGAAGAAGTAAAACCCACCTATTGAGGCGAGCTTTAGCATCCTTCTTTCCAACAAGATACTTGATTGCCGAATGGTCGGTATAAATTATCACATGCGATCCAATCAAGTAGGACCGAAACTTCTCTAATGCAAACACAACCGCTAAGAATTCTTTTTCCGTAGTGGTGTAGTTGAGTTGTGCATCATTGAGAGTCCTACTTGCATAATAGATTACATGCGGTAATTTATTGAATCTTTGACCTAATACGGCTCCTATTGCAAAGTCAGAAGCATCACACATAATTTCAAACGGTTCGGTCCAATTGGGTGCTTGAATGATGGGAGCCGTAGTTAGCTCCTTTTTTCAAACACTCAAAAGAATCGAAGCATTCTTTGGAAAACTCAAATTTTTTATCTTTTGCTAACAAGTTGGTTAGAGGCCTAGCATTTTTAGAAAAATCTTTTATAAAACGCCGGTAAAAGCCCGCATGGCCCAAAAATGATCGAATATCCTTCACACTTTTGGGCGGTGGAAGATGGACAATGAGGTCCACCTTGACTTTATCAACCTTAATTCCCTCTTTAGAAATCACATGTCCTAGAACGATGCCCTCTTTTACCATAAAATCACACTTTTTTCCAATTGAGGACAAGGTTCTTTTCTCTACTCCTTTCTAAAACCAATTTTAAGTGATGTAAACATTCGGCATAGGTGGACCCATGAATAGAAAAGTCATCCATAAAAACCTCTAAGAAGGTCTCCACCATGTCAGAAAAGATACTCATCATGCATCTTTGGAAAGTTGCCAGTGCATTGCATAGCCCAAAAGGCATACGTCTATGAGCAAACGTTCCAAAGGGGCATGTGAATGTCGTTTTCTCTTGATCTTCATGAGCTATGGGAATTTGGTTGTAACCGGAATATCCATCAAGAAAGCAATAATACTCATGACCCGCTAACCTTTCTAACATTTGATCAATAAAAGGCAAAGGAAAGTGATCATTCCAAGTAGCGGCATTAAGCTTTCGGTAGTCAATACAAACCCGCCACCCCGTTTGAATGCGAGTTGGAATAAGCTCATTGGTGGCGGAGTGTATAACCGTGACTCCCGACTTCTTAGGCACTACTTGGACGGGACTCACCCATTGGCTATCCGAGATGGGATAAATGATTCCATTATCTAACCATTTTAAAATCTCTTTTTGGATGGCTTCCTTCATCACAGGATTAGCCCTTCTTTGATGTTCCCTTGAAGGTTTGGCACTCTCAACGAGATGGATGTGATGTTGCACAATTGAAGGGCTAATTCCTTTTATGTCGGCCATTGTCCAACCTATGGCTTCCTTGTCATCTTTTAGCAATTTAATGAGTTCCTCCTCTTGAGGGGAGGTTAGGTCCGCAGCAATTATTACAGGCAAAGTACAATTATCACCCAAAAATGCATAACGTAAATGAGAAGGCAAGGGCTTCAACTCCAACTGTGGCGCTTCTTCGATTGATGTCTTTGGGAGAGATGTTGCGAGTGGTCCAACGGGCTCCACATTTTGAATGGCAAAAGCTTTAGAAAAGAAGTCATCTCCTCCATCATCTCCTATTGCATCCAAGCATTCTTGGAATCCTGCATCAATATTAATTTCAAAGTTAGAAACAATATCATCAGGAAAAGAATGCAACATATTGATTTCTTCATGAAAATTTGGTTGCTTACCCAATCTAAAGACATTATAATTAACCGATGTGTTTCCAAAAGACAATTTCATTAATCCATTTCTACAATTAATTAGAGCGTTGCTAGTGGCAAGGAACGGCCTACCAAGGATGATAGGAATTTGATCCTTGATATTAGCAACAGGCTCGGTATCTAACACAACAAAATCTACGGGAAATAAAAAATCACCCACTTTAACTAACACTTCCTCAACCATCCCTTTGGGTGTTTTAATTGATCTATCCGCCAATTGAAGAGTGATGGTGGTTGGTTTGAGGTTTCCTAATCCTAGTTGCTTAAATACAGAAAAAGGCAAGAGTTTACACTTGCACCTAAATCCAAAAGAGCATGTTCAATATTTGTGTTACCAATAGTGCAAGAAATAGTAGGACATCCTGGATCCTTATACTTAGCCACCATTTGTTGAGACAAGATGGAACTTATATTTGCGGCCAAGAAAGCTTTTTTGGGCACATTAGTTGTGCGCTTTTGTGTGCACAAATCTTTCAACACTTTGGCATAAGTAGGAACCTGAGAAATCGCATCTAATAAAGGAATGTTAATTTGCACTTGTTTAAACACATTTAAAATTTTATCCATAGCATCCACCTTCTTATTATTAGCAAGTCTCCTTGGAAAAGGAGCTTTAGGCACATACTCCTTTTCAGGTGGAGAAACAGCCTGCTCTTCACATACCTGTTTGGGTTCCACAATCGAACCTGTTGAAGGAGAGTCTTTTCTTACCTCTTTGGATGTATCTTGTATATCTATAGAAGGTTCAGATCTGACCTCCTCCTTGTGGTACTCCTACCACTCCTTAAAGCATATACGGCATTACATTCGTTGGAGGGCTCTTACGGCGGCAAAATTGGTTGAATGGCATTCAACTGATTTGGCGGTACCTGTTGATTCACATTCATATTCACGTTCCTTGGATTAGGAACGGGTTGAGTTGGCATCTTCCCATTTTCCCTCTCATGCAACGCCATGGCAAGTTGGGAGATTTGCTTCTCCATATTGTGTTGGCTTGTCATGAAAGTGCTAGTGAGAAGTTCTATGCTTTTTTCTAAGGAAGCTATGCGTACCGATTCTCCTTGTTTTTGAAAATCCGGCGGTTGCTGATTTGAAACATTATTAATTATGGGGTTTTGAAAAGTAGGAGGGGAAGGGGATGGACGAACAAAAGTGGGAGGGAAGGTGGGCCTAGGTTGGTCGAATTGGCCTTGGCCTTAGAAATTGGACTGCCTACCTTGACTCCAGGAAAAGTTAGGATGATTTCTCTATCCCGGATTATAAGTGCTAGAATAAGGATTATTAGCATAAAGAGCACTCACATTCTCATTAGAATTACCAAATTTAGCAAGAGTTGGACACTCTTCCATGACATGGTCCGTGACTTGACACCAATTACACATGGGAACATTATGTGCAATTTGATTGACTTGTGAGGGTCCTTTGACAACTATTGCTTCTAGTTTTTTGATTAGGCTATCAAGATGGGCCTCTTTTGCCACGGCACCCTCTATTAGAAATCCCTTGCTTGAAGTGGCTCTCTCACCGTCTTGAGTGGATTCTCACTCTCTTGTTTTTTCTGCCAAATCAAGTAAGAAGTTCCATGCCGCGGCCTCATCGGTAAAAGATGTAAAACCGTTAGGACACATGGATTCAAGAAGTTGCTTTGTTTGGTAATCCATGCCCTCATAAACAATTTGGCATAAGTGCCACAAATCAATTCCATGGTGAGGACACTCTTGGAGTAGGTCTTTGAACCTCTCCATAAACTTAGAAAATGACTCTAATGGCTTTTGTTTGAATTGTAAAATATCATTCCTAAGCTTATTAGTTTTATGTAATGGAAAAAACTTTTTTAGGAAAGCGACAACGAACTCCTCCCAAGTGGTGATGGAGTTCGTTGGTAAGCCATAGAGCCACTTTTTGGCTCCATCCTTGAGTGAAAACGTAATAAACCGCAACTTTACCGCATCATCGGTAAGTTATTGCAACTTAATCAAAGCACATACATCTTTAAACTCACGCAAAAATAAATAAGCATCATCCGAAGGGAAGCCATGAAAATGAGGAAGTAAATAGATAAATTGCGATTTTAGCTCAAAATTATTGCCCTGCACAATTGGCAATCTAATGCAAGAAGGTTGCGCGGTTCGGGCCGGATAGAAGCGATCGCGCAAACTCTTGGGCGGCACTTGTTCTTCCGCCATGACTACTTGATTTGGATTTGGTGCGATGTCTTCCGCCGTCTCTAACCGGTTTGCTCTTTCTAGTCGATTTGCCGAGTTCCGCACCCAACCTGCACTCATAAACAAAAGAAAACCAAGTAAGAGAGATGGATAGGCAAGAAACCAAAATTATAACTAAACTAAAAATAACTACTAATCTAACACTTCGAATAATTAAGATTCTAATGCAACTCTCTTCCCCGGCAACGGCGCCAAAAACTTGTTAGAGAATTTAAATAACCGCAAGTGCACGGATCGTGTAAATACGGGTCGAACTCAAGGAAGAGAAATCTAGTTGTCAATCCTATTCTTTTACCGATTAGAATACTAGCTATGATATAATGTTGCCTGGAATTGACTCAGGATTTCCGTGGACTTAGACCTCGGAGCAACACTATATATAAGCGTATATTCTATTCAATCTAAGAATCAAATTCAACTAAGATCTTGATTTGGAAATTTTAATTTAGGCAAAGTGTACCAAATTTTAATGATTTCTAATAACTACTTATCTAATTTAATTAGAAAACCAAATTTCTAAGGGCTTACGTAAATTGAAAAATTGTAAAAGTAATTTGGAATAATGTAAAAACCTTAATTCAATATAAAAGATTACTTAGGGTTAGAATCCACCATGGGTTTGAATAAAATTGATTAATTAAAACAATCCTTTGAATTAGGTTGAAAATCCAACTAAACATTCAATAAATAATAAGATGTAAAAGATGTCATTATTTATGAGTATTTAATCGAATTAACCCTCTAATTTATATTAATTATATAGAATTTAATCTTTGTTAATCAACGATCATTCATACGAAAGGGGAAAGCCAATGGCATGGATGATTGAGATTTGTACAAAAATAAAATCCTACATAATTTGTTATATGAACCACTTGTTTTAATTACTTCTCTTTATCCTTCCCCATGGCTTCATCTAAAACCTAAGTATAGTGGGTTTAGCTACTCATGGAAAAGGGGAAACAAACACAGAAATGAAATAAAAAGAGAGAGAGCCATTGAGAGAAAGTGAGAGAAGGGAGAAGAAACGATAATAACTTCTTTAATTGATATTTGAACAAAAATACGTTGAATTAGAATAAAAATAAAGAACAAAGAGTAGAAACACTTAGACTCAAAATCCCTCTTAGCTATGCCGAATGTTCCTTGCTTTTGCTCCCTTTCTTGGTTGGTTTGGGTATTGAGAGATATATAGATGCTGATGAGAATACCCAAGAGAAGTCCAAAAACGTCTAATCTTGCCAACCACCCTCAATTCTTCTTCCAAATTGATATATGTAGCTTTCCAACGTGAACATAGTTGCTCGGTTTAGGATGTAAGTGGGTCCCACTTATGCATGTATAGCAATTAGGAAGTTGCTATTTCTTTCAAAAGGAAACGTGGGCTACTTCCTTATAATAAAAAAATCCTTCTTTATTCCTCACCCATGCAAATGTAGCAACTGCATGCCCAACGTCCAAAGAAAAATCCCATTTTCTTTGTTGCCCACAAATTGACCGAATATAGTATTCTTAAAAACAATCTTGGTGGGGACCTTTGTAAATTGGCAACAATATTTGGTCCAAACAAATTTCCTTTCTATTCCAACTAAATTTCACTCTAAAAACAGCAGCCATCCGTATTTATTCTAAGGAATTCAAAAAGACCATTAGCATTGTTAGATTCTTTCTAAATTTGCATTCTTATATGCTAGCCATTTTAGAAACACCTTAAAACTATTTGAGTGCCTTCTTAATATGGAGACTCCACCCGTGGACTGATTTCCCAAATTCAATAAATATCCCCACTTTAATCATATTACAAAATAGCAGGCCCACTTATTTTGGCCGAAAGCCCATTTAATGTTCTGCAAAAAAACAACTTGTGGGTCCACTTTATTGGGTTGATCAAAACCGTTCACTTGTTAGGCAATATTGAAAATGGGTTATCCCTCTAACTCAATTCCATAAACTGATCTGGGCCTTCCATTTTATAAGCTGCAAAATAGATGGGCCATATCCCCTTAAATAATTCTCGTGGGCTGATCCGAGCCATCCAATTGATTGCACAGGTGTGGCCAAACCTTTTCCATTGGTTAATCTAACCTGTCCATTTGTGAGGCCACATTTTTAATTAGCCACCTCCATCTCCACTAATTGTACACTTCCTGGATAAATTCAAGCTCCCATTTTTTTATTCTTGAAATGATCCAAACCATTTGTTTTAATGGGCTGATCTTATGGTCGGTTGGGCTATTTCTATAAAAAGTGTAACCATAGTCAACTTTTATAAGGAATGTAAATACAAACTCTAAGTGGGATCCACCATTGCCAAAACATGTACTTTCCCAACACAACCGAACCACCTTAGCAGGCCATTATTTTAATTCAATATCAACCCATCACTTTTGATATCCACAGCCCATCCAAAAATCTATAGGAATTTTGCACCCAAAATCCACTTTATCAAAACCATCAAAATTGTGAACCTAGATGGAATTAGTTGTGGCCCAAACCATTTTTATGCGCTGATCTAAACCTTTCAAAAAGTGGGATGTACTTTAAACAATTTGTACCTGAAACAATCAATTCTATGAAGTGATCCAAACCGTCCAAGTGATGGCCACAACATAAATGGGTTTCCCTCAAAAACATCATTCTCAAGGGCTGATCTTAACCACTCATTTGAATGCCATGATATAAATCAATTGTACTCCTCCATAGGGTGATCCACAATGTCCACTAGGTGGGCCACACTGTTAATTGATCGAACCTTCATCTTAGAATTCTATCTCTTGGAACTAAATTTCCATTTCTTGAAAAATTATGGAAAGTTCTTCACTTTTTGGTCATCTTAGCTCCATTCTACGTGGAATTCATAAATAACCCTGAAACACCAAAGACACACAAAATACCTTAGTAGCACCGCTTTAATTATGAAAAATGCATGATTCCTACTACTACAATTCACACATAAATGTATTCATCAAGGCTAATTGATTATGACCGAAAAATATTTTTTCAAAATTGCAAAGCTATGATTGCTATATCTTGTTCATTACCTAGTTGTATATCTGAGAACATTGCATCTTGTAAAAATGCTAAAGACATTTGAAATGAAATAGAAAAATCTCATGAAACAAATCCTTATCATTTAGCATCAATTGAAGAAGAGAATCCCCCTAAAAATAAAGTGTCATATGAAGAACTTAGAAAGGGATATGATGACCTCTACAACGAGTTAATGGATAGAGACAAAAAGCATTTATTTATTAGGAAAACCATTGACTCATTAAAAAAGAGAATACAAACCCTCCAAAATGAACTCAAAGAAACTTCAAGCAAAGAAAAGAAGTTGTTCGAAGAAAATAAAAAATTAGAGAATGCAAACATTGAGTTCATTGAAAAGTGTAAATTATTGAAAGAAGATGAAGAGAAATTAAGAGCTAATTCATCTCATAAAGTAGATCGCTCAGAAGATAAATATGAAGAGATGAAATTAGAAAAACAAAAGATTGAGTTGGAATACAAAACCCTATATGAAAAATATGCTAAACATGTTTGTGTACCTAAACATTCTTGTAGTTGTTCATCTTGTCCATCTACCTATTCTTATGATTGTTGTGATTATTGTGGCAGATTAGGTTATCATAAATCTAGATATAGGCTTAGATTTGTGAAATCTTGTAAGTTTGTGTGGATTAGAAAAGACCTATTAATTAAAACAAACTTGCATGGACCCCAGTTTGTTTGGGTTCTTAAACCCCCTACTTGATCTATTTATGACATCTAGTAGATTTAGGGGATGTGCTTAAATGTTAAATCATTTGAAAATTTGTTTGTATAGATACCATGTGCTTATTTGTGTGTTAATTCCCATGTATCCATGCATGTTTATGCTTAAACGAGTATCTTTATGAAATATTAAAAGTCTACATGCTTAAACTTGTATACAATGAGACTTTGACATGTTGTACTTAATTGTAATATCTATTGGAAAAGGTATGACATGTCCGACAAGTCGCACTATACACCCCTCCTCTCCGGGACCAGGCCCATGATCAGGCAGACTTTGCTATCCACTATGTTTCTACCTACTACTTTGTAGTGAAAAAGGTCAACCACTACTCCCTGCAATCATGCTTTATTCCCCTTTCCACCACCAAGTCGGAGAAATCAGTAAGACTAGCGAGATGTAGGTTTGGGTATGGTACTACGCTTCGTCTTGGTTCCCAATCCCGATATGGGAATACCAGTGAGGAAGGCAACACAATCATACGAGCCAGGGCCTCGGGAGGAAACTTCGGAAAGAAAGCCTACTTGGAGGGTCGGGCAAGAACGAGAATCCCCTGGACCCCTTATTTCTCTTCTCTCTCATCCGAGTTAGAGATAGTATTAAGACATTCCTTGATGAATAGCGAAAGGCTAACTGGATCAACGAGGGTCTTGCTTGCAGCACTATTTCTAGCTTTCATTAAGGCTTCTAGCTCCTCTTCCTGTATCGAAGCCTAATATCCCATTTTGATATTTAGTTTATATTTGAGCCTAATGATGACATCATTAGAAAATGAAGTATAGATACAATAGACTTATATTGTTTGATTGGTACGTATCTATATGTATTTTGGCTAAGTGCACACACCATAACTTATACCACCTTGCACTTAGTATTCATCCACATGACAAGCCACAATAGGGAACTTAATATGAAAACCATATCTATGCTTAAATGATTATCATTATATGTAACGTGAAGTCTTTGATGAGTTATATGTGTATGTGTTCCAAAAGCTTATATTGGATATCCTCTCATGACTAATATGAATATATTATGTGCAGTCATGATAGTTTATATTGGAATACATGTGTCCAAGGTGTTTAACACTTAATGATTATATTCTTAGAGTCCTTGGATCATTCCTTAGATTCATATAAGTGTAGGGATAGTTGGAAATAGATCTAAATTCAATGTATAAAACTTATTTGAGTAAAATTTAAAAAAAATTATGTGAATCTAGTATCATATTTGGGCATAGTTTACTATGGTGGTTGGTAAACGATACCTTGTGATGGGAACATGTGTCTCCCACACATCTTGGTTTTCTATGGGCTTATGCACTTGGTGCTTAATGCCTTATCTTTGTACTAGGTGGTTTGTGGATGTAGGAATAGATGTTTGGACCATGTACCTCATGTTTGTCATGCTCTTTATGTCCAAACATAGTATACTATCCATGGATGTTGTGATAGGAATCACCTTTCATCCATGTGATCAACATAGTGTTCACATAGAATGGTTTAAAATTTGAAAAATGCAAATGTATGTGAACTCATCATTAAAGAGAGTAAATTAATAGTAATACTCATTAAATCTCTTTAATAAAAGGTATTTGGATCTAATTGTTATATTCTTTGCCTATTATGTATTTTGATCTATGTTCATATTCTATAATTTTGATTGATTTAACATATCTAAAAGCTCTCAAACTCGTATCTCATGATCTAAATTGAAGAGATAATCTTAATCATATCATGAGAGTGTGTGCATAGTCTAGATTGATATATCGCATAAATGCACATAAATGAGTAATAACCCAACTTGAAACTCAAAGGTTATATACCTTGGGTTAAAAATGAACTTAAGCATTAGTCTTATCACACTTATACAATGTTGATGTAATGTATAAGACTAAATGATTTAAAAAATATGAGGGTAATAAAACTTAAATTTAAAACTTGAAAGTATTTGACAATTCCCTCCATGAATAACTAGTTTGTCCCTCTAGGAAAATCGAAGTAAACTAGTTATCTTAGAGTTGCTTGTCCTGTGATAGGTGTTTTAAATGACTACATTTCCTATCCTTGGTGTGTTGATATTAATTATATTATGTAGCACTCTATATGTACTTATCCCACCTTGATTGGTATTATCTACATGTATGAGATGTAAAACCTTAATGTTAAAAACTATTCAATTTGTGCTCATGCCTTCTTTTGAAGAAACGGTACCATCACCTTAAATTAAAACACTTAATCATTTGGCCTAGTGCCAACATCTCAATCATGGATAGATATATGTATTTGTGTGATCTCCCTGGCTTGCTTGTATGTTACATATTTAGGGAAGTATATTTGAATTGTAGAATATGACTTCACACTTAGAGGGAGCAAGAGCCAAAATTTTCATATCTTTTGTGCTATGCTTGTTTATCATGTGGAGCTAGACTATGGCTACCATTTAATCATGATAAACCGACACTTGAAGTGTAAGTGTCATTGTAGCCCAAGGGTTGAGTCTAATGTGTTATCTTTTGGTAAATATATCCAAAATCCCTTGGAGTCTATTTGTGGACAACCCTTTGGAGTCATACATTGTATAATTTATTTTCAAAGGGGGAGCTTAGAGTTAAATATTGTCCTTAGGGGCTTATCATATGATGTTTAATGTGTATATCATTTATCATATGATAAGTACACTCATTTGGAGCATGATTGCTCCATATATATTAGATTGGGCTTGTCTTGTGCTCTTATTTTGGTATCACCTAATGTTTTTTTTGTATCATTTACCATTTTCTTTTAGTATAGGCAAAAATCCCGTAGCCTAGGACCTTAGCATCATATTCTCTTAGGCTTCATACTTATCTTGGATAATCAATTTGACTAGATCTTAAATTTGGTATCATCTATTCCAAGGATAAGTATTCTCTTCTAGAGAATTATCCAAGATAGAGCTCTAGAATCTCTTTCATAGGACATTCTTATAGTTGTCTATCATATTTCCTATGAAAAGATCTCCTTATCATGTGCTTGTAAAGTGATTTATTCTATATATTAATGATAATTTTTATTGTTAAATTGGATCAATTTATTTTTAACTTGGAATTAAATGGTTAAATTCATATAAAGCCAATTCCCCCCTCTTTGGTTGCCTAGTGGGATTTCAATATTTTTGGCCTATTATGCCTTGTCATGCCTTACCTCATAAGTTTCACCTAAAGCCAATGACAAAGCTTCAGGGGGAGAGCTAATTATTGCTATCTTTATGTTTGTATGGATCATTGTAAGATTCTTACATTGTCGATTTCAATATTTCCCCACCAATTGTGCTTTATGTTGCATATCTTAACAAAAACAAATGGGGGCTTATCATGCTAAACTTTGCATTTACTCTATTTCCTTCATGATAAGTATAACATGAGCTTTATATTGCCATATTATTCTTGTGAAATTCATTACGGGTCATAGGGTTACTCAATTTTTGGTTTTATTCATATACCCGACAAATTTGATCTAAAATGTAATGTCTCTTTGCTTTTTCTCCAACACAGACTTGATTTACATTTGGTATCTTGTTTCTATGTTGTTATGCTCTTATCATGGCATCTATATCTTACTTATTTTGTATTCATGATAAGAAGTTAGGGGGAGCATCTATATTCAATGAATATATGTCATGCTTTGTATTGTGCTTAGCTGTTAATCCTTCCTTTTTGCTTACGCCAAAAGGGGGAGAATTATGAAATTGATTATATGTCCATAATTCATGTGTATTCTATACTATAATTTGGTAAATCTAACTTATGCATATATTGTTTATCTAATCCTCATAAGAGGTTCCTCCCACCTCTCTAATCAATTTGGTTTGTCATCATAAAAAATGGGGAGATTGTTAGCCCAAGGGTTCTCATGGGTTCATTCAATCACCTTGTATTGATGATTTACAAACTCAAATTGATTAGAGATGTGGGAGGAACCTCTTATGAAGATTAGATAAACAATATAAGCATAACTACTCCCCCTCAACATATGCATAAGTTAGATTTACCAAATTATAGCATATAATGCATATGATTATGGACATCTAATCAATTTCATAATTAGACAGGTAATTCACAGGTCAATCCATGCTAGCGCACACCATTGATGGCCTATGCTTGAAGATGGACCAAACACAATGCAAAGGAGCTAAAGCATACTTGGATCAATCATACCTTGGAGAATCAACCAAAGAGAAGCTCAAAATTAGTCATCTCAAAGCATTGAACAAACAAAGGAAGATCAATGAAGGCCAAAGCTTGTGGATCAACAACTTGCAAATGAGCTTAAACCAAATGATGGCATCATCCTTGGAAGGTGTCAAGCAAAGAAGCTGAACCTTGAAGATCCGAAAACAATTCATGCACTCAAAGAGAAGATCAAGCAATGGCTACCTCAAGAGTTCATTCAAGAGAATGGTAAAAATGATAGATTGTATCACCTAATCTCTCTTGTGTTTTCTCTAGTCAAGGCACATCTTAAAACTCCTAAAAATATATTTTTCAAAGAGACCAATAAGCTTAAATAATGACTTAAATGGACAAGTGAATGGCCATGGTGGTGTACCAATATGTTGGGACCCATATGGCATTCCATCACATTTGAACAAAAATCAAGTTCCGAAGGCCAACCTGGACCAGCAACTAAATCCTATCAAAACTTGTTTAAAATATTTTTAAATATTTTTAACAGATATATCTCATTTTTCTCATATCCGTAGAGTACAAGAACGTCGAAATCCGATACGAAATGAAGAAGATATGAATTTTCAAGTTGGAAGCAGATTGCTGGAAAACCAGTCTCGAAATTCTGAGAATTATTCTCAGAACTCCGAGACAATTTCTCGGAGCTCCGAGAAAACAACCTGGACTTAAAAAAATATAGCCGTTGGGGGTCCAACGGCTAGTAGTTTTTTACCCGAAAATGACCGAAATACCCCCAAAACTGTCATATTGAGTTGAAACTCTATATATACATATTGTATGGACCTAAAACTTGATGATGAACACATTCCAACTCTAAAAAACCCTAGATTTCAACTTGATAATGATTTTGGGTTAAACTCTCACCAATCTTCCTTGTGCCTTGATTTTAGGAAAATCATTTGAGATTGGTTTAGGCTTTAATTTGCAAATCATCCTTGAGAAAAAGTGTGTGAGCTACAACTTGTAATCAAGCCTAGTAAGAGACTAATAATTCTTCTTCTTCAAGCTTCTTTCGGTAGCAAGGGCACCCGTTCTTAATTCCCTTAGGTGATTGGTGGCAAGGGCATCCGTTAGTAATTCCCTTCGGTATTTGTAAAGGTGGCAAGGGCATCCGTCCAGTTTTCATCTCAAAGTCAGGATATAGATCTCTATCTAAACCCTATTCAATCTTTCTAGGGGTGTCCTCACAGTTCACCGACAGAAGGGGCATACTTTGCTCTCAATCCCTCGCTTGTCCAGGATCCATCCTGAGTTTGTAAAAATTACAAAAAAAGAGAAAACACAAAAATACAAAAACAAATGTTTTTACCCATCGTTTTATAGTTGTTTTATCATGTTTTTGTTCTCTGTCTTTCATGTAGAAATATCATGGACCTGGAAGATTGGATGATCGGATCCACAATTTCTACTCCATGGAAAGTCTGGACTTTAGCGATGGTTCACCAGTCCATTTCACAGTTCTTTCCTTTACTTTCCTCCATCCAGATCGATTGGAATATCCTCAGAGCAGTTGCTCGATGTTGGGACAAAGGCAATCATGTCTTTCGATTTGGATTAGAAGAAATTTGTCCCACCTATGAGGAGTTTTGTACCTTACTAGGGGTACCAGAAGAAGGACCCTCTGTCAGGCCTATCATCAAGCTGGGTTATCTACAACGAGTCAAACAGCTTTTCTGCCTCCGAGGGCAAGACCCTTCGAACTTCATGACTTCAAAGGGTGTTCTCACCAACCAGCTAATCAAAACCTTTTCTCCTTTTCAAGATGTGGATGATCTTACCTATCAAGCGGCTCGACATAGGGCTCTCTTATTTTGCCTGTACGCCAAATACCTCACCAGGCAAAGTTCCGGCGAAGCTTCCTTTAGCATTCTTAGTATATTGGATCATGTTCCTAATAAAGCCAATCCGGTACCTATTATCCTAGACGAAACTTTAAACGGATTAGACAAAGTCCGAGAAAATCCCGCTTGTCAGTTCACAGGTTTCCCCATCCTCCTTTACATTTGGCTTTGTTTGAAACTTTACATTGCCTCCCTGGGTTCCCAATAAGACATTTCAATCTACAATTATCATACTTGGCACCATTGTCAACATTTGGAGACAGTATCTGGCTGGTATGCATGGATGTCGAGTTAAAAAACTGAAAACATTTATTGGAGGCTTCATGGGTATTGTTCGAATGTCATGTCAACTCCCGGGTCTTCTTATGTTCAACTTCTTGGTTTAGAAGACACTTCTTTCTACATCCCGAAGCGTATCATGCATCAGTACGGAGGCAAGCAAGAGGTCATTGAGCCAATCGGTCATTTCTTCTCTCCACGACAGTTTTCTAATGATATCGCTAAGACTATTGTTTCTAAGTGCAAAAAGAAGAACACTATGCCCACTCGTGATCTGGCTACTCCATGTCCAAATGAAGTAGCAGTCAACTACTACTCCTTACTCGGAATGGATGTTCTTCAGGGGACCACTTCCATCTGCCGTTGACCATTCTGCGTAGAAGACAGAGAACATCATTTTCTTTTCTTTTACTACGTTTTTGTTTTGTACATAGGCTACTAAAGGCCTCCGTGTTACAGAAAAAGGAAATGTGAATAAATAAAAAAGTATGTGCATAGGTATTGTATCTACTCTTTTTATTTGTCTGAAAATGTCCTTGTTATCTTCTGTATGGAACAGACCATGTCTGCAGAAATGATGTCCGAATGGATGCAAAGTTATGGTGAGTTAAGGATCTACTTATGCTTCAGCTATCTCACAGAGCATGAGCAAACTTTTCCCTTGTATGATTCTATCCCAATAGATTGAAACCTCCTTAAAGCAGCGGCCAAATGCTGGGATCTCCAGTACCACGTCTTTCGTATTGGTCTTCAGGAAGTGTGTCCCACTTTCGAGGAATGTTGTACTCTTTTGCAGTACTTGAAAAACAGACTCATCATTCATCCCGAAATTAGGTATGGGATCAACAGACTCATATGTCTTCGTCTAGTTTGTGTGCCAGGACAAGACCCAAATGATTTCATGTCTTTGATACTTGTGCCCTAGAGGGAGACTTAGAAGACCCGATGTTCCAGTAACGTTGTCATGAGGCGTATATACTTTCTGTATATGCCAAATTCCTTTGCGTCAGGAAGACAATGTAGTTTCCCTCACCTTCCTCAGTGTTCTGGATCAGTTGTCACTAGATGCCAACCCCATACCCACCATACGTGCTGAAACATTCAGAGGGTTAGACCGTGTCTTTCAATACCCTCACCTTCCCTTTTCAGGATGTCCAACTCTTCTGTAGATTTGGTTGTGCCTCAAGCTTCGCATAGCAATCCCTCGTTCCTGAACGACCCCTTGCATATCAAACTTTAGGTCATGGAGACCACAAGTTCGGTTCAATAGTGTACCTGAGTGGTATGACTGGTTAGGGACCCGTGCTAGTTATGACATCTCTTGGAGCGCTCCAGGTTCTAACTCTTTCACCACGAATACTGCCAGAACCAAATATGTCTGTATCCTTGGTCTAGAGAACACTTCCTTCTACATTCCTCATCTGATCATGCGCCAATTTGGAGGGAAGCAGCGACTGTGGGAACCTCTCTCTTGCTTCTGTCCACCAAGAAAATTCAGTTCGAACCTTGGCAGAACTCTCTACTCAGCATGGGAAAATCACAGGGTAGTCACCCTGCGCGATATCTACGTTCCCCGTGGAGACAGGGTACATCCGTACTACTACTCCGCGCTCCTTTAGGACATCCCGCCAGATGAAGAGCCTCCAGAAGCCGAATAGCCCCTTCCGCTTTCCGCTCAGCTCAGGACTACCAGCATGTGGACTATTTCTGTACAGAAGATGTCAAGTTTTCTTTCTTGTTTTGAAAAATCTTGTAAAATGGTGTTAGAAGTCAGGCTAGCACAAGCCGTGTTGTATATAAATAAAATATAGGTTCTGTTTGTACTCGTCCAATTGCTTGCATAACTCTTCCACCTTGCATGAATAAAATCTAAATCTAGTGTATGTTTCCATCTACAGGTAGAAAAGTTCTTACACTTGAAACCATTGCACCCAAGAAATCAAAAGCCTGGGCCCGCACCCAAGCTCGTCTAGAAAGAACCTTGGAGCTGCATAGTTCTCCAAATCCTACTCCTTCAGTAGAAATTTCAGGACCATCTAGTCTTTCAACTCCCCTCGCCATCATGGTAGAACTCACGGACCAGTCCCAGGTTATCCAAGAGCTGCAACAGGCAGTAGCTGAACTTACTCAAAATCTCCGCCAGCTCTCAGAAGAGAATTCCGTGTTGAGATCACCTCCTCAGGTTAGTGTGGTACCTACGTCACCGCAACAACCTATCCCTCCTGTCCAGGAAACCATACTTGTCCAACCCACTAACCAGTCTACAGCTCAGCCTCCAGACCCGTTCTTGGGAGAACAATATGCAGATGAGAATCATCCATTTGCCAGATTTTGAAACAGTGGGAAGATAAGTTTGCCAAGGTCAGTCAAGACCTCAAAGTTATCAAAATTCAAAGGTCGACAAGACTCTCCTTCCGAGACGTTTTGTTGTTTCCAAATGTACAACTCCCGGCCAACTTCAAATGGCCTGACATTAGTAAATATGACGGAGCTGGTTCTCCTCATAACCATCTCGCAGTGTTTGAAAGTATGCTCCGATTACAGGGTCTGTCCCCAGATCAGTTAGCCCTCGTCTTCCAAATGTCTTTGAAAGGCGTTGCATAGAAATGGCTTCTAACTTTACCTGAGTTACCCACTATGGGTTGGGAACGCATCATGAATGAATTCATTAAGCAGTTCTCTTACAAAGACGGTACTGAAACCTCCCACCAAGATCTTCAGACTACCAGACAAGAACCCATGGAGTCCTTCTCCTATTTTGTAAAGCGTTAGCGCCATAAGACAGCTCAGATGCTCAAGCGGCCCACCAAGGAAGAGCAGATCGACATGTTGTAGTAGAATCTGACCTTGTCCTTCCAGCAGTCAGAGCCTCTACAGCCATCTCGTTCTCAGATCAAGATCTGACCCCTGAAGAAAAGAACCATTCCAAGCCTCTCCTTGTTACTGTGCTATGTAATCAGAAGAAGGTGCCTGCCGTACTCACGGACAATGGTTCTGCCTTGAACATCTGTCCACTGAGCACGACCACAGCTATCGGTTTCGGTCCCAATGACTTCACCCCGTCTGATAAAGGAATCATGGCCTACGACAATTCCCGACAAGATGTAATCGAAAATCTTTCTACTACCATATTCATGGCAGGTGAAACTTTTGATGTTGATTCCAGGTACTTGACATCAAGTAATCCTTCAACCTGTTGTTAGGACGACCCTGGCTTCACAAAACGGGAGCTGTACCCTCTTCTCTACATCAAAAGGTCAAATTCATGAAAGGTAATAGAGTTATCACCATCCGAGGAAATAAAGACTTAGAAGTAGGCACCATTTTGTCAGATCCTCATGGGAAGTCCGTAGCAGACAGCGCTTATCTCAATGGTTTCCATCTCAATGTCACCCATATCAGCTTGGAACAAGCCAAGAAGGAAGAAGCTCCTTTCGCAGTTTGTATGATCAGGGAATCCGTTCAAATGTTCTCCCCTCAGAGTATGATTACCGATGCTGGCAATTCAGAACTCTCCAACTGGACAGATACATTTGTCCCACTCTTTACCACAGCTATCCCTTCGGATACGAACTTCTCATCTTCTGAGTCATACTCTTTTTCCGATTCTGACTCATCTTCTGAAAGTGCGTCAAATGTAACCGAGCCTGAAGAAGGCACGTCAGTCAGTTCTTCTTCTGATATATCTTACGAATCAATCAAAGGACTTTCTCTGTACTCGCCTTTATCTCTCGATTCTTTTGAAACTAATGCTTTAAATAACATCGAAGAAACTTCCTCAGATGAGGAAGCAGACGAAACTCCCCTCAATATTAAAAACTTAATCAAACGAAGGGAGCAGCGTCGAGCAAAACTATTAGAAGATGAGTTTGAAACTATTAACATAGTCACTGAATCCCTGCTTCAGGAGATAAAGATTGGCAAAACCTTATCCCCTGAAAAGCGTACGGAATTAATCAAATTGTTAAAAGAATTCAAAGAAGTCTTTGCCTGGTCGTACAAAGATATGCTAGGATTAAGTGAGGAAATTGTCCAGCATCATATCCCTCTCTACCCAGAAGCTAAGCCAAAGAAGCAAAAGCTCAGAAAGATGAAGTCTGAGTGGCTCCTCAAAATCAAAGATGAAGTGATGAACCAATTGAAAGTAGATTTTCTAGAGGGTTGTCACATATCCCGAGTGGTTGGCAAACATCGTTCCAGTGACTAAAAAGGATGGAAGAGTACGGTGTTGCGTCAATTTCAGAGATCTGAACAAAGCCAGTCTAAATGATGACTTTCCTTTGCCTCACATCGACATCCTCGTCGATAACACGACAGGTCATGCCTTACTCTCATTCATGGACGGCTTTTCTAAATATAATCAGATAAAGATGGCTCCAGAATACAGGACCGAGACATCGTTTACTACACAGTGGGGAACCTACTGCTACAGAGTGATGCCTTTCGGTCTCAAGAATGTTGGTGCGACTTATCAAAGGGCTGCAACTACCCTCTTACATGACTTAATCCACAAGGAAGTAGAGGTATACGTCGATGACATGATTGTCAAAGCCAAGGATCGAGCATATCATATCCAAACTCTGAGAAGATTCTTCGAAAGAATCGCAAAATACAAGCTCTGGCTTAATCCAAACAAGTGCGTTTTCGGAGTTGTCTCTAGAAAGTTGCTAGGCTTCCTAGTCAGCCACAAAGGAATCGAGGTAGACCCTGCTAAAGTCAAAGCGATTCAGGAGATGCCATCTCCACAAACAGAAAAAGAGATAAGAGGATTCTTGAAAAAAGTTCAGTACCTAAGCCGTTTCATAACTCAGCTTACCAGTATATGCGACCAAATTTTCAAGCGTCTAAAGAAAAATGCTTCCAAGCAGTAGAACCCCGAATGTCAGCAGGCTTTTGAGAGAATCAAAGAATGTTTGTCATCACCGCTAGTTTTATCACCAGCAGTGGCCGGAAAACCATTCCTTCTGTATCTTTCAACCACGGACACGTCTCTCGGATGTATGTTGGCACAAGAAGATCTAGAATCGGGGAAAGAAATGCCAGTTTATTATCTCAGTAAGAAGATGTTGGAATATGAACTGAATTACACTCAGCTGGAGAAAACCTGTCTAACATTAGTGTGGGCCACCCAAAGGCTCAGGCATTATTTGCTATCACAGAGAATCATCCTCATATCTCGTATGGATCAGATGAAGTATCTGTTCGAAAAGCCAGCCTTGATTGGCAGAACCACTCGTTGGTTGTTATTATTATCAGAGTTTGAAATCACATATGTCACCCAGAAGTCTGTCAAAAGCAGAATCATTGCAGAACAGTTAGCTGATGCACATACTGAAGATACAGAGTTGCGCTGTGAATTTTCAGATGAAGGGATCATGACGATCAGAGATGCACCCAGTGACACTACATGGACTATGTACTTTGCGAAGCTTCAAACTCAAGAGGTAGAGGAATTGACATTGTTTTTGTCTCACCTCGGGATGAGCACATACGAATTTCTATTAAATTGGAATTTGACTGCACCAACAATATGGCTGAGTACGAAGCTTGCACAGCCGGTCTGGAAGCAGCCCTATCATTGGAGGTACAAGACCTCGAAGTGTATGAAGACTCTCTATTGATCATTTGTCAAACAAATGAAAAATGGCTCACCAAAGAAGATAGGTTGATCCCGTATCTGTGGACCCCAATCCTGAGGAGGCAGCGAGAGAACGGGTCCCCCGTTGGTCCTTTGGATCACCACATGAAGGAGAGCTCTACCAAGGAACTCTCAAAACAGGTGCCACCCTCATAGCATAGCATGAGTAGCGATAAATGAAAGAGATACCTCTTGATCCGGAGCCAGGGCTTGAAACCAAGACGTACCTAAAATAACTCAGAGTCGCCATCCAGGGAAGTCAGCCTTGGAACCCATAAAAATAAATCCTCTGTGCAATGGATAACCAGAAATATATGTGGGTCCGTGGTTGATTAAGAATGAGGAAGGTCCGAAGAGCACCCCATATGTCCGAGTGCAAGCACTTGGTCTCTTATGCCATTTATTATTAACTTCGAAGAGTTTTGGGTGAAAATCATGTGAAATGGGAACAAATATCCCCGAGAAAAATGTCTACCTAAACATGCATGACCCGGGGATAATAAGAACATAAAAAAATAAATAAAAGAAATGTCACCTAAGCATAGTTAAGTTATGAGTGTCATGCCTAATGGGTGTCTAAATTCTGATGGGTAAACACATGCATGCTACAGCTAAAGGTATAAGGTCTGTACAGGGAAGTAATAAAACATAACAAAACATACAACACGACTCGATACCACACACCACACAACACAACAAACCCTAGACTCTAAATGTTGTTGCCCGATTCTTCGGATGGTCTGATGTTCATCCGAAGCCACCTACGTATCCCCGCCTCCACGAGAATCAAGACAACGAAGTTCTTTGCACCTATTCTAAACTGTGATGCCTAAGACATCTAAACCTCTATCCTAGACTCGACCTAAAAGACCGGACTAGTTATTAAAGTTTCTTGAGTGATATTCAAATCTAAGTGGATTGTGAATATTAGGACCCCCTATATGCCCTAACTAAATGTAAGTTTTTTAACCCTAAGCTAATGTAAGTGGTCCCTATATCCTATGTGTAACTAGGCTGTATGTCATAAGAAAAATAATGGGCAGACTAACACATCATATTCTAGTAATTAGTTGGCGATGTGGATCGCTAACTGACCGGACGTAGGCGTTCCTAGTTAGGACAAACTCCTAACTCTAAAACAAACACACAACAATCAAAACACTCTATCTACGACAAACTCCTAACTCTAGAGGAAGAGCTTTTTGAAAACAATGTTTATCGAGAAAGTTTTGAAATATTTTTGTGTTTTTGAAAGGTTTAAACGGTTTATTTACAAAGTTTGAAATGTTTATTTTGAAAGGTTTGAATAGTTTATTTACAAAGTTTGAATTTTTTTTTTACAAAAGTTTGACTGCACTTGTGATAAAGATCCCAAGCTACCTACGTACCTCATGGAAGAGGATCAAGCCAACGTAGTTCGGAAACGAATTTTCCTAACTACTCCTAAAACTTAACACTTCAAATGTTTGTTATAGTTTTTCAAATTTTCAAATGTTTTTGTTGTTTTGATTTTCAAATATTTTTAAGTTTTTTTTTTTAAAAGTTTTTACCTTTTTGGTCAAAGGCCAAAGGGAACAAACACAACACTAAACTAGGGCAAAGCCCTAAAGCTAAAGGAAAAACCCCGAGCAAGCAAACTAGTGTCAAAGACACAGGAATAAACCACAAACAAGTGAGCTAAAGTCCCAACTATGAAAAACATGGTAAGATCCCAAGCAGGTAAAAGTCCAATAAGACTAAGCTAGTCTTTAACAAAGAAAAGTGCTAACAACCCTAAAGGATAAACTCCTATCTAATAGGGAAACCATAAAGCTATGGGGCAAACTCCTAACCTATAGGATCACCAACTCTAAATGGGGAGCAAATGAGTCAAAACTCTATAATACTCTACAAGTGAGTGTAAATAAGTCAAAGACTCTCTAATAATGCTACCAAAATGAATAAACAAGGGTGCTAGTGAGACCGAGCAAATCTTTTAGACACAAAGGTGGGCTTCAAATATCCCTATCATTGCCCTTGCAATGAATAAGTAGGGCTATGGCAACTAACAGACAAAGTTGGTCTCCAACTAGTAGGGCGTACAACTTAGAGAGGGTTTTATTAATCAGGTAAGGCATGGCTCCTATATGCTAACTCTATACTAAAATCAGGGTATATTCCCTAAGGGGTTAGCTCTAAATGAGGCTCGTCTCCAAAGGAGAACTTCCTAACAAGACAAGGTGTGTCTCCTAATGGGGGCTCTAAATGACTCTTTCATTGCCGTTGTAATGAAATGACAAATTCTAAGGGGGTCTATAAGATTAAACAAGCTTACTAAATAAAGAGGGGAGTGCTACTTGGACTGAGTTAGTCCCCTAAAAATGGGCTTAGGCTAACAGCTTCATCGCCCTTGCATTGAAGACAAGGGTTAAGTATCTACATAGCAATTACACCAATCCAAAAATGATAGCACATAAATCAACAAAAAATGTTGGTAACTAACTATAATAAATAAGCTTTTACAAAACACAATAGTAGTCTAATCATATGCATCACAATCCAATAGCTATTATACCAATCCAAAATTTAAACAAAGCTATTGCTCTTCTAAAATGATTACTACAAATCCTGAAGACATGGCTAGACCTTCTTCCAATAAGACAATGGCCATAAGGTTAATTGTAAATCAAATGGAAAAGCAGAGTATTATCTGTCTTATTACCTAATAGCACTAATATCTGCACCCCAACATCAAAAGAGCATTTCTAAAGAATGATTTTCTTCTGTCCATGCTTATCCTCAATTACCCTATCATTGAACAATTTAAAATTTCCAGGAAACTTTTATACTAATCGGTACTTAGTAAGAAAGACAAGATGATTTGGTGCAATCACAAAACCAAGCCAATGAAATTTACCAGGGCACAATAATGTTGATGTCCTTTAACTAACTTTATCTTCAATATGGTGAAAACAAGATAATCTGTTGCTAGCCTAAATACAATCCAACTGATTTCATATAAGCAGTAAGTTATGACGTCTGAATCCGGGTCTGCGATCGCGCGGTCGGTAGAGGGCCTCCGCGGGGTCTGCAATCACAAACAAAGGGGGTCAGGGGGTCCGGGGTGGGTCCCGGACGACCACTTCGACACCCAAGTCAGATCCTTCGACCAATCAATATAAAGGACAGCGACAAGAGGAGAGGGTTCGATCAGGTTTACCAGGACCAAGGCACGGGTTCTTTTCTGGGTGTACGGGTGAGTGAGTCGGAGGGGACTAACAGGGAGAGTGGGATTGAGTTCCTAGTCTCCTCTGTTGTTGCCTCGCCTCTTTTTCCGGTTGTTATGCGGGAGCTGAGAAAAAGGATGTCCTTCCAAAACCTGGCTCTGGCGCTTCTTCCCTTCCCTCCCTTTTAAAGGGAGGCGCGCGGACCTTTTCATCATTATGGAGAAAAAACCTTCCTTTGCAGGATTGGGTCGTTCTCCTGCTCCGCCGGCGCACGTGGCTTCGCCGGATAATTCCTTCCATAACTTGTGATGATAAGGCCTGGACGGCGAGAGAGCGACACCCGTCATGATCGTATGGTCTTGCCGTTTCCCAACGCCTTTCTTCATGATGGTTAGGCTTTATTGGTGCATGGACGACACGTGACAAGATCTGAGAGTAGCGCCATATTCATGTCCCATCAGTAAGCTCATGGCTTCACATTTTTTATCTAACCACAGCCCTATGAACCCCAAGCTTTGAAACAAAACATAACGAACTAATTTATATATGTGATTTTCTAAATTATACACCAATAGCCTGATACAATATTGAACTAAAAAGGCTTAAACACATAAAAATTTATCGCCCAGCTATCCCCTGTTCTAGACATAATGTAATCGTCCAAAATCTATAGAATGTCAAGCCATGGAAAAAAAAACATATCTACATCTCATTCTATGATCATCAACGAGGAAATTTTGTGAGTTGCTCATAAGTTCTGTTATGTAGCATGCCCGGCACATATTTACACAATACAAGGCACATATTCACACACACACACACTTACACACACATATATACACACACACACGTACAGGCACCTACACTCACTCACACACACACACACATGCACACTAATGATATCATCCTAGAATCGCACAATTCAAAACCCAGAGAATGAATATACTATTTTTTAACACAATGAAATGAACAAAGATAATGCAATTATCATAAGATGTGTGGGGGCTGCCATTATCAAAAGAGTTCGGGCTGCCATTATCAAAAGAGTGCGGGCTGCCATTATAAAAAATGTGTGGGGCTGCCATTATCAAAAGAGTGCGGGCTGCCATTGTAAAAAATGTGTGGGGCTGCCATTATCAGAAATATGTGGAGCTGCCATTATAAACAATTTGCAGGGCTGCCATTATCGAAAATATGTGGGGCTGCCATTATAAAAAATATGTGGGGCTGCCATTATCAAAAGAGTACGGGGCTGCTATTATCGAAAATATGTGGGGCTGCCATTATAAAAAAATGTGCGGGGCTGCCATTATCAAAATATGTGGGGCTGCCATTATCAAAATAGTGCGGGTTGCCATTATCAAAAATATGTGGGGCTGCCATTATCAAAAGAGTGTGGGCCTGCCATTATAAAAAATATGTGGGGTTACCATTATAAAAAATGTGCGGGGTTGCCATTATCAAAATATATGGGGCTGCCATTATCAAAATAGTGCGGGTTGCCATTATCAAGGTGAAGTGAGGGATGCCAAAACAAGGCTATATGGAGGTTGTTGTTATCAAAATGAAGAAATGGCTTCACATGTCAAAGAAAATAGGGGTACACATGTCAAGTGAGTATAAGGGCTGCCATTATCAAGGGGAAGTAACCCAACAGATTTTGGAGGGGAGGTTTATCACAACCGAGTAGCAAAGCATGGCTTACAGATTCAATGTTCCCAATGAATTTTAGAAAGGGCACTTATTACAAACATGCTTATTGCCATATATCAACATTAGATTGCATTGATTTCAAAATAAGAATAATATGATCTGATTTTGGTGGTATCATCAAAACTGGATGGTGCTAATCAAAATGAAAGTTTCTAACATCCCTAAAATTTTTAACAAAACTATTTGATAGCTGCTTGGTATCATCATAAAATATGCCAATGACTCACTTTATCTCTTGTCATATACACATATATACATTCGCATTTACACACACATACTCATACACTCACACATTCACACAGATACTGACAAACACATACACACTTACTCTAACAGATACACATGCATATATACATATAAAACAATATTGCTACTACTCCTAAAGGATTTCACAAGACATAACCTGCATAGCAAAAAACATTCTTGTGGTACATGTCCTGACACTATAAGAAAGAGTATGGGGACCACTCACCATCACAACACCACAAGGATCCTTGGATCAAAACATTACCCCTCCATATACATGAAAAACAAAATAGAAATAATTCATATAAATGAAAAGTCATTCAGTACAATATGTATCTTAAGCACAGGGAAGCAAAAGAAACACTTTATACAGGCACAATTTAGACATAAGAACTCGAGTAGATCATTTAAATACAGGTAACTCTTTTTTTTGAAATGGCAATAATTATATATAGCAAATTTAGGAGGCTGAGATGGACCACCCATATCTACAATAGGAAGCAAGAAAGAAACAGGAACGAAGAAAAAACGAAATACAGAGAAAACTCCTTTTCAGGGAGGAAGGTGGTCGAACCACATAATAGAACCACAGGAGACACCACGCTTAGCTAGCGCATCCGCCTTATCATTTGCCGATCTTCTAACATGTTGAAAGCCGATAGCGGACCCCGCAGTTAAGTCCTCAATCTCATCAAAAATGGAAAGAAATCTCCATGGAGGAGCCACCCCACCTTTCAGCCAACGAATCACATTTAACGAATCTCCCTCAACAATTGTCTGATCCATCAACCTTCTATCAATATTCAAAATGCCAAAATGCGCCGCCCTCACTTCTGCATCTGAGGAATCAGACACACCAATAGAGCCGTAGTATGCCCACATAACATCCCCCTTATCATTGTGACAAACCCCTCCCACTCCTGCCGGACCCGGATTGCCGGAACTCACACCATCAAAATTAACCTTATACATGTTTTGAGCAGGGGGCTTCCACCTATGCAAAATAAGATCTCTGCGCTCAACACTAAAGCACACCTCTCGCCAACCTTCCCAAAGATCAAAAGCCGATACAAACCGGAAGGATGGGAGGCATCTCACCCAAGATATAACCAAGGTGATGATCTTCAAGTAAATCCAATGAGGATTCATGGCTTTCCCCTCAAAGACTCTAGAGTTCCTCTCCTTCCATATAGACCACCACGTAGCAAGTAAACAAAAATTCCACAAGGTTTTTCCTTTTTCCTTCCAAGGAACTCCACCCCATTGGTGCAATAGCGACGGAATAGATTTTGGAAAAACCCAACAAATCCCAAATCTCATGAAGATGAATTGCCATATGATCCTAGTGAACGAACAATGCATAAACAAGTGATCCACAGATTCCCCATCATGCAGACATAGTGGGCAATGATCAATAAGCCACATACCACGGTTTCTCAGAAAATTAATAGTTTGTATTCTATCACGACAAACCGCCCAACCAAAGATACAAACTCTAGGTAGGTAACTAAATCATTTTAAGCCTAAAAATCAAGTTGATCACTCAGAAGCAAGAGATCAGATAAATTTAAAAAAAAATCTGATTGATCGTTCTACTAACAACAATATAAATTATTCAAACAAGAAACAAGATAAAGTATCCAATTGAAAGAAATATAATATATCCTTACCTGAGCTTATTAGGTGAATTTAAAATCTCTTTTCTTCTCCTTTGGCTCTAGATCTTCTTCTTCTTTTTTCTTTGCTTCTTCTGATTTTCTTCTTTGCTCAGTCAAAGTGAATCATGACTCACTTGAAATAACAGAAATGAGAATATAAGATCAAACGATAAAGAAAAATTTGAGACTTGGCAACGATTGGACCTTATTCATGCTTGTGAAGCCTAAACGACAGATTTAGTGTTCTTGAAGAAGAAAAATTGCAAGTCTAAGGTTTCTAATCAAAGGCCTAGTGTAGATCTAAAATTTTTATGCTAGAGATAGGGTTTCAAAAGAAGGAGAAGATGATATATATGAGCTTCATTGGCTGATTTGGGTTTAAAGGAGGTTTTTTTTTTTTTAAGTATAAGATAACTGGAATCAATAGGGTTTGCTGAAATAGCAAGGGTTTTGGGTATTTAGAAGATGGGGATCGGAGATGATATGGATGGTTTAAGGAGCATGAAAATGGAGGTGGATTTAATGGTGGTTGGCAGGAATTGGGTTTAGGCTGATGGTGGTGGGTTCTGAAATGGAGAAGAGATGATATTAGAGATACGGTTTACAGAAGTGGCTTTTAATGGCATAGAAGATGAAGATGGAGGTTGGGTATGAAGGTGGTGGTGAAGATGATGGGGAGATGTGGATGGTGGAGATGGGGTAAGATTGCAGAGATGGGGTGGAAGAACAAGAGTTTAGTGGGTGGTGGAATGGGTCTAAAGGTCGGCAATGGAGGTCTCTTGCCGGAATTCCGGCAAACCCACCGGAGAAGATGGTGGCTGGTGGGTCAATGACCAGCGGCAATGGGAGCTCGCCCCCCCCTCTCTCTCTCTCTCTCTCTCTCTCTCTCTCTCTCTCTCTCTCTCTCTCTCTCTCTCTCTCTCTCTCTCTCTCTCCCTCAGCTCTCTCCTCTAAAAAAATGAAGACTTTGCCCCCTAATTTGATCCCTCTTATTAGGGAAAATGATGAATTGGAACCCCCCATCCTCCATGGACACCTCCCTTGTAGTGTATTATATGACTACTCTCTATGACTACTAAGGGTGGTCCAAGTACAAAGACAGGCCAAAAATTTCCCCTCCCTCTTCATGATCTTAACCCTTTGATTTGATCCAATGACCATTGCACCAAAAGCTTTACCCAAAATTATAAAAAATGCCCTTCCAAAGATAGCAAATTCCTTTTTAATAGACAGAGAAAGCTCTTATTTTTTTATAGCAAAGGGGGGTGATATCCGCACATCCAAGTTTTGATAATTCACACCCCTTGCTTATCTCACTTGGACAACCCCCCTACAAGTGTAATTTGTTTAGCTTTTTCATGGTAAGGGTGCAACTCGGGTAAGAAAAGGGGGGACATTTAACTCTTATTTCTGTTACACATGAAACTGATAATGACACATCTTCTTTGGATATCTCTCCCCTATTCTACACTACACTACACTACATTACGAACTACGCTCATTTATTAGGCGAACCTCAACGGATTTCTCCAAAATTTTAAAGGGCCCTAAATGGGACCTTAACCTACTCTAAGGACAATTTAAGATACCGGATCACTAGTTTAATAGGGTTTTTATTTAAAACAAGATGCAAAAGGGTTTGGTCAAAATAAGGTGTTGTAGACACCCCATTTTGACCGGACCCAAGTTCGCTATGCTTGGGCGAAATCCCGTTCAATCATTTCCGCCATGTTTCGCACTTTTCCGTTAAATGTTGAGAGAGATTATTCCCAAGAATCCGAACAAGAGAGAATTTGGATCCGATTGATGGGCCCGTCTTGAGTATTTGTTTAGATTTGGATCAAACAGGGTGGCCCGCACATTGTTTTAGTGAAAAATGAGTTTTGAACCTACTTCGATCCAACACCTAAAGATGATCATCAAGAGAACGGTCAAGATCTCAGAGAAGTCGTTTTAACAACCAATTTTGTTTCGATCATCAGGTTGAGTTACTCGGATCAGCCCATTGAAATGATTTAGGAGAACACAACCTACTTAGGTAGGGGACCCATCCATTGGATGGTCTGGATCGTCATAGAGGAATGATTTAAGGGGGCACAACCAATTTACATTGCGACCCACCATTTGAACGGTCAAGATCATCAATTGTCGCCCATCAAAATGGACGGTTCGGATCATCAAATGGGAGTGATTTAAAAATGGGGTAACATATTCACATTTTGATCTATTGGATGGCTTGGATCAGCCCATAGGATTGATTAGCGGAGCACAAATTAAATCACATTGTCGCCCATCAAATGAACGGTTCCGATCATACTTTGGAGTGGGGCATATGATTTTATGCACAATTGGGAATTTGGTCACATATGGGACCCATTTGGATTATCTTTTACCTACTCAAAAGGACTTTAAAAAACATGCATGGGGCCACACACATGTCAAAATTCAATGTCCACAATGGTGGCCACCTACCATGGAATATGTCCACAATGGTGGCCACCTACCATGGAATAAGTCCACAATGGTGGCCACCACCCTCCCATTCCTTTGCTATAAATGGTTCAATGAGGGTGAGTAAGAAGGAGGGAGAACTGATTTCTCTTCTATCATGTGTTCTAACAAAGTTGCTATGTGGGGTTGAAAAGAAAAAAAAAGAAGAAAAAGAAACAAGAAAAGAAGAAAAAGAAACAAAAAAAGAACGAAAAAGAGAAAGAAAGCGGAAGCGATAGCACGGAGGCGGGATTTTCGAGTTTTTCGGCTCTCGGATTCGGCGAGGATTTCGATCACAGGTAGGTACACCGTTCTCGGAATTTTTTTAGAATTATTTGGTATATTTTCGGATTTTTGCATGATTTTTAACAAAGAAAACTAAACGATATACTAAACAGATTCCAAAAATAATAAAATTTCGTGGGAAAATAATATGATAATGATACATTCTACCATGAATTTGTGAGAATTTTTGGATTTTGTTTGGTATATAATTTTATGCTTTCTTTGAAAATCAGCAGATTTTGGGAGAATTGTTACTGACGTCAAATCACAGATAAAATTCTCCAAATTTTTACAGTAGTCTTAAATTCTATACTTCTTGCTTCTGTAAACTTTTCAAGTGATTTGGATCTTGTTTCATATGAGCTGTAGTGTTAATTCATAATCTGGTTTGAAATTTGAAAAATTCGAAACTGATAGTAAATAGTTTTCTAAATTCATGAAAATCTCACAGTATGCTATTTTCACTTATCTCTTACTACTGTAGAAATTTCATGGAATTTAGATATCTATTTCTAGTAGTTTATGTGTTATTTTTGCAATCTGGTCAATTAATTTTTAAATCCATATTAAATATGAGTTTAATGTAAAAATCTGTAAAAATCTTCCAGTAAGTTACATCTCATCATATCTTGTTGCTGGAGAAGTTTCAACTCATTTCGAGTTCGTTTGCAACAGCTTCACTTGTAAAATCACTCATATGGTTAAAAATTGGTAAAATCCATTAAAAAATTGAAATTAATTGAAAATCATCTTAAAATCTCTAAAGCACCTTCATCTTTGTGTGTGTTTGGGAGACCCGCCCGGTCTCATTCTCTCGTTAGTCCTCTTTGTGCGCCGTTTGGTTTTGGAAGAACGCCCTACTCGGCTTGGCTCCATACCCCTACCCTTATGGGTATTGGGTTGCACATTTGTTGCACCCTAGGGCTAGGTAGCTGTCCGGCCCGGCTGGGTGTTTTACCTCTGCCAAATGTGCAAATTCGTGTTTCCTTTTCTCTTAGAGAGTCTTTGACTCATCTATCCTTTAGTTGGTGTTATTGGAGTCTTTGACTCATGTTTCCATTTCTTTTAGAGAGTCTTTGACTCATTCGTTCTTTTGTTGTATTACTAGGAAGTCTTTGACTCATTGGTTCTTCTGTTGGCGTTATTTGGGAGTCTTTGACTCATTCCTCCTCTAAGTTGTAGTATTAGAGAGTCTCTGACTCATTTGTTCCCCTCTTTAGTGTTGTTAGTTCGGAGTTTCTCCTTTAGAGTTGTTGATTACTTCGCTTTTGATTAGAGGCTAACTCAGTCTTATTAGAGCTTTGCTTGCTTAGGATCTTGGACCATTTTCTCTCTTCTTGGGACGCTATCTTTCTTGTTGTGGTTTGTCTCTTTGAGACGCTAGTTGCTTATTCGGGGTTTCCCCTTTTGCTTTAGGGCTTTGCCCTAGTTTGTGGTATTACTTGCGTGTTCCCTTTAAGATTAAAAATATTTTAAGGTCCTGAGCATTGGAAAAGCTTTAAAATCCAAAAACATTAGAAATTTAAAACTCAAAAAACATTTGAAAACATCAAAAACCTTAAAAAAAATCTAAAGTGTTGAGTGTTTCTTTTAGAAGCGTATTAGGCGAGTTCGATTTTCGAACTACGTTGGCTTGATCCTCTTCCGAGGTACGTAGTGCAGCTTGGGATTTACATCCCAAGTCCAGCCAAACTTTTTTGTAAATAACTATTTTAAACCTTCTTAAAAAACCTTTAAAATCTTGTTTTCAAAAGATCTTCTTCTAGAGTTAGGAGTTTCTCCTAGATAGAGAGTTTTAGAGTTAGGGTTTTTCTTTTGATAGGTTATTTGATTGTTTGTTTGTTGTGTGCTTGTTTTAGAGTTAGGGGTCTGTCCTAGAGTTATAGGAGCGCCTCCGTCCGGTCAGTCGGCGATCCACATCGCCGAGTGATGACTAGAGTATGATACGCTAGTCCACCCTTGGTTTTCCTTAAGAAATACAGCCTAGTCACACATAGGTTGTAAGAACCACCTGCATTAGCTTAGGGCTAATCTGCATTTAGTTAGGGCATATAGGGTGTCATAAAATCCACAATTCACTGAAATTTAAATAATCGTACAAGAAACTTTAATAACCGGTTCGGTCTTTTAGATCGAGTCTAGGATAGAAGTCTAGGTGTCTTAGGCATCCTAGCTTAGAATAGGCGCGGAGAACTACGTTGCCTTGATTCTCGTGGAGGCGGGGATACGTAGGCTTCTTTGGATGAATACCAGATCATCTGAGGACTCGGGCTAATCACTTTTAAAACTGTTGAAACAATCAAATCACTTAGGATTTTCCATGAAATTAGAATTTTAGGAGAACTTTCACTTAGATTGAATCCAAACCAATTAAGAAATCAAGATACACATTTAGGATTCACATTGAAATTAGATCATAGGATGCATGTCACATAGATAGCACATTAACAGAGAGTTGAATGAGCCATTTAAAATGAATTTAAAAGAGTTAACTTTTGGAATTGAAGACCGATTATCGGGCAGGAATGGTGCATGTGGTGGATAAATCCCCATACCTTCCATTCTTGTAACCAGGTAGCGAGTCTAGATTTCTGGTTAATTATGGGTCCTAGATCCCACATCTAGGTGGCGACTCTGTCAGTCTCTTTTGTGTGGAATTCGGATTGCCTTAGTGATCCCAAGTTCACATAAAAGACGAATTAAAATCAATAATGAAAGGCACACGCCAATCGCGTGGGTACGAGAGACCAAGAGATAGTGCGTGGCGGCTCTCGCGCCACCACCCCTCTCGCGGGATCGGGTCCCACAGACTGGCGACTCTGCTGGGGACCACCTAACTTCATTACAATTCCAAAGGATAACTCATTTGAATCTATTTTAACTGGCTCATGAAAACTCTATCTCTTTTATGCTTGTTAGATTACTTTGTATGCTTTATTTTCTCATCACATTTACTCAAACTTAATCTAACAAAATCTGAAGGCATCATAGATTGCGCGAACTTATTGCACACACTTACATCACTTTCATCTAAACCCCTGCATCTCACATGCACACACGTCCTATTTTAGGAACCCGGAGTGTTATCTAGCATGGTTGACTGGGATTTCATCACCTGGTGCCTCTGTGCTAGAGAAGCATTCCACCCTTAGCCTAGTACTTTTATGGTACGTAAACGGATCTCTTGTTCACGTACTGATACGCCGGACACTGGTACAGTATATCGAACATGGATTCGCGCTAAGGGAACTCTTGGCCTTACCCCTAGATTAACCCACACATGCATGTAGTATACGAACACATGTGCATCACGTGTGTGAGCCTAGTTTAGGATATCTTACCCAATTGTGTGTGTGAGCCTAGTTTAGGATATCCTACCCATTTGTGTCTAGATTAGGCCATAGTCCATCTTTCAATGGCTACGATCGGTCCTAGGTACACAAACAAAGTCATGAGTCGAGATCCTCTCTCCACTCCGCTAGATTAGGGTTAGGATTGATGCCTTCAGGTAACACTGATAAAATGTGCGAAGATTAAAAAAACTTTTCCTTTGGGGTTAGGATGTAAATCCCATTCATTTCCAAAGATCTCATAGGATTAGTCATTCATGATCCATCCGTTGAAAGCAATCTTATGCTATCTCATCTCATCTTGATCTAATCATATTGATCTACAGTTGTTGATATCCATCATTCAGATTTTAGATCTGGCCCTGGACTCTACTTTTGTCATTCTTATGGCCATGGTCTATTATCTGAGCCATTGATTTTTCATTGATCAATGTTTACCTATCATATATCTTTTACCCTTGGATCATATCGAAATCATTGATGGAGAAGTTTGATCTTACCTGTATTCTTTGAGTGCATGATCGTTGCTGAGATCGAAACTTATTTTGATTAGGGATGTTTATCGTTCCTGACTCTTTCATTCCCAAAAAAAGAACGGTTATATCCAAAGAACACCTTAAGGAATAGATTGAGGATTCTTTCCAAATTAACATACCCGTTGATGTATTTCAAGATTACTCTTTTCTCTATTTGTTTAGAATTTTTATCCCATGACTATTGAGATAGTGTGATTGCTTCTAAGTCAAAAGTCTGTGTTCAACAAAAAGCCCCTCTTCCAAAAGACTGACCATTTCTGAATTCATTCGATACATCAGTCTATTGCTTTACCCACATTGTCAGCATAAGCCTTTTGTTGCCCCATTTAACCTAGACCTTGTGGAGTTGCCTTTTCTGGGATTCCTACTTCGGGATCGAACTTTGTAATTATCATTATCATGAAGAAAGGTGTATCACCTATAAACTTTCAGTGCCGGTTCACTACCTTTGAAGAAGTGTCCTGTGTCTTTAGATTTGTCTTTCATTGAGTGTACATCAACTTTCTTCTCTCGAAGTTGGAAAAGTTTAGTTATGTTGATGTTAAAAAAAGAAAAGAAAATGTGTCATGTCAATCAGTCTTTCTCGTTCAGAGTCGGTGTTTAGCTTTTTGATTAAATTCAATGTAGAGCCTACTGAGGCGCGTTCAAAGTCATCTATGTACTTCAAAGTATTTCAATTCAATAAAGCATTTGAGTCTGTATCTTCAATTTTTTATGATTCACTCTTGGATTAAATGTTTAAAACAACTACAAGACCCCCTTCTCGGATGAGAATGCAGACGAAATTCCCCTCGAGATTTGAAAGATGGTCAAACGAGAGGAAGAGCGTCGAGCATAGCCACTTGAAGAAGAAATCGAAGCCATTGATAGTGGTATCGAAATTCGAAACTCGGGAGAAATGGATTGGAAAAACTTTATCTCCTAAGGAACGCAAAGAATTGATAAACCTGTTTAGAGGGGTTTGAGGTAGTCTTGCTTGATCCTATAAGGATAAACCAGGGGAATGCCCTGTCGTTGAGCAAAGCAAGACTTCATCTGCTTTAGACATCCAGTTGAAGAGTAAAATTTTAAAGAGATAAGCATCAGACATCCTGTGGAGCTGATGAAATACTGAGAGAAGATTTTCGGACAAGGAGTGGTGGAATCTTGAGCATAAATCCAAGATCTTTGAGATGAGAGTGGAGCACAGTGGTTGAAGTTTTGCCTGACATGCCGTCAGACTCCTAGAAAATTTTTTAAGCCTTTGAACCTTAAGCAAAAGAGCTTATACATCAAATACATCAGGAGGCCATCCTTGGGCGTTTGAACTTTTATAGCCAAAATCGTAACGTTTTAAAATCCTTTTGAGAACCCTTTGGGCCAACAATTTAAAGCCAATGTTTCTTTTCAAACACATTATAAACCCGGGGCATTTATGCACCCGAACTACGTCGGACCTGATCCCCATTTCTTCAGGGGTACGTAGGCAACTTGATTAATTCAGGTTCGGTCAAACCTTGGGATAAAATCCCTTTTCAAAATTTTGAAGCTAAATGCTAAACCATTCTTTGAAAAATCCTTAAGCGAACTACGCGGACCTGATCCTCCATTTTTGGGGTACGTAGGTAGTCTGGCTAGACCAGATTCGGTCTAAATCCTTAGAACCTTAGGTATTCAACCCTTTCGAACCCAAGCCCACCTAGAAAGTCCTTCTGGTGAAACAAGTAAAGGTTCGAGGCGAATGAAAAGAAAAACAGAAAGAAAAGAATGAGAGTCTGAAGACCCGCTAGGTTGAAAACCCGAAAGGGCGGCCTAGAGAAAGGTGAAAGTCGTTTTTCTTGCTAAGTCAACAAGCAAAATGATTGACTTATCAGAAGGTAAGGGTAGTGGTATGCTGGATTGAAAACTTGAAGAGACAATCTAGTCAGAGGCAAATACTTCCCATGAAAAGTTGAGTTGAATAGAAGCAGAAGGAGTTCCTCAGTTACGTAGAATTCCTAAGTTTGAGTACAAGCAAAAATTGAGATAAGTAGTCTTTTAGACTGAAAGCTTGGAAAGCAAAAGTTGAGATAAGTGGTCTTTTAGACTGAAAAATTGGAAGACATTAATTTTGACTTCTTCCGAAAAGACAAATCAAGGAGACTGAGAAGCAACCTCTATAGGGCAGGATCCTGGAATCCGAATAGTGTCAGCAAGGCTTACTTTGACACCTTTTTAAACTAGGGGCATTAAAACCGAGCAATCCGAAGGGGTATAACCATGACGGATGTCCTGATGGAGGAAACTAGAGCCTTTTGGCATGGTTTTTGAGACTACTCTAAGAGTGGCTGACCTTACCATTTAAAAATAACACATTTGATTTAAGAGTGAATCAAAATTTAGTCAAGTCCCATGAATATTGTAAGTCTTCTTTGAAAGAGTCCTCAGGAGTTTGTTCCTTGTTTCTCATTGTTTTCTTTTAGAATCAAAAGTGTTTGGCACTGGAGAGAATGGGTGTACACCTTCCGAAATGTAAAGAAAAATCTAGAGTAGATCCTGGTTTAAGAATCAAAGAAGGGCAAGAGATTTGTTATTCAGACCTGCCTGAAACATCAAAGCCTCAAGCACTGAGCAAAATGAAGAACTCTTACGTTCAGCCTTTGTGAAGGTGGTCTTACCATTATACCAAAGAAAGAACCCATGCAAACTCAAATTTTTCCTACTTACCTTGGTTCTGCTTTCTTAAAACCTTGTCATGGAAGCACATCATACTAGGGGCATCTTTTATGACTTGCGTCATAAAAGATATTACACAATGATAACTGGGATATCTATTCTTAGCAAATAGAAACCAGAGAAGCTTGAACATACTCTTTGAGTTGAATTCCTTGATCAAGTTGTTTCTTTTGGAGTCAAAGTTTCATAAACTTCAATTTCCAGCGGGGTATATAATCTACTCCTACATCCTTCAAACCTCATTAGAATGCTTTTCATCTGTTAAAGAGAGTCAGCACCTAAAAATCTCATCAATCTACTTGAGTTTTGCTTTCAGCAAAGATCATGCACTCCAATTTATTCTCAGCAGGAGATAGCTATGCTATCAATGAACTCGATATAAGATCGATAAATATTTTCGTGTTGATTTGAGACTCTTTGAGTATAAAGGTTTTTTGTGTGCGTTTGAGACTCTTTGAGTAGTTGAGACCCTTTGAGTGTTACAAACTCTTCGGGTAGTTGAGACTCTTTGAGTATAAATGTTTTGTGTTGATTTGAGACTCTTTGAGTAGTTGAGACCCTTCGAGTGCTGCAGACTCTTCGGGTAGTTGAGGCTCTTTGAGTATAAATGTTTTTTGTGTTGATTTGAGACTCTTTGAGTAGTTGAGACCCTTCGAGTGTTACAGACTCTTCGGGTAGTTGAGACTCTTTGAGTATAAATGTTTTTGCGTTAATTTGAGACTCTTTGAGTAGTTGAGACCCTTCGAGTGTTACAGACTCTTCGGGTAGTTGAGACTCTTTGAGTATAAATGTTTTTGTGATGTATTTGAGACTCTTTGAGTAGTTGAGACCCTTTGAGTGTTACAGACTCTTCGGGTAGTTGAGGCTCTTTGAGTATAAATGTTTCTCTATGTAGTTGAGACTCTTTCGAGTATAAATGGTTTTTGTGTGTTTGAGACTCTTTGAGTAGTTGAGACCCTTCGAGTGTTACAGACTCTTCGGGTAATTGAGACTCTTTGAGTATAAATGTTTTTGTGTGCGTTTGAGACTCTTTGAGTAGTTGAGATCCTTTGAGTGTTACAGAGTCTTCGGGTGGTTGAGACTCTTTCGAGTATAAAGATTTTTGCATGTGTTTGAGACTCTTTGAGTAGTTGAGACCCTTTGAATGTTACAGACTCTTCGGGTAGTTGAGGCTCTTTGAGTATAAATATTTTTTGTGTTGATTTGAGACTCTTTGAGTAGTTGAGACCCTTTGAGTGTTACAGACTCTTCGGGTAGTTGAGACTCTTTGAGTATAAATGTTTCGCCATGATTTGAGACTCTTTGAGTAGTTGAGACCCTTCGAGTGTTACAGACTCTTCGGGTAGTTGAGACTTTTTGAGTATAAATGATCTTTGTTGATTTGAGACTCTTTGAGTAGTTGAGATCCTTTGAGTGTTAGTTGAGACTCTTTGAGTATAAATGTTTTTGTGATGTATTTGAGACTCTTTGAGTAGTTGAGATCCTTTGAGTGTTATAGACTCTTCGGGTAGTTGAGACTTTTTGAGTATAAATGATCTTTGTTGATTTAAGACTCTTTGAGTAGTTGAGATCCTTTGAGTATTACAGACTCTTCGGGTAGTTGAGACCTTTTTTTAGTATAA
Source organism: Tasmannia lanceolata (assembly GCF_043159265.1). Classification (NCBI taxonomy): domain Eukaryota; kingdom Viridiplantae; phylum Streptophyta; class Magnoliopsida; order Canellales; family Winteraceae; genus Tasmannia; species Tasmannia lanceolata. Next base: position 34,010,352 of record NW_027518700.1, on the reverse strand, counting down.
ATGTTTTGCGTTAATTTGAGACTCTTTGAGTAGTTAAGGCCCTTTGAGTGTTACAGACTCTTCGGGTAGTTGAGACTTTTTGAGTATAAATGTTTTGCGTTAATTTGAGACTCTTTGAGTAGTTAAGCCCCTTTGAGTGTTACAGACTCTTCGGGTAGTTGAGGCTCTTTGAGTATAAAGATTTCTATGAAGCTCTCTGAGTGTTTGATTTAAGACTCTATGAGTGTTACATACTCTTTGAGTAATTTGATTTAATATTCTTTGAAGGGTTGATTTACGTCTGCATCGATAGTGGTCTGCTTTCTTTGAGGTAATTTCATTGGGTTCGTTTTCTTAAAAGCTTTATTTTAACAGAGTATGTTTGTGTTTGCTTTAAAAGAGTCTTTGCGTATTGATTTAAATAGTTGAGTTGTGAGTATTAGAGAGAAGCCATCTCATTGAGATGTCGTGATTGCCGAGTTACGGGTCGGTGAGAGGTTATCTCCCATTTGCTTGTTGTTTATGAGTCTCTTAATGTTACTTTGTTGTGTGCCCTTGTGAATACCACCCTTAGAAACCGAGAACCCAAAAATTTGCTTTGCTTTTGGGTCAGTCAAAATGTGTCGTCTGTTCAGCTTTGCCATTCGCGTGTTACACACGCTCTGCCAAAGAGGGGCATCTGTAGACACCCCATTTTGACCGGACCCAAGTTCGCTATGCTTGGGCGAAATCCCGTTCAATCATTTCCGCCATGTTTCGCACTTTTCCGTTAAATGTTGAGAGAGATTATTCCCAAGAATCCGAACAAGAGAGAATTTGGATCCGATTGATGGGCCCGTCTTGAGTATTTGTTTAGATTTGGATCAAACAGGGTGGCCCGCACATTGTTTTAGTGAAAAATGAGTTTTGAACCTACTTCGATCCAACACCTAAAGATGATCATCAAGAGAACGGTCAAGATCTCAGAGAAGTCGTTTTAACAACCAATTTTGTTTCGATCATCAGGTTGAGTTACTCGGATCAGCCCATTGAAATGATTTAGGAGAACACAACCTACTTAGGTAGGGGACCCATCCATTGGATGGTCTGGATCGTCATAGAGGAATGATTTAAGGGGGCACAACCAATTTACATTGCGACCCACCATTTGAACGGTCAAGATCATCAATTGTCGCCCATCAAAATGGACGGTTCGGATCATCAAATGGGAGTGATTTAAAAATGGGGTAACATATTCACATTTTGATCTATTGGATGGCTTGGATCAGCCCATAGGATTGATTAGCGGAGCACAAATTAAATCACATTGTCGCCCATCAAATGAACGGTTCCGATCATACTTTGGAGTGGGGCATATGATTTTATGCACAATTGGGAATTTGGTCACATATGGGACCCATTTGGATTATCTTTTACCTACTCAAAAGGACTTTAAAAAACATGCATGGGGCCACACACATGTCAAAATTCAATGTCCACAATGGTGGCCACCTACCATGGAATATGTCCACAATGGTGGCCACCTACCATGGAATAAGTCCACAATGGTGGCCACCACCCTCCCATTCCTTTGCTATAAATGGTTCAATGAGGGTGAGTAAGAAGGAGGGAGAACTGATTTCTCTTCTATCATGTGTTCTAACAAAGTTGCTATGTGGGGTTGAAAAGAAAAAAAAAGAAGAAAAAGAAACAAGAAAAGAAGAAAAAGAAACAAAAAAAGAACGAAAAAGAGAAAGAAAGCGGAAGCGATAGCACGGAGGCGGGATTTTCGAGTTTTTCGGCTCTCGGATTCGGCGAGGATTTCGATCACAGGTAGGTACACCGTTCTCGGAATTTTTTTAGAATTATTTGGTATATTTTCGGATTTTTGCATGATTTTTAACAAAGAAAACTAAACGATATACTAAACAGATTCCAAAAATAATAAAATTTCGTGGGAAAATAATATGATAATGATACATTCTACCATGAATTTGTGAGAATTTTTGGATTTTGTTTGGTATATAATTTTATGCTTTCTTTGAAAATCAGCAGATTTTGGGAGAATTGTTACTGACGTCAAATCACAGATAAAATTCTCCAAATTTTTACAGTAGTCTTAAATTCTATACTTCTTGCTTCTGTAAACTTTTCAAGTGATTTGGATCTTGTTTCATATGAGCTGTAGTGTTAATTCATAATCTGGTTTGAAATTTGAAAAATTCGAAACTGATAGTAAATAGTTTTCTAAATTCATGAAAATCTCACAGTATGCTATTTTCACTTATCTCTTACTACTGTAGAAATTTCATGGAATTTAGATATCTATTTCTAGTAGTTTATGTGTTATTTTTGCAATCTGGTCAATTAATTTTTAAATCCATATTAAATATGAGTTTAATGTAAAAATCTGTAAAAATCTTCCAGTAAGTTACATCTCATCATATCTTGTTGCTGGAGAAGTTTCAACTCATTTCGAGTTCGTTTGCAACAGCTTCACTTGTAAAATCACTCATATGGTTAAAAATTGGTAAAATCCATTAAAAAATTGAAATTAATTGAAAATCATCTTAAAATCTCTAAAGCACCTTCATCTTTGTGTGTGTTTGGGAGACCCGCCCGGTCTCATTCTCTCGTTAGTCCTCTTTGTGCGCCGTTTGGTTTTGGAAGAACGCCCTACTCGGCTTGGCTCCATACCCCTACCCTTATGGGTATTGGGTTGCACATTTGTTGCACCCTAGGGCTAGGTAGCTGTCCGGCCCGGCTGGGTGTTTTACCTCTGCCAAATGTGCAAATTCGTGTTTCCTTTTCTCTTAGAGAGTCTTTGACTCATCTATCCTTTAGTTGGTGTTATTGGAGTCTTTGACTCATGTTTCCATTTCTTTTAGAGAGTCTTTGACTCATTCGTTCTTTTGTTGTATTACTAGGAAGTCTTTGACTCATTGGTTCTTCTGTTGGCGTTATTTGGGAGTCTTTGACTCATTCCTCCTCTAAGTTGTAGTATTAGAGAGTCTCTGACTCATTTGTTCCCCTCTTTAGTGTTGTTAGTTCGGAGTTTCTCCTTTAGAGTTGTTGATTACTTCGCTTTTGATTAGAGGCTAACTCAGTCTTATTAGAGCTTTGCTTGCTTAGGATCTTGGACCATTTTCTCTCTTCTTGGGACGCTATCTTTCTTGTTGTGGTTTGTCTCTTTGAGACGCTAGTTGCTTATTCGGGGTTTCCCCTTTTGCTTTAGGGCTTTGCCCTAGTTTGTGGTATTACTTGCGTGTTCCCTTTAAGATTAAAAATATTTTAAGGTCCTGAGCATTGGAAAAGCTTTAAAATCTAAAAACATTAGAAATTTAAAACTCAAAAAACATTTGAAAACATCAAAAACCTTAAAAAAAATCTAAAGTGTTGAGTGTTTCTTTTAGAAGCGTATTAGGCGAGTTCGATTTTCGAACTACGTTGGCTTGATCCTCTTCCGAGGTACGTAGTGCAGCTTGGGATTTACATCCCAAGTCCAGCCAAACTTTTTTGTAAATAACTATTTTAAACCTTCTTAAAAAACCTTTAAAATCTTGTTTTCAAAAGATCTTCTTCTAGAGTTAGGAGTTTCTCCTAGATAGAGAGTTTTAGAGTTAGGGTTTTTCTTTTGATAGGTTATTTGATTGTTTGTTTGTTGTGTGCTTGTTTTAGAGTTAGGGGTCTGTCCTAGAGTTATAGGAGCGCCTCCGTCCGGTCAGTCGGCGATCCACATCGCCGAGTGATGACTAGAGTATGATACGCTAGTCCACCCTTGGTTTTCCTTAAGAAATACAGCCTAGTCACACATAGGTTGTAAGAACCACCTGCATTAGCTTAGGGCTAATCTGCATTTAGTTAGGGCATATAGGGTGTCATAAAATCCACAATTCACTGAAATTTAAATAATCGTACAAGAAACTTTAATAACCGGTTCGGTCTTTTAGATCGAGTCTAGGATAGAAGTCTAGGTGTCTTAGGCATCCTAGCTTAGAATAGGCGCGGAGAACTACGTTGCCTTGATTCTCGTGGAGGCGGGGATACGTAGGCTTCTTTGGATGAATACCAGATCATCTGAGGACTCGGGCTAATCACTTTTAAAACTGTTGAAACAATCAAATCACTTAGGATTTTCCATGAAATTAGAATTTTAGGAGAACTTTCACTTAGATTGAATCCAAACCAATTAAGAAATCAAGATACACATTTAGGATTCACATTGAAATTAGATCATAGGATGCATGTCACATAGATAGCACATTAACAGAGAGTTGAATGAGCCATTTAAAATGAATTTAAAAGAGTTAACTTTTGGAATTGAAGACCGATTATCGGGCAGGAATGGTGCATGTGGTGGATAAATCCCCATACCTTCCATTCTTGTAACCAGGTAGCGAGTCTAGATTTCTGGTTAATTATGGGTCCTAGATCCCACATCTAGGTGGCGACTCTGTCAGTCTCTTTTGTGTGGAATTCGGATTGCCTTAGTGATCCCAAGTTCACATAAAAGACGAATTAAAATCAATAATGAAAGGCACACGCCAATCGTGTGGGTACGAGAGACCAAGAGATAGTGCGTGGCGGCTCTCGCGCCACCACCCCTCTCGCGGGATCGGGTCCCACAGGTGTCTACAGTATCCACTTACCTTACGAGTTTAACAAAGAGTTTCTGCAATATCAGTTTCACTTACATCTCCATTGAGAAACAGGTTCGCTGATGCCTTGGGCACTCTTGCATCAATGGTTGATATCCCAGTAGGGGTTAAGGTCCGTCCTTTGGCTATAAAGCGACACGTCATCCCAGCACATGTACACATGGTTCAAATAGCAGCCAGATGTCCAGACGGAAAACCTTAGTATTTCGATATAAAAAATCTTATCTCCTGCAGGAGACGCCCACAGAGGTCTCTTTAAAGGAGAAAAGAGCATTACAGAAACTAACGTCCAGGTATGTCATTTGTGGAGGAGACCTTTACCACAGATCATTTGATGGAGTCCAGCTCCTTTGTGTCGATGAAGACAGAGCCGCAGAAATCTTAGAAGATGTTCACTCAGGTGTCTGTGGTCCTCACATGAATGGAAAGATGTTAGCAAGAAAAATCCTTCGTCTGGTTTATTTCTGGACTACTCTCGAAGCAGACTGCTTCTCTTTTGTCAGGAAATGTCACTTATGTCAGATTCATGCAAATCTGATACATGTGCCACCGTCAGAGCTTCACTCGCTTACATCTCCATGGCCTTTCTCAGTCTGGGGTTTTGACATCATCGGCAAGATCTCCCCTAAGTCCTCCAGTGGGCACGAGTATATACTTATTGCAATCTATTACTTCACAAAGTGGATCGAAGCACAATCGTACGCTTCGATATCATCAGCATCAGTTTTCAAGTTTATCAGGGCCAACCTCATCTGTAGATATGGAGTCCCGCATGAGTTGATATCAGACAATGGTTCCCACTTTAAGAAGGAAATAGCCTCATTGTGTGAAGAATTCAAAATCAAGCATCATAATACCGACCTCAGACTAATGGCGCTGTCGAAGCAGCTAATAAGAATATCAAGACTATTCTTCGAAAAATGACTCTATCCTACTGAGATTGGTCAAGCAAGCTTCCATTTGCACTTTGGGCATACAAAACATCTAGCCGTACATCCACAGGAGCCACTCCGTACTCACTCACATATGGCATGGAAGCTGTCCTACCCATCAAGTTGAAAATTCCATCACTCAGAATCCTGATGGAAAGCAATCTACCAGAATTTGAATGGGCCCGTATCCAGCATCAAGAGTTACGCATGATAGATGAGAAAAGGTTGAAAGCAGCGTACTATGTACAAGGCTATCAACGCACAATAGAAAGAGCTTTCAATAAGAAGGTTCAAATTCGAGAACTCAGGGGATATGGTGCTTAGAGAATGCCGAGCTTCTATCTTCGATCCATGGGGAAGGTTTAAATCTAACTGGTCTGGCCCCTACATCGTTGATGAAATCCTGTACGGAAAAGGCGTCAGTCTTCTTGACCAAAATGGAGATAGAATTTCCGAACCTACCAACCTCGATCAATTAAAAAGATATTACTTTTAAATATCGAAGGTCCCCTTGTATCAACCAGAGCCTAAAATGACTCACCAACAAATAAAAAATCCCTTTGAAGATGCTTTCAGGCCTCGAACTACGCGGACCTGATCCCAACCTCTTTGGAGTACGTAGGCAGCTTGACAAAACTCAGGTTCGGTCACCCTTTGCCGAAGCCAACAAAACCTTTCATATTACCCCCTTCGATCCTTTTCCCCACAGAAAAGCCTCGAACTACGCGGACCTGATCCCAATCCTTCTTTGGGGTACGTAGGCAACCTAATCATTTCAGGTTCGATCCCATTTGGCGAAGCCAAACTACCCAATTAGTTCCCCCACAGAAAGCCTCGAACTAAGCAGACCTGATCCCAACCTTCTTTGGGGTACGTAGGCAGCCTGACAAACTCAGGTTGGGTCACACTTTGCAGAATGAGCAAAATCCATCACCCACTATCCTCAGTAGAAAACTTCGAACTATATGGACTTGATCCCAACCTTTTCTTGGGTAGGGTAGGCAACTTGATCATTCAGGCTCGGTCACCGTTGGCAAAACCGATGAACCCTTTTTCAGAATCCCCACAAGTCTTCCCAATGTTCAAAACAAGAAGATCTGAAGATCAGCTAAGTCGAAAACCTGAAGGGCGACTTAGGCAAAATTTAGGGTCACCGTGCATGTAGAAAAACCTGAAGCATGTTTCTAGCAAAAATTAAGGTACAAGCGGTCCGTTAAGTTGAAAATCTGCAAAGGACAACTTAATTGCTGACAAGGCATACATTTGAAAACATCGAACGAAGACCTCTTTGATCTGAAACATAATGTATTAATACTTCAAACAATCTAAAGGGTATTTGGACCATGATTGAAAAACCAAGGGCAGGGAACACTGCCCATGAACAAATACATTCAAACTCATCTATCTAGGTTTGACTTACCTAAATCAAATCAGAAGCATTTGTTTCAGTAAAATCGAGTCTCCTTCCATCCTTTCTTCCCTACACGGGAAGTCAGAAAAGAAAAGCTCATTTCCTCAGTCAAGTCATTTGCCCAGCAAAGGTAATCGTATGTTGAAGGAAAACACAGCGAATTTCTCTCCTGTCTCAGAAGATCAAGATCCAGCTCAGTACTCCGTGTATAGAACTAGAATGTTCACAAGAATGCAGTCAATGATGCTTATAATGTGCCCTTCCTTCACCTTGCAATGGAATTTCTACTCTCATCTCTTACCTTGTATTGATTTTCTTTTGTCTATGGGGATAAATACACTAGGGACATTTTGTATTATAAGTCATAGAAGTATAACTCATAATACAAATTGCATGATCAAATCATTCAAGAAACTATGCAAGGGGCCTTCAATAATAATGTAAAATGCTCAAAATCAAGTTAGCCTTCGCTAATTAATGCAAAATGCTCAAAATCAAGTTAGCCTTCGCTAATTAATGCAAAATGCTCGAAATCAAGTTGTTCAAAGAACTAAACTAGGGGTATTTTGTATAAATATCCACCTAGAACGGGTGTCTATTTATACAAAAATATGCTTTATTTTAATGCAACAACACAAACGAATGTAGATAAAAGCTAACAAGTCAAACTGATCCATATATGAAATGTATGTCTGATCAATCCAAAAATAAAAATACATCTCATCCCCAACTGGGGGAACCAAAAAGGAAAACAAATAAATCACTGCTCAGGAGGAGGATTTGTCAGGCCATGCTCCGAAGGATCCTTGACTACCCCTGGGGTGAACAAAGCATCTACTCTGGGCTGGGAGACTGAGGACTCCCCTGGCTCTCGAAACCAGGGGACAGGGACAGGAATGTCACCCAATAAGCACTCTAGCAAGCCGGACCCCATCCCAATATCGAGCAGCTCTCGGACTGAGCCTGGCTCCACCCTAGTAGTCACAGCAACCCTGTCAGTGGAACCGGCATATGGTTTTGAAGGATGAGGAGCGAACATGCCTCCGGAAACTGTCCTTATCCTCACTCTCTTCGCCGGGGGGGCGCTCTCTCTCATCGGCCTCTTACCCCGTCGGACAAGCGAGGTAGTCTCGTCAACGTCTAAGTCCACAGCCGCTACCACGTAGTCCTCGTCGGACGTGTCGTCTCTTTCATCAGTGCTTCCTAGGCCCTCTGGTACCGGCATCGTCAGCCTGTACACCTCCTCCTCCTACACCCAAAAGTATGTTAGAATATCAAAGATATATCAAAAGATATGTGCAGAATTTCAATTCAATTCAAAAGACAGAAATAAACTCTTATACTTGTATGGCTGACGGACTCTCATATGTCCCCCGCCCCTACCTCAAGGCCTCAATTTCCTCCTGAAGCCCAAGAATGGTCTGGCTGTCCTCATATCGAGCCTCCTCCAGCACTCTGATAAAATCTATCTGCCGCGAGACCAAAAGCTTCAGGCTCCCCACCAGAAGTAACATATCATTCGCCTGGTGGTGAGGAATCTACACCAAGAGAAATCAAATCATTTGTGTAGACAGTTTCAAAATACTGAAATAAATGCATAAATAAACTCACTTACCTCAAGGAAAGACTCCGGAATCGGATACCCGCATGCCCCTGGTGGTCGGGTCAGATCAATCTCTTCCCCCTCCCATGTCGAAAGTATGGACGGTCCAGCCTGGTATTGGATAGTACCTAGAAAAGAAGAAGGGCTAGCCTCTGAGTCAGAGGAGGAGCTCGTCTACTGGCTCCTCAAGTTGGGGCTTGCGGTGCGATCGGTGGGCGACGAATCGGCATGACCGGAGAGGTAGAAGACCTCGAAGAATACGCCTCCAACGGTGCCTTTCCCCGGCTGCGCGTAAAGGGCCTCTCCCTCTCTGCTCTGCTCACTGGGGCAGGCTCCCTAATCACTGGACCCCCCCCCCTCACCTCAGCGGCCGTGGCCGTGATGGCCTCATCAAAGGCCCCGCGCAGATTGTAAGGGTCCCCTATGAAAGCAGGAGCCTCAGGGGCGGCATCATCTGCCTCCGAATCCTCCTGTAAAATATAGGATGATTCATATCAATTGTATTTCAGTAGCGAGCAAATTAAAACTGAAAGGAAAAGGGAAGGGTAAAGAAGAATACCTCTCCTGCGGTCAATGGACCCATCAGCTCTATGGTGACCCATGCGATGAAATCTCCAGGCCGGAGGTGGCCCTCGTGGATGTCGAATCCCCATGTTCGCAGGGTCTCAAGCTGATCCGAAGCTACCCAATCTAGGATCCTCAAGCTGGCAAGGGGAGGAGGAGGAATCCCTTGGATCTTGTGCCCAAAAGACTGGCGGGTAATCTTGTCGGGAAGGTAAACTGCCGGCCCCAAGTGGCTGAAAAACGCCACCATCATCCGAGCAACGCGCCCGGCATGCACATACTTTGCTCTCACGACCTCCTGGTGATCATCCAGAGGTCTCCACCGGACATGTCAAGGCACAGGCCATGTGTCAAAGGCATGAATATAATTCAAAGAAAAAAGAGTGCAGTACTGGAAATGAAAGCAATTTAAAGTACTCACAGCGTCTAGGTAAATCCGGTCTATGGTATGGCGAACATGGTCCGCAATGTACATAGGGTGTGACCCTACCCTACTATCCAGCGTCTCTGTGCTAGAAAGTAAACTCTCTCTGGCTCCCTCGGCACAGGGGCAAGAAGGCCAAAGCACTCATAGGACGATGCTTGTACAAGAGTCATCATTCAAAGCAAAATTGCTTAAACAATTCATATCCTAAGCAATGAATTAAAAGAGCAACCAGAACAAATTTAGAATTGAAAAAGAGAAGGGTAAGAAGTGTACCACCCAGATGAACCAGAGTTCGCACAAGGACTTTGTCCCGTCTTGCGACAGCACGTCCATCTCTCTGATGAGGTAGGCATAAGCTGCCCCTCCTCAATCATAGTCCGCCAGTCTGTCGATCTTGCGGACTATGCTAAGAAAATCCATGTGGATAGTGTCCTTGGACTGCTGAATAGGGTACATCCCAGAAGGGACACCACAAAACTCATCGCCAACTGGCGATAGTATCTCTCATTTGGCTCCGTTGGCCTCACTGGCCAATGATCTAATCGAGTCATCCGTAGCCTCGGCAAAGAAGCGTGTGGAGGCTCCCTGGGCCGGTCTCGAGGATCAAGCTCTGGCACTCCCAGAGTCTCTCTGAACTCCTCCTCTAAAACCGGAGTCGGCTCGATGGGAATCCCTCCCATCCGAAGTCCTGTCAGCGCTGAGAAAGCTACACGATTCATCCCAACCTCCCAGATCGGGAAGTGAAAAGTGTGGGTCGTGTCCCACCATCGCTCTGCAAGAGCCAACACAAAGCCTGTCCCTTCCCTCTGAGTCTAGGTGGACAACTCTGTCTAGTCTTGTCCCCTACATGTACATCTGAGCTCTGACGTGCAGGTTCTCCCATCTTGCCTCGGCATCTCTGACCGACCCTCTCGAGGTCATAAAGGGAAGAGCCTGTGCAAAGGACAAGAGGCAAATAAAGAGCTTTACTACCTAAATGGGAGTAAACATCAAAGCTAAATACAATCCTACAATCTAGGAATCATAAAAGCAGAGTCCAAAGGACATACCTTTCCATCGCGAAAGAGCCTCGAAAGATGTCCGGTCGTATGCGACAGAAGCGTACCCCGGTACCACGGAACGCGATCCCGCTCCTTGTCCCCCGAGGACTCTCTCCCTACATCCCTCCTCCCTCGTAGATGGGGCCGTCGTGCCATAGCAACTGGGAAACGAAGAAATCTTAGAAACACACAAAAGGCGCGAAAAAGAACCAAAATCTCAAAGCAAAAAACGAACTCAAACGAGTTGAAAATGATCGTTGTACAAATATTTATATCTGTATGACGGAATGGTTGGAAAATCCAAATTCGCCCCCCCCCCCCCAAAATTGAATTTGCTGGGGGCGAAATTTGGGGGAATATTCCCCCAGTTTCGTCTCTTTTGGCCCCATTTCGGCCTTTTTAACTGTTGTTCTATCCGCGGATTCCAGAAATATTTCAACGGTGGATCAATCAACCATTTTGAGCATCCCTCAAAGCTTCCAAGTGCGTCTATTCGATGTCCTCCCGGCAAAGTTAAGCTGTCTGTACTCCCGAATAGCTGAAAATGCATATATCCTTCCCCGCAGAGTCTGTATAAAGCATTCTCAAGGCAGCCAATGCCTTTCAAAAATCTTTTCAACCTAGATTCTTGGAGACAATCTAATATCTCTTACATCATCCTTGCTAGAGTCCAATCACTCCAACGGAGTGTCATATCGTGTCAAATCTAATAAAGGGCACAAAATCGTCCTAATCTCTCCTCGGCTGAATGTATCAACATTCACTCACCATTGGAATTATTCCAAGGCAATTGTCTGCCATCTAAAGCCTGTCCAACAGAGCAGTCCTTCTCCCCAGTATAGTCAGGGCATATCTTCCAAGTGTTCCTAGAATGAGGGCCCTTGTTCAGACAATTCGGCTGTCAATGGATTCGTCAAAACTCGGTCGAACACAACTAATTCCGACACTATCGGCGGCTGTTTTACATCCCCCTCAAGGTCAATTCTTCACTTCATCGGTATAACATTGACTCTCCGACATAGTCAGATCCCTTCATTAGAATCAATTCTGATTGGCTCTCAGCCGATTTAAGGCAGTCAAAGGGCCTTACTAACTTCGTTAGCTCTTGTGGTCCTCCCCACCGAGGTCAAGACGACACATTGTCACAACACTTCATATCCCCAGAGATTTGTGCACCCCATATCCCCAGAGAGTCGTTCGTACCCAGTCCCTAACAAAGGAGTATGTTCCCAGATTCTCCAACATGATCTCACCAAATCCCCAACGGAGTTTATATCCAAACCCCCAACGGAGTTTATAACCAGTCCCCAGTAGATCCATTCAAAGAAATGTTTGAATCATCTCCAGTCTGAGTCCCTTGAGGCATCCAAACCAACGTGAGGCCCCTGAGGCAACCCAAACCAATGTGAGTCCCCTGAGGCAACCCAAACCAATGTAAGACCCCTGAGGCAACCCAAACCATCGTGAGTCCCCTTAGGCAACCCAAACCAGCGTGAGTCTCCTGAGGCAACCCAAACCAATGTAAGTCCCCCGAGGCAACCCAAACCAGCGTTGAGTCCCCTGAGGCAACCCAAACCAGTATAAGTCCCCTGAGGCACCCAAACCAATGTGAGTCCCTTGAGGCATTTCAACCAATATAAGTCCCCCGAGGCAACCCAAACTAGTATACGTCCCCCGAGGCACCCCAACCAGTGCAAGACCCCTGAGGCTCAAAATGACATCTCTCGAGATCCCTCCCCAAGCTAGGCCTTAAACCTGACTTCCGGTGACCCTCCCGACTGTTAGTAACGACGTTCACCTAAGACTCGTTATAGTCGTATTTTCAAAACCCGAAAACCGTCGACGAGAGGTTTCCACTCGATAACCTGATATCAAGATTCCTCGGTGAGGGCTGCACGCCTTAGGATCCGATGTGAGTCTTGCAAACCTTTCATTAGTCTCCAGTGATAAAATTTTGTTGTCTCCTTACTTTGGCATTCAGGTGCCTTGCACCCTCTACCAAAGAGGGGCATTTGTAGACACCCAATTTTGTCAAGGCAGTACTAATGATAGGTGTCGCAAGGAAGAACCTTATGACGAGTCCCAGAGCACCAGTTCGGTTTCTCTCAATCTCTCTTTAGGGTATTTTCAAAAAGAAACGATTTCCGAAAGCTGTTTTTACAATCGAAAAGCCGGTTTTTACACAGCACCTGCCTTTTCGGCAACCAAAAGCCTGTTTCTACACAGCACCCGCCTTTTTCGGCTTAAATTGGTGAGCCTGTTTTCACATGGCATTTCAATCAGTAAGTTAACTTTGAGTCAAAAAGTTCCGTTTTTACCCAAAGGACACTTAGTTTCCCGAAAGCAAGCGATACTAGATTCATTGGAAAATCCCGAGAACGAGGAATCCAATGGATCTGACCACATGTGATTCAAAATTCAATCGGAGAAGTTACGAACATTCGAAACTTACCGATAAGGATGAAAAATCACATTTTTTGAGACGAGTAAAAGATGAAGTTGTGCGCTAGTCGAAAAATGATGTCACCCGGGTGACACCAAATTTCGATGGGGGCGAAATTCAATTTCCCCCCCATCGAAATTTGGTCGAAATGACCAGCAATAACCCCCCAAACCTATAAATAGGGGGGTTAAGTGTAAAACGATCTTTTACTCTCCTCTCTCTCCCCCTTTTTATGGTAAAAAACCCCTCTGTCCTCTTTTATTTTAAAAGAAAACCCCTAGTTTTCTGTCCCTTGTGGCCATTCCAGTCCGAAAACCCTCTGAAAAATCCAAAAAACCCCAGTTTTCTTGCTTTTAGAAGAGAGAAAGTAGAGAAACTCTAGGTAGCTCACACCGGGTGTCGGCATTCTGCCGAAATTCTGAAGGTTTGGAGCAATATCTTCCAAATAGCGCCATTGATCTGTCGAATTTCGCAGAACCACGAGCTATTTTTCAATAATAGCGCCATTGTTATGCTGAAATCTCGGCAAACCCGAAGACCCTTTGTCAGAATAGCGCCGTTACACTGTCGATTCTCCGACAAACCCTAAACCTCTTCGTCAACAAAGCGCCGTTGTGCTACCGAATTTCAGAGAACTCAAGGCCATATTATCTAAATAGCACCGTTGTTCTGCCAAAATCTCGGCAAAACCCGAAGCACCTTCACCAACACAACGCCGTTACGCTGCCGAAATCTCCGCAATTTCAGATTCTGCTTTTCGGAATAGTGCAGTTACTTTGCCTATTTCTCTTATGACTTTGGTAAATTTACATTTATTGATCAGCTTTATGTAATTTCCTTTACAAAGTAAGGTACGAGGTGGTGACATCATAAGATCTCCGCCTCACATTGCCCTCAAAACTTATGATATAAATCCCTCTACCTTCTTTTACTTTCTGCACTGTCTTTTCCTTTAGATTTAAGTTAACCTGATTGTGATCAGTTGCGAGATCTTTCAGGACTCATATAACAACATACGATCTCAATCAAGATAATTACCGCTTATTTTTTGTCTTTGTGTAAATACACTTTATTTACATCCTGGAATTAAGCGTAACCTGAATAAAGGATAAAAAGATAAGTTATCTTGGTCAAAATTCTTCAAAAAATGCCAATCTAAATTAAGAGACCGGATTTGTCCAGGCAAGAGGGGTGCCTAACACCTTCCCCGATTGTAACCATAACCCTTACCTAGATATCTGTGAGGGCTATGCCTTCAACAAACAGAGCAAAATATAAGGTTATAGGCCCACACCAAAAGAACCCTTTCGTTACTGTTCTTCCAATGAAAGTCGAGTATCACTATTCTTTTCATTGGAAGAATAGGCACGGGTCCTAGGCCCTAACCTAGGTGGCGACTCTGAGTTTCTCTTTCTTGCAAAGTTAAGACCCCAGTCCTGAGTCCGCAAGAAACGCAGATAAAATAAATACTCCCAGAAAACCCGATGTGGTGATCCCCTGCAGTCCTACGCGCGAGGGAAAAAACTGGCTCCCACAGATACTGTCAGCTTCCCCCCATTCGATCCCCTTTTCCCCACAGCAAAGCCTCGAACTACACTGACCTGATCCCAATCATTCTTTGGGGTATGTAAGCAATCAGAAAACTTTTGGTTCCGTCCCATTTGGCGAAGCATTACTATCCAATTTGTTTCCCCGCAGAAAGCCTCGAACTATGTGGACCTGATCCCAACCTTTTCTTGGGGTACGTAGGCGACCTGATCATCTCAGGCTCAGTCACCGTTGGCAAAACCGACAAACCTTTTTCTCGGAATCTCCAAAAATTCTTCTCAATGTCCAGACCAAGAAGATCTTGAGATTCGCTAGGTTGAAAACCTGAAAGGGCGACTTTGGCAAAAATTAGGGTCATCGTGCCTATAGAAACAAAAACCTGAAACATGTTTCTAGCAAAACTCAAGGTACAAACGATCCGTTAAGTTGAAAATCCGCAAAGGACAACTTAATTGTTGGCAAGGCATACCTTTGAAAATATCGAGCAAAGCACTCTTTGACCTGAAACAAAGTGCATTAATACTTCAAACAATCTGAAGGGTATTTGGACCATGATTGAAAAACCAGGGGTAGGAAAGACTGTCCATGGACAAAAATGTTCAAACTCATCTATCTAGGTTCGACTTACCTAAAATAAAACAAAAAAAATTATTTTAATAAAATTGAGTCTCCTTCCTTTTCTCCCTACATGGGAATCCAGAAAAGAAAAAGCTCCTTTTCCCAGCTAAATCGTTACCCAGCAAAAGTAATCATACGTTGAAGGAAAACACAGCGGGTTTCTCTTCTGTTTCGAAGAATCAAGATCTAGCTCAGTACTCCGTGTACAGGACAAGAATGTTCAGAAAATATAACTTCACAATCAAGGACGCTCAGAATGTGCCTTTCTTTCATTCCAATGAAATTGTTGTTCTTGTTTCTTACCTTGTATTAACTTTCTCTTGTCTATGGGAATAAAGACACTAGGGGCATTTTGTATTATTAGTCATAGAAATATGACAAATAACACAAAATGCTTGATCAAATCATTAAGGAAACCATGCAAGGGGCATTTTGCATTATTAGCCTTCACTAATAATGCAAAATGCTAAAAAATAAGTTGTTCAAAGAACTAAACCAAGGGCATTTTGTATAAATATCTGCCTAGAATAAGCGTCTATTTACACAAAATATACTTTATTTCAAATACAACAACACAAAACAACTGTAGATAAAAGCAAACAAACAAAAATTGATCCATATATCAAATATATGTCTGATCAATCCAAAAAGATAAATACATCTCATTCCCCAACAGGGGGAATCAGAAAGAGAAATAAAAGATCACTACTCAGCCGGAGGGTCTGTCGGACCCTGCTCCTGAGGATCCTGGACAGCGTCTGGGGTGGATGATGGGTCTGCTTTGGGCTAGGAGATGGAAGACTCCCATGGCTCTCGAGATCCCTCAACATGAATCTCATCTAAAAGGCGCTCCAGCGAGCCGATTGTCATCACCATCCCAATGTCAAGAAGATCACGGACCGAGTCTAGGTCCACTCCAGTAGCAGCAGCTGCCCTGTCGGCAGAAGCAACATTTGGCCCTGAAGGATGAGGGGCGAACATGCCTTTGGGACCTGTCCCGATCCTCACTCTATTCGCCGGAGGGGCGTTCTTCTCATCGGCCTCTTACCTCGACAACGGTCAGGCGAGGTAGTGTCCTCAGCCTCTAGGTCCTCAGCTGCTGCCATGTAGTCCTCGTCGGATGTGTCATCTCTGTCGTCGGTGCTGCCTCTGCCCTCTAGTACTGGCATCGTCGGCCTATACACTTCCTCCTGCACCTAAAAGTATGTTAGAATATCAAAGATATATCAAAGCATATATGCAGAATTTCAATTCAATTCAAAGACAGAAATAAACTTTCATACATGTCTGGCTGAAGGACCCTCCTCTGTCCCTCACCCCTGCTTCAAGGCCTCGTTCTCCTGCTGAAGTGTCAGGATAATCTGGCTGTCATCCTGTCAAGCGCGCTTCAGTGCAGAGATCCTTGACTCTCGCTCCCTGAGAGCCTCAGCCTGCTGGGCGACTAGGAGCTTCAGGCTCCCCACCAGAAGTAGCATATCGTTCGCCTGACGGTGAGGAAGATACAATACCAAGAGAAATCAAATCAGATATGTAGAAAATTTTAAAATATTGAATTAAATGCATAAATAAATTCACTTACCTAAAGGAAACTCCCTGGAATCGGATATCCGCATGCCTCTAATGGTCAGGTCAGAAAGATCTCCCTCGTCCCCCTCCTGTCGGAGATCGGGACAGTCTAGCCTGGCACTGGATAATACTCTGGAAGAGAGGATGGGCCAGCCTCTAGTGAAGACGGAGGAGGAGCTCGTCTGCTCGATCCTCGAACTGTGGATCGCGGCGGAATCGGAGGGTGATGCGCCGGCCTAACTGGGGAAGAAGACCTAGAAGAAGACGCCTCCATCGGCGCCTTTCCCCTACTGCGAGTATGAGGTCTCTCCCTCTTTGCTTTGCTTGCTGGGGCAGGAGCAGGCTCTCTGATCCATGGACCGCCTCTCACACTGGAGGCCGTGGCCCTAATGGCCTCATCAAAAGAAGCGCCCTCATCATAAGGTTCCCTTGCGAAAGCAAGAGCCTCAGGGGAAACCTCTGCCTCATGATCCTCCTGTAGAAGACAGGATGATTCGGATCAACATTTGAAATTCAGTAACGATCAAATCAAAACTGAAAGAAAACGGAAAGGTAAAGAAGAATACCTGTCATGAGGTCAATGGACCCATCAGCTCTACGGAGGCCCAAGCTCTGTAATCCCTAGGCTGGAGGTGGCAATCAGGGATATCAAATCCTCGTGTCTGCAGGATCTCTAGCTGAGCTGGATTTACCCAATCCAGAATCCTCAAACTTCCGAGGGGAGGAGGAGGTATCCCCTGTCTCTCATGCCCAAGCGCCTGTTGTGCTATCCTGTCCGGCAGATAAACGGCAACACCCAAGTGACAGTGGAATGATGTTGTCCCCCGAGAGAGGTATCTAGTAAGCTCATACTCTCTCCTCATAACCTCCTGGTGATCATCTAGAGGTCTCCACCGGACCTGTCAAGACACAGGCCATGTGTCAAAGACATGAATATAATTCAAAGCAAAAGAGTGCAATATTGAAAATGAAACCAATTTGAAGTACTCACAACGTCAAGCTGAGTCCGATCAATGGCTCAGCGAACCTGGTCCCCCGAGTAGATAGGGCGTGACCCTGACTGCCCTACTATCCAATGTCTCTATGCTAGAAAATAAACCCTGTCTGGCTCCCTAGGCACAGGGGCAAGAAGACCAAAGCACTCATAGGCCCATGCCTCTACAAGAGTCATCAAAATCAAAGCAAAATTGCTTAAACAATTCATATCATAAACAATGAATTAAAAACCAAAGCAGAACAAATTCAGAATTGAAAAGATAAGGGTAAGAAGCGTACCGCCCAGATGTACTAATGCCCAAACATGGACTTTGTCGCTCCTCGCGACAGTACGTCCATCTCTCTGATCAGGAAGGCGTATGCTACTCCTCCCCAATCGTAGTCCGTCAGTCGGTTGATATGGCGAACTATGCTCAAAAAGTCCCTGCGGACTTGTAGACACCCTCATTTTGCTCCGCTTTAATCAACAAAGAAGTCAGTGTTTTTCTATCGGTTTTCTAGTGTCTCTCCTTTCCGCGTCCGTCTCTTACATTTTTAAATCTTTTCGGTCATTTCCTTCATGTTTTGCGTTTTCCTGCTAAGTGTTGAGAGGGATTATTCACAAGAATCTAAACTAGAAAGAATTTGGGACCCATTTGGTGGGCCCGCATTGAACCTTTTGATTTGATTTGGATCAAGCAAATGTGCCCACATTATTTTTAATGAAAAGAATGAGTTTTGAATTTATTTGGATTTAATAAGCAAAACCGACTTCCATGGCGGGGATAATGTCTTTCGGCCAATTTAGCATGGGCCCATAATTTTCATAATTCAAGCTTAAGGTGGCGCCCCATCAATTAGACGGTTCGGATCGCCCTATTGAAATGATTTAGGTGAGCAACTAATTTACGCTACGAACCATCAATTGAACGGTGTGGATTATCCCATGATACACGTCCAGCATTTTTTTGGGGTGTTGCTATTAATGCAAACAAATCACAACGTGTGTTGCTCTATGCATGGATCAAGACATTGCACATGCATGGTAAGAAAGAGAGAATGAAATATATTATTTAATAATAAGGTTTGTGTTGTTGCTTTATCTGGAAGGTATGGTGAAAAGGGAATGTACCCATGAGTGTATACATGCGTGCATGGAAGAATGAGAGAGGTATACATTAATAAATTAGAAAGTGGTGTTTTTTTGTGGGAACTTCTCATATTCCTTTTTATTAGAAAACAGCCCATGTTAGAAATATACTCATTCTTACATTTTAGAAAGGATCCAACGTTTGGAAAAGCCTCCCTCTCCTGATATTATTGAAAAAGGTAAGCCAACACTCTCTTTCTTTTTGTTAAAGAAAAAAAATAATGCAAGTAGCTCTTTATTCTTGGCAAGGAAGAGGGCAAGCAGCTCTAGGGATGATTGGACAACACCTTAGATCTTTGGGGCTAGGGGGCTTTACAATTTGGGAGCTCAACTCTTTCCCAAGCCGAAAAAAAAAGGAACCGACGCTCATTTTTTTTTTAAGAAGGAAAAAGATTCATGTGTATAAAAAAAAGGCTACTCATGGGAGACTGCAGGGGACTGAGGGATTAAACAGAAGCATCTCACGTTAAGGAGGGGAGATTCCTAAAAATATATTCTTGAAGCAGCCTCTCTCTCACTCCTTGTCGAATTATCCTTGCTGCAAAATTCCTTGGCCTGATCTCTTTATACTTTCAATCCTTGAAGCGAATCTTGGGCCTAAAAACCCTTAGTAGCCTAATCCCTTTTCCTCCTTCAATTCTTGGGGCTTTTATGTTGTTTGGAGTTGGGATCCTCTTGTGGTCGAATCTCCAATTCTTGTGATTGAACCCCTTTGAAACCCAGAATCTTTGAGAACGAATTATAGTATGGTCAAATTCATTTTCTTTTATCATTGGTTGAATCCTCTATAAGTCCAGGTATGTCTTTTTTTTTTTAATTAATTTCTATTTGTACGTTTAAATTTTGCAGGATAGTGCCTCTTTGAAATTCTTAATCATATGTTCTTGTTTCTTTTTCTTATTTAATTAAAATCTAATTACGATTACATAATTAGGAATTAGGAGGAAGTTTTGGATCCTTGAACTCTAAGAATTTTGGGTTCTTTTAGGACAAAACCATGAAACCTACTTTAAAATTAATTCTCAAGATAAAAAAAAAAGAATAAAATGTAAAACCTAATGTTATTCACAATCCAATTCGAAAACACATAAAATCCACCAACAAATCCTCTTTGGAAATTAAAATCCACCAACAAACAACAACTTGAATTACAAATTCCATTCCCAAAACAGCCCCTAGAGTATATTTTCCACTCCCAAACAGCTGTTAGCATATAAAATCCAATTTTAACAATATCCCATTCGAGCCTCTTTTGATATCAACACCCCTTCCCTTTCCAAATTTATAAACAAAATAACCCCTCTCAACTTGATAGTCACAACCCCTTCTCAGTTGAAAAAGATAAGAAATGATAATCACCACTTTCTATTTTGATAGTCAAACTTGATAGTCACAACCCTTCTCAACTTGGTAGTCACCTATGTTCCCAAGTGGTAATCACAGCCCATTAATAACAAAAAATCAAGAAATAAAAGACAAAACGTGGTGGTATCAATATCATTCCCGCTATAGTGCTGGTTGCTCGTCTTGTGACAAGATTTTGAGCATTTAAACCACAGATTTACAAAAAATGGTAAACTACAAAGTTGCAGCCCTTTGAAATATATTTCCAACGCATATTCGTACGTTAATTTGGCAAAGTGGTTAAAGAGTTATGACAGTTTTAGTGGGCTGGATTTGCTAAATCTTTAAATGGTTAAGGTTTTGTCGAATTTGTGCAGTTGTCAAAACATTTTTGTGTTAATATCATTCTCTAAACCAAAATTAAAGGACATTAATTTAAAATATACCCAACCTAAAAGTCACAAATCTAAAATTTCCCCATGTAAAAAACCATCGCTCTAAATCCGTTAAAAGCCATTAACCAAAAGACCACTAAAAATCTCAAGTGAAACTAAAACCTTCTAAATAAACAACTTTAAAAGCTACCAAACAATCTTCAGATAATAAAAAGCTTCAAGAAAACTCATAAAAGTCTCAACAAGCCCAGAAGAATTCAAAATTCCTAAGAGCTTTTGGATTCAAAATTCCTTAGGAACCTTTAGGGCCCCTTAGGAACACTTACGTCATGTCGTGTCCTATGTTTTAGAGAGTCCTAGAGTTAGGAGTCCAGCCTCATCACGGCCGTTTGCTATGGATAGCAACCGTGCCATAGATCTAGTTACACTAGTTACCCCACTTTTCCCATAGGACTGGCCTAGTTACCTAGGATGGTTAACCTGCATTAGTCTAAGGGACGTCTTGCACTTAGCTAGGACCATATAGCATCTTAGATGAAGTCTTAGGATAATAAAATCTTCAACTTGAACTAAATAATTTCTCTTAAGCTGTTAAAACAGTCAATCCAGTCTAGATCGGTGTCCTAGATGAGTTAGGCATAAGTAGCTTAGTTCAGGTACACCAAACTACGTCGACTCTGATCCCAGTGAGGCTTGGGTACGTAGGCATCTTGGATGCTTGATGGCATATCAATCACGAGTCGGCCCCACACACAAATGGTGGGGTTTTGTATATTAGTTTTTTTTTATAAATTCTTAATTAAAATATGTAGGATTTCCCTCAAATTAGCATTTTAGGAGAACTTTCACTTAGATTGAATTCAAACAAATTAAGAAAATCAAGATACACATTTAGGAATTGCATTGAAATTAGATCTTAGGATGCATGTCATATAGTTCGCACATTAATATAGAGTTAAATAAGCCATTTAAAAGAAATTCAAAAGAGTTAAC
This sequence comes from Tasmannia lanceolata, assembly GCF_043159265.1. Lineage (NCBI taxonomy): Eukaryota > Viridiplantae > Streptophyta > Magnoliopsida > Canellales > Winteraceae > Tasmannia > Tasmannia lanceolata. Next base: position 33,988,727 of record NW_027518700.1, on the reverse strand, counting down.
TTTTGGAATTAAAGACCGATTATCGGGCAGGAATGGTGCATGTGGTGGTAACTCCCCATACCTTCCATTCTCGTAACCAGGTAACGAGTCTAGATTTCTGGTCAATTATGAGTCCTAGATCCATTATCTAGGTGGCGACTCTGTCACTCTCTTTTGCGTGGAATTCGGATTGCCTTAGTGATCCAAAGTTCACGGAAAAGACGAATTAAATAACATCTTGCTAGGCTTGGAGGCTTACCCCTGCCCTTATGGGTACTGGGTTGCACGTTTGTTTGCACCATATGGCTTGGTTGCTGCCTGCTTGGTTGGGTAATTAAAATAATTAATAAAAAACACACGCCAACCGAGGTACGAGAGACCAAGAGAGAGTGTAGCGCATCGCGCGCTCGCGACCCTCTCGCGGTATCGGGTCCCACATGACTGTATTCCCTGTCCCACTAAACAGGGTATGTCCCAAAAGGGACATCACAATGCTCATTGCCAGCTGGCGATAGTATCTCTCATCTGGCTCAGTTGGCCTCTCTGGCCAATGATCTAATCGAGCCATCCGTAGCCTCGGTGAGGACGCATGTGGAGGCTCCCCGGGCCGGTCCGGTGGATCATGCTCTGGCACTCCCATAGCCTCTATGAAGTCCTCCTCCGTAACGGGAGTCAGCTCAATGGGAATCCCTCAATCCGAAGCCCTGTCAGTGCTGAAAAAGCCACAGGAGTCATCCCGACCTCCCCGATCAAAAAAATGGAAAGTGTGGGTCGTATCCCACTAGCGCTCAGCTAGAGCCATGACAAATCTTGTCCCCACGCCCTCTGAATCCAGGTCAATAACTATGTGAAGCCCTGACCTCTCATAAATCCGGGCTCAGACGTGCAAATTCTCCCATCTCGCACGGATATCTCTTAATGACTCTCTCGTGGTCATATCAGGAAGAGCCTGTGCAAAATGATAAGAGGACAATAAAGAACAATACTACGTAAATGGGAGTAAATTTCAAAGCTAAAAGCTATCCTAAAATTCTAGGAATCATAAAAAGAAGTCCAAAGGACATACCTCTCTGGCACGGAAATGCCTTGAAAGGTGTACTGTGGTACGGATAAGAAGCGTACCTTGATATCAAGGAGCGTGATCCTTCTCCTCATCCCCAGAGGACTCTCTCACCGCATCCATCCTCCCTCGTAAGTGGGGTCGTCTCGCCATAGTGGCTGAGAACAACAGAAATCTCAAAAACACAGAAAAGGCGTGAAAAAGAACCAAAATCTCAGAGCAAAAATGAACTAGAACGAGTTGAAAATGACGAAAATTAACGTCGTACGGATATTTATATCCGTATGAAGGAATGGCCAAAAGTGCCATTTTCGCCCCCTGCGTAATTGGGGGAATATTCCCCCAGTTTCGTCATTTTTATCCCCCGTTTCGGCCTGTTTCGTTGTTGTTTCGTCCACTGATTCTCGAAATCTTTCAACGATGAATTAGTCAACTCTTTTGAGCGTTTCTCGAAGCTTCCGAGTATATTTGTTTAGTCTCACATCCCCACAATATCAGATTATCCAAAGCCTTCGAATACCAAAGATTGGTAAATCTATTCTCGTCGAATCTGTAGGCAGTCAATGCCATTCGAAATAATTTCTTTAGCGGAACGTTGGAGGTAATCCAATACCTCCTACATCATCCCCGGCAGAGGACAATCACTCCAAAGGAGTCTCCCATCATGTCAAAGTTGATCCAAGGCACGAGGTTGCCTTAACTTCTCTCCAGCTGAGTGTATCAACATTCACTCACCAATGGAACTATTCCAAGGCAATTTATTGTCATCCGAAGCCTTTCCAGTAGAGTCCAGTGTACTCTCCATTAAGTAGAAGGTCACTCAGAGACTCAATAGCATGCTCACCATTGTGACATGCACCCAAAAGATTGGTAAACCCTGGTTTATCTCTCGCAAAATCAAATACCAAAGTCCTTCTCCCCAGTAGAGTCAAGGCATACAAATGTCTTTAGGTGTTCCCTGAATGAGGACCCTTGCCTGTACAATCCTCCTGTCAACGGATTTGTCAAAACTCGGTCGAACACGACCAATTCCGACATTGTTGGCAGATATTTTTTAACGTGGTTTTTTTTTGTAAATTTAGTTGTGTGGTTGTCTTTTGAAGATTCCCCATGAACTTCATAAGAAGTTCACTTCTGGTTTGTAATTGGGTCTATAAGGAGTCATAGATCTCAAATGTAAGCATCGATTGCCCAGTCCAGCAATCAAGTGTGAAGACAAGTCATGTGTGAGTAGTAATATAGTGAGTTTGAAGGTGTGGGCTCTGGTTTGTAGATCTACGATGTGCTGTCACTGAGCCTCCAACCCATGTGAATCAACCGTGATTTGAGTAATATCAATGTGGTATGATTCCTAGACTATTCCCTATTCATGTTCCTATTTTGTTATTGTTAAATTATTATTCTGTTTAATTTTATTTGTAAGCACAATCTTTGTTTTAGGTCTTTAAACAAATTGCTATCATGATAGTAGTCTAGCAGAGACCTAGAAAAGGAGCACGCGTAGTAGGACGATGAATATAGCCTCAAGAAGGTTCACGCAATAGCCTCAAAAGGATGATTTCTTATGTCTATAGTCTATTTCAGATGATCGATTAATTGGTAAATGGATATCAATATTTCGAATAGTGCCAGCGGATAAAGAGTCAACTACCATAACAGGAATCAAATTTATTTTTTTTGAGAATTGGCAATTTGATTCATTAAAAAAATACAATAATTACAAATAGAGTATAGAGTGAGCCAACAAAAATATGATACAAAGTATCATATTTATATAAGAAAGTGAATTTATAGTAAATCTATAATATATACTAATCATTGTCTACAATAGGAACCTTCAGTTTATAATATTCTTATGTCACCATTTCCATCACCTTTTCTACAAGAGAATTATACTTTTAGCATATTTAAATTTGAAGAAAATGAAAGAAGTTGGGAATGAAGAAGAGAGGATATCTGGGCTGATTTTCAGTGGTTTCTCAACAAAACAACATCAAGAAAATGAGGGTCGAATTCTTCTACAGTACATTTTCATTTTTTGTTAACTATTTCTCGGTTGTCCCCACGCCGATTTCCTCTTCATTGCTTCCTTCCATTTAGGAATGCCTTGGGCTTCTTCAAGAAATGCTGGTTAGGTAATACTGACCTTTTCAACTGATATCTCTACATAAACCACATCTGTAGACTCTGAACTTTTTGAGCTTTTCTCTTTGGGATCACCTCCTTTTGAGGTTCTTCGATGGCTCACCATTTGCAACTCATTTTTTATGAGGTGGGCCCCCACAATTTTAATGCCATGCATAGTGTGGGCCAAAAATACTATTGTGTACACATACATGGGATTCTCTAGGGACCATCAGAGAAGGCATTTCGTGGAAGGACAACAAGTAGCTTAGATAAACAACCAACCAACGACGGTGGACAATAAGTCGCCTAGATAAAAAACCAACCAACGATTGTGACCAGCACATCGCCTGGAGAAACAACCAACCAACGACTGCGGACAGCACGTTGGTTGGAGAAACAATCAACCAGTGATGACAGACGCCACATCACTTGGAGAAACAACCAACCAACGACGATGGACAACATGTCGCATGGAGAAACAACCAACCAACGACAATGGATAGCACGTCGTCTGGAGAAACAAGGCCAAAAGCAATGCTACCGACGAGCATATAGCTTCAGAAAATGACAAGGTGGACTGCAACACAATCCACAACAAGCACGAGGAATGTGTAAAACTACGCAAAGCAACTACACACGTGTAGAAGCACCAACAAGGTGGATTGCAACATAAACCACTACCACCACAATGAATGTATAAAACTACACAAAGTAACTACACACACATGTGAAGCACCAACGAACAAGACTCGTAAAGCGAGTCCACCAACAACACCAAGCATCGAAGGAACAAACCAACAATGCAAAGAAGCAACTAACCAGCCAATGAACCACCAACTAGAAGGCTATACTACATCAGCTAGGAGTCGCCTCCATATTGCTGAATGCCTTCAACTTGCATCGAAAAGAATAACTTCAAGGCACAGAGAGAGTAGGGTTAGGGCCACACTAAGGACAGAGAGAGTTAGGATACGGGGTAGGGTTTGGGCTACACAAAGGACAGATAGAGAGAGAGCGAGTTAGGGTACGAAGTTAGGGTTACAGGGTGGTGCGAGGGGAGGAGACAAGGGAGGGTGGCCAGAAAAGATGGAGAGATGGTGGCTGGATAATATGGAGATGTCAGGATGCAATGAAGATGAGATGGTGAGAGAGAGTTTCCTCTTCCTTTCTGAAATCCCAATAGGCAACCCAAGAGGGGGGTGAATTAGTTGTCTTATAAAGATTTTGTCATTTTTAAAAAATTTTCAAGATTATTTAGTTTTCAAAAGCTTAAGTGAATATTCTCTCTTAGACCTTTTGACAAACACTTGTTAGGTGACTTTTGAAAACCCTAGTTGATTATTTCCTTTTTAATCTTTTTATCAAAATACTTGGTGGATGATTAAAGATTACAAATATAATGCAAATCCCACAACAAGATAGAGGAATAAGATGAATGGTTTCTTTTAGGCCTTTTTACCAAACACTTGGTGGAACCCTAATTGATCTACTCTCTTTAGTTCTTTTGACAAACACTTTGTGGATGGTTCATGCATGTAAAACAAAATAAAGAACAAACACCACAACAAGATAATGTAAAATGAGAGAAAGAGAGAGAGAGAACATACACACTAGAATTTTAGAGATTGCACGCAAGATTTATAGTGGTTCGGCCTTCAAACCTAAGACCTACGTCCACTATTCTTGAGGTCGCACTTAAGGATATCCACTATTCGAAGACCACACAATGCCCGGCTTCAAGAGGTGCATGTTACAGGTATTGCCTTCATACCAGACTGAGGAAATGCCCACTTGGGGCTTTCGCATGTCGGCGTCAGAGAGTCCGACGCCGGCAAGGATTGCCTGAGAACCGCCCTGGGATTTGGGTTCTGTGACTTGGGAACTGTATTTGTTGAGTTTTTTTAGAAGGTGAGAAGGAGAGTTTTGTGATTCGGGTTATGTGATTTGAGTTTGTTGGGTTTGGGATTTGGGTTGTGTGGATACATCGGAGAGAGAAGCGCGGAGGGAGAATGGCCGTGGGGGAAGGAGAGATTTGGGTGTGGATGGGCTATGAAGAGGGAGGCCTGCATGTGGCTGAAAATAGGGAAAATGGTGGGGGGGGGGGGGGGGGGGGTGGGGGGGGGTGGGGGGGGGATTTCAAGTTTTTTATTTTCTTTCTAGCTAGATGGTTGTTTTTATATGCTTGAAGGCCCTGGTTGGATTTCCTCTTGCGGATTTTAAGAGGATCTTAACTGATCGAATATCAGGTTGAAGAGGAGTTGGGCTTGTTTAGGGTTTTGCTAACAGAAGCTAAGCCCTGCTGGGGTTTTTTATACACAAAAATAAAGAGTCTTCGACTTCGCCTTATTCGCAAAACCAGTAGCTTGAGACAGGTGACAAAAGGTCTTGAGGTCAATTTCTGATATATTCGCACCCCGATAGGATTATTCGCACCTGTTACCGTGAATTGACGTTAAAAATCATAAAAGTCAGCCTCAATTCACATTAACAGGGTGTGAATCATCCTACAGTGGGTGCGAATTTATAATTACCAAAACATTTTACTCCCCAAAACATCATTAGAAAATACTAGTATTCACTCACTTATTTGAGAAATGATAAAAACAGTTGTACAGTCGAGTATTTTTCTGTAAGATGATCCAAGCCGTCCATCTGATACACTGTGCCCCAAAAATCAGTTTGGATCATCTATGGTGTAAGGCGTATAGTAGTTTTTCGAAAAAAGCTGGACTATACAGGCTTACACCGTATAAGATCTCAACGCTAACCCAACCCTACCGAAACCCTACTCCCTCCATATTTTATCATGATTTTATTGCAAATTTCTGGGTTTTTTTTTTTGGCCCCCGGTTAATGAAATTACCCACTACTCCATTCCTCCTAGTTTGAAACATACATGTTAGTGACTCACTGGAGCCTTAATAATGAAAAATAACATACATGAAATAATAATATCCATGTAATATACATGATGGGACAGGTGGCTCTGAACCAACGGAACTGATCATCTCCCACCTGGCTTGGACATGACCATCCAAACTAATCTGGAAGGGTGCTTGGTCCAAAATATTTTATTCATAAGGATTACAGCAAAAGGAAGAATACAGCACTCTTACAATGGATTTAATTAAATAACAACAAATAACTAATCAAGCACTTTATTTTAAATTAATAAAGTGGATATTCTTTAATAAAGTAGCCATTTTGAGAGCATTCCTTTATTATCTACATGGTTTCTGTTAAGCCTATCTAGTCCACCCTGACCATATCAATACATATAAACACGAAATATATAGTTGAGATTTTCTGACAACAAGAAATATGAAGTTACAAAATCTTGCTCATAAATAAGTGAAAGACAAAATCTGCAATACCACATTATTGTTCTGACCTATCTATTCAAGCCTTAGATTGCTGAGGTTTGGGTGGTTACAGCAAGAAATCTCTTGGGTCAGTGACAAAACCAGTCAAGGCCGACGCTGCCGCAGTGTAGGGGGAAGCTAGATAAATTTGTCCTTCTTTGTTCCCCATTCGACCAGGGAAGTTTCGGTTTGTTGTAGACACACACACCTACACAGTACAGTTGTTAAGAGGCTTAAATCGAACAAACGGAGTGGTAAATTACTTCAAGTGGAAACAATATCTGAAAATGCAGCAATAAATAGCGATAATTTAGGCGGGTTAATGGAGTTGATAGAGTAAGGCCAATTCGATATTTAAATTATCTTTCGGCCAATCAATCTTTGCATAGACTGCATCAGTCTGAAACATGGGATTCTAAAAGGGTTTTCAAGATGGGCAAAGACTATGAAATTGTCACGTAAACAGATTAAAAGATGAGAAAGAAGTATGTGCATTTGAGTAGAATGACCTGCCTGTGGTTCATTCATACGTGCATAGGTGTCTCGCGGCCCACCTGAACAGGCTCCACAACTAGGGCTTGTTGGAACATCACAGCCGGCTTCTTCGAATATCTGAGAGCAAGTCTTACCACCAGAACCTGGAACTGGAAGGGCATATAAGTCCATCCAAACCTGTGGATAAGAATGCCTGCTATTAAATTGTCATCCAAAATCCAAACTGTTACTCAAATAATAAAGTGAATAGTAGAAAAGAGAACTTACTAACCTTTTGGGTAGCAGGGACAAGAAAGTTGGCACTTTGACGTTTTTGCCCTGCTAAAAAACAAAGCAGCCTTAAACCTAATGAATCAATGATAGCAGAACTATAATGCATCTCAGTTCAGAAGAGTTGACCAGGACAGTATGCCACAGAATCTTATGACTATAGGCCAAGTGCAGTGCAGAATACATAAAATGAAGCTTTATTAAGAGAATTATCTTCATCTAAATGAAATGAAATCCATTCTGTTGATGAGAAAAAAACAAGAATATGCAACTATAACGACCTACATAGGAATCGGCACTGAAACACATACAGTAAATTAACCATTTTTAAAAAAATACAAACACAGCAAATTAACAATCTAACAGTTTATTAAAAATAGAGGTATGAATACAAAGATTGTCGCTTGAGTATAATATATATGGGATTTGCTAGCGTCCATCACAAAAGGCATTTCGCGGATGGTCTGTTGCATCTGACAGCGGCCACACAGGCTCACTTTTTAGCAGATTTGTCTTCACTCACGAGGTGGCTGCTGTCAACTCAGTAACCTTCCTCTTTTTACTTACAAACCTTAGCTAACCCAAAATTGGATAACCTTCCTCTTTTTACTTACCACCTATTTTGCTGCAGGCGTGCACAAACTTTGCTGACATGCACAAACTTGGGGTCATACGGGTCTAAATAATCTTGTCATCTCAGTAATCAGTTCTCATCACAACTTGGTCCCACTTTTCATTTCAATATGAAGTGTTGAGATAATTTCAAATTTAAAATTCTACGCATCATACTAATGATGAGTCTCTGACTAAGCATAGAAAGGGGAAATGTTTTTTTAAGGCATTTTACTTTGCATTTCATTAATGTAGAAAATGATATTTGGTTTGGAGCATCATTGAACTACACAGCAAAGTAACTCTGTGATGGGATGTCAAATAGAGTTAGTCACATAGAGTTGGGGTCTTATTAGCATGGAACCAATAATACCTTGTAACACTAAGTGGTATTGACATTGAGTTGGGGTCCTTGGTGGGGAGATTAGTCATTGTACTTTCTTATACTTCATTACATTGCACTTCTTTATTGATCTACTGTTCTAGACAAGTGCGACAACGCAAGTCACGAGGTGTTTGATGTGATTAAGCCATTATTTTTGCTTATGTGATGGTATCTAAGTATGTATTTGTGCTTATTCTAGCATTTTCCAAAGTTTTATCTTAAAATTTCACCATTTGCATATGTTTCCATACGTTTCTGTGATTTTACAAGTTTTCCACCGAAATTTCCAACCGAAACCAAAATCAAATGTTTCCCTTTCCGAGCCAATCGAAACCGAAATTTAAAACCGTGTGTTTGATTTTACACCCATTTTTGAAACACAATATAGTTCAGATACCGTTCCCCTGCAAAATCAGCTTATACAAGTACCACAACTGCTTTGCAGTTATAATGCAACAGTATAAATCATATAGTTTATTGCAAACTGGAAAGCCAGCCCTATCGTGACAAATAAAATTGCCACAGATGGAAAATCAATATCTAGTAGAGAAGTGTTACAAATAGGAGCAAAGAAATGAAAGATGCTACTTAAAACAAGAAATCAGACGATGATAGCAGGACTATAAAGGATCATAGCTTTCTCAATAACGAAAGAAAAACAACATTGGATAGTAACCAGATCCTCAGTTTCTTACCGAAGCTAAAAACACCTTAGCTGCAGCTAGAAAATCCTCAGTCTTTCCACCAGTACAAGAGCCTATATATACTCTGTCTATTTTTACATCTTAGCATTCCCTTGCCAAAGCACGATTATCGAGAGAATGCGGCTGCAAAAATAATGAAATAGGTTAAGGGGTAGCTGTTTAAACTATTTATAGCATCCTCAGAAGGTAGATTCATAATCAGCAGACACTTATACAGTGACAAAAAATAACATGAGGTGTGTGAAACTACCAATTACTCCAAAAGCATAAGCTGTTGGAGAAGGCACTATACAGTCTTTTATACTTTAACACTCACCCTCACATGTGGGCCCTCTTTTTTAGGGCTGGCCTACACGTGGCACATGTGGCCCCTCTTTTTTGCGTTGGCAATGGCATGTAGATTTTTAATACCATGGAGGGTTGAACCCAGGCATTTGCTCTGATACCATGTGAAACTACCAATTACTCCAAAAGCTTAAGCTGTTGGAGAAGGCGTTATTTATTCTTTATACTTTAAAAACGAGAAAAATATCTTTGTAGCCCCCCCACCCAAGTAGAGCATCTCAATTTCCGTAAACCAGCGAATGCCATTTTAAGAAACTATATGACTTACCTTTGCCACCAATGGTTCCAACTTGGAGACGTCAAATTTGTACTCGCAAAGAAAACTACAAAGTACGATAGATGAGCTCATCAATATTGATGCCGTATTTAGAAGAATCACAAAACCAATGTAAGATACATCATACATATAGTTGTCAAATGCCTAGGTGACTAACCCTTTTGAGTGCCAAGTGATCAACAGGAACAAGACGTAAAAAAAGCATATTTTTTTTATATAGATAAGCACAAAAGTGCTTTTTTAGCACATTTAGCATTTCTATAAGAACAAAAATGGGCATGTTTACTAGTTTAGTGGTCAACGTGTTTAAACCATATCATTATAGCATTATTAATGATAGAAACACAGTTACTATCGCAGTTTCCATGACATTGGAAAGTTGTAAATTTAAGAGAAAATTTGAATGAGGCATTATGGGGAAGACTAGGTGGGATGGCGATATATGGGGCCCACATGGGCATGCAGGATTGAGGTTACCACATGAAGAAGACAACCAAATAATCCAGTTATTTGTTTTTGAAATACACTATGGGTAGATCGTAAAACAATGGACTTATCTAAGTAAACATACGAAACCATATAAAAGAAAGCCGCATAAACGAAAGTACGAAACATTAAACGAGGCACTTTTATTCTACTTATCATGAACACAACTGAAATACTAGTACTGCATATTATTTATTGATGAGAAAACATAAGTATTAGCAGACACTGGAATCAAAAGCAGGAGATAAATACGCTGAAAGAGAAACGAATGCTATTAAAGCTCTCAAGAGAAATACAAAAGATGGAATGTAAAGATTCCAATGGAACAATTACAGAATAGTTGCGTCTCCTAATAACAATTACCTGGCTTGTTCATCACTATACACAGGTTCATAATTCGTAGAAGTCTTACCCTGTGCACATAAACAAAAATATTACAATTTCAGCCACAGCAGACAATTCTGAGATGGGCACAAGCAATTGAAATAGATTGTTTGCTTGTACAAACTAATAATTAGATAAAACATGAAATACCTCAAGGTAAATAAATGTAGTTTGGTCGGCGGGGACAACACCATTCTTCCCGCCGGCTTCAACAACCATGTTGCATAGTGTCATCCTCTCTTCCATCTTAAAGAATTTGAAAATCACGATCCATTCCAATATGAGTAAATAATGTGGAACAGAAAATTCTTAGTACGCCAAATACCTCATATTAAGACATGTTCTAAAGTGTACTTACAGTTAGACTTTCAACTGCAGAACCGACAAACTCCATGGATTTGTAGGTTGCGCCAGAGACAGTTATCTCACCAATAATCTGCAAGCCAACGATTATGATTACGTGAAAACCGAAAAGCCCATCCAAAAATGGTACTAACAACCCTTAAATAAAAATTGAACTAAGAATAATTTTGTTCATCCAAGCCCTATTAGAAAAGAGAGATATGCCAATAGGAAATCCTACATTTCAAGAACCAAAACACTTACTTGCAAAATCAAATCCTTGGCAAGCAAAAAACTGGGCATTTCTCCATCCAAGATGAATCTCAAAGTCGGGGGTACCTGAAATTTCAGTATCTGAGCAAACTACAACTTTTGGACAGAGATAAATAAGAATGCAATCAATCAAATAGCTCCAGGAAATAATAACTAGAATACTGAAATGAATATAATAACCATATAATTGATATAGCTTTTTCTTCAAAGAAAGAAAACGAAATAGAAAAAAATCACTGCAACACAAAGGCATTACAAGGAGAAATATAGCAAAATCCCTAACTTTATTGATACAAGTATGCCTAAGAGGGGAAGGAAAGAAATAAAATGTTATAAATGTCAAAAGGCCATCATGCCCTAATACCGAATATCTGCATAATATTTTAATGTCAACAGCTATGACAACCCAACCTATTCCATGTGTGGGGGGGCAGGCAAAAAAAGCTCTACTAGTGCACAATGGGTAACTTTGAGACATATTTCCACTGAAGAACTAGCCCTTACCTATTAGCTCAGCCCAAACTTGAAGTCAAGACTGACCAGGATACACTAAATTTCATAGAATGAGTATACAAACCCTCCCACCCCTAACTACTAAATCTGGAGGCAGCAATTGAATAACAAAATGACCAAAACACACTCCTCATAAATGTATGTTTTCGTAGAAAACCAAATTTCTATTAATGGAATGTAGGCACAATATGAGCAATACATGACAAAGTACAGAGATACATATGAATGTACATCTCATGAGAAAAAAAAACTACAACTACTAATACAATAATCCAAGGACAAGGCACTGTCGTAAGCTTGTTTTGGCCCTTGTGGCCTAGATTCTAAAGCATTTAATGATAACTTATGGCCATGAATAAAAAAGACAAAACTAGACCTTGCACTTCCTAATAGCAAAAGATGGGTGGCCTAAGAAATCACCAAAGCGATGACTTTTAATATAAAGAAATTGAGCATTTTTTGCTTTTCCTTTAAAAATGCTAGCATTTCTTTCCTTCCATATCACCAAAATAATAGCTAGGAAGCACATCTTCCAGAGGATCCTGCCCTTACTCTTCCACATAACCTTACTCCACCCTAAGAACAAATTCAAAAACTTCTTTGGAAAAGCCCGACAAATGCTGAACCTTCGAATCACTTTGCACCATACCTCTCTTGCTACTTTGCAATGGATGAGGAGATGATCCACTGACTCTGCATCCTCCATACACATAACACAATGGTTAACAATCATGATTTTCCTCCTCCTTAAGAAATCAACAGTTCCAACTCCAACATATGTAAGAGACATATGTTGGAACTCTCATAAGTATCCAGGTATCATAGAGATGGAGTTTCTAGAGTGCTACCATTGGTCTAGTTTATTTTCTTTTGTTGTTCTTCAATTTATAATCCTTGTGGAGCTATCGTCTCACTTTTGTTTTTTATATTTCCTTCATCTTGAGAAAAGCGTTATTTATCAAAAGAAAAGCAAATGGAATTCCTTTGATGAAGTAAAAAGCATGCAGCATCTAAAAGGAGAAAAAAGGTCTCACCAAATCTATTTCAAATTGCATTTCTTACTAGTCAATTTCAGATCGATTGAAGCAACTTATCCAATTCAATTCTAACAATGGTTTACACTTCAATCATTTTTTTTCTAATGAGTAACAACTTTAGCCAAGGAAACGATTAAGGGAGCTAGCGGAAGCGTATAGATTTTCCACTCAATATTCAAACCATAAACACTTTTTCCATGGCACAAACCCGTTAAACCAACTGCCTCTTGGAAAAAATGAACAAAGATACCTCTTCCTAAAAGAAAAATCCCACAGGTCCTCAAGAATGCCACACCTCCAAGGATCCATACACATATTAGAAGCCCAAGAGTTGATGGTACAAGAGTCCCCTTCCACCATTTAGATTTTTAAAGGAATGAGATAGACTGTCTAAGAGAGCTCCGGCCTCCACCTCATTTAAATCTCTAATGCCGAAAAGACCTAGGTAAACCCACTTTGCATCAACCACATGATGCCTAATCACTCCCCTAAGCCCACTAGGATGCATAAAAAATTTAACTTGAACCTTTGCAACCTCTTCCAACCTACTTTTCTTTTAGAATGATAAATTCGTCCAACTTGGTTGGAACCCACTCTCCCTTCTTCTTCTACTATTATTATTATTATTATTATTATTATTATTATTTTGAATGGTCTCCCTTCTTCTATTATCTTCTATGACTTTCATTATTCAATAGAAATCTTTTTAAAACTTAAAATATTGTACACACGTCGTTTGTCCTTCCTAACCTAAAAAAAAGTTAGAGGTTGTGATTGCCAATAATGATCACTTGAGTTCTTTTAAATATGTCGAAGCACCCCTCAAATAGCATCAAAAGTCTGAAAGGATAATCGTTTCGAAAGTAACCCAAGAAAATCTGAGCCTAAAGATGTTAGTTGACTAATGTTTGGAATATGAGTTGTAGAACATTCCACAATGTTCTTCAAACCCTTCAGAATAGTGCAAAAGACCCTTATAAATCAGTTCTAAAAAAAAACTCTCAAAAGCTTTGAAAGTACCCTAACTATTATGGTGAAAATTGTCGATCTGCATTCAAGTCCATCGGTCGATGCCATGGTTCATCGGTCGATGAGTTTGCCACTTGGTCGAGAATCTGGCCTCTCGATCCTAGATCTTGCCAGCTAGTTGCATAACTTTCAAATAAAAAAACCCACAAAACCTCCTCCAAAGCCATTATTTCCAATTGGGATTCTATCAAAACATCATTATTGCTCAAATAAACTTGTAGGAAAGTCTAAATTTGTGCAAAACATTATCACTGATCTCTAACCTTCAAGTCTAAGTTGTTTTAGCCTAAAATTCAATCCAACCCATTTGAACTCAACTCAAACCACTTCAAACTAGCCTATGCATAAAGTTTAGTCCCACATTGATTCTTCAACTCAAGTCCTCAAACCCTAGGCTCTATAAAAAGAGTGCTAGACCAATTAAAAAGACAGAACAAGAAATTCAAGAGATAATGGAATTTTCTCTCAATGCGAAGTACAAGAGCTTTGAAAGAGTTGCTCAAGTTCAAGTTCAAGTTCAAGAGCACCTCCAAACAGAAGACAAGGAAAGCACACACCCTTTCTCCACTCGAGTTAATATTTTCAAGTTTTTTTGTTTCATAATCTTTCCTTTCGATACTTTCAGTTCCTGGGTTTCTTGCATGCTTAGGTTGTGGTTAGTTTTTTTGCAATAGTTTGATGTCCTTTCATGTTTTAAACCACTTCTCTTCAATTTGCATCATCTAATATTGCTTAGGCTAGCTTAGTTGGTAAAATGTTAGTTTGTTTGAAAAAGCATATTGTTTTGGAAAGTTCATTATGGATTAGATCATTCAAATCTCAGTTCCATTGTCATTCAATTTTTTGAGTCATTGAAGTAGAACAACCTCATTTGAATCCATTTATCTTGAGTTTGAAATTAAAACTTCTTTTTTCCAAAATTTGAACCCCATCTAGAGGGTTGATTGTGCTCAGGCGCCGATAGACTGGCCAACCTGTCAATCAACTCTGTAACCTGTGTAGTTCAGGGCAATGCTTCACTTTAGGCCTTGTTTTTGTACCTTTTTATTCATTTCTGCATTTACTTCATTTGCATATTTGAATACACGGTTACCATGCTATTAAGTGATGCAAACCCAAGGCTCCGATACCAAATTGATGTGAATTTAAGGTTCACAGGATGATTTATGGGAATTTGCACCATACATTCTCATAATAGAATAAACATCAAGTAGCATTCCAAAGAAATCAGATATGTAACCAAGATGAAATAATAATATACTAGTCTGTCCACAATGCGAAAAGGATATAAAATAAACCCCTAACTATGGCCCAATGAAATCTAGAAGGGGTAATGGAATAAGGATAGGATATGTGTAGAGTATAGGGCAGCCTCTAAATTAAGAAATAGAAATGGATAGAGATATGAGAAGAAAGAGTTGATCTCAGCGAGGATAAGGAGAGATGAAGGAAAGAAAGATCGAGATCAAGAAAGATCGAGATCAAGAAATAATCAAGATCCAGAAAAGATAAAGATCAAAATATTATTCATTACCATTTAAAAATAAGACAAAGATCAAGATCAAGAAAATGGAAATGAAGGACTGGTATAGGAGGAGTTTTAAGAGATGAGGAGGGATTGGTCAGGTGGGCTTATGCAGGACCTATTGGAGTGACAGATTAGAGTGAGGCGGAGGTACGTGCGGCTTATCAAGGCATCAAATTGTTGGTGGGGGATGACCTAGAAAGTGTGGTGGTAGAAGGGGATTCCCTCAATGTAATTCATTGGCTTAGTGGTGCTCATGTCCCCCCTTGAAGATTTGCCGAGCTTTTCGACGAGATAAATGATATCGAGGGGAGAACCAATATCTTCTTCCGTCATATTAGGAGATCGGCCAACAGGGTGGCAGATAAGTTGGCCAAGGATGGGGTGCTTTTGTCGTCTTTGCAATTGAAAAACTTTTCAAAATTTTTGTTTTTGTATTTCTCTTTCCTTTTTACTTTTCACGCTCATGTATTTGACCATCTCGGTCTTTCTTTTGAAAGAAATCTTTACCATTAAAAAAAAAGGAAAAGAACATCGAGGAGAAAAGGTAATGGGAAAATATAGAATGGTTTATAAACCCAACAGGGAAGTGTGAAAGGGGGAAAGAGTAAGCGATTTATAAGCCCAAACGAGAAGGGTGAAGGGGGGGGGGGGGGGGGGGGGGGGGGTAGGAAACAGTTTACAAAACCCAACCAGGATGGGTGAAAATGGAGAAAGGGAGAAACAACTTATAGACTCAACCGAAAAAGGTGAGTGAAAAGAGGAGATTATGAATAGAAGACGTAAGAAGGAAGAAAGAGAATTAATAGATGATGTAAGAAGCGAGAAGAGAGAGATGTAAAAGTAGAAGACATGAGAGAAGGAAAAAGAAGGGAAGAAAAAGAGGGGAAGGAGTACGCTGAATGTAGGAAGATTTCTTTTCACATTTTTATCCAAGATTTCTTCTCACATTTTTCTCCAAGATTTATAAGGAGGGTTGAAGGGTCTTTTGCGGATTTACTAAAAAAACGTGAGTTTGTACCTACTGAAAATGGCAAGTATGTGCTTCCTAAAAATAGTTCGTACATACTAAAAATAGTAAGACCGGATTCTTTAATGGCCGATGTGTGGGTTAAGGCTTTATGTGATGGTCGACCTTGGGGAAAGGTGAGAATGGTGGGCCATGGAAAGAAAAGGGTATGGTGGGCCATGGGTGATGTAGACATCCCCCACATCTAGGCTAAAAAAGGCTAATAATTCAAATAAAATATTAATAAAAGAAAATAACATGTGTCTAATAGTCCAATAAAAAAATAAATCTAATGGATGCTAAGATGACCGAATCACATCATTAAGTTATAGTTTCATGTTAAGTTAGTACATCGTGCATCCATACAATCAGCTTCAAGTCACATCTTTCAATAGTTTCCTATCCATGGATGGTGCATGCATATGGCATGATTCTTCCCTAGCATCAATGCATGATTTAGATTTCATTCACATGTTACGTAATGTGGTCACTCAATGAATCAAACATATTAAGATCGCATTAAGAGGCTTATGAATATTGGTATTCATAGGGCATGGTTGGTGTCTAACACCTTCCAACTCAACTCAACTAAGCCTTTGTCCCAAACTAGTTGGGGTCTAACACCTTCCAACACCATAACTTAATTTTAAACCCCCTCTAGTATTGAAGATTGATCCATTGAGATCAGTGTTAACTCTAGGCCCTAATCTAGGAAGCGACTCTTCCAAGAGAGAGTAGGTTAATCCCAACTTTTGAACCCCCCTCATCGACTGCAAGCATCGTGCTGAAAACCGAGAGATCTATAATCTCCCTTTGTCCCAAACTAGTTGGGGCTAACACCTTCCAACACCGTAACTTAATTTTAAACCCCCTCTAGTATCGAAGATTGATCCATTGAGGCCAGCGTTAACTCTAGGCCCTAATCTAGGTAGCGACTCTTCAAAGAGAGAGTAGGCTAATCCCAACTTTTGAACACCCCCCCCCCCCCCCCACCTCATCGACTGCAAGCATCGTGTTGAAAACCGAGAGATCTATAATCTCCTCAAAAGCATATTCAAACTCGATGTGCAGCTAACTACATGTTAAGACGCAAGAAACATAAACACACAAAACAAGATACATATGATTGAAAATTTTCTTTTCTACCTTTTACAAACTTTCTTTTATAATTCAAATAGGGAAAAGGAGGTGGAATTTTCTCATAAGGAGAAAGAAACCAAAGTAAAGTATGACCTCAGGTAATTCTCTCAAAACAGCCTTCTCTGCAGCTGCTTTAGCTCTTAGCATTATGGATGGAGACATTGAAGATGCACCTAAGCAAGAAACTTGTATAAATCTCATGATGCCACCATGTTCTTTAGCGATCTGCATATGTAAGCAAGAAAGTCCAATTATATACTTAAAATTGAAAAAAGAAAAAGAAAAAGACCAAACAGTAAATCGGATCCTGCCCATTATGGAAGAAGATAAATCGATATTCTATTTCACAATCAAAACAGTTAAACACATTGAACAAGATAACCTAAGTATAAAGCCACAAGGGAATAAAAGAAAGCTAGAACAAAAAATAAGCCTTAAAGGTCAATCATCTGGAAAGTAAAACACTAATAACTAAAAGAATTACCTATGATTTGTATCCCATATTGATAGTAATAAAGCGGAAAATAAAAAATAAAAGCATACACCATAGCAAAAAAATGTTATGGTGTCAATATGAGGTGGGTTAATGATTCTGAACTAAAACATTAGAGGACTAGGCTCCAAAAAAAACCTTCATGAGAAAGAGATCCTTAGGAAGAATAAACCTTCTATTTTCTCTCTTCAAGAGACAAAACTGGAAGGTATCTCTATTTCCAACCTTAGAGGCCTTAGGTGTTCCCCTAATCTTGGTTTTTGGCTCTTGATGCTTCCGAGACAGCTGCCAACATTCTTGTGGCATGGGATGGGGCAAAATTTGCCCTTAAAGGAGGTTAAACGGGTCTTTTTTGTTTCCATTAGACAAAGGGTGGAGGGCAATTCCCAGTTGGCTTTCTCAGATGTGTAAAATCCTACTTTGGGCCCCATTCGTTATTCCATGTGGTCTGGCTCTCCTTGATTAGTGTTGACTAGCAGATCCTTTATTGTATCGGGGAAGGAGGATTTTAATGTAACTTGTTTAGGGGAAAGGGCTGGGAGTTTCAGACTGAATGTCGGACCCTTTCTAGGTCATAGAATATGTTGTTTGATCAATTAGATTCTAGGACTTGTGAGGAGCTGGAGGATCATTTTCCAAGGTTTGAGAGCGGACCAAAAGGGATATCATGAAATTGTTCTATGAATTTTTTGAAGGCATGAATATGAATAAAGGTATAGCTGTATGGGAGCTACTTTCATTATTTTAATTTCTAAAAGAGGATGGTGTGGAAAGACTTGCCGATTTTTAGTCGGCTAGCCCAATGGGCCCTGTTTATAAAATTTTAGCTTAAGTGTTAGAGGATAGACTTGTGGAGCTTTAGGAGGTATCATCTAACACTCAAATTGTGTTTATAAACGGAAGAGAAATCCTCAGTGGGGCTATTCTTGCTAACGAATGCATCAAGCTTTATCACCTAACTAGGAAAAGGGCATTCTGTGTAAAATTGATATGGAAAAAATGTATGACAGAGTTTAGTGGGATTGTTTGGATCATCTTATGGTTAGGATGGGATTCGACTCTAAATTGTGAGGTTGGATGAGTCTTGTGTTTTGTCAGTCAGGATTTCAATTATTGTCAATGAATTGCTTAAAGGCTTCTTTAAGACCTCTAGAGCTTTACACCAAAGTGACCCTTCCCTCCCCGTTTCTGTTCACCATCATGGAGGAAGCCTTCAACTGGATAATGTCTAAACCTAAATCGAGTTGTCTGATAGAAGGATCTTGCACGGGGAATGATAAGGTCAATATCCCTTTAAACCTAAATCAAGTTGTCCAATTGAAGGATCTTGCACGGGGAATGATGTGGTCAATATCCCTCACCTTCAATATGACAAATGACAATACCTTATTCATTAGCTTTCGGCTTTCCTTAGGTAGGAAAGATTAAAAACCTCGAGGCTAGCCTTAGATGCTACGAAGTAGTTTTGGGGCAACGAATTAATTATTTTTTAAGTATGAGGTCATGGAACCTAATATTGATTAAATTGTGACGTCGTTGTATTGTAGAACTAGGACCATTCCCAACTCTTACCTAAGTCTTCCTCTGTGCATTGGCAAACCTCCAAAGAGCCTATGGGATCCAATCATTGGGAGAGTGGGAAAAATTTTATCACATTAAAAGAAAAGTAATATGTAACTTGGGGGGAAGAATCTTTCTCATGAAGAATATGCCGCCGGACCTTCCTATCTATTACATGTCCCTTTTTCGTTGCCCTTCATAGGTGATTGAGAAAATTGAGCAACTTCAAAGAAATTTCCTCAGGAAAGATGACGGTAACAACAGAAAATATCATCTTGTCAAATGGGAGGAGATGTGCAAGCCAAAAAATGAGGCATTGGTATACGGTCATTGTTTCCAAGTATGGATCCATCTTTGACAGTTGGTCTTCATAGGATGTTTATAGATCTTAACGCTCCTTGGTCTAGCAATAAATTTGGAAGTGTGGAGCTAGATTCTTAGATGGTATCTGTTTCAGACTGAGAAATGGAGAGAAAGATTAAATTCTGGACGCAGAGTGATGTGGAAGCCATCCCTTATTCACTGATTTTCAAGTTTTGTTCAACATGCCTTTGGTGAAAATATTAGCGTGGCTGCTCGGGGAGCTTAGAATTCCTAGGCCCCTCCTAGAATTAAACTTTTTGTTGGACTGCTTGTCTTGACAGATCCTTACAATAGACCATCTCCAGCATAGACAAAAGAACCTAGTTAACCATGTACACAATGTCTTCAGGATGCTGAGACAATTGATTATTTACTAATTCATTGTAGGTTCACAAATACAATTTAGCCTTTTGTCTAGTTTATTCAGAGTAAGTTGGTTCATCCTGGCTGTGCTGCGGATCTTATTGAGGCTTGGGTGTTCACTCCTTAGCGTTCTAGGGGTAGAAATCTATGGAACCTCTTTTTTGCAAATATGTTGTAGTTAGTATAGAAAGAACAGAACAAAAGAGTTTTTAAAGAGACATCTAGGAGTGTTCAGAGTAGTCAAAATCAAATCTTCTCAGTGATGGTCTAGTGGACGGTTGATCTCCCAATATTTAGGGTTACATCAGTTACTTTTTTTTGACGCATAAGATACATCAGTTACTTCTTGATATGAATCCTAGGAAGTCATCCGGTTTCTGAAGCTGAACTTCGACGGGTCGAGCCTTGGCAATTTGGGCCATGCTAGTGTTGTGGGCCTTCTCAGGAGCTCTTCAAGCGAGGTTAGTTGGGCTTTCTCATGTCCTATTAGTGAGACGGGTTATAATGAGGCTGAAGTGCAGGCTCATCTCTTTGGCATCAAATTGGTGGATCTGAATCTGCTTGATCATTGAGGGTGATTCCCTTAGGTGAGGGATGTCGAATGTTTCCCCTGAAGGCTTTGCTAATGCTACCAAAGAGATATTGGATATGATTGAGGGTCGCAAGACATAATTCAAGTGCATATGGTGGTCGCTAATTGTGAGGCGGATCGGCTCACGTGTTGTGGAATTGACCGAGTTTTTTTTTTTCTTGGGTTTTGGGTTTTTGGGATTGCGTTGGTTTGTTTAGTTGGCTTTCTATAGCCTGTTGTTCTCCTTTTCTAGACCTCCTCGATCTTATTGTTTCTTTCAAATTTTAATGATATTTGATTGTCATTCAAAAAAAATTGAGGGAAAAGTAATGACGCTTAAGATGGTATTCTTCGTGTGGGTTGTGATCTTCTTGATTCAGTCCAATGGGTGTGAGAGTGGAAAGGTTTTCCAATGAGGTTCGTTGAAGCTTTAAAGGTGGTTTGCTCTTTTGTTGGTTTTGATTGTTGTCTTGATCATCTAGATCAAGGTACTTTTGTTTGTTTGTTTGTAGTTTTTGTTGGCCGGGGGGGGGGGGGGGGGGGGTGTAATATGGGCGTTTAGAGGTCCGATCAGGGTGGCAAATTCAAATGAGGCGGAAGTTCGTGCCAGTCACCAAGGAATCAGGTTGACCTAAATAAAGTGGGGGTTGAAGGAGACTCCCTCAACATAATCAGGTGGCTAAGAGGCTCTCATCCAATCCCATGGAGATTCGCTGCTTTTTTTTATGAAATTCAAGACAGAATTGGGGTGGCATCAACTTCATTCAATCATATCAGGCGTTCAGCGAATAGTGACGCTGATAGTTTGGCTAAAGAGGGTGTTGCGAAGGAGTCTTTGTAACTCTTCGATTTCCTTCCCCCGTAGCTATTATTGTACTCTTATGTTTTCTTTTCATTGAGCTTATTATGGTACTTGTACTGCTAGGGATCTCCTCAGTCTCTATTTGCTTTAATATAAACATGTTACTATTCAAAATAATAATAATTTGTTGTCATTCAAACATAAATCCCAGGATGATGTTTGGACTATTAAAAGATTATAAATCTGATGTAATCTGCAATAAAGAATTTCATAGCATGGACAACAATTTTGAAACCACCTATGACATCGAGGGTAGAAATATAAGATTTAAGCATGAATAATTCCCGAAAAACTAAAATAACACCCAAACAATAGAGAGAAGAAGAGCAAAGTTCTCTTCAAAAAAGATAAAACCCAATATTGTAAAATTCGTGACTCCCACTTCCCCCTTTCATATCACTAAAAAACTCACATAAGTTGATGAAATATGAAAAACTAAAATACCATTAAAGAATAACTGAAGCCTCTTTAAGTAACTCTAAAAATTAATCCCTAAAGTCTTAAGCTCGTAAAACTCAAATAAAGAAACCCCTCATTTCCCTTAGTCACATGGTCTCTTTCCTATGCATGCATCATGTGAAACAACCAATTACTCCAAAAGCTTAAGCGATTGGAGATGGCTTTATTTAATCTTTTACAATTCACTCCCCCTCATGTGTGGCCCCTCTTTTTGGGGTTGGCCTACACATGGCACTAGTGGAACCTCTTTTTTTTTTTGGTTGGCCATTGCATGTGGAATTTTAATATCAAGGAATTTTGATCTTAAAAGAAAGGAGTTTTGAACCCAGGACACCTTTGCTCTGATGACATGTGAAACAACCAATTGCTCCAAAAGCTTAGGCTGTTGGAGATGGCGTTATTTAATCTTTTTATACTTTAACGCATCATAACCATAGAAAGCTCTTAAAACTTGTGACATAAGTCAGCCATGGTCGAGGTCTTTCTGTTGCCCTTTTCTTTCTTAATAATAAATCATCACCATTCAAAAGAATTATAGTTTTTCCACTAAATGGAAATGTTCCAGAAGAAAATTCTTCCTCCACAGACACGAGTTTATAAAGCTACAAGACCATCCAGTTCAAAAAGAAATAAATCCATAAACAATATGAATTGCTTAAGAATGATTTTATAAACCTCTCTCCAATAAACAAGTTGGTACCAACCATTGCAAGCTGCTCTGCCATAGCATGGTTCACTTCCTCAAAACTATAGTTCCTAGTCTCATACTCCCTTCCTGCCAACACAAATTGTTTATCAGCATAATGTATCACACAGCCGCCCCAAAGGTCACAAAGACCAAATCCTATATATGAATACAAACCAATTAGATTAAGAACAACATTAGCCTTTGCCATCACCGCCTTAATTGAATTTTCATCTCTTGGGTTGTATTTCATTGGCACTATCTGAATGCATTAGATATTACAATATCAAAATGTAAACTGGAGATAAACGTACGAAAAATAAGTGCAACCCATGTATGAAGTACAATTTCAAGCTGAAAAGACTTCCCAAATGCAATATCAGAATTAATGTGAGAAATGTCTGTAATTTACCTGGCCCAAATCACCCATCAATTTGAGATGGCGAGGAGAATCCTCAGAACCTCGAAAGGGAACCAGCACTTGCGATCCCATTTTAGCTGGCATTTGTAAACGAATATAAGCACCTCGGAGCATTATGATGATTCTATGAAAATTCTTTTATGAGGTTGAGATTCATGGTATCACAATCTTTTCAAGAAATAGAAACATATGTAGTGGTTGAACAAACAATTCCCACATACCTAACTCAAAAGATATTGAAAGTTGCTAGAAAAAATATAAGGAACAGAAATCCAGACAAAGAGCACATCATATGAATTCAATATTAAAAAAGGGAGGGAACGACAATAAACTTCAAATCGGCTTACCAAGCTGTTGCACAATATAACGGCCGAGAAACTCAGTAGCTCCAAACACGGTCGCAACAATTCCACTGCCGAAATGACACAAACTCCATGTTAGATAATAAAACGAGAGATGAGGAAAATATGTTGCATCATACATGAGCCTACAATCTCAAACTCAATTCGTGTTATCTTTGTTTCCATGAATAAACTCTTTTATGAACCTTCAATTACATCCCTATACCATCTAAACAAAAGTTGCAATCAAAACTATTTAATTTCAATATTATTTAGAAACCAACTTTGCATGTTGCAGTATGAATGATTAAATAACAACAACTCTAACAGCTTAAGCTTTTGGAGTAATTGGTTGTTTCAAATGGTATCAGAGCTATTGCCTCATGTCAGGTCCTGGGTTCAAAACCCAACAACTGCTTGATATTAAAAAAAAACCACGTGTAAGGCCAACCCAAAAGAGAAGGGACGTGTGAGGGGGAGTGTTTAAGTATGAATAATCAAATAACACCAACTCTAACAGCTTAAAATTTTGGAGTAACTGGTTGTTTCACATCATCACAAGATTGCAGCTCTTTCCAATCAACTTAAAAGGAGAAAATGAAATGAAAATGAAGTTAACATTGTACCTAACGGATGATCTTCCACCTGTACCTTTGCGAACAAGATGCCCCACGCCCTTAGTGGTAAGTGTCGATCCATGGCGAGGATGATCAATTCCGAATCACCAAATTTCAAATATAGATACAATGCGAGGCGCGGACGTACACCAACCCAACCCACCCCCACCCCCACCCCCCCTTCACACACACACACACACACACACACACACACACACACACAAACAAGAGGCAAAGCCACATCACAATCTCATTTACCTACTAACAAGACACATCACAAATAACTAACACCACAACCCTAAACTACATACCCACAACTACATAACTACTACATTAAAACTACCCATAAACATAACCGCATATCAACAAAAAAATAAACTCAGTATTTGTTTTTCTTTACACAATTTAGAGGGAAACAATATGATAATGGTTAATTTTAATGGATATCATCATAAATTGAAGGACCGTCTACATAAAAGTTTAATAGGTTTGGTTTGAGTTAACTTTGTTCAATTGTAAAAAAAAAAAAAAAGGAGAGATTTTTACAAATATTTTACCTTCCCAAACTTTTCCTAAAAGTTCCTGCAATCCAAACAGGGCGAAATGGAAAAGGGGAAAAAATGCGTTGAAATAAAGGAAAAAGAAACCAAGGAGATCAGAGAATCACATGATTGAGGAGGAATAAGAAGAGAAAATGAGGGAATTTCCAAAACCCTAGAAAGAGGATTATGAAGTGGAATTACCGGAGAGAGAATAAATGGAATAGAGAGGAGATATAGATGGGTAGGGATTTAAGGACTGGTGCCCTAAACATCTTCTGTATGCCTGCATCATTCTTCCTGCTCTTGGAAAAATAGAAAAAAAATGTAGAGAGAGACGAGTTTCTAATTCGCGCGAGTATTAATCCTACCAAACTTTACAAATGTTCTTAAAAAAATAGGGTCCCACTGCTATGAGGGGTGCAACTTAGGTCGGGCTCAACCCGAACCAGACGGGTTCAACCTCCACTCGGGTTGGTTAGGGTTGAGGCCTTGGCGACCCGACCCGAACCTGACCTCCGTCATATAATTTTATCTTGATTTTCTTTGGTTTATATATATATATATATATATATATATATATATATAGAGAGAGAGAGAGGAAAAAGATTATACGCTTGAAGCGCATTTCTTTATATACGCTTGAAGAGAGAGGAGCCGTTTGATTGGCTGAAATGGTTGGCCCAGTTTTTTTTTTTTTAAAGGAAGCGGCGTTACGGAGGGTGCGTCTTCGACGTACCCTCGAAAAAAACTTAAAACAAAAACTTGCGTTACGAGACGCACCCTCGAGAAAAAAGAAACTTCATCTCTCTCAGCCGTTCTCTCTCTCTCTCTTCACTGTGTGTTTTTCTTTTTAAAAAACCGAAACCCATATGGGTTAATTTCTTCCCCTCTCTCTCTCTCTCTATCTCAACCGTATGAGAAAACCCATCGGCTCTTCATCTCTCTCACTCGTTCTCTCTCTCTCTCACTGTGTGTTTTTTAAAAAAAAAAAACCCAAACCCATCAATTGCTGCTACCCCGATCTCTCTTTGTCTCAACCATATTAGGATCCCACACTAAGAAAACCCAACGGCTCTTCATCTCTCTCACTCGTTCTCTCTCTCACTGTGTTTAATTTTTTTTTTAAAACCAAACCCATCTAGACCTGGCAAAATGTTAACCCATAAAAAACCGAAACCCATATGGGTTAACATTTTTTGAGAATGTTATGAGCACTACTGTTTTAGTGTTTTTTATGAGGGAACTCCTCACTTTATAAAAAGTACGGTATGGCCCGCACCATAGGATTATCCAAACCGTCCATTAGATGGGCCATAGCCTAAATAGGTTATGCCCCAAAATTATTTCCATTGGTTGATTCTAACCCTCCGATCTATAGAGGATTAGGATCAACCCTCTAACATTCAGATTGGAGGGTTAGGATCATCCTATGGAAATGATTTTTGTAGCATAACCTATTTAGGCTATAGCCCATCTAATGGACGGTTTGGATCATCTTATGGTCTGGGCCATACCATACTTTTAATAAAGTGAGAGTGCGCTCATAAGAAAACAGAGTGTTGATAGCATTTCCTTCTGTTTTTTATTTTATAATAATTTGCTACCAAACTTCTCCTCTGGCAACTTCTCGGCATGTGGCCATCTGGGTGCAAAGTTGCGCAATGGCAAATGTTGCTAGTAAAAACAAAAAAACGTAATCATTACAGAAAAAGTAAAATAGCTAAAGTTTATAAAGTTTTAAATTAAAAATTACGTAGAAAGAGTTATAAAGTTGTAAAATTACAGAAAAAATACTAATAAAATATAGAAAGTTGTAAAATTACAGAAAAAATACTAATTAAATATAGAAAGTTATGACAATTACTGGAAAAACAAATACGGTAAAATCAGAAAATTATTACAATATATATTTGCGGGATTTGCGGGTGACCCGCGGGTTGACCCGTACTTGCCCGGGTGGGGTCTGGGTACATGAAATGGCTACCCGCATAATCGCGGGTATTTTTTACCCGTACCCGTTGGGTCCGTACCCGCACGGGTCGTACCCGTACCCGCGCGGGTTACCCGTTTGCCAGGTCTAAACCCATCGGCCTCTCCTACCCTGATCTCTCACTTTTGGAGGTTTTGACAGGAAGGTGTGCCGGAGATGTGGTCTCCGGCGAGGAGGGCGGGGTTGATCTAACTGATTGGGTGAGGTTAAGGGTGGCAGAAGGGTTTGGCAACCATGAAAAATCATTTCATGGAAAAAGAGCCCAATTGTAAAAGAACATTGAAAGCGTGGGAGACATGATTCCCTATATTGAGAAATCCCTGAAAAACAGTAAAAAAAAATAATTCATTACTTCAAATTGGGTTTATTTTCCCCCCTATGTTTATGGCCTTTTCAAGCCCCCCTTACTCCCACCCTCTCAAGTCTCTCTCAGTGTGCCCATCTCTCAAAACTGGCCCCAAGAATATTCCATGGAATATTTTTTCATGGTTACTCAACGTGCTTGTGTCCACACTGTTAAGAAACCGGTATCCCGCGTAAAGACCATTGCAGTAGGCATTTGGCAGCTGGGCTTTTAATTGGTATAAAACATTATTAACATAATTAATTAAAATTTAAGAAAATGCCAAAAGTGAGCCGCGAAAATCCAAATTAAGCTAGAATTGCTAAAAATCCAAATTTCTAGCTTATTTGAATCAAGCTAGAAATCCAAATTTGTTTTCTAAATGGGCATTTAATTTAAGGCTGACAAATTGTTATAAAATTGCTAAAAATAATACTTGTGCAAAATTCCAATGATTTTCCAAGAAGAAATCTTAGCCAAGAGCACTTCAGCATTCTCTTAGTCACACAATTTCCTTCTCCTTCTTTTCAACTTCTACAGCAAGCTCTGTACAAAAATCAGTCATCTTCTTGAAGAGAATCTCGTCATTACCAACTTTTTCAATTAGTTGCTGCCATGTTGACATTAGACACCACCTCTTCAGTCCATTCACGCCACTAGTATCTCCTTGGGTTACAGATGTTGTGCCCCCAGCTCGATACCTTGCATCAATTGACCATCTCTTTAATAAATAGCGTGTGGGGATAGTAGGTACTTGCTTTCTATCCATAACGTGAATGACATGTCTGCATAATATTCCTTCCCTCTCAAACTTAGCACATTCACATGTCGCAGTTGCATCGTTAGAACTGTCAAACAGAACCCTGACGTATTTCTTCTTGTCATCTGTCCTAATTCCTACACTGTATTCCACAACATTACCGTTCTTTCCCAACTTATCTTTCCATAAGGCAAAATTACCCATCATCTCATCTTGGAATATGGTGAACATCTTCTTCGTATAGAATTCCCCAGCCTTTCGTTCCAACGGGCTGATTGTCTTCAATTTAGCAATTGTATTTTTAGACTTAAAATCTTCTTCGGATTCAGCTTTACGCCGCTCAACCAGTACCTTATCGTATTGACTCAAGAATTCAACTAAAGAGGTGTTCTGGTTAACATAACCATCAAAGAATGAATTTATACTTTCACTCCGTTGACTAGATGCCATTCCTGCTGTGAATGTGTCTCTCCAATAAGCGGGGACCCAATGCTCACGGAGATCCCACATTTTTCCTAACCAATGACTTTCATCAATACCATATTTATCAACCATAGTTTTCCATTCTGTCTCAGAATCCTCTATTTTCCTCCTAAAAAACCAATGATTGTAATCCTTGTAGAAATTACTGTCGGCATCTCTCATGTGTGCAACATGCTCAAGGAGATGCTTCTTTATGTGCCACGAACAAAACCGATGTCTGGTCTGTGGAAACACTTTCATAATTGCATTTCGCATAGCTCCGTCCATATCAGTTATTATAGCACCTGGAGCTTTACCAAACATACACGTGAGCCACTGCTCAAATAACCAGGTGAAAGTCTCCTCTCTCTCGTCTGCAAGAAGTGCACATCCAAATAGAGTCGACTGCCTATGATGGTTAACTCCAGTGAACGGTGCGAACGGCATTTTAAACCTGTTCGTTTTGTAAGTGACATCAAATATGATCACGTCACTAAAGGTAAGGTATGCTTCTCTCGCCCTTGAATCGGCCCAGAACATCGAACGCAAAGTCCCATTCGCGTCTAACTCCAACTCGAAATAGAAGTTCGGGGCTTCAGACTTTCTCTTTTGAAAATGGTTTGCCACTGTCACCGCTTCTTTACCCATATTGTTCTCCCTAAGTGCTCTCAAATGGGCAATAACTTGATTTGTTGAGACCACGGGAGCATTGGAAGTAGAGTTAATGGCATTTTTGATCTGAGCAGGCTTGAAATTACTTCCACCGAGCTGTTCAATCAAATTCTTACAACTTTTGTTATTACGGAACTGACTATGTGAATGATGCATTTGCCTTTTAACTGGAGAAGTAAGCTCATGAGAATGAATGTCGTCTAAAGTTGTAATTTTCCACTGATTATCTCTCAACTTGATGATTATCTTCGCTTTACAATTCATTCTGGTAAGGCGACGCTCCCTCAACTCCTTCACATCATCTCTTTTCTCCATAACTCTTTTTTGTCCCTCTTTGTCACATACGTATTGTCTCGATATCACCTCCTTCGTTATATTTGACTTCATTGTACTAGATATTCGTACTCCAAAACCAGTAGCGTACGCATAATTATTGTAGAACTCATATGCAGCTTCCCAAGTTTCAAAAACTTGATCCACAAACGGCTTATTCATAACACTTTTCTGACTGCCAACCTCGTTGGGACTACTTACTTCGTGACTACAACCCTCATCTCCGTCTTTCCTATCATTAGCCTCCGATACTAGCTCATCATCATTGAGATTCACCCCATCATTAACCTCAACCGTAGTCCCTTCCCACACTAAATTATCATCACAGAGATCAAATCCATCGCCAAACTCAATTAAACCATTTGCATCTACTTCGTCAATAGATGGATCCATTTTTTTACCTAAAAAATACAACATAGACATGGCCCATCATCATAATTAGAAATGGTTAAATGTACATTTTTTTTTCACATTGCCAACAATAGAACCTAAAATATGGATCCATCTATTGACCCTTGTCTCACTACCATAATCACAGGTACCCCCGAGACTCAACTCCTTGACGTTGTTTGGCTCTGATACCAATGTAAGGATCTTAACCATTTCGCCCAAAAGCCCGGGCTGATGGGGAAGGCCAGGGATTCGTTATAAGGGAACATTACAGAGTGCATAAACCATGACATAGGAAACATCGCCACCATAATGGCACTATTCTTGTAGAAGAAGATATAATGTTGCAATCCTTAATTTATCAGCAATACAAATGAACTGTGTCCAATACAAATGACCAAATAGCCTACAGATAAAACAGCTGCCCAACAATTGAATGCAAGCAAACAAAAAAAAAATCTCAACCTCAATTGTAAAATAGAGTTGCTCTAAAACCCAGATGAAAAAAGATAAATCAGAAAATGCGAAAGGGGAGAGTAGAACTAAACCTGGGACTGAAGAGAATGTTTTCGAGTTCATACAATTCAGAGTCAGTAGCCAGTTCCAACACTAACCTGAGCTCAGGGTCATAATTACTACCTGCAAAATGCAAACCAACCAAACAGACCAATCAATCACCACAAACCCAATACAGAGAACCCAGAAAATAAATGGAAAAAAAAACAGAAGAGAAACATGCACACCATCTGCTCTTCCTGAAAGTCCTGCTTGAGGAACAAAACCCACGAACCCTAGAGCATCTTTACGCCCCGGACCCTTTATAGTCTGCAAATTTAAAGAACAGATAAGACAAAAAAAGAGAAGAGGAGGAGGTTTCTATGTGGGGTTGTTGTTTTAAAGCTTACAAATGAGCGTGAGAAGAGGAGGAGGTTTCATAACAGGGTTTGGGTGATCCAAACCGTGAAGATGGAGAACTCCGTGAGCCGATGGGTTTCTTTTTTCTTTCGAGGGTTTGGGTTTAATTTTTGGGTTTAAAATACACAGTGACAGAGAGAGAGAACGACTGAGAGAGATGAACCCCCGATGGGTTTTCTTAGTGTGGGAACCTCATATGGTTGAGAGAGAGAGAGAGAGAGAGAGAGAGGGGCAGGAGAACCATATGGGTTTGGGTTTTTTTTTTAAAAAAAAAACACAGTGAAGAGAGAAAGAATGAGTGAGAGAGATGAACCCCCGATGGGTTTT
The DNA here is from genome assembly GCF_043159265.1 of Tasmannia lanceolata. NCBI lineage: Eukaryota > Viridiplantae > Streptophyta > Magnoliopsida > Canellales > Winteraceae > Tasmannia > Tasmannia lanceolata. Next base: position 33,957,904 of record NW_027518700.1, on the reverse strand, counting down.
CTTAGACAGAGAGAGAGAGAGAGGGGAAGAAATTAACCCATATGGGTTTCGGTTTTTTAAAAAGAAAAACACACAGTGAAGAGAGAGAGAACGACTGAGAGAGATGAAGTTTCTTTTTTTCTCGAGGGTGCGTCTCGTAACGCAAGTTTTTGTTTTAAGTTTCTTTCGAGGGTACGTCGAAGACGCACCCTCCGTAACGCCGCTTCCTTTAAAAAAAAAAAAAAAAAACTGGGCCAACCATTTCAGCCAATCAAACGGCTCCCCTCTCTTCAAGCCAAACGGCTCCTCTCTCTGCAAGCGTATATAAAGAAATGCGCTTCAAGCGTATAATCTTTTTCCTCATAATACTGAAAGAATGAGAACCGACATTACAATCTCCGACCCATGATTAACTGAATGTTTATAATATAAGTGATTTTCCATTATACAATGATTATCATATCCTTATGTTGCAATTGTACTATATTATATGTAGATATGAAATATTGATAATGGTATTAAAATTCAAGTCCTTGGAAAGCTCTTTACTGACTACTCTTTTGAAGGAAGACAATGTGTCTTGATTTCTTCAACTTCAACCTTTGTCTTATGAAGTGGACCAAGTGGTAGATGGCCTCAATGTGTTTTCGCTGGAATAAGGAGGAGTGGTAGAAATCATCAATGCTCAGAAATTTGGCTGACGTTGTTTAAGTTAACTTGTCCTAGGGACATTAAAATTCGTGAGAACATGGTTAACCATGCGATTTGAATTGAAGCTTCTACTATATATAGGCTACTGATATTTGCACTACGTGGTTCAGTGGTTGCTTACGTCCACTGTAGAAGTAAGTTTAAATACTTCAATATTGCGTTTACAAACTCTATATTTTCTCTCTGTCAAAAAACATTAAAACTTTATATTCAATGCGTTTTACACACACATATACATATGCATGCGTATATATACACTACTAGAGAAGCTATCCGAAAAATAAAATCTCCTTCCGAGACGTTGACTCAGGCCTCAATAGGGCCATGCCGGGGCTGCCACCGGCGTCTACGTCGCACACATTAGTCTGTGGGTGATAAATCACGTGAAACTATATGGGTGCACATAATGGGGGCATGACAAATGATATTTGGTCCAACAACAGCATCTTAAAAAGTCATCCGTTGGATTAAATATCAGGGTGGTAACTTGATTACGACTAGACGTATCCCTTATAAAACTCGATAAATCATTGCCAAAATACAAGACATAAGCACAATACATGGTCTTTTGAATTAGAGATTGTGTTGGATAATGTAATTTGGTAATCCGGTAACAGCTAAAGTAGGCATCATTTGCTAAACATAGTCAATATTTTCATCAAAGATAGGAAAGATTAAAAGAATTAAGACTACCAATGACTTTCTACGTGATTGAATAGGAAAAATCAACACACCTACCTAGTACCAGGTGCAAAAAAAATACTAACTTAAGTGCTAGAAAGACTGAACTAAAAGGGGTGATAAGATAGATTTATCATTGCATACAAGACAGACAGGCAAAAAAGTGCCTCTTGAAAAGAACCATTTCAAGGTACCCAAATATCCAAGGAAACCGTTGCTTCGAAATTCAATTCAATCTTGCTTTTAGTTGGACAAAGCGTTGCATTCTAGGAATTAAGTTACATTGAAGATGTAGACTTTAATAAACCTTGTGATGAGTATATAAAACTGAATTGACAAGGGCAGCTTCCCTTCCCTCTCTAGCCCATGAAGAGATCACATGGGCTAAGTAGGTCCTTCAAACATAGACCTCCCTGCAAACAACCTCCTTTAAAATTTGGGACCAGATCAATTGTAACAAGGACCCCAATTGGACCACTCCTCCCACTCTTCAAAGAAGTATGGTGCGCTCTGCTATATAAATACAACAAAGTTACTCTCTTTCCGACTTTAGTCTTCTATTTAACGCGGATCCACGTGTTAGAATATATGAGATCAGGTATCATTAGAATGGTAGATTAGACAACTCGGTAGTTGTTTTATGAAGAGAAACGGTTGATGTCTTGCGTGTGTTTGCATTCTATTTATAGAGGCTTTTACATGAAAAACATGAAATACATGTACAACTGTGCAAGACCGCCTATGCAAAAGTACTAAAACTACCTATATTTGAAATTCAAAACATAATCCTTACTATTCTAAAAACCTAAACCTCGAAATTTCGTCTACCATCTTCCCCTAAATTCCCACTATATCCTGATCTTATGGCCTTTGATTCTCTTTTTTATTTCTTAGAAAACAATCTCATGCGTCCGTACCATATACTATTTCCGTCTTTTCGTCTCCCTAGTTACCCCTGCAGAAGTATCCAAACAATTACCGCAGTCTCAACCAATCACCATGGCCTATTCTCTCGACTTTATCACCCGTCCCACCAGGTGTCTGGCCATCTTATGCATGCTTTTGCAAAGTGTGGTTTCCCTGCATACCGTCTTCTGCTTTTTAGAGAGCATGCAAGGAGAAGTTCTGAAGCTTTTCGGAAATACGGTTTTTTGTAATTTTTTATTCTACCGAACTGCTCAAGATACTCTCTCACTCTCTCTTTATGGGTGAAATGTCGTTGCAAGTTCTCCTTATGTGGAAACCCAAACAGGGTGGCTCTTAAAAATCCATTGATTGAAGGTGCAACTGCTCCATATATCTCAGTTTAGTATTTTTTTTTTACTCTCTCATTATCTGGAGGTGTGGATTTTGGCTTCAAAAGCAAGATCCATGGGTTGTATCCTTAATTTCACCAAGTATTTGGATTTGGCCAAGAGTTTCCATTTAGTTTTTTCAATATTCTGATGGGTTGGACTACTTCTCTGTTGCGCATATTATAAATTTGTTTGGATCTTATTTGCTTGCTCAAATAAATTTGTAAATCCAATGAAGAGCCCTTTTTTGGCTCTTTATGCAAGGGCTCCCTTGTGTCTATCATTCCTCTTATAAAGATTATCAATAGATTTTTTTCCTCACAATTAAGTTCCTGTAAAATTTCTTATTTGTTCATTTAAAGTCATTTCCATCAATTTATTAAGTTTATATTTTCGAATTAAATTTATTTATTCAAGTGTCTATCTTTTTAATAAAACTTCAAATGCAATATCTAGATATGTTAAAATCTTTGGTTTACAAGAAGAAATTATGTATCATTGAAGTGCCGAGAAGAGCAATATTCATTTCATGAAAATAAATGCCTATGGTAAGTGGGTATTAAATGTAAACTCTTGGAAAATTGTGTTGCATTTCATTTTTTCTGACAGACCATTATTTACTCAGAAAATTTCTTATGATTTTTTCGTATGAAAGTATTAAAAGTACTGTCATTTTCCTTATCACTTTCGATTGAGAGAATTGACTTTCAATTGACAATGGTTTGTGGAAACTTCTATTCCTTTTTCCCCTTTTCTGCTGAAATTTTCACAAAGTTCATCTAAAAAAAATGGGAAATGCCTATGGTTAGTGGGTATTAAATATAATCTCTAGGAAAGTTGTATTGCATCACTCAACTTGATGGAGAATCGTATTAAATTAACAGAGTTCCGGAAACATTTGATTGATTGAGCAGTTGTAAACTCAAATGATTAGACTGTAGAAGCTTTTAAACTTGAAATATTTATGGAGTGCTACACAAAATTTATAACCAACTGGGATCCTAGCCTCATTAAGGCAATGTTGAGTTTTAAGATTTTAAAGCTTGACCACAAAGTTATAAGTCCAAGGCCTCTGATTCCAAATTTTAGAAATGCTCACTGAGACATCATATTTGCTAAAGCAAGTTTATTTAGCGAATTACCTTAGGTTAGAATCATTTCTTGCCTTTGGGCAATCTGATAATCACAATATTTAATTTCGCTTTGAATGATGCTCTGTTCATTTTGGAATTTGTTGTTAAAGTATAATAGATTAAAAACGCCTTTAACTTTTGGAGTGATTGGTAGTTTCACATTTGTGAATTGATCTGAGTGTGAAACTTATTATGGATTCAAAATTGTCTTTAGGCTGATTGAGTGTAAAATTGATTATTGACTCAAAATTGCCTTTAGGCCCTGTTTGATAGGGTTTCTAATTATGCATTATATGGGTGTATTTTTTATTCTAGGGTTTGGATGGTAAATGGTTTATGGGAAAAATGATTTCATTTCCTTCTTCCTTCGTTCTTTCTCATTTTTTTTCTTTGAACTTTGGTGTTGAAAATTTTTCAGATGTAAATGGAATTATGGTTCCCTTTTCTATGCTTCGGAATGTATGTGGTTGTGCCCCCAAATGGCAATTGTCCGTACATCAAAAAACAAACCCGTCCCCAGTAACAAATCTAGCAATACATGCAAGTTCTTTCAGTTTTCTGAGTGTATTAGACAAAGAAAAGAGATATGTTTCACTTGAAATGATCATATTACTTCTCTCTTTTTACATAAGATTGATCTGGTTCTGTCTAGCCATCTTCGTCTTCGGTTGTTGGGATTGAAGCTCAGTTTTCAGTTGAAGTTGGGTGTCATCCTTTGAGGGTTGTTAATATTTTTATTCAATTATTGGTGTGGGTTTTCAGAGATCATGTTGTTAAATTATGTATCGTCTTCACAGTGATATCCTTCCATAGATCCTTCCATTGAATTTGTGAGGTGAAATTACAGTCCAACGAATGGGCTTTCGTGACCTTACCTCTTGCATCTATGTCTTTATTGTTATAGTATTTGTGTATGTCACTTGGACGATGACATTGGCAGAAGATTTTGATTTCTAATTTGGTCAGCAGGTGAGTCTTTCCCAACCCTCAATCCTCTCGACACGAGATGTAAATTGTTGCTTTGAAAGTTTAAGCCTGCATGATTTATATTTGGGATTGAAGCTCAATTGAGAACGATGTTCCTGTGGTTGATGCTTTTGACAGGCCATTTGGTGAGGCGGCAAAAGTGATGGTTGAAGAGAAAGGCATAACTGTTAGAAATAAATTCCTTTGGAGATGCACTTTAGAAAATTCTGTTTGGAATTCTGGGGATGAGGTATGCCCTTATCTCTGGCAGTTGTTGTTGTTGGTTATATCTTGCTAACTTAGAGTGAATGAAAAGAAATGCTTTCTTAATAGCAGTTGGAACTGAACGTCTCTAATGTTACATTGTGTATTCTCCTTCATGTGTTTCTTTTTTCATTATGCAGAGTATTGGGTAATTCATTTAGGAGTTGTTATATGGTGCGTGAGCATCGGTACAAGTGGCCCCACATGTTCAATTATCTGAACCATGTATTTGCAAGGTCTTGCTATGCAGATAAATAGGTTGGATCATTGAACAAGTGGCCCAACTTGTAATGGAATGCTATCAATTATTTCGACATTGATAGGGAAAAAAGCTCGAATGATAGTCCAGTCAAATGAATATATAGATCTATGCTCAAAGCATAGAAATTTACAACAACTTTTAAGATGTGAACTGTTGAATTGATCGAAAAAAGGTGTCACATACAATTAGGTTCAATGGGAGGCTTCATAGCTTGGTAGGAGATGCATATAGAAGTAGGTATAGAAGTAGGTTGTTGCAAAGAAGATCCCCTCTTTGTAACTCTTTTTGTTTAGAGGGGCTTCTTGATTTTCATTTTTCAACTTTTTAGATGAAGATATCTTTAATTTCACAATGAGTACATCTCCCACTAAAGTTTACTGGACCTTTTTGAGTTTTCGGCATCAGGTCAGAGAACCTGATTTGATACATTCTTCCTTTTCTATCCTTGATCCTTATTCAACTTGTATATGTTTGTCTATAAATTGACATGGACACAATTGAAGTAACTTAAATATACAGTTTTCCTATTCAGATTTTGCTTCTTTCATTCCCGAGGTGAGTGGTATAGTTTAAGTTAATTGTATATTTGAAGTTGATTCTTCAGTGACTATGGTTCTATGAGTAGCTATTCTTAGATGCATGTTTTCATAAGTCATTTTCCTTTTTCCATTTGATCTTTGCTCTGTTCTGGATGATCTTTTTTGAAGGCATGGCTATTTTTTTTCCATTTTAGATCTTCATGTACTTCAGCAAAGCTCCCTATTTTCCTCTTAATATCCTAGGCTTTCTTCTTTTTTACCATTAGAATCGTGTCTTTCTTTTGTTTCATTTGAAACTGCTATTTTCTTGAGTCGGTCTTCATTTCACCTACATATTTTTCCCTTGCATAAGATCTGGTCTTTGTAAGTTGAAGTCCTTGGGTAGATGCATAATACTATTAAAGCATTGGATTTGAAGGATTCGAACAAACTTTATTTCATCTCTTTTCTGTATTTCAAGGGTGTGAAGGGGGCTACTGGTCTGTTATTACTCGAGATTTTCAAGAAAAGCTCATTTTTTCAGGTAAAATCTGTGAATAAATTATCTTTCATTCTTTTCTTCTTGGGTTTAGAATTTCCATTTTCTTTGTAATGGTGAAGTTATAAGATTGGATTTGACTTGAGAAATGAAGAAATGGGCAGTTGGCATACAAGAATGTGCTTCATTAGGAAGTTAATTTCTAAAGGATTCTTCCTAAGCAATACTATAAGATTAGACTGGATGAAACCAGCAGTGGCTAGGATAATAGGAAATAACCCCAAAGCAGCAGTTGTAGATGATCTTTCTATTGTTTCTTGCATTTTGGCACGCTTTTCTTCATTTGCTACGCATACTTTCGCCATAATCTTTTTATACTTCTTGGTCGTTCTTCGTCAGATTAGCAGTGGCACAGGTTGTTAAAATTGGGTTGCATTCAAATTTTTGTATTGTTTTCCATTTAAATTCCAAAGACTATCTTCTATTTTTGTTTCAGTGACAGGTTTACCCAGCAACAATATGGGATTTGGATTTGTTGATGAATATGTTTGGTGGCCTCACCATCCCCAACACTTCCCATGGTTAACTTTATCTTATTCCCATTCATATATTTCTGCATCTCTTTTCTTTTTTCAGTCATGTATTTGTGGTATGTACGGTAATCCAGTGTATCATTAGTTATTAGAGTTATTTCATACAATATAGATTCCAAAGAAAGGAAAAAATTATTCAGTGAACGAAAAACTGAGATGAACAGCAAAGTACATACAAATCAGTTTTCTGAACTTTTTATAATTTTGTTAGTTTCTTAGCTATTCTTGCTTGACATTCTCTTAGCTATTTGGAGAAATGCAAGTTGTAATCCAGTGTGTCATTAGTTATTAGAGTTATTTCATACAAAATAGATTCGAAAGAAAGGAAAAAATTATTCAGTGATCGAAGGATATGCCAAGAACTAAGATGAACCGCAAAGTACATACAAATCAGTTTTCTGAACTTTCTTATAATTTTATTAGTTTCTTAGCTGTTCTTGCTTAACATTATCTTAGCTATTTGGAGAAATGCAAGCTCCATAAGGATGGTTCATCTGCAAAGTCTTTGAGATACATTGGAAGGTATTTGGACACTGCTAATATATGTGCGAGTTTAAATTTTTTTCTAAAAGTGACTTGATTGGTATGATTATCTTTTTTTTTAACGGTAATAGATATGAATTAGATTTTTCATGCATGTTCACTATGAATAAGAACCAAATTCTTCCTAGGTCTGATGTTTTGCAGCAAAGGTTTTTTGAGAAAAATTCTGTTTTGCAAGACTAACCGATACGAATTATGAATGGCTTCAGCCCTGAAAGACCAAAGTCATGGAGTGTATACAACAGATCATCACATCCAGTAGCAGATGAGGCACCATAGATGCATATGAGCACATTTGTGAAATCGTGGCGATCTTTGAACATTTGTTGAGGCCAACATCCTCTTTCCTTTAACCTAGAAACAAAGCTGAAGGATCCCTAGAATCATATCAATCAAGTCAATTCCATGAAAAGTGAGCCTTGTTTTATAATGCATATTGAGCATTAAAAGTTGACACTGTATAAAGTGCTCTTGTATTCTTCCATATTGATATTCACTTTACTTATTCAGGCCATTCTGTTATTTATATCTTTGTCGCACGTGCATTTGCACGTGCACTTTTTACTAGTTAAGAATAAGTATAGAATGACTATTGAGTTCCCTCACATACCACCATAATGATCCAACCATTAGATCTTTCTAGATATATTCTAACACCACCCACTTCCTTCTCTCCCCTCCAAGCTACCTCTGTGGAATCAATCCATAAAAAATGAATACCCATGCACCTCCTCAATAAGAAAATTCCACCAGGCATACAGCAGAAATCGCTGATGGTTCTCTCCAATCAACCCAATTATTGGAAAGAAGCTTCATGCATGGTTAGAGAGTCTATGTCCTACAGACTAAAGATGATTAGTCCTCCTCAACAAATTCTCCATTGATTGACTTAGAGCTAATAGGGAGGTCCCCTCCCATGTCAACCTCTAACCATTTAAACCTCCTTGTGCCATTGGTGTTGGGGTCCAATAAAAAAACAAGCCTGCCACATGGGCCGGCTTACATCTGGCATCCGTGGGCCTCTTCGTCCCTCGGCCACCAAATGGCAGCATAGATGAACGAGCCTATCGCTCTCACTGTGATTGCAATCACAAATCCATTATAGCTTTGATTTCAATTATTCTACGGCTTGAGATGAGGTGGGTCCCCAAGGATATGTCCAACTGAGTCATTTTCGCCCTGCTTGGAATATTATTACATAATTATAGGTCATCCTCAGTTTAATGAGGAATGCTAAACTCAGGGGCCCTTGCAAAAGTGGGCTGAAAGGGCGCCTCACCATTGTGCATTTGTGATGGCTGCAAGTCAAATAGCATTAAATGCACTTTGGTTACTTGTAGCCAATGGGGGCGCCCTTGAGTTTAGCATACCTCTAGTTTAATACATTATTTAGTTACATATTCTCTACATTGGATTCTTGAATAAGATAGTGAGGAAGAACCTTAACCTCAGCTGGTTTTAGACTCTCACGTAGAATTTGCTTTCCTCCAGCCTTTTCCATATTTAAGCTAATTCCAACCTTTCATTTTATAATATGGATGAGGGAAATGATATTAATTTCCAGCCCTTTCATTTGCATTTACATGAAAATGAATGCATTTACACTATCCATATTTGCAATTTTTTTGTTTGAAAAGTGGGTGAAAAATATTATTCCCATTGTGATCTGGTGGTCACGGGTTCGAGTCACGGAAACAGCCTCTCTGTAAAGCAGGAGTAAGGGTGCGGACATCTAATCACTCCTCCCCAGACCCCGCAATGGCGGGATTGAGCGCACTGGGTGAAAAATATTATTCCCCCTTGGATGATGATAAGAAGAAAAATTATAAAATAGCCTATCGAAGCCAATTGACAATCAGATTAAGGTACGTATGTAGCTATTGGGTCGAGAGCCTGCCCAAATTATAAAATAAAAAAATCGTTGAAATTTTGCTATTAATTTCCATTAAAAAAATTGGATTTAATTTGATCGAGAAGTTCAGTCTGCATGGCATGTTGGTGACTTGGTGACAGTGCTATAGATCTGCCGACATGTGATTGGATGGATCAATATTTTTAGCTATAATTACAGAAATTTAGAAGACTAACAAGGTACAGGGATTTGCTAGCCAATTTTGCTGAGAGCCATTTCACAACTGCCTTTTGCATGTGACAACACGTAGCCACATCCGATGAATTAAATGAATAAGACAAAATCTGCCAAAATGTCAACCTGTGTGGCTGTTCTCACATGCATAAGCCAACCGCGAAATGGCTTTCCACGAAATTGACTTGCAAATCCCATCTACCACTATTGATAATAATAATAATAATAATAATAAGGGCGATGGTTTCTCCGCCCCCTTTGCTTAGGACGATGCGCCCCCCTTTCAACGTGATTTGAAGCAGACTTTAACGCTTTTTTATGCCAAGTCACGCTAAAAGGGGGCGCATCATCCTACTGGGGGCGAAAAAATCATCTCCCTAATAATAATAATAAGGGATTTGCTAGATGGTCTGACATGCACAGACCAGCCTCGAAATGCCTTTTGCTATGGACGCTAGCAATTCCCCTATAATAATAATAACCCAAAGATAAAGATGTAACTTAATGGTTTGAGTTGAGGCCTAGATCCAAATCCGATGTCCTTGAGCCAAATATTGCTCCAGGTACTACGAATCTATGGTGCAGATGGGTTTGCTGCTGAAGGCAGCCATGAATTTTTTTTTTTTCATGGAATATTAGCTTGCCAGGTGTTGAGAAAGGGGTAATGTGGAGAGGGGGAGAATTTAGAGGGATGATGCAAAGTGGGGTGATAGTTATGGAAGGAGGAAGGTGGTGGCACCCTCCATGTGGGTTTTCTCTTGGTGGTGGGTATATATCAAAGAGTTTGGAAGGATCTTAGATCCAAAGAAAAAGCGAAGTTCATAGTTAAGGGGAAAGAACTGAAAGTACGGCTGTACTAATGTTCATAATCCTACACCTAAATTCTTTTGCAATAAATTTAGGGTTAGCAGTTACAAACTTTATCTCCACAATTGATGGCGACTAACTCACATTAAAGATTTAGGGGATCCTCTCCATGGCCCATTTTATATGAAAAATTAATTGCAGAATAGTTGAAGTATAAATGGTGTGGTATATTGGAATTTGGAACACACCCAATTTGTTTCTTTTTTTCATACAGTTTTGTTAAAAACTTTTATGTTACTGGAGTTTGATTTAGATGGATGAAAAATTAATGATAAAATGAAGGTAGGGAATTAATCCTTTTGGAGTGCTCAAGTTGAAATTTTTTGGAACTTTGCTTATGTGATGGGTGGTAGGATTGAATAATTGAGTTTCAGGAGTTCCCAACAGCTCTTGATTTCTTTGGAATTTAAGATTTAAGAAATATATGATTGATGGGTTATAAACCTTTTTTTTTCAAAGCAACAAATAGAAAAAAAAAAGAAAAAAGAAGAAAAGAAACATTTGAAATATCTCATCGAAATTGCTGTTAAAGTATAAAAGATTAAATAACGGCTTTTCCAACGGCTTAAGCTTTTGGAGTAATAGGTTGTTTCACCTGGGATCAAAGCAAAGGTCATGGGTTAAAACTCCTTGATATAAAAAAAATCCACATCTAATGGCAGACCCAAAAGAGGGACCACATGTGCCCCGTATAGGCTTCTTGATAGAAATCCACATCTGATGGGCAACCCAAAAGAGGAGCCACATGTGCCACGTGTAGGCCAACCTAAACAGAGGGGCCACACGTGAGGGGGAGTGTTAAAGTACAAAAGATTAAATAACGCCTTGTCCAACAACTTAAGCTTTTGGAGTAATTGGTCATTTCACAATTGCGGCAGGGTTCATTCCCAGGTTCCGTCTCTGCAACATAACTTAAACAATAAAGGTCCTAACTTACTTTTTGTAGAAATAATTCATGGAAGCTGCAGTTGCTTTTCATGAAGTGCCACACAATTCTTTACCTGCAATTTTCAATGATGATTCATGGAAGCTGAAGTGGGCCTATCTACATACAACATAGCTTTGACTTCTTTTGTAATGTAAATAAACTATGGAGAAATTATATAATGCCCGACCGTGAGATTATAAAGGGCAGGTAGAGACAAAACATGTTGCCTTGGTTTTTGAACCAAAGAAAAGTCAACAAAAGGGCTTTCTCTTGGATTAAAATCCAAGGGAGAGATGGTTCTCTCTCTGCCCTTTATAATCGCACGGTCAGCCACCATATATGTTCTCTAAACTATGAGTCCTTATCTTACCCTTAAGGGTGTCAATTTTGGCTCGGGCTCGGAAGCTCAGCTCGGAAAAAGCTCGGCTCGAATCCTTAACGAGCCGAGCCGGTTGGCCAGGCTCTGCTCGTTAAGAATTTAATATATTTAAATATATATATATTATATATTAATATATACACTAAAAGGGTTGTCCATGGAGTGAAAGGGGGAGGCAAAATATGTCACTTCTTTTTTGGAACCCCATTTGTTACTTGGACCACCCCCTGTAATGTAAAAAGAGTAGTCAAATTACACTAGATAGGGCTGTCCAGGGAAGATGAGGGGTGTGAACTTAATATAACCCGAGCTCGATAAGGCTCGCGAGCCTGGCCGAGCCTGACCGAGCCGAGCCTGGCCAAGCTCGGCTCGGCTCGTTTACACCCCTACTTACCCTCTTTTTAAATATATTGAATTAAAAGGAATTTGTATTAAGTTCACAAGAGGAATAAAATGCCAGCTTTTCAGCCTATTTATAGAGAGAAGGTCAATTTGTTTAATAAATTGGATAGCCCAATAAGAAGGGAATGATATTCTTTCCTTTGATCCAATCATTGGGTCCTGTACAAACTACAAAATTTTTGCAAAAGTAAGTCTCCTTTGTACACAAATTTCCATTCCTACACTCAGTCAAATCCCACTCACTATTATGTTGGCCATTAAAGAAGGAAAGACAATCAAGTTGGAATGTCTACATCAAAACCATAGTTTCAAAACTCCCCTGCCTAATCGTGGACTTCTCCTCAGTCGACTCCTTTTTACCTTCACGACGTTCCTGTCCAAGTCCGGTAGTTCCCGCCAAAGTCAACCAAAACTCCTTGGAATCTGTCGAGTTATGAACGCATCAACCGAGTACTGAGCTGCGTCAACAGAATACTCGACCACGTCGTGCCGAGCCGACTAGAATTTACTTTGGCCATGTCTTGACCTGCATCCGTGTTTTGAAACACTGATTAAAACTGTGAAATGCGCCTCATGTGGCAGGCAATGAAGGCTTTGTGTGCTTGGTTTCCTCTTTCCAAAGTTTTCCAATATCTTCTGCTATTCTTGTGGCATCTAATGATGCACTAGACAACCCTCTCCTTGAAAACCCAACTGCATAAAGTCCTTTCTTCCCTTTCCAATTATTTGGGAATGGATGCTTTGGGAATCCATTTCTTGAGAAGAAATCACTCTCCTGCAAAATAAAGTCCAGCAATATTTAGCCAAACATTTTTACTGTTACCTTTAAAAGAATGTATTTAGGCAAGCATTTTTACTGTTACCTTTAGAAAAATATATTTAGCCAAACATTTTCTATTTCTGTACTGGCAGTTGAAGAATGGAAAGGGGACTCAAAGGCCATAAGCTAAAGTCCAAACTTCTCATTAAAAAAAGTTTTTTTTTTCTCTAATTGGTTACCCCATTTCATCAAGGCAAATGAAAAAACAAGACTAAGAAACCACCAAATAAAACCCAGTCAGCTAGCTTTGGGTTCCAGATATTTTAAAACCCTCTTTAGGAAAGATGTGACAGTCCTCATAATAAAACATGAACCTTTCAGTCATATCTATCTTCTCAAGGAAAAGAAAACTGACCTACCAAAAAAAAGAGGAAAAGAAAACTTGAGACGTCAAAAACATTCTCACCACTGAAATTTCAGTCAAATCCAGTTTTTAAGAAAGCTCCTTTTCATTTCTACCCTTTTTCTAATGTATCAAACCAACATAAACTAAGTGAAAAGAAACTAGTATACAAAAGTTAAAAAAACCCAAAATTTCACAACCCAAAATCAAGTTATCAAGCAAAATCTGAAAACAAGTGAAAAAAAAAGGGAAAGTTCTTCATCATTCTAAATGTAAAAAAGTGAAAAAAGAGAAACTAAGCTCACCTGTAACCATGAAGGAACATTGCTGTGATATCCAGTAGCCAAAATGACCGAATCGACCTTTAGATTATCACCATCAACAAGCTCAACTATCCCAGGTAAAAACCTCTTGATTCCTCGAACTACCTTTATTTCACCCGCTCTAATCTTCTCCAATGCACCAATGTCCAAAACAGGGGTCTTTCCGTGGTTGTTCTTGAGCTCCAAAGGCCCAATTGGAGGGCGTTTTAGGCCATAATTCTTTGTATTTCCAAGCACCCACCATGAAAAAACCAATAGCAGCTTATCCACCAGCCAAAGAGGCAGCCATTTCATAAGAAAAGCAGCAGTCTCAAAGGTCGATTTCCCAAATATTTCCCTTGGCAGCACATGAATCTGTCCATTGAAGCAACCCATAAATAAACATTAGAAGCAACAAAACGCATGGCCTCGAAGCAAAAAAGAAGGTTGAAAATAACAAATTTTCTTTCTAGGTTTGTTCTTCCCCGCTTTTATTTTTTTTTCAACTTTTCAAAATTGAACCCAAATCATTAAACAAGACTAGTGTTGAAGTATAAATGATTACTCTAGCAGCTTAAGCTTTTGGAGTGACTGGTGGTTTCATACGGTATCAGAGATATGCCTCGGCAGGTCCCGGGTTCAAAACCCAATAACTGCTTGATGTTAAAATTCCAAGTGTACGGCCAACCCAAAAGAGACGTCACACGTAAGGGGGGTGTTGAAGTATAAATGATTAAATAACACCAACTATAACAGTTTAGCTTCTCGAGTAATTGGTTGTTCCACGTGTATGGCCAACCCAAAAGAGGGGCAACACGTGAGTGAGGTTGATGGGTCCCACTCACCGAGCTTCGGACCACCATGATGGAATCGCGTGGTGGTTACAGAGGTCCAGACAAACTTCCATGCCGGAATTCCCACATCCAACCACCAGAACCTTCTTTCCCCTATAATCCTCCCCCGACTTATAATCACAGACATGAATAACTTGCCCCCCGAATTCCCCAATCCCTTCAATCTCCGGCACTACAGACTCTGCGTTCTCTCCTGTGGCCACCACCAGCCACCGGCAAATGTACTCCACCTCACCACCACCACTCCTTTCACTCTTCACCCTCCATAGCCCACAAATCTCATCATACTTAGCCCACTGAACCCACTCATTGAATCTCGGGCTGATCTCGAAATGCTTCCCATACAATTCTAAGTACTCTATGAACTGATTCTTGCTTGGTTATTTAGGAAAATTTTCAGGGAATGGGAGTTTTGGGAGTTGGCAGAATTTCTTTGGAAGGTGAAGTTTTAATCTATTATAGGTTCGGTTTTGCCATAAAGAAGCAATGCAGTTGGCTTTCTCTAAGACTATAAAAGGCACTCCATGGTCTTTCAAGCATGCTGCCACGGCAAGCCCCGATGGACCCGCGCCGACAATAATCGGACCGTTAACCCACACGCATCGGCAGTTCGTGAAACTTTCCTGATCAGATGCACAAAACATGGTTGAAATGAGTTGGGTTTTTTGAATTTTTAAAAAGAGAAGAGGGGAGAGAGAGAGAGTGGTGTTTGTATGTGAAGTGAGACTGAGAAGGATGGCGGGGATTTAAATAGAGGTGTTGGAGGGAGAGCTACATGCCATTAGAGTGGAAATTGGTGCTTTCAAATGATAATCATGGCCGCCTCCTTATATTATAATGTGACATTTTTCATTGATTTTTTTCTTTACTAGAGAATTTTCCTTTTACTATATTTTATTTGGAAACTCAATCATTACAAGATTTGTGGGCCTCTGCAAAATTCATTAGAATTATTGTTAGTATTATCATTATCAATTCTACCAACACAAGATTTGTGGGCCTCTACAAAATTCACTGGAATTATTTAGTATTATTATTATAATTATTAGATTTTATAAATGTAAAAAAAAAATATCTGTATCTTCATGGCCCCTATATACCTAGTACAAGTAGAAAAGAACCTCTCAAACCATAGACAATGCAATGCTGTTTACTAATTTATTTTTGTTCAAGATTTCCCATTTGGTGGATCTAGATCCACTTCATAGATACTGTATTTTTAGAAGTGCTTCATTAGATCACTACATTTCAATATATTGTTCTTTACCACTGATAGATTTGCATTTTTTTTTCTATTTTCGATTTTGAAAACATAATGCTATACTTTCAGTTTTCCACTACGAATTTTTCATTTTTCTTTTGTTGGTTTTTTCAGCAGTGTTTTTTCTAGAGTTACTTTATTTTATTGGGAAATGATAAATGCGCCCCTTTTCATCTCTTGGGACACCCGGCTGCACTGTACGTGGCAATCAGGTCACTTCATTCCTTAGGCTCTGTTCACTTGCGTTCCCGGGAAATCGAATTCTGGGAAAACACCCATTTTTTCCCGAAAAAGCTAAAATAGCGGTGTTCACTTGTTTTCCTGAGAAAGTAATAGTGCCTAGGTGGAAAAAGTAAAAAATGACATGAAAATTCAAAAAATGGCATGTAGGGAAACCTTTTCTCACAATAGTGGGAAACCAAATCCGATAAAATTGGTGCGATTCGTTTTCCCGAGAAAATTAAAATCGTTGGGTGAGGCAGTAAAGCCGTTTGGTGAGAGAAGTAAAAACACAAAACCCTCGTCTTCTTTCTACCAACCCAGACGCATAAACCCTATCGTCTTCGTCGTCGCTCCTTCCACGAAGCTCTCTCTCTCTCTCTCTCTCAGTTTGGTGAGATCCTACACGCAGCTCGCATCAGGTAGGCCATCCTCTCCCTGCTCTATCTCTGTCCGTCGTCTTCTTCCTCTCCTTTTTTTTTTGGGAGTTTTGGTAGAGAAAGATGTATAGCCATATGGATTTTGTGGGTTTTAGCTATGGATTTTGTGGGTTTTAGCTACGGATTTTTTGTGGGTTTTAGCTATGGATTTTCTAGGTTTTAGCTACGGATTTTTTGTGGGTTTTAGCTATGGATTTTCTGGGTTTTTGCTATGAATTTTTTGTGGGTTTTAGCTATGGAATTTCTGGGTTTTAGCTATGGATTTTTTGTGGGTTTTGTGGGTTTTAGCTATGGATCGGGTGAACTAGGGTTTGCTAAGTTTGTTGGATATGCTCACTGCTTTGTGTATGCTCACTGGTTTGTATATGCTCACTGCTTTGTGTAAAACCTATGAATTTATACTGAAGTTAAATGACATGGCTTTGTTATTGCTCACTGGTTTGTGTAAAACCATGAATTTATAGTGAAATTCAACCCATGGCTTGTATATGCTCACTGGTTTGTGTAAAACCATGAATTTATAAAGAAATTGCAACCATGATTCTATTATAAAATGAGAACCAACCATAGCTAGTGGAACTGATTTAGGTCAGTTACTGCACCCTTATATTTTTTAGGTAGATCCATTTAGTATTTTAGATAGGATTTGAAGTTTTTACTAGTGAATGGAAGTCGCCTGCATGGTGTTTGTCTAAAGTCCTGTGAAAGGCTGTCTCATTCCTAGTTGTGGAACTGCTTTAACAGTAGTGATAGTGTAAATCAAATTGGAAGTGTTGTTTTCCTTTTGGTTATCACTAGTTTTCCTTTAACAATAGTCGCCTGTATGGTGATTATCACCAGTCATCTTGTTTTCCTTTTGGTTATGATGTTTGATAGTTTAAAATTATATATTGTTTGATAGCAATTTGTTTATTACTTTCATATGTGTTGTGTTGTTTCAAAAGTCCATTCTCATACATCTTTCTTCTTTTTTTGGTAGACTCTTCTCTCCGGCACCGAACGACGTTTCTGTTCTCCCTCCCTCTTTCACTCCTACTACTACTGTTCGGATCTTAAGGTATATTTTCTCCTATAAGCCCCATTCCGTGTCGTGTTTGGGGCTTCTTATTATCTATGCTTGGGATTGCTTTCTATGTGGTGCCTATGTTTGAATGGGTGGTTGTGGGTCCTTTGGTGGTTGGGAGCTTGGATGTTTTTTCTGAAAGGGGATTGTGGGTGTTGTAGGGCTACCATCATGCCGCGAGAAGCAGTAAATAGGAGGATGATGATTGTTCGAGCAGCAGCGGTAGTTATGGCTACGAAGTCTGCATTGTTATTTAGGATTAGATGAAACCTTCAGCGCAGGACAAGAGCCCCTTACGAATCAGGGTACCTAACCCACATGGAATATGTTACATGTATCACACATGCAGAGAATCACTGTGTCGCTGTGCTTCGTATGGATGTTCGCTGCTTCCGCACTTTTGTGGCCATCTTAAGAAACACGGCCCTACTCGAAGACACAATCAACTGTTGTGTCGAGGAACAAGTGGCCATTTTCTTACAAATACTTGGTCACAGCGATAGGAACCGCCATGTTAGGGCAGTAATTAGACGGTCAGGGGTGACGGTTTTGAAGTATTTTAACAAGGTTTTGGATGCCGTGCTAAATATCTGGCACTTGTTCATCTTACCTCCTTCAACGGAGACACCACATCAAATCGCTGGAAATCAGAACTGGATGCCCTACTTTAAGGTAGCAAGCATTACCTCTGTATTTGTTAGTAACTGATTAGGGCCTTAGGTTCATATGCTGACGTATCCTGATGTTTAATGTGTACATTGTAGGATTGCATTGGTGCAATCGACGGGACTCACATGCATGCAAGAGTAAGTGCAGAGTTGAATGGCAGATTTTGGTGTCGTAAGGGATACCCATCTCAGAATGTGCTCGCTGCATGTGACTTCGACATGAAGTTCACTTACGTGTTAGCTGGGTGGGAGGGGTCGGCATCAGACTCACGGGTCTTGGCATCCACTTTATCACTCGCGAAAACCCATTTCGTGTCCACCCGGTACTTATGGTATGAGTTATGAAACTTAGACATAATCCTTCTTGTGAGTGCAGGAAAATACTACCTTGCCGATGCTGGGTACCCATGCCTGGCTCATTTTATAACTCCATTCTGCGGCCCTAGTTACCACCTGAACGAGATCAGGGGGCGCAGGCCTCAATCTCCTGAGGAGTGGCGCATGCCTCAATCTCCTGAGGAGTTATATAATCAGAGGCATTCAGGGGTTAGGAATGTAATCGAGCGAACTTTTGGGGTCCTGAAGAAGCGATTCACCATAATAAATTCACCACCCATGTATCCTTTAAAACGGCAGGTGGACATTGTGTTAGACTGTTGCTGCGTCCACAACCACATCAGGAGGGAGATGCCAAACGATGGGTACATTGAAGTGGTTGACCGTGAGTTGGAAGTAGCCTCTCCGGAGGAGATTCCGCCACTTGTTCCTTTGCCCCCTATTTCTAGGGCCGAGGATGTGAGAGCAGGAGGACTGATCCGTACAGGCATTATGGATCATTTGTGGCGTGATTTCCAGGCACGCCGTGGTCATACTTAGGATGATCTGTTGTTTAGTATTACATTTTATTATCTGTCTTTGGGTTGTATCTATGTTCACTCCTGAATACTTTGCTCTTATTACACTTTGCTTTTATTACTTTGTCTTTGGGATGAATGCGTTTTTGCTTTTAGTACTACTTTTGTGTCTTCTGTTTGATGGTATCATGTTTCCTACATGAACAATGTCACAGGTAAGATGGCGTCTACTTCAGGGGTGTCGAAAGGGAGGAAAAAAAATCACTGGGGAGAGGATGAGGATAGACTACTTGTTACAAGCTTAGCTCATCAGGTTGCCGAGGGCAACAAGATTGCTAACGGGTTTAAAAAGCTTGCATTAAACGCGGTGGCACAGGATCTTACCATTAGAATTGGAAGGGATATCACGAAAGATCATGTGAGGAACAGAATGAAGACAATGAAAACGAATTACAGGATTGTTCACACTATCCTCAGTCGCAGCGGTTTTGGTTGGGATACAATACAATGCAAAATAAGTGTTGAGGATGAAGTGAAGAATGATTACCTGCAGGTAATCTCCAATACTTTTGTGGTTGATTTGTTTTTCTCTGTAATCAGTTTCCACTCATTACTTACAATTACACCATTTTTTTCCAGAGTACTCCCGGACACCTTCGGTTCTTTAACACCCGTTACCCCCTTTATGAAGAATGGAAGTATGTGTTTGGGGAGGATCATGCTACATGAGAGTTTCTTGACGACAGCCATGCCCCTTTCCAGGATGAGTTGGGTAATTTTCCTTCCAGCGACCCAGTGGGGCTCGACGATATGGCCGACAGATTCCCCCTGTAGCTACTCCTCTAGATCCTCCACGATGTTCATATCACGCCATTCTTCTCCTATTAGAGACGCTAGCATGGGGTTCAGTGACTCATCCCCTGTGAAAGCGCCTACTCCGGGTAGCAGCGGAAAGATGAGGCGGGGTGCTGATGCAAAGCTTGGACAAAATATGGATAGGTTGTCCGACAGTATCAGGATGACGGCTGATGCCATCACATCGACTGCCGAGGTGCACGACCTCAGTCATCTTAAAGACTTGATGATGAGCATGGAGAATTTCTTCTACAGGGAGCGGGTTAGAGCCTACATGTACCTCCATACCCATCATAAGGAAGATGAGGTCTTCCTTTCCCTGGAGGACGAGGGACATACGAGGTAGTTATCGCTATTTTAGAGCAGTAGCTTCTCCCTATATCTGGTTTTGGTCGTTCCAGTATTTCGCTCTTTTGATGGTGGGTTGAGTATTTCTTATTTTGAAGTTAGATTTTTTGGATATTGTTATGGTAGGTTCTCAACCTTATGTTGGTGGTGGGAAACTCATGTTATTCTGTTTATGGTTGATGTTATGGTTGGATACTGTTATGGTTGGTTATGTTGTGTTGTTTGGATACGGTTATGTTTGAAACTTTTGGTTATGTTGGTGGGTATGTCCAGCAGGTTTGTGTTGCTTATGTAGGTGGTGAGAAATTAATGGTATGATGACAAACTATGGTTATGTTGTTTATGTTAGTGGTGGTTATTAGTACTTGTATGTTATTTTCATTATATTATTTTTAATTGCATTCCTGCAGGCTAATGGGCAAAATAAAATTTTATGTGGTCTTCAAGGGAAGGCAGGTAGGTGTATATGACAGTTGGCAAGACTGTCACGATCAAGTGAACAAGTTTAGTGGAGCATGCTACCGGTCCTACGGTTCTAGGGATGAGGCAGAGGTTGCCCTTCGAGCATTTATACAAGCCAATAGTGGGCCCAGGGAAGATAGGAAAGCATAGACCAACCATCTTCATCTGGATTCCCAAGGCTCGACAAGTTTTGATGTGACGGGTTCATCGTGTAGTTAGTTTTCGTTGTGGGCTAATATGCTTCAGTGCTAACTCGTGTATGTAGGGAGTACACAAGTTTATTTTTCTACGTCTATGTTTTGGAGGTTAGCTTATGTTGACAAATGTTGACCATCAAATGTTTTGACCAGTGTTGCCGTTGTGACATATATGAATGAAATATTTAGTGGTGAATGAGATGGAAAGCAAGAACTGAAATGAGAGATGGTATCATGAGAAACCACTTGCTTTTTATGGTTGTACCTGAAGACCATTCAGTGTATAGAAATATTACTTTGTTGCCTACCAAAAAAAAAAATACTTTGTTGCCTTGAAATCTTAGCGCTGAAAGTTGTTCTTGCAGTAACCATATTAAAGCATTTTATGTACTAAAATAATGGCATGCCCCCTTGGGTTTATGTTTATAGAAATGTCAATGATGATGGTTGATATGATTTCTTTACTTCTAGGTGCAAAGTGCTCCCCGGATTTATAAGAAGCCTCAAAGCAATAGTTTGGGGCAAGTGTATGAAGATGCTAGTTTGAACCACGTTAGGGATTCCTCATATTCTTCAAAACATCTATGTGCAAGAAGTGTTAAAATGACACAAAATACCCCTTTGTAAACTCTGTTATGGAGACAAAAGATGGGATGAGTTAGAAAAACCGATTTTTTATATGGTGCGCCCAACCATCAAGTACCTTGAAAGGGCACCACCCATGATAGTTGTTCCAATAGCAGCACACTTTTTAAGAGGCTGCCGTTGGATCAAATATCAAGGGTGGTATTTGGTGGGAACCACCATTTTTATCCTCAAACCGTAGAGTTAGAAATGTGACCCTTTTTATGCCCAAAAATGTTTGGACAGGATGATCCTAGCCCTCTAATGTAGAACAGACCCACAACGTCCAGTCCCTCTATAGACCGGAGGGTTAGGATCATGCTATGGAAATGACTTTTGGGGAACCTCCTATTTATGTTGTAATCCAAATGGACGGTTTGGATCATCCGTGGTGTAACGTAATTTTGAAAAATATTGGTTTATATGCATTAATTCTTCAACAATCTATGGAAAAGAAGGAAGGAAAATGAGAACATGTATATTTCAAAAATGATTAAAATGTTTAAAATGATTTTTTATGTTTAGGTTTCCCACCAATGTTTAATTGGCAAGTGAACAGGCATGGGAAACCTTTTCCTGTACAATTTTCTGGGATTTCCTGCACAAGTGAACAGGCGTGGGAAACCTTTTCCTGCACAGTTTCTCGGGATTTCTTTTCCTTTTGCCACGTCAGATTCTCGGGAAACCTTTTCTTTTCCTTTCCCGAAAAAACAAGTGAACAGACCCTAAATGTGAAGTTCATCAGACCTTTGCAGTCATGGATACCTTGTAGCTGGGTGTCCCAAGTAATAAAGGGGTGCATTTATCATTTCCTTATTTTATCTCATTTTGTATTATTTTTTTATAAGAAAAGGGATTAGCAATCATAATTTTGAGATTTTCTTATTAAACAATTAATATATCAGTACAAGTTTTTTGTTTTTGTCATGTTTGGCGACCATGAAATTTTTTTCGGGGACTCTTAGTTTGCCAAGTGGTGAGAGAGGGGTAGAAAGAGTAGGAGAGGGAGAGAATTTGAGAGGGCAAGATTGTGGAGATGTTGCCGAGTGGCTGAAAATAAGAAATATAAAACTTTATTTTGATTACATCTAGTTTTTCTTTGCTGTGTTTCCGTCCCACTTATCACCCTATCCTCACTCGTGCCCTCTCAATTCCCTCCCTCTACCACCACTGGATAAACTTATATTCCATGAAAAATAAAATTTCATGGATGCCAAGCACGGCCTTAGATACAAATAAGCATAGTAAAATTTCACCAATATTTTCAACTAATCAATTGAATCGTATTTAAAAAATTAAAAATACTTTTCAAAATTCAGAATATGGGTCAGCTCTAACATTCGAAAGAAGCAGCTAGAAACTACAAATTCAATGAAAAACCAATATTATGAGAGGAATAAATGTAGAAATCTAAGGGCCTCTTCAGTTTAAAGGAAAGGTCTTTCCCAAGAAGCCCTTTTCCTTTTGATCACTATTACGAAAAACCTTTTAAATTGTTTTGTTTAAGAATCATGAACCAGAAAAGACATCATTCAAAAAATATAATAATAAAAAGAGCATATATATATATAAGTTCAAGCAAAATGTAAAATAACCAGAAAATGGATGAATGATATTGGACAGGGGGGCCGGTGGGGGGATCTATAAGGGCCATTTTGGTTGCAGGTAGTTACCTCCCTTCCTTTATCTTTTAGTGATTGTTTTGTGCCCCTTTTTTCCCAGAATAAAAAGAACATATATAAGTTCAAGCAAAATGTAATATAACCAGAAAATGGATGGATAATATTGGATAGAGAGGTAGATGTGTGTGTGTGTGTGTGGGGGGGGGGGGGGGGGGGGGGGGAGATTGAGAACAGATATCTATAAGGGCCATTTTGGTTGCAGGTAGTTACCTCGTAGAGTAATGGTGTAAGTAGTCAGCGGGTAGGAGACAAGCCTTGTAGTTACCTTTGTAGAAAAGTGGTGAGGAATGTTTGGTTGTCAACCTCGTAGAGTAAGAACAAGGGTTGCACCTCAAGTTCAAGACAGACATTAGGGAAAATAGGAGAAAAGCGAAAGAGCAGAGAATCTAATGGAAAATGAGACCCAAGCCTTCTTTTATAGAAGATAAAAAGACACAAAGGCGCCCTTTCAAATGAAAGTATCCTTTCATTTAGAGGTATTCTAAATTAACTCGTAGGCACCGTTGCATAAAAGTGTTGAAAAAATAAACTAATGAGAAGAAGGATGGAGAAATGCTTCATACACTTCTGGTTGCAGCCGTTGTTTCTTGTCGGTCGACTAGAGAACCTTCTGGCCACGTTGTTTGGATGATTCAAAGCATTCTTTTTAACCCCCACAAATCGAAGGGTTAGGATGACCTTATGGAGCTGATTTTTTGGGCACACCCTATCCATGTCAGGGCTCATCAAATGAATGCTTTGGATCATCCAAACAACGTGGGCCCACTTTGTTTTTAAGCTTCACTAATATGTAAGGAAATGTATGGTGCTGTTAATTATATAAAAGTTATGGGATTGTTTTTTTGGTTGCTGAAACGTATTTAATGGGGTCTTAGTAATTTTACCTAAAATTGGTGAATAAAATAATGGGCGATGATAATTCTCTCCCCACCAGTACGCATTGGTCCCCGTGATAAGGTTATTTGAAAAATTATGATGTTGAGAGTGGGATTTGAACCCATGCCCTTTCGGACCAGAACCTTAATCTGGCGCCTTAGACCAACTCGGCCATCTCAACTTTGTTATTCAAGGTTGACTCTTTATTATATTTACTCTATAAAGTTTATGCTCGTCCAATGGGATTCTTATGGGCTCCTATGTATGAAAAGGGCTGAGAGACAAAGGGAGAGAATTGTGTGGCCGGAGTGGAGATATCATCAAAATTTCCTAGAAACTAGTGCAAATAAAATAAGTAATTAGAATTAAGTTTTCGTTTTGTTGTTTTTTTGGGCTTTTCATGCTCCTCTCATTCAAGTCTCTCCATCTCCTCCACGTCTCACATCTGGCCCGAGAAATATTCCATGGATTTTTTTTTCATGGTGGCGAAACATGGCCTTATTTTCGGATCGGGTTTGCAATATGCAACTTTCATACAAAAGTCGTAGGAGTCTTTGGTTTGCTAGTTTTGATCGCTCAAATTGTCTTAATATTTCTACTAAGGCCATGTTTGGATTGCAGGAATTTTATGGAAAAGTTTGGAAGTTTGGAAAGGAAATTTTTTCTAAAATTTCTTAGTTTTTTACTTCAAAAAAATATAAAGGATTGCCACCCTTTTTTATACTTTTTTGGTTTGGTCGGAAAGCTGTGACCGAACCTGAGGCCTCAAGGTTGAGAAACCAAGCCTCAAACCATTGAGCTACAAGCCTCATACTACGGGTACAACTTGGGTTGGGTCGGGTTTGAGCTTTTGCTAAAAAATAAATAGGAATCAACCAGACCCGATTTTAAGGTAAAAGCTCAACCTGAATTCCAAAAAATCGACCCAAGTTGCAGCACTACCTCAAACCATTGACCTTGATATTTGATCCAACATGGGGCTGTATGCTGGATCTTATGCTCCCTCCCCCTCGCCCCACTATAGGATTATGCGCCCCACTATTAACATAAAAGGGGGCGCATAATCCTATAGTGGGGGCGAAAAAATCACTCTCTCTAATTTGGGAACGTAGTTACGGACATAAAATTCCTCGGCAACGCAAAGCTCATCTTGGTCTTTTGCACATTTTCTTCTCCATTTACCTCAAAAAATGGAGAGCAAAGGAGAAGAATATCAAGAGGAAGAAGAAGGAGAAGAAGAAGATGAGTGGCCACGATTCTAAGTACTTTTCCACCACGAAGAAGGGAGAAATCCCTGAACTCAAAGACGAGCTCAATTCTCAGTACAAGGCAAAATCTCTCTCTATCTCTCTCATTTGACGAGTTTTTCCGTTTTCGATCTAAAGTATTTGGAAATTTCGTTTCTTATCTCAATTAGATCTTCATTCTATGGATCTTAGGTGATGGGGTGTAAAAGCGCAGCGGCCTGTTAGCTGCCGACACGTGGCTAGGGGAGGGCCCACCGCGGACCAGGCTATCAGCTGCCAGCACGTGTCTCGAGGGGGGCCCACTGCAGATCCCGCGTCAGCAAGGGCAGTTCGGTAATTACCTAAGCCTACCCCAAAACTTCCCCTATAAAAGGGCTTCCAAAGCTCATAAATCAGGGTAATAACTTCTCACCCACCACTCTTAAAACTCCCTCTTCACTCCGGCTCATACTGACTTGAGTGTCGAAGGGCCTGTCCGGAGTACACTCCGGGTCGCTCATTCTGACCTCGTTTGCTTCTGTGCAGAACACAGTTCATCCGGACTCTATTTCCCTCACCTCGGCTTCTCGGGTCCTCCAGTTCGGCTCTTACGTCACTGTCACATCTGTTAACCGATTTCGGGCCTAACATTAGGGTTTTATCTGACTATCTTAGGGTAGATCTCATCAGATCCGTTCTCCTCGTCTTTGATTTTCACTTTTCTTTTGTCTCTTCTTATATAGTCCAATTTCTGTTAATTTTAATTTTATTTTTATTCTTTTTTTTTTTCAAATGTTAATCTGAAATTGATGAGATCGATGTTGGATATGGATCGATCGGAACCAAATCTCATCGGATTTTCATCATTTTGTTTGGGAAATGATTGATTTCAGCAGTTTATTTCATTTTAGGAGTCATGTTTGTGTTTGTATAGTGTTTGATGTATCGGCAATTGCTTAAATGTGTGGAAAGTTTGGATTTCGTACTGAAGATGGGGAAGATTCATGGGAATTGCTTGATGTTTTTTCTGATATTACCATTTTCTTTGTTAATTTTTATGATGATTAATTAATATGCCTTCTTTAAGCCTTGTAATATTGGCATTCTCTTTGTTAATTTTGGAGGAGGTTTACCATACTACCTTGAGGAGGTTATTATAAAATTAATATTTTTGTTGAATTTGGGGAAAAATTTGTCTATTAGCCTTGAGTAATCGCAGAATCCGTATGTATATTAGGTGTTCAAGCATAAGTAGAGAAATATCAACACCTTGTAATGTTAGCATTCTTTTTGTTAATTTTGGAGGAGATTTACTGTACTACCTTGAGGATGTTATTATAAAATTACTATTTTTTTGCTAAATTGGGAAAAAACCCGTCTATTAGCCTTGATAAATCGCAAAATCCCTATGTATATTAGGTACTCAAGCATAAGTAGAGAAAGATCAACAGTTCTTTTATCCTTTACACAGTCAATAATGCGTGAAACATGATCTACTTGCATTGCACCTGCCACTAGTGAACATTTACATCAAAATGGACCTTAACAGGTTTCACTGTTTGTTACTTTGGAATGTATGGGGTGGGGAAAAATTAGCCGAAAGGCCTGAAACCTTATACGCACAGAGGTTGGTAGAAGTTCAAATTTGGTAACTGTTGGGAAGGAAGCATGGCAGACCAGTTGGCTAAGGAAGGTGTTTCAAGTAACGTCATTAAGTGGATATCCCTTGACTTGAGTCACCTTATCCTTTCCCAACATTTTTGAGGAGGCTCATGATATTGTCTCGATGTTAGATATTTTGTTCGACCGTGTTTGTTGAGAGGCCATTGCAACTGGCAGACCAGTTGGCCAAGACCCTGTTCGTTTAAGATTATGACAACCGATTGAGTGCCAAACCAATTAATTGGACTCAAATTCCAACATAAATTTGTGTCCAATAATCGGTTTGGCACTCACAATCGGTTGTCATAATCTTAAACAAACAGGTCCTATGGAAGCTGTCACAAGGGAATCACTTGTTATTGGAGACCTTATCCCTTTATAGTTTCTTTCTTTCATTGTATTCCTTTTCAGTGACGTCATCTTCTAGTTGCTTGTTTTCTCTATGGGTTTTCTAAAAATGCCTGAGTTCGAGTTCCCTCAGAGTTACCCGATGCTCGTGGTTTATGGGTGATTGCCTGCATCCATAGGGATCAGTCCCGCCCTAAAATGGCGTGGGGATACCCTATGTCTTCAAAAAAAAAAAAAAAAAAAAAAAGGGAAAAGAGGAAAAGATCAACATCACAAATTCACTTCAAAGAAAAAAAAAAAAACCACCACAAATGTTTTCAGTTGCTTAAGGAACTTATAGAGGTTCTTGATTAACTACCCTCTGGATCATACCTTGATGGGTCTTGATTATTCATTCTGGTTTATAGGGAAGTAAATCACCAAAAGTTTTCTTGTCATCATTAAGGGAAGTTTTCTTGGAAGGCTCACTGGATTCCTGAAGCAGAATTTGTGATATCACCTATGAGAGTGTGATGTGATATCTGTTAATAGGAATAGACACTTAGTGAAGGATTATTGGGTTATCCCTCGATTATAGTTTATGCTTTTCTGTTATGACTCATTTAGGTTCTATCTAGTTGAAGTAATCATCCAATTGTGGTTGGCCTCAGTACCTTTAGTTTCAACTGTTAAGTGGCCTTCTGCGACTATTTTGTGGATTGATAGATCAATTTTTTTTTTAAATAGGATTGATTGATCATTGTGTGGTGATAATGCAATCAGTACAAACCGATTTGTAGGAACCAATTATGTAGTGAAGACATGGAAGGGACTGACATATCCTCTTTTCTAAATGAAAAAGATGCTTATGAAATTATGATAAATTTTGAGGCATAATAATTTCCCATTGATTTTCTGTTATGACTCATTTAGGTTCTATCTATTTGAAGTAATCATCCAATTGTGGCTGGCCTGAGTACCTTTAGTTTCAACTGTTAAGTGGCCTTCTGCAACTATTTTGTGGATTGCTAGATCATTTTTTTCAAAAATAGGATTGATAGATCATTGTGTGGTGATAATGCCATCAGTACAAACCGATTTATAGGAACCAATTATGCAGTGATGAAGACATAGAAGGGACTGGCATATCCTCTTTTCTAAATGAAAAAGATGGTTATGAAATTATGATAAATCTCGAGGCACAATAATTTTCCATTGACTACGGTATTATTGGGAAATGATATATTCCTTAGTTTATTATGCTATGAGTTTGCTCTCTTTAGTTTACTAGTTTACTAGTAAAAACCCCTTATGATGCGCAACAAATTGGGACCTTGTCTTTGTTCCCCTGAAGTAAAAACCCGTGTGGAATTGCCATACAGAATTCCTATTGGAGGTAAATTAGAAGGCACATTTTTCACATCTAATCGATGTGATGGGCACGATTTGTTTGTCACAGCTGACAAAATCACTCCCTTATGGTTAGTGAGCAAATGTTCTAAACAATGTATTCTATGTGTTTGTGAAAACCCGTCCGCTACATGCATGCGTAGCTCGATACCTTTCAATAGATTACTGTATGTTTGCACCTCGCTAGTTTTTTCAAATGCTTTGATTTCCTCTATCATCTTTTTTTCTGCTCTGGATGTGTCATCTGCTCTGGCTTGAAGTTTATTTGGCAGGTTAATTTGTTGATACAGCTTCCCTACCTGATGTTGATAACTTTGATAGGAAAGAAAGTTGTTAATTTGATGGGAGGTGTAAATTCATTTTCCATTCTGTAGGGAAATCGGTAAATCAAGATTTGAAGGATGAACTTGTAGGATCGGAAGAAAGGATTTTTTTCCTCTGTTGGCAATCTTGTAGTTGACTAAACTACACCCAAAGTATACATATCACCAATCTCACTGAAAAATGCAGAAAAGACATCCTTTCAGAGTAGATGTGATTCTTGTAGTGATTCAATGATTACAACTAGGGCCATGAGCACCATCTGGATATGTAGCCTGGCTTGGATTCTTGTAATTTTGGGCTTTCATTGCTAGGCTAAACCTGAGAGTTGCCAAGTTGCCATGTAACTTCTTCAATTTGAAGGGAGGACCGGTAGCCACTGCTAAAACTTTTAAGTAGCTCATTTGCATAAACTTTTGGGGCTTAGGAGGACCTGATCAATCTGAGTTACTAAAGAAACATCCTTCCTTCTACTTAATAATATGTATGGACCCCCACCCCCGTAGGTCTCTCTCCTTAGTCCACTGGATGATATTGAGAGTAGCCTGGAATAACCAATGGATAATTTTAAAAAAGGATTCCGAGTTTTGATTCAATGCATCGGCCACCCTAGGAGCTTCTGTACTCAAATGATTCAACGAACTCCAATATGACTCATTTGGCATTATTATTTACCATTCATCTAAAACCATCTAGACACAATTGTTTCTACTGTTATAGCCAAAGTTAATCTTGAATCACTCACGAGATAGGCGTACAACTTGGGTCGGGTTGGATCGGGTTGAGCCCAACCCTAACCCAACCCTAGGTAGCATTCCCTCAACCCTAACCCAACCGGGCCTCGTGTTGAGGATGGTCAACCCTAACCCAACCTGCTTCTAAATCTCTCAACCCTAATCCAACCCATCTAACCTGAAATCAGGTCAGGATGAGTCTGGTTTGTTCGAGTTCACCTTGGGCCAAACAGAATAATACTATAACCCAAAGGATATTAGATAAAATTAGAGAATGGAGGTAGGGTTCGGGTTGCCAAGGACTCAACTCTAACCGTTGGCTTTTCCCAACCCTAACCCAACCCAACCCGAGGAAGTGCCAACCCAACCCGATCCAAATTCAGGCTGAACCCGTCGGGTTCGGGTTGAGCCTGGCCCAAGTTGCACCCCTATCACGAGATGGTGGACTCTAAATCGGAATCCCAATGATGGCCGATGGTATTATCAAATCCATGGTTACCAATTTCAGATTGGGGAATAATTTAGTGGGGAAATACTAAAAAATTCAGAAAACTATAGTGTTCTTTTATTTAATTTAGTGGGGAATTGTTAAAATATTCAGAAAAACTACGGTGTTCTTTTATTCAGAACACCTTAGGTTTATATATCTGCATATAACTTCTATTATATAACACTAGGTGATTTCATGGTAAAGTGATCAAGTGCGTAGTGTTGGATTGTAAAGCTCATGGTTCGATTCACATTTTTTTTGTTTTATGGAAGTGCAACAATTATGCTCCGTCCATATTTTCCACAAGGTCGTGACAAATGTCAACAATTAGAAGCTGCAGTTCTTTTCTTGCATTGTGGGAGTTCAGATCAGATCATGTCTGTAGGTGGTCTTCTTGTCTGCCCCTTCGAGGACCAAAATGGGAATGCCAAATCGACTGAGAAAACTTGCAATAAATCATTTGACGGAATGCTTATCTTTTGCAGTCCACAAAATGTGAAACAACCTTTAATCAGAAATCCCATGCTTTAGTTTCTTAGCCACTAAAATTCTATCATGCAAGACTGGGTTCTGAATTCCTTATTGTATTGAATTGCTATCCACTGTCACTTGTTATTTTCATCTGCATGGACATATTCTGTGATGGAGCAGAAGAAAAGGTCAGCCAATGTCCACTTATCGGAAAGATGAAAAAAAACTGCACTAAAATTCTTTTTATTTTTTAATATTGATGAAATTTTATTAGAGGGACTAATCCAACATTAAAAAAAGAAAGAAAGTGACAGAGGTGGTCAAAATGCAAAACAACTGAGAAAGAAAAGAGAAGGGAAAAGACAATATTGGATGGAAGATTCAAAGTTCAAACATCAATTTCTAATATTAATTATTCCTTAATTATGCTATTTTACAAAGAGAAAAGGCAATATTGGATGGAAGATTCAAACATCAATCTCTAATATTAATTATTCCTTAATTATGCTATTTTACTAAGCGATGAACCTAAAAAGGAAAATATTGGGCAATATTGGATGGAAGATTCAAACATCAATTTCTTGCTAACCGTTGCATCTTTCGAAAAGTTCTATTGCCAATTTCCTCTCCTTATGCTAGAGCATATGCGTCTTGTTCTTAATCTTAAAATTAGTTTATTCCTTCATCTTTTACTATAAAATCTCATGGTTCTTGGTATTTTGTCTGTATGCTTGCCAATCATGGCTGTAATGCGTGCTTGCCCAATGAGTTGGTTTATGGTTAACAGGGGGTTTCCTTCAGACTTGTTTATTGACATATTAAGCTTACTCTTATTAATACGCCTTTTAGGATAAGAAAAAGGATGCCGTGAAGAAGGTAATTGCTGCAATGACTGTTGGGAAGGATGTTTCATCATTGTTCACGGACGTGGTGAACTGCATGCAGACAGAGAATTTGGAGTTGAAGAAGCTTGTCTATTTATATCTTATAAACTACGCGAAAAGTCAACCTGACCTAGCTATACTTGCTGTAAATACATTCGTGAAGGTAAATTGCTTTTGAATTATACATTTTTCCTTGATTTATTCATCGGTATGAATTTTAATGGAGCCATTCTTTTTAAATACTTACTCTTTATAAGCTGCCTATTTAATGTTTGTTCACGCGTTTCCATTAAAGATTGCATATAAAATTACTTCGTTCCTTTAACTGCCCAGTTCATATCTCACGGATATGGGTGTGACACTTGTTCAAGCTTCCAGGAATTTGAGTGCTGAAAGTTTTCTTCAGTTGTTTGGTCCAGAGTTTCCTGAAATAGTGTTGGTTTCAAGGAAGAATGCTGCAGACAGAAAAAATTTCTTAGAATGTTCAATTGCCTGCAAGCATAGGTCTATTTATAGAAACAACATGAAATAATAAGATTAAACTTGAAGTCAACGATCTGTTATGATTACAGAAGCATTCATATTTATTCTTATTTTTTAAATCAATACTGTAGATAGTTCAAAAAAAAAAAATTTATTCTTATTCTTGTGCATATATTCTATAGCTTTATCTAGCTGTAACATTTTTTTTGAATGGTAAAGAATTCATTAAGTCAAAAGGGGACCGAGATGGTCAATACAAGCCACAAATAACATACAAGATAAGAAACAAAAGGAAGGCCCCCAGAAATGGGGGGAGGAGACCAAACATCAAGGAGGAAGAAAATAAAAAAGAACTAACTCCTCTTTTGAGACCCCTTCCCTAGGTAGTTTATCGGCTACGTCGTTAGCCGATCTCCTCACATGACAGAAAGAAGGGGAAGATTCACCCATCCGTTCTTGAATTTATCTAGCTGTAACATTCGGAACCAAAAGAATATAAAATTTCAACTGCCTTTAAGAATGAGGGATTGCTACGACCATGCTCTGCCTCTTCTTTTTCAATGCTCAAATGCAGGATACAGTGCATGCATTGATACATGACAAGTCATTCAATTTCATGGACATGCATTGATACATAACAATACAGCATATATGTACCATGATGTTGATCATCTGAATGTGATGAAGATCATACATTACACTGATTATCTGATACCTAGATCTAGATGAAGCAACAATATATCCTCTATCAAAAAACTGTCAATGATGTCAGCTTTGATAAACTAGGAATCACATGCCAGAGCAGACATGGCAGCGGCACTGGAGTACTAGTTAGTTTCTGAAGGGTTCGGGCTTGGGGCTGTACTAGGGAACGCATGTTAGTTGTAGTATATGGTCCATAATTGACAATTTTTCAAAGCTGATTTCACCGAGAAGAAAGTTGGAAACTGTGGAAGGCAACCATTGAATAAGATCCCTTGTCAATCGATCTGGATTGTCTCAGAGAAAAAAAAACATGTCGGTGATGCTACCAACACATCTGAACTGCTTTTCTAAATGTGTGATACATTGATTCGAATGAAAAGCATGATGCACCAATATTAAATATAAATCTTTAATTGGTCAAACATAGCTCAGTGCATGTAGAATAATTTGGACGAATCTGCATATCGGGTGTGGACCAAAATCTGCATCATAACTTGATGGAAGATCATGCTAAGCTGTTAAAGTGTAAAAGATTAAATAACGCCATCTCTAACAGCTTAAGCTTTTGGAGTAATTGGTTGTTTCACATAAGCAAATGCCTAGCTGTTTGTAGCAGCATACCAGCCCAATGGCAGATGACAGTCTACATTACAACATAATGGAGAACTTAGTAGACAAACTGTAAAGATCTTGAGTCTTTTTATGTGCAAGACATAATATACCCAGCCACATAACTTGGTACGAAAAGCTATTATAAATGAAAATTTATGGATTTTCTATATGACTTGAAGTTTACTAAGCTTTTTACGGCAGTCCTGGAGCATTGATGTGTGAAACCCCATAAAATATTGAAATTGATTCTTTCCTATTGTCATATGTAGTCGTGGCAAACTTAAACATCACAAGAATTTGTTCATAAGATTCCTTACCACTCCTTTTTATTATTTTTATGACATAGGGTATCCCCACGCCAATTTTTAGGGCAGGACTATTCCCTACGGATGCGCGCAATCACCTGTAAACCATGCGCATCGCGTAAGCCGGGGGGATTTGAACTCATCTCCGATTTGCGAACCATACATTGATTTTTTATGATGATTTCATAGACCAAGTTAGGAATCTTAGATGCATTTTATGGTGGTTTGAGGGTGTGTCAGGATTGAGAATCAACTCAACTCAACTCAACTAAGCCTTTGTCCCACACTAGTTGGGGTTGGCTAATGAATCCTTTAGAAAATTTACATGAAGAAGGTGAAAGGATCTACCCGGCTCAAATTGACTAAGTCTAATCTTGACACTAGTTGGCTTCACCTACATGAATCATTTTCTTCCATTCTCTCATATCCAAGGTCATGTTCTTTGTTATGTTCCTAGCCATCAAGTCTTTCCTCACTGTTTCTACCCAAGTTCAATGATGGGGAAATCTCTATTCTCAATCTTGGGAAAAGCTCTATTGCGGGGGTGAGGAGGGTTGAGTGGTTGAGCTTGTAGAGGCTTTTAGTTGCAAGAAAGCCAAGATTCATGTTTCCTATTTAGGCCTCCCTCTTGTATTTGATATCACACGTAAATCATTGTGGGATTCAGTTATGGAAAAGGATAGATGGGACGATTCAGGTGAGAACCAATGTAGATCTAACTTTCTATTCACTCGTGGGATCCTGGCGGTCGGGGTGGGGGGTATTCCACCACGGCTCCTCTCTTCTCGGGAGTCCATACATCCCTTATCATCCCTTATAACTGTATGGATAGCTATCTCTCGAGCATATGTTTAGGTTCGGCCTCAATGGGAAAAGGAGCACCTAACAACGCATCTTCATAGACCAAGAACTATGGGATCACCCCTTTCATTCTGGGGTGACGGAGGGATCGTACCATTCAAGCCTTTTTTTTTCATGCTTTTCCCGGAGGTCTGGAGAAATTAGTAATCCATAGGATTGCCCTAATCCTCCCTTCCTGAAAGTGTTGGATATGAGGTTTTGGGCCCTGACCCCAAATATTATCTCTCTTTTTAGCCCATCTTTCATGGCTTGGTGAAAGGGGTCTGGCCTTTTTAATTGAATGACAATTTGGAGATCACCCACACCGCCCAAGGTCCATGGCTATTGTTGGACAGTGGTGCACCAAAAGATTAACATGCTTAGTATTCTCAAGCGGAATAACTTTCTGTTGGCAGATATGTTTTCTTTGTTTGAAGGTGGAGGGGTCCTCCAATTATATTTTTGGCCGTTGTGATCTTTTGGTAAAAGTATGGTGCAATATGTTCACTCTCTTTTGCGTCATCCTTCATGGGACTTTTTGAGGGATGGTGGTGGTGCCATCTTGGGGAGTGGGATCGGACCTTTTGGCTGTTACTCCATTGGTGGTGTCATGAGTATTATGGAGCAAGAGAAAGAAGAAGTCATTGGAAGATAGAGTGGAGAGGGAAAAGAAAATGGCAATGTGGACCCTCCCTCCTCCCAACACCTTCAACATTGATCGTGCTGCTCTTGGTAACCTGGGCCCAGTGGGTATCAGTGGTGTTTTCAGGAATCACACAGGTGATATCATCCTTTGCTTTTCTGGACCAATTAATAGGGCAGACTAGAGGGAGACGGAAGCTAGAGCCCTTCTCATCGGCTTAAGGCTGTTTTCTTATTACCTGGGAAGAAATCTTCCCGTGGAGGAGGACTCGTCTAACGTCTTCTCTTAGCAAAGAACCAATCTCTGGGCCATTGGAGATTTACGGGGATTATCCGTGAAATTTTTAACTCATGTACCTCACTTTTATCTTCTTTCATGTCCTCCAAAGTGCTGACAGTATTGCTATCTTCTAACTAAGGTAGGAATGTGTAAGGAGTCTTTTGTGAGGAAATTTCTACCCCTATGATCTGTGTTCATTATTTTTATATCCTATTACTGATAAAAAGGGTTTTAGGTTGACTTTAGTTAACTAGGGCAGTTGTGTGTAACTAATGCATCATTGCGACCTCAATTGGCGCACAGAAACAGTACAGTTATACCATATTCACACTCTACCCCTATTCAGTTTAATTAGTTATGCCTGCATTCCTAGCTTACACAAGTACGCTGATATCATCCCCTTTTCGTTACTTTTTGTGCATTTGTGCGCACACAAACCCATTGTTTTTCAATGATATATGAGCAATGCATTGTCGATCCCCAATATATGAAGCAAATGGTTTGTACCAAACATTTCTTTAATGAAGTAACAGTCAACCTTTATGGGTTTTGCTATATCATGAAAACTCGGTTAGAAGATATCTCTGTGGCCCATGTCAAATGCTGAACATGTTTTGGTCGTTTTTTCTTTTGTTGACTGAAATTGTACACCTTTGTGAAAGAGTTGTCATTTTTCCGTTTAGGCTATCAACATTTGGAAATTTATTTGAAATATTGTGAAGTGCTATATCTACCTGTGGTTTGGCATTCATATTGTTGCGATCAAATTGTTATCTTGCACTGCTAAGTTCTGTTCCTTTGCAGGATTCACAGGATCCAAATCCCTTAATTCGTGCATTAGCTGTCAGGACTATGGGATGCATCCGCGTTGATAAAATTACAGAATATTTATGCGATCCACTTCAGAGATGTCTCAAGGTCTCTTTAATCTCCAGTCGTGTTATTCCTTTTGTCATTTGTGTCACTATTGCACTCTCATGTTGTTTGTTACTATTGAACATGGTTTTTTTATCCTTTCTTTTTTTCAAATGGTAAGGATCTTGCTTCATCTTGAATGAACTTTGTGTAAGTTCACTTGTTGAGCCACTGCACATTAAATATGATTTTCACTTTGATTCTCCATTCACTGACAGGATGATGATCCTTATGTTCGAAAGACAGCATCGATATGTGTTGCTAAACTTTATGATATAAATGCCGAGCTAGTGGAGGATAGAGGATTTCTAGAGAATCTTAAGGATTTAATTTCTGACAATAATCCAATGGTGGTGGCAAATGCTGTGGCAGCACTTGCAGAGATCCAAGAAAATAGCAATCGACCAATCTTTGAGATCACCAGTAACACGCTTTCTAAGCTCCTGACTGCTCTAAATGAGTGCACTGAGTAAGTCTAGTTTATTGCAACATTTTATCCATTTGCTTCATTTCCATCCTATGTGGGCGTACATGCTATTATTAGGAGCAAAAACTATCAGAAAAATATTCCAGTTTCTCTGAATATTTACCTTTTCGACAGGTCTTACTGTCACGCTAGAAGGCTAAATTTGTTATCTTATTGAATTTTCTTTTGGATATGTTTCTTTTATGGTCTCGAGTTTCACTTGACTTAGATGTGCGTATTTTGGTTGAATTGGATTCAAAATATTTCATAGATAGTCATATTTAATAATAACATGAAGGCTTTCTGTTTCTCTCAGTTATTTGGGAGCGGGACCAATATCAATTGCCTAGGTTAGAGTTTCAGATGGAACCTCTATACATGATCAAGGTTTTAAATTTCGGTTTTGGAATGCGTTTTGGTCCTCACCGAAACCGAAATTTTAGCTGAAATAGAAATTTTGGAAATTTCGGCGAAATCAATCGAAATTAAATAAAGCAAGATTTTAGCCGTTAGCAAATTTCGATGAAATCCCCGAAATTTGAAATTTCGGCTGAAATTTGAAATTTCGGCTGAAATTTGAAATTTCGGCTGAAATTTTGGGATAATATTAAATAATCAATTTAAAACTGATTTTTTGGAGATATTCCTTAAATTTCTGGAGCAAACGAAATTTCGATCGAAATTTTGTAACGCTTGGACTTTACCCAATTTTGGTTTCGGTCTCCACCGAAACTCGAAATTTCGGATTTTGGTCGAAATTTAAAACCTTGTACATGATGCTTTATTATATTTTCATTTTCTATTATGTTTAGAAAGATTGCCATATGATTTGCTTCCCAAACATTGTGTCAATGGGGAAATTGTGGTTGCAAACGACATATGGATTTGCTTCCCAAACTTTGTATCAATGGTTTTTTCTGGAAATTGTGGTTGCAAATGACATATATTAGATGGCAGTGAAAGGAACATCACAAGACTGGCACAAGATCACTATTGTTTGACTTGAATTTATAGGGAACTTGGGGTTTTTTTCCTGACACAGTACCTTTTTAGGAGTATTCTTTATTTTTTATTATTATATTTGAGTCCTGAATTTAGTCTAATGTTTCTGCAGATGGGGTCAAGTTTTCATTTTGGATGCTCTTTCCAAGTACAAGGCTTCAGATGCACGTGAAGCTGAAAATATTGTTGAACGGGTTACTCCACGACTGCAGCATGCAAATTGTGCAGTTGTACTTTCGGCTGTAAAGGTAAGCTTTTGTTCCCTTCTATGGATTTAAATGATATTCTCAATGTCAAGAAAGGTGACTACATTTAGGTGATCATCATTTTCCTTCACTTCCCAACAATACAGTC
Source organism: Tasmannia lanceolata (assembly GCF_043159265.1). Taxonomy (NCBI): domain Eukaryota; kingdom Viridiplantae; phylum Streptophyta; class Magnoliopsida; order Canellales; family Winteraceae; genus Tasmannia; species Tasmannia lanceolata. Next base: position 33,919,801 of record NW_027518700.1, on the reverse strand, counting down.
TTAAACTCACAAAGAACTGTGACTATATTGTTGGGGCGGTTGTGAAGGATGATCACTTATCTGGAAATGAATGTCTTTTAATATTCACATAGTATCTTATTCACGATTAGTATTCACCATTCAGTATATGATTCCTGTTAACTTACCAACTTCTCCAAAAGCTTAAGCTGTTGGAGAAAGGCGTTATTTATCTTTTATACTTTAACACTCCCCCGCACGTGTGGCCCACTTGGCAAACACGTGGCACATATGGTCCCACTTTGGGCCGGCCATCGCATGTGGATTTTTGTTATCCGGGAGGTTTGAACTCGAGACCTTTGGCCCCGATACCATGTTAACTTACCAACTTCTCCAAAAGCTTAAGCTGTTGGAGAAAGGCGTTTTTTGTCTTTTATACTTTAACAATTCCAATCAATTTCATTGAGCCAAAGTAGGATACACTTGCAATAGTCATTTCAAATTTCCTTTTTCTTGAAGAACTCATTCATATTTTTGGTGTACGATAAGATACTATGTGTTCTCATGGTTTTAAATTTCTCCGAATTTCCCCAAAACGACCGAAATGTTTCCATTTCCACCTCCACTGAAATCTCAATGAGTTCCTTCCACGTCATTATCTCCGATCGAAATTTGACAGAAATAGTCGGAATGACAAAAAAAAAAAGGAAAATGGAAAGATGTTATTATTTACATCGTAAGATGATATTTTCCCCAAAATAAAAAATCCTGTCCTAATCTGCTCTAAATCGGAAAAAAACAATGCAAATCAAAGAAGCACATTTTTGCCGTGGTTTTCCATGGGCTTTTTTTTTTTGAAAACCCTATAAAAAATATTTAAGTTTTTTAATCTTTGTCAACATGCTTTGTGGGACCATCCTAGTTGAATCGAAGGTGGGCCCACTTCTCATTTCAATTTGAAAAGTCATGGGAGTTTCAAATTTCAAAACCTAAGCATTGTACAAATGATGAGTCTCTGACCAAGCATCGAAAGGGGAAGGTGGGCCCACTTTTCATTTCAATTTAAAAAGTCATGGGAGTTTCAAATTTCAAAACATAAGCATTGTACAAATGATGAGTCTCTGACTAAGCATCGAAAGGGGATTTTTTTTCCTTCATAAGGCATTTTACTTTGCATATTCATTTCATTAATGTAGAGAATGATATTTGGTACGCAACATCATTGAACTGCATAGCAAAGTATCTGTATTTTATGAGATCGGCATGTGACCAATAATACCTCGTAACTCTATGTGGTATTGACATAGAGAATGATATTTTACGCATTCTTGTATTGCTGGTGCACATTATCAAGTCATGAACTGGTTATTGCAGATGATCCTTCAACAAATGGAACTCATCACCAGTGCTGATGTGGTCCGGAATCTTTGCAAGAAAATGGCCCCTCCTCTAGTAACACTACTTTTTGCAGAACCTGAAATACAGTATGTTGCATTGCGAAACATCAACCTTATCGTACAAAGGCGGCCTACGATCCTTGCTCATGAAATCAAGGTCATTTATTTTAAGTAACAGTTTGCTAGCTAATTCCGTTAGTCTTTTCAAGCTTAGGGTTTATACATGAATTTTTACTGTGCATCTTTGCTGTCTGTAGGTTTTCTTCTGCAAATACAATGATCCTATTTATGTGAAGATGGAGAAGCTAGAGATCATGATAAAGCTTGCGTCCGATCGAAACATAGAGCAGGTACCCAACTCATTTATTTGATTTTTACCTATGATTTGTCCGACACTTCGAATTTATTGTTGACTCACGTGTCCTGCCAACACGACACGCATGTCCACACGTGTCGACACTCCTCTGGACACTTTTACTTGTATTGCTGGAAGTGTTAGACTTAATGTGCGTGTGTGGACATGTTTTTGTTCCGTGTCAAGTGTGAAATTCTGTTTTTTATTTAATATTGTGTTTACCTCATTCAGACAACTCGTATCCATGTCGAAACTGGACATACGAATCCATATCCACAAATCATGATTACATATACTTTCTATTTTAGCCGTGTCCCCATTTCTAAAGTTTGGGGGTTTGCTGTGTCCGACACTCCGTGTCGGTGTTGACACTCGACACTCATGTCCATGTCCACAAATCATAGATTTTTACACAACTATTAGTTCTAACCCATCTTTTAATAAAAATAAAATAAACCCATCCTATGTGGCTCAAAGTCTCTATTGTCACGGGATGTTTTGTCCTGAATTATTTATTCTGTTGGTTACTTATTAATGATTGTACACTTAGAGGTATATTTGGCAAGAAATTGCAAACCCAACACAATAGCGTAGGCTCCTCGGTTAGCCCGCCAAGCCATTCATCACATGGTTGGCTTGCCTGAGGATGAGAAACGTGCATATTGATATGCCAGAATTAATGTCAAATTTCTCATGAAGTATGATGGCAACACTCCAAGGAGAACATTATTTTTGCATAAATGATTTGGAGAATCTCCTTCCACAAGAAAAAAGGGATGAGATACACCGATCAGAGTTCTTACTGAAGGAGAAACAACTTAACTGGGTTTTCTACACGATGAAATTTCACCTTGCTTCCATTCCCATGCAGGAATGGGAGATTTGATGTTATAGTTGATCTTATTATTATTTTTTTGATGGGTTTTATTGCAATTTACAATTATATATAAAGCAGTATAAAATAAAAACCCCACGGAGACTCGTGCAGACTCGTGCGCACCTATGACTGTTATTGTTGAAATTTGTTATTTCATTCATTGAAAATTTAGCACATGTATTAAGTATTTTTTTTTTGGGTGTTCTGTTTGTACTCACTTCATCGTTCTGTTTCCTTTTGAGAGGTATCGCTTGCCCATGATCTGAATCTTAATCCCACTTTGCACATTTAAATAACAAACTCCTGAGGCCTGACTTTTCAAGTGATTAGTATTCTTGCCATCCAATATGAGATTAAGAGTAAAGAAGCTTATGCTCATGCATGTCTGTAATTTAATCTGTTGTTTGAATGTACTTTCAATACATTATTTTTGATCTGTTTTCTCTTCTAATGTTTGAAAAGTTTTTTCTGTAAATTTTATGATTGCTTGGTGAATCTAATTTTACTTGAACTCCTAGATGAATGTTGTTTCTTATTTATTATTTAATCCTCTAGACATGCGATAAGTAAATCGGCTGATTTTAATAGGCTTTGTATAGAGGGCTAGTAATTGGTAGTGTCTCTTGTTTTCTGTATTTAGAATTCTTTGGGGTTTTAACTTGTCTCAACGCACTATGTATTTTTTGGGGTAGATTAATATGTAAATTCAACAAGTAGCGAGACCTTGCTTCAGAAAGAATGATAATTATTTTGTAGGTTCTCTTGGAGTTCAAAGAGTATGCCACAGAAGTAGATGTGGATTTTGTTAGAAAAGCTGTACGTGCTATTGGCCGCTGTGCTATCAAGTTAGACAGAGCAGCCGAGCGACGCATCAGTGTGTTGCTTGAGCTGATAAAGATAAAAGTAAACTATGTTGTGCAGGAGGCTATTATAGTCATCAAGGACATTTTCCGACGATATCCTAACACGTGAGTTGTGAGTTTTTGGGGCTGCCAAGTAACATATTTACTGGACATGGATGGTTCTCTTCTTTCCAAGCTTATTTGTGTGCCCATCTTCATCTGCAGCTATGAGTCTATTATTGCAACCCTCTGTGAGAGCTTAGACACTTAGATGAGCCAGAGGCCAAGGTACTTTCTTTTATGAGTTTTTATACGGTGCCCGACCGTCAAGTCCATTGTGGGCGGTACCCCTTCATATTTGATCCAACAGTAGCCCACTTTTTAAGAGGCTTTTGTTAGATCAAATATCAAGGGCGGTACTTTTGATGTACTGCCTACACGGGACTTGACGGTCTGGCACCATATAATTTCTCTTCTTTTATTATTCCACTTGACAGAACGGCCTAGGATTCTGCGTTTCTAATAGTAACATCTGTAGTTTACTTCCAGATGTTTACCCAGATGCTTTTGTTGATGCAGGCATCTATGATATGGATAATTGGTGAATATGCAGAAAGAATTGATAATGCCGACGAACTCCTTGAAAGTTTCTTAGAGACTTTCCCAGAAGAGCCTGCTCTGGTCCAGTTGCAATTGCTTACTGCAACTGTTAAATTGTTTCTTAAAAAGCGAACTGAGGGCCCACAACAGATGATTCAGGTTCTTTGCTTTTACCATCATGATGTCCTCGTGATTCTGATTAGTCTTCATTGCTTACAATTGTGTTTCCATATGTGCTGTTTTTTCCCCTCTGGGTTCTCAAGAAGTCTGTTCTGTTTATCCTGTTTCCTACAACTTTGCAGCCGATCATTTATAGTATCCTTCGTGCCATTCACCTATGCCTTTCCAGTTGCACCTATTTTGTGTAAAACCATGTTAACATTAGCCTCCCGTCCCTTGATTTTCTTTTTCTTTGAATTTTCCAAAATTTTCTTGTCCTATATGCAATCCTTTTTTATCTGTTATTTAGCGTTTCTGTTCACTGATGAGAAATTTAAGCTGAGAAGTTCGGGGGTTCTTTATTTTGATTACCTGAAATTTCTTTTACGTAAGAATCATATACTAGCATAGAATTCTTTCCATGTCAATATTGAACGTTTTTTTCTTTTTCTGGAATTTAGCATTGTCAAGATGTGCATCGTTTTACATTCACAGCGCATCATTCTTGACAACTGATATTGTCTTGTGCAAATGAATTCATATTTTACTAAAAATCATTGTTATAATATTAAGTACCTGCCAGCAATTAGTATAATACTATAACTATAACAGTTTCTTTTTTTTTGTTTAGAAATTAGTTTATGGCTTCTGATATAATGTGCTTCATGCATACATATCATTAATTTATCCAAGGAAAGTGATATTTACTACACTCCCTTGTCTTGACGGATCTACCCCTTCTCATTCGTAACTTCTTTCAGTGACTGTTATGACTATCAAGGAGCTGTAATAACCAATGTTTAAAAAACCTGGGCAAGAACTTGGCCTAGGTAAAACCAAGTTGACTCAAGCTGACGCTGTGAGGTTTTATTGACTCAGGTGTGTCTATAGATTTTTTGATTGACTCAAAACTGAGTGGACTCAGGTGAGTATCCAAGGAAGGTGATATTTACTACATTCCCTTGTTTTGACAGATCCATCCCTTCTCATTCTTAACTTCTTTCAGTGACTGTTATGATTATCAAGGAGCTGTAATAAAAAATGTTTAAAAAAACTTAGTCAGGCGAGTCAATGATTGATGTGGTGAGATTTTGTTAACTTGGGTGTGTCAATGTAGTTTTTGATTGACTCAAAACTGAGTGGGCTTGAGCGAGTCAATGATTGGTGGCTCCTTTTGTATGCTAATACTGTATGATAATATATTCTGGGTTAAGAGGGGGGCGGGGACCCTAATCAATCAAACGCAATCTAACTTTCGTAGAACCTACACTACTTTTCATGATACCAGGGTACGCACTCTGGAATATGTTATAAACAATGATTTGTGCTCAATTGGTAATTGATCATTTAAAACAAAGATTCACAAAACCTGCTTTGCGTAAAGGTTGCAATAGATTGTTGCATATGTTGAAGATTACTTTGATTCATCTCCACCTACATTAATTTGTGACTATCAATACACACTTTTATTCTGGTAAGATTGATTTTCATATGTTCTAGATTGACTTGATGGATCTGGTAGTAGCCTGGAAGCAAATATGTTGAGATGGGAGCAAAAAGATGAAAATAGTCCTCTTCTCTCATTTGCAGTTTAGCTCGAGAAGATGAAAGCTATGACAATGATCATCTCAACACTTGCACAGACGCATCTATTGGTAAATATTTGAGGTGTTCATTGGAGGGCCTATTGTGGCAGAACCCTTTGTCATTAAAGAGATAGGCAATGGCTGAGAGGAATAAATCGCCACTGGGGCATAGGGGTGGTAAAGGACAATTATTCGGGGAGGGGCTGGAATTGAATCGATAATGCCGATCAATTGCCACAGAGGGGTTTTAGGGCCAGCTGTAGTGGGGCAAGGGGGATGCTGGTGAGATCCAACTGGTGGTCCAGATGATTACATTGGACAACAGTTTGAGGCCTTGGTTGAGGACAACGATGCTTGGTGTGAACGGGTTGCCACATCCTCTGAAGAATTTCAGGTTGTTGGAATGCATTACTTCTTTGAGCTTTTATCCTCGTCATAATTTTGAGGAAGTGGTGGGGTTGATGATGTGGGAGCATCCCTTGTACATTAGCCACATTTTCCCCTGCACACATACTTCTTTGTTTCGTTAGTTAGTGTTCACTTCATGATTAATTGGTCATTTTTTAGTTGTAATTGTACTTTAATATCTTTGTATTAGTAGTGGTACTTTGGGCATTCGGGTTTTATTATTGGTACTTTAGGCAATCTTTGTAATGGGCTAGCCTATATGAAGCCCCAACACTTGTCCTTTTCTTTAATTTTTGGAACTGAAATTTTTGTAGAGATTCTCCTTGGAGAGAAATTTCAGATAGAGCTCGGCTCTTCTCTTTATCTTTCAAATCCCATAACCCCAAGAGAAAGGATGAAAGATAAAGAGAAGAGCCTAGCTGCAAAACTAAAGAAAATTACAACTGTTGGGGCTTTATATAGGCTAGCCCATTACAAAGATTGCCTAAAGTACCCTTAATAAAACCTGAATTCCCAAACACTAACCAATGAAACAAAGAGCTATGTATGAAGGGGCTAATGTGTATAAGAGATGCTCCTGCATGCATAGCATCTATTGGTGATCTTCCTCGCAAATTAAGAGGACCCAAATCCTCCTTGATTAGCTTTGTCTTGGTAGGCTATGTATGCTAGAGAATTTGGAAATACCGGTCGATCTTTGTCGTTTATGGTTCCCTTACATTTAAGGAGAAGCCGTCTTCACTTGTTTGTGTGATGATGAGCATCAAACTTTCCTTTATTAGCTTTGTTTTGGTTAGAGGAATTCTGGGGTTATTCCATCTGGGACATCCTTAGAAAATGGAAGGAAATTCTAATGGGAAGAGGTCTGTAGAGGAAGATCAAAGCGAGATGGGACCCTCCACCCCTTATCTCATCAAATTAATTTTTGATGATAGTTTGCTTGGTAACTCGGGTCCAGCATGTTAGTGGGTGTTTCTTGATATCCAAATGGCAACATTATTCGGTCATTCTTGGGTTCTATTGGTCATGTGGACTCAACGAATGCGGAGGTTTGGGCTCTTCATATCGGAATTTTATATGGGCAGTAGGTTGGTGGTGGAAGGAGATTCTTCCAATGTGACATCGTAGACTAGGGGAGATAACATTGAGCCATGGAGATTAGCGAATTATTATTAATGAGATTCTAGATGGCTTGAAGTCAACTATTGTTTCATTTATGCATGTTCCTAGGATCACCAACGATTGGACTGATACACTAACAATGGTGGTTAATAGAACTGAATTGTACATCGGGCAACTAATGCCAACTGATATGGAAAAAAAAAGACTGCATCACATCATATGTACGCAGGCACATGGATATGATATGCCTTTGTATTAGGACAATATTGACAGGCTGGCTCTGATATGCATGTCTTTTGTCTCCATACACACGCACACACCACTCAGGCATACTACATATGAAAATACGCGGGTTTCAATAAAGGCTACAGTGCCAAAACAAGGAAGTTTACTTAGGGTTTATCTACATGTTGTACCCTACACATGTTATAAGCAAAGAGTTATATTTTGTGCATACACTATCAAACTACCAATTACTTGTGTTTTGATGTTACTGCTTGAATCACATTGGTAAGTTGGTGGGGGACAACTTCCTAATCCACAGATGGTTACTTGTCCTGAGTGAGGAGAATTCGATATTGTATTCATGTAATGCTAATGTTGTCGTCAGAGGGCCTAAATTCATATCTTGATAAGACTACTTACTAGCAACTCTGTTTCTCTTGCTTATTCCAGCGGAATGTGTCATACTGTTTTACTTCTACAGATTTTATTTTAAAACTTAGGAGCACAGTTTTTAACTGTACTTCTCATTGGTTTCCACCATGTCTATCATGCCTCAATTACTTGTGTACAGTTGGTTTTAAATAATGCTACTGTAGAGACTGACAATCCAGACCTGCGTGATCGTGCCTACATATATTGGCGCCTTCTTTCTGTTAAAGATTTTTCAAAATCAAGTGTTTTTGGTCAAAACAATTTTTGGAAAATATTTTCTTTAAGTGTGTTTTGGAAAAAGAAAAACTTTTCTTTGGAAATAGTTGCTTTTTGCAAGAGAAAGAGAATAGTGTAATGTAGTTGAAAAGATAGTCCCAAATCGGATGAGAGAAAAGAAAGAGAAGGGCTTATAAAGCACTACACTTTTCTATTACTTGTTTGATTGCACATTAGGTTGAACCCATGGTTGGACCCGCGGGACGGTGCAACGCACCGTTCGCGCACGCGCACGCTCACACGCACGCGCGGCGTGGGCAATGGGCTATAGGGCGCATAGTGGCGCTTTATTGGCGCTTTTTTAGGCGCACTTTTTTTATGGACCGTGGATCTAGACGATTGTGGATCGGTCTAGTGGGTGGGCCGAATAGTTCAAAGGCCCATCAAGCCCAAGCCCAGTGTCGAATAGTTCGATTGGGTTGGGCTTTGATTCGAGCACAACGATCGGCCCAGCGGGCCCAGTGCTCCAACGGTCAGTGGGTGCGATCCATTGGGTTGTGTCCCTTCCCAACGGTCAAGGATCTAAGGGGTGCGATCTGTACCATAGATGGATCATCTATCGGTTAGATGGGAGGACGGGAATTTAAATATCCCAACAGACTCTCTAGGATTGATCTGGTTCGTTGAATCGCGTATGGGCGCGATCTAACGGCCAGAATTCAAACCGATCTGGAAAGTCTCTATACAGGGGTGCTTTTCACACTGAAAAGACACCAGAGGCTCTATAAAAGTTGCAGAACCCAACCATTTCAAAGTACAATCGAATTTACCCATTTCTGGATAAATTCTTAAGACTTCTAGTGCATTATACTCTCTTTCTTGCTCCCACCAAAATTCGTTTTACTAAACTATTTTCTTATTGTTTATCTAATTACTGTTATACTGCAGTAACAGAAATTAGACTGATTCTCTCAGGCTTGTAAGATTCTAAGGGCATTTCGGATTTGACTCCGCTTGTGCATAGCGTCGTCAAATTAGTAGGACATTCCTACTGGCTTCATTGTATCTTGGAGGCAGTTTGCGGATCCCCTTTGCACACTTCTAGTGGGGGCGAAATCTGTCTTAAGGAAAGCGATTTCGCGCCTTGAAGCAAACTGGTTACTGCTTTTTCTTTCCAACAGATACAGAATTATTTCTCTAACAATCTTAAGACAGATTTTTCTTTGCTTCAATGGCGTTGTACTCAATCCGTCAAATGTCCCAAGACTTTGTCAAACTTGAGCGATTTGACAAAGGGAATTTCAAGCGATGGCAGAAGAAGTTGCACTTCATCCTTACGTCGCTCAAAGTAGTTCGAGTTCTCACATCCCCAAGGCCGACAACAGTTGAAAATGAGACATTAGCGCAGGCTCGTGCAAGAATGAAATGGGAACAAGATGATTACATCTGCAAAGGGCACATCCTCAATGCTATGTCGGATACTTTGTTCGACATATATCAGGGAATGGGATCGGCAAGTGAGATTTGGAACGCACTCGAAGCGAAGTACATGGCGGAGGATGCTAGCAGCAAAAAATTCTCTGTGAGTCGTTTCCTGAATTATCGCATGGTAGATGATAGACCTGTTATTGATCAACTGCATGAAATCCAACACATGGTGAGTCAAATTCATTTGCAAGGCATTTTACTTGATGATTCCTTTATAATTCCGTCGATTATTGACAAACTTCCGCCAAGTTGGAAAGAATTTAGAAAAAGTCTTAAACACAAGAAAGAGGAGATTTCTCTTGATGACTTGGCTCTATGCCTCAGGATTGAGGAAGAGTCAAGGATTAGAGATCATAAAGATGATCATGAGAATTCTTCCTCTAAGATACACTTGGTGGAAAATGTCAATAAACCAAACCAACAAGGGAAAGGCAATCGGAAGAGAAACAAACACCCTGACAAGAAGAATAATAAGAATAAGAAAAGGAAGGGTGCTTGTTTCAATTGTGGCAAACCAGGCCACTACAAGAGTGAATGTCGACTTCTTAAAGATAAGAAGTCGGGAACACCAACAGACAACAACAAGTTTGTGGCCATGATTTCAGAAGCAAATATTCTTGAAGATGGCAATGATTGGTGGATTGACTCGGGTGCGACGAGGCATGTCTGCAAAGACAGGAATCTGTTTTCGACCTATGAAACGGTTGAAGATGGAAGTGTCCTTTACATGGGCAATTCGTCGACGGCAGAAGTCAAAGGAAGAGGCAAAGTAGAACTGGAATTTACATCCGGCAAGCGCCTCACTCTTACCGATGTCTTTCATGTACCTGAAGTGCGAAAGAATTTAGTTTCTGGAAGCATTCTTAACAAGAATGGCTTCAAGCTCGTATTTGAATCTGACAAATTCATTCTTTCTAAGGGGGGTACCTTTGTTGGAAAGGGATATATGTATGAAGGGATGTTTAAACTCAATATCAATAAAGTGAATGTCTTTGCTTATGTTGTTGACTCTTTATCTTTATGGCATAATCGTTTAGGACATGTTAATACTAGGAAAATGCATGATATGGTTAAGTTAGATTTAATTCCAAAATGTGAAATTGATTTAGTAGATAAATGCAAAATATGTATGCAAACTAAATTAATAACTAGACCATTTCCCTTAGTAGATAGAACTTCTAATCTGTTAGACCTTGTACATAGCGATGTATGCGATATACATAGTGTTCCTACCAAGGGAGGTAAAAAGTATTTTGTTACTTTTATAGATGATTTTACTAAATTTTGCTATGTATATTTACTTAGTCATAAAGATGAAGTGTTGGAAAAGTTTAAGGTTTATAAAACAGAAGTAGAAAACCAATGTGAAACATGCATTAAATGCCTTAGATCTGATAGGGGTGGTGAATACCATTTCCCTCTTTTCTGTGAATCAGTGGGCATAGTTCATGAAACTTCTGCCCTTATACACCACAGCAAAATGGTGTAGCAGAAAGAAAAAATAGAACTTTAACTGAAATGGTTAATGCTATGCTTGTTAATTCTGGTTTGAATAAAAGTTTTTGGGGTGAAGCATTACTTACTGCTTGTTACATATTGAATAGGGTACCAAGTAAAAAGAATAATGTAACCCCTTATGAGCTTTGGAAGAAAAGAAAATCAAACTTGAATTATCTTAAAGTTTGGGGTTGTAGAGCCATTGTTAAAGTTCCTAAACCTAAATTAAGAAAATTAGGTGAGAATGGTATAGAGTGTATTTTTTTAGGATATGCTAGCCATAGTAAGGCATATAGGTTTCTAGTTATAGAACCTAATGATTTTCTACAAATTAATACAATAATTGAATCTAGAGATGCCTTCTTCTATGAGAATAGGTTCACTTCAATTCCAAAAGAAGTTCAGCCTAGTAATACTGTGGAACTTTCTTTAGAACCACAAACAAAAGATGGTGAACCTAGTGAAATAAGAAGAAGTAAAAGAGATAGAAGTGAAAAGAGTTTTGGTCCTGACTTTGTTACTTACCTAGTAGAAGGGACAAGAGAAAAACTCAAATCTTCTATAATGTTAGATTTAAATGTAGAAAGTGACCCTCAAACCTATACGGAAGCCATAAAGTCACAGGATGTCGCTTTTTGGAAAGAAGCAATTAATGACGAAATGGATTCTATTATGGGTAATAAGACTTGGTATTTAGTTGATCTACCACCTGGATCTAAACCTATTGGGTGTAAGTGGATCTTCAAAAAGAAGATCAAAGTAGATGGAACTATAGAAAAGTTTAAAGCTAGGTTAGTTGCCAAAGGGTTTACTCAAAAACCCGGAATTGATTATTTTGATACATATGCACCCGTTGCTAGGATTTCTACCATTAGAGTCTTGATTGCTCTTGCTTCCATATACAAACTTCACATTCACCAAATGGATGTTAAAACAGCATTCTTAAATGGTGAACTTGATGAAGAAGTGTATATGGAACAACCTGAAGGTTTCATTTTACCTGGTCAAGAGCATAAAGTCTGTAAATTAGTCAAATCTTTATATGGCCTAAAGCAAGCTCCTAAGCAATGGCATGAAAGATTTGATAAGGTGTTAGTCTCTAATGGTTATAGAATTCATGAGTCAGATAAATGTGTATATAGTAACTTTAAAGGTGGTAGTGGTGTTATTATATGTTTATATGTTGATGATATGTTAATATTTAGTACAGATTTTGAATGTATTCAAAGTACTAAATTATTTTTATCTCAAAACTTTGATATGAAAGATATGGGTGAAGCAGATGTGATCTTGGGTATAAGAATCATAAGACATAACAGTAGTTTGATTCTAACCCAGTCACATTATATTGAAAAAGTTCTTAAAAAGTTTAATCATTTTGATTGTTCACCTGCTTCAACTCCTTTTGATCCTAGTGGGAAGTTATATCTTAATTCTGGAAGGACTATTTCTCAACTAGGGTATGCTAGTGTGATTGGTAGCCTTATGTATGCTATGACCTGTACTAGGCCAGACATAGCATTTGCTGTGGGTAAGCTTAGTAGGTTTACCAGTAATCCAAATTTCTCTCATTGGAATGCAGTCTATAGAGTATTAAAATATTTAAAGAAAACTATAGACTATGGTTTATGTTATGGTGGGTATCCAACTGTAATAGAAGGATACACTGACGCTAGTTGGATAACTGAGCGTATAGATCATACATCAACCAGTGGGTGGATTTTCACCCTTGGTGGGGGAGCAGTCTCCTGGGCCTCTAAGAAACAAACATGCATTTCAACATCCACTATGGAAGCAGAGTTTATAGCTCTGGCAGCATGTTGTAAAGAGGCGGAATGGCTTCGGAATTTGTTATTGGAAATTCCGTTATGGCCTAATCCTATGCCATCGATTTATGTCCACTGTGATAGTCAGGCCACACTATCAAGGGCATATAATCATGTTTATAATAGTAAGTCCAGGCATATAGGACT